>NW_028262332.1:3750000-4375000 GCF_047370975.1 Nipponia nippon
CCAAGTACCAGTCTCCACTGGTTCTGCAGCTTTATTGTGAAATGCTTAGGGAGATCTAGATAAGAAGTCAACCTTCCCGCTAATACGTGTTTACGCTGATACTGTATACAATGGAGCCCTTGTAAAAGCAATACCCAGTCCAAGGATGACCCTGTTATAATACTGCAAGGACTGAAGCTCGCTCCTCTGTGCCATCGGGTTATGCAGTGTTGTGTGTTCACATACACCTCAAAATCCTCACAAGCTAATAATTTCTCACTAACCCCAGCCTACCAGATCTATTTGCAGTAAGCTCATATATACTGTTAGCGGGTATATTCGCACAATAGGCTCAGTGAAGTGTCACTAATATGATTGTCCATGCCAGTGGCTGCTCTGTTGCAGCCTACAGGGTTTTGTTATCAGAAGGGGAGGATTTATGTAATGTTCAAAAATAACCAGCCACTACAAATTCATGTTTTGCTGTTTTAGCTGTTCTCACCTCCCTGTTTTCAGGCTTTAAGGTATCTCATTGAGCATATGAGTGACTGGAAATTTGAGAAACAGTACAGAATATATGCTTAATTTAATACTAAATGGCGATGATATAAAGATTTTGATATTGCAAAGAGCCTTGGGCCAAATTCTCAACGTTAAATAGGCATAGCTGTATTAGGCTCTGTATTTCTACATGATGCAGATCTTGTCTTTCATGTCAAAATAAGAAGAACTCTGTCCTTCTATCTCAGATCTGAATCCTATTGCATAGCTTGTAAAAGATAATATCTGGTGTGAATTCAGCTAGATTGACAGCAGTAGCAAACAACCCCTTTTTGCTCTCTGAAGTAGTGTGTTGCCACCTGAGCAAGTCTCGGGCAGTTTGCTTGAGCCACACCTCGTCTCAGGGGGCGACCTCAGGAGGCCTCTTAGCTGTGTTGGAAATGGTATAGACAGATGTTGCCTTAAGTACTCTGGACTTTGAATTATTTAACTATTGTGGAAGGAAGTGGGGGCTGGGGTAAGCATGGCAAAGGAAAGGAGAGATTTTTTTTTTTGTAAAACTATATTGGGTTCAACGTCATACCATGAAATATCCAGTGCAGAACTCAAGAACTGCTCCAGTGGATCTTCGCTGACTTATCCAATTGCATGGAACATGGGGATACTTAACCCAAATCTGTCGGTTTTAATTATTTTCCTCTGGACAGATAAAAGCTTTCTATAGGTTCCTGTAGAATATTTGCTCTTTCAAGCGTTCCTCTGTGCTTTGATACTAAACGATTAAAGCATGCTAAAGAAAAAAACAGCCCCAACCTTTAGCTCCCTGTTCTTGGGCCCCCTGACTGCCGCTTTGATTGTTGACCTAAATTCCCCTTTCATAACTGAGTCCTGTCACCTCTGGTTGTAGTCCCCCAGCAAAACAGGCACAGCCAATTTTCAGAAGTGCAGGGCACTGTTTTCCATTCTGCCTTGCACGGCTGTGACGGGCTCCGTAGCACACCTGATGTGTTCAAAGTCAAACTGATCTCCTTCTTCCCCTTCCCCCAGCCTCTCAGCTCCTGGAAAGGAAAGCATAACAAGTTTTTTTGGTTGGTGGTGGTGGTGTTTTTTTTTTTTTTTGGCTTCCAGTTGCTCAGCAAAGTGGGGAACCTTTTTCTGCATAAAGAATTAAATTCTTAGGTAATTCTATGGCTGGGCTGATTACCGGGAAGATTGCTTTTAGCAAGATTCAAGGAACTGCACTGAAGTGAGTGAGAGAGGTCTGGAGTCTGTTATTGATAATATTAAAGTGGATTACAGCAGCTTGCATGGGCTACTTCGGCCTCTCTTCTTTCAAACTCTGCCCACAGAGAGAGCTACTTAGGACTCTAGCAGCTACAGCCTCTAGCTGTGAGTTCCCGTTTCTCTGTGGCAACCACTGATAAACATCTGCTCCAGTCTCAGCATCGTGAGCTGGGTTACAGCAATGCCTTGTGTCCTCACCCAGGACTTTCTTCCAGAAGTTCAGCAGCTGATGCTACACACTGTGCTCATGCTGCCAAATCCTGTCCAGCGCACAGGGCCCATGCAAGGATGTGGCTCTATTTAAATCTTCAGTGAAGTCCTGAAAACAAACTAGGTTATAAATAATACCTGGCCTTGATTAGGGCCTCCTGAAAGGTCAGATGGACAGTCGTATACTGGAGCAATTGTGGGTCAGTAGTGAGAGCACTGAGATTTCTCTTTTAAAAAACAGGGAGACACTATATTTCTGGTTTTCCATGTTTAGCTTTTGGCACTGGGGCTTTGGAGCTTAATTTTCCAGCTTTCCCCACTCTTTTAATGCCTAGGAATTTACTTTTCCTATAAGGGACAAACATCATGGGACTGCAAGGAGCCTCATGGACCATCAAAGTCTGTCTTTGGCCAAGCGTACAGGAACGTGGCATCTTACTCTGTTCATGCACTTCTCTGGAGTTGTCTGAAAAATGACTCACTTCTTTGTGGGGAAGGAAGGTTACCAATGACTCTTACTGGAAAGCTGAACTAACACCTCTTCTTTTTTTTAATAAAAGATAAAATTCTGTTTTAATCCCTTGGGTTTCAGGAACAGGAGCTTTACAGGGAAAAAAAAAAACATTCAGACTAAGGAGTTAGAAGGGCTGTCAGTATTCTTCTCAGCTGTAGCTACATCCCTTTCTAGCAACTCAGGGGAAGGAGAAGTGAGGAAAACTGTTTGCTGCTGTATGAAACTTGTACATATTTTTTTAATCTAATTGCTGTGGGGAAAACAAACATCAGTTTTATTTCGCACCATTTCTTGGCTCAGAAACTTCAGGCATATTCGCCAAATTGTGGTTTTGCAGTCATTGGCTTGAGTCTCGTTTACCATGAGGCCTCTTTACACCACTCTTGGTTTGTAAAGGGATATTAAGTAGCTAAAAATGTCCTTTACCACATTATTGTAAAGAATTCTCAGTGTAAATGAGAATCTAAACTCTGTATGTTTTTCATGTAAATGTTGGTTGTGGTCACAGCTGAATTTTGAAATTTGGAGTGTCAACCATTGTGAGGGGTGATTTTGCTCAAAACCAGCCTTGTTTGGGGTAAAAGAGGCCTCTTGTTTAAAATGTTCTTAATTATGTCTGAGAAATAACTCATGGCTATGGAACCTTTTACTAAATTGAAATAAATTGTGAAAACATCAAATTATTCAGGTTTCAGAAGTTCTGGCAATTATTTCACATGTCCCTCTTCCAATGGCTTTGCCCTTATTAGTTGTCATAGAAGAAGTAATAAATTCTTTTATTATGACATCCAAAGTCCCAGCTGAAATTACTTTCATTGTGCTGGGGACAAAACGGAAAAGTGACACTCCCTTAGCCGGAGGATTCTCAGTCTAAAGCCAAAAGTAAGTGAAGGATTGGGAAAGTAGGTACAGCATACAAGCAAAAGAAGGTCATAAAGAACTGGTACGACTTGCAAGTTATAGGGAGTGTGGGTTTCTTATCCCTTTTCTTACTCTTTTTCCTTTCTCTCAAGAATAAAACAAGTCTTGCTGCTGAAGGGATTGTGTTCATCTTTTCATCAAGAGTTCGATGTCTGTAATAGTAAAAGTTTGAGAAAAGAATACTGTATGTGGCGTATTGATTCAGTAATGACCTTTGCCCTAAACTAGAAAATGTAAGGAACTGGAATAGTAGACTGTTTTAGTTCGGCAGCTTTCATACTGGCATGTTCAGTGGTGTCCCTATTGTCGCTGGTTTTTTTTCTTTTTCTGCCCTCCTTTGGCTCCCTGTAAATCTTGAATTGATGGCAGCTGTTTGAGCCAAACTCAAGACACGTTGCATCACATCAGGGTTTAAATGCTCAAAGGCAAGGGAGGATTGCTACTATTCTGTAGTATTCCTCCAGCAGCTCCATCTGTTCAGCTGAGGTCAATCACTAGCATCATGCAGCACTTCAGAGAGAGAGGAAGATGTTCTTTAATGCTGGCTAGGAAAATGAATTTCCATTCCACAATAATTTATTAGTTCTTTGGGGGAATATTTACAGCCCCAGTCAGTACAAAAAGGCAAAAAACTTGACCCTTAAAGACTGTATGGTGGACGTCCCCAGAGCTGGAGACCCCAGAAGCCTGTTCCAGGACTTCCAGCCGTCCATCCAACAGCAGGGATCTTGGATGCCTTAAGAAACAGGTGGAGCAGCTATTGCATGTGCAGCTGCCCCGTGGTCTGCAGGCCTGGAGAATTCGGTCGCTGGGTGGCAAAGGTAGCAGGAGATGAAGGGGGTCATGGCTGGGATGGGTTGACTTTCTGTGCTTGCAGTCAAAACAGCCGAGGGAGTCCCTGGGGTTCCCTCGGCCATGTTGAAGTCCCACACCTCCTCACAGAGATTTGTTGGGGCTAGCCCATTTCTGCATCACTTTTTCTGCTCTCACCATGTTGGCATTTCTTTGTGGGCAAAAACTCTCTTACAAAATGTCTGATCAGCTCTAATGGTCTTATTACAATAAGTTGAGATTTTTATAACTTTTTTTTTTTTATGACTTATTTGGAAGAGGGACTTGTCTTGCCAGCTGTCTTCTCATTCATTGCAGTATTATCCACCCACCATCGCTCGACAATACCTTCATTTGAGATTCGTAAAAATGCAGACGTTTATGGGCTCTCATACCTCTGAAAATGAATGCTTTGTAGAAGTATTTAGTCCATACAGAAAAATTAAAAAACGCTTAAAAAACAGATTCCAGAAGGTCATTGGTAGCTTTGGCTTTCATATCACAAATTTCTCAGGTAAATATCCATCCCAGCAAATGTGATTTTTTTTTAGCCTATTTGTTTTTTCCTTCTCTGGTTCTCCTCCTCTCCTTTCTCGTGATCAGAAGTAGCAGTATAAACTAGAAGCTGGTCTTGAAAAGGTTTTGAACTGAGTGCGCCCTACAGATGAATAAACACATTACCTTCCGAACCCTGGGATCTCTCTTCCAAAGGAAACAGGAAAAGGGAGAGCTCAGAGTCCCTAGCAAAATACCAGCGTGCAGAAAAAAGGCCTGTTTAATTTTTTTTAACTTTCCCATCAGAAGACTTTTTCTACAGGGGGAGGAGAAGGAGAGGGGAAGGGTGTGAGGAAAGGGGGGAAGGTGGGTGCTGGGAGAGGGGAGGAAAAATACGGTGAATGCTCCTGTAACCTTTGCTCTGTTGATACTAGACAAGACTGCACTGTTAATGAGTGATTGTTAACAGATGGCTGTTGAGCAACTTAGTCAGAAGCAGAAGATGTTATTTGGTTGTAGTGCTGGGAGGGTTAGGGTGCAGGGGTGAGGTAAGGGGATATTTAGTCTTTTCATGAGGACTGAACTGTCAGAGATTTATGATTTTCCTTTAGGCTTTTGGAAGTGAAGGCTTGGGGGAAGGATTGTTTTCTATGTGCTGATAGTAGAAAGGCCGTTTGGTGCTGAAGGCTCTAACGATTATTTTTTCAGTTGAGGGGTATCCCCGCAGCCCTTGGCCTTTGAGAACTGAAAGATGGAAATGTGTATCTTTAACTTGCCAAACCTTTTGTCCCAAACTGAGAAGGTGTGGGCTCTTCCCACAACTTGGAGCTGTCTGAAGACCGGTTGAGAGAGCTTTAGGTGTGGATCCACACATTGTCTGTGAGAGAAATCATTAGTGTATGTTCCCTGTGGTGCACCACATTGTTATTAAGTGTGTGTGTGAGGGGGCAGGAATCTTTCTGGATGTGTGTGTCCATCCGTGCACGTTGCTTGCCCTTTCCTGGTGTGGTATATACCTTGTTCAGCACATCCAACGTACCAGCGTATGCCATTTGCTTACTGATTTTTATTGGGTATGAATTTGAAGGTAGCCTGAACACATCCCATTCACTCTCTGTAGGATTTGGGTGCTTGATCCTACCAAGACTGTTGCTGTTGCTCAGTGTTTCTGAAACTGCAGTACTTAGATTTTATACTTATTTCTCCTCTGGGTATTATTAGATACGGGGTTCAGGGGTATGAGATATGAGTGAGATCAACAAGGATTGCTTCTCAAGACTTCTTATTTTTAACCAGTGATGTATGGGTTGGGTGAAGGTAAGAACCAAATGCACGGTACAACATTTTGCTGATAGAAATTTGCAAAGAGGTGTTAGTTTTTGTTCAGGAAAGGGGAATCCCATTCGTACACACCACCAGCAAAACGTGACCTTTAATGGCAAGTCTTAACATGACCTCCCACAATCATCCACACCAGATGAGTTAATGTCTGTCTTATACGCTAACTTTCTAACATATGTAGGTGAGTGTGTGTATATATACATATAGAGAAATATTTATACAATTGAAAGACTAATTTCTTTATTCTGTCATCCTTATTTATTTATATTTCTTTTTTGGGGGCACATAGGACTATATGACAAATGTTCTTACACCTCCCGTGACCGAGGATGGGTCCTGGGTATTAACACCGTCAGTGACCAGGGGAATAGAGACCCCCGCTATTTCTTCTCTCTGAAGACGGACCGTGCTCGCAAAGTAACCACCATTGCAGCACATCGCAGCTACCTCCCCAACCAGTGGGTACATCTGGCTGCCACGTATGATGGGCATCTGATGAAACTCTATGTGAATGGTGCCCAGGTAGCCACAAGTGGAGAGCAAGTGGGCAGCATCTTCAGCCTTCTGACCTTGAAGTGCAAAGTGCTCATGGTTGGAGGAAATGCCCTGAACCAGAACTATCGGGGTTATGTAGAGCACTTCAGCCTCTGGAGGACAGCCCGGTCTCAGAAGGAGATCTTGTTGGACATGGGCCAGGCAATTCACAGACAAGACACGCCTCTACCTCAGCTAGTTCTTCAAGACAGTTTACTGAATGTGAAAAACACCTGGTCTCCCATGAAGGATGGCAGCAGTCCTCAGAGCAAGTTCAGCTATCATCATGGCTATTTGCTGGATACCAGCCTAGACCCTCCTCTCTGTGGACAGACAGTCTGTGACAACACGGATGTAATCGCCAGCTACAATAAGCTCCCTAGCTTCCGCCGCAACAAAGTTGTTCGTTACCGTGTGGTAAATCTCTATGATGACAAGCACCAGAACCCCACCGTCAGCCAGCAGCAGATTGAGTTCCAGCATCAGCATTTAAATGAGGCTTTCAGCCGCTACAACATCACCTGGGAGCTGGAGGTGCTGGAGGTGAAGAACTCTTCCCTTCGCCACCGACTCATCCTGGCCAACTGTGATATCAGCAAGATTGGAGATGAGAACTGTGATCCTGAGTGCAACCACACCTTGACCGGGTACGACGGTGGAGACTGCCGACACGTACGCCACACGCTCTTCAACAAGAAGAAGCAGAACGGTGTGTGTGACATGGATTGTAATTATGAGAGATACAACTTTGATGGCGGGGAGTGCTGTAACCCAGAGATAACAGAAGTCACCAAGACGTGCTTTGACCCATATTCTCCTTACAGGTAGGCAATTTCTTAAACAAATAAGCTTTTTATGATCATATTAATGAATATTTGTCTAGATATTGATCAGCCTACTGGCTGTTGAACCCTTGTGTTGTTGGCATTATGAGCTTTGGAGTTTTTAATTAATTTATTTTTTTCTTAATATTTAGGTCAGATGACAGTTATCCAAATGCAATCTCAGTAATGGTCTCAACAGCGTCTTAACATTGAATTGGTATTCCCCATCTAAGCTAAAGAAAGTTGGTGCTAAAGACGGAAGCAGCCAACTTTGGGAGACCCATTAGCTGTTGGTTATGAGCAGTATATTGTAGCATTGCACAGTTTATTTTAACCACAGACTCTTAGGAGTGGGGATTGGATGTCATAGAAAGCTTATATGTATTTGAAGAGAGAAGAGCCTCTCAGGCATGGAACAGAACATAAATACTCTTAGGCAGTCTTTAATTCTGTAGGACTTCTTTGAAGGTAGGTAGGTTATTTTGTATTCTTAATGCTATGAGTACAGCTTTCGGTAAGCACTGCTGCAGAGGGGCAGCTGAGTCTGTGGGATATGAGGAGGGAGGTGGGTACCAGGTTCCTGGCAGTGCTGTTGCACACATTGGGTGGGTAATTGAACTCTTCTGTGCCCCTTTTTATACATATGAAAATGGGGGTAATGCCACTTCATTGTAAATGGCCGGGCAACTTTCCATGGGTGGATGTGAGTTTATAAAATCCTGAGCGCCTTTGTTGTAGTTTGAAGAGGGGCATCCCTGAATAACTTGCATCGGTTGAGTGCCACATATCTACAATTACTCCAACTTGGTTTTGATCATCTTCAGGTAAGAGTTAGTATGTTTAAGTAAAAAAGTGTTCCCTGTGAATGAGTTAGAAATATAAACACATAGAAGATGAAGGTTAAGGCTGAAATTCTGTTGTCTGTATCCCATATTACATTTTTTTTAGGGCAATTCATGGAGTCATGGGGGAAAATCACTGGATGGTCAGAACAGCCTGTGTTGTCAACACTAAAGTTCAGGTTAAGAAGGAAAATATGAGCTGTTCTGGAGTCCCTTCCATTATAGAAATTCAGGCTATATTTGTAACTTCCTTAGTGGAGAGAAGTTTTTAAACAACATTATCAGCTCTACTGGAGCTTTAAATACACATAATTAAGCTGCAAAGAAATGCTTCCTTTCCAGTTTTCTTTCTAAACTCTAGTGAGGTTGTTTTAAAAAAAAAATCCTTATAACTCAGCTTGACTTCAGTCAGTTACCAATGAACAAAGCTCAAATGAGGAAATACTTTAAATACTAATGATTGAAAATATCGAAAGGAAAAATACCAGTCTTTTAATACTCTTCAACTGGAGAGGAACACAACGAAGCAAATATCATCAAAGGCATAATGCAAATTGGATTAACACCATAGTTCTGAGAACTTGAGGTGTTAGTTATAACAGCTATGACAATTTTTAGAAAAATACATTATTTTTAATCTGATAGTACGCTTTTATCACTTGTTCTGTGACCAGCATAATACCCATACAAAATGAAACAAGAAAAGCCTTTTAAATTTTAGTTGACAGATTTAAGACTGTGCCTTAATGTTATTCTGACATACAGAGATGTTTCTATTTCAAATGAAATCTTTTTACTGCACAGACTGTACTTGCCTAAGCAAGGAATTTAGTTCCAAAACCTGAAATTACTTTAACACAGCATGGTTGCTTTTCATATGTAGTTATATGTTCCTTTTGGAGACAACCACCTTGCTGAACTTGTCTGGAAGATTTGTGTTTCATGGCATTGAGCTCACAGATCTTCTACATGTTCATTTTGGCTTGAGAAGCGCCTCCTCTTGACTGACACACTTAAGTCAGTGAGGGAGGCCTGAAGATCCTCTTCCACAGTGTAGAGCCTGAGAAAATACATAGAGCCTCCAAACCTTTTTTTACAACAGTTAGATTTACAACAGTTTGTCTTTGCACAGACATTGTAATGCAGCATTGATCATTGGCAATGAAACCAAGAAGGGCAGTAGAAGATATTCCATCTCTCTGGAGCCTTTATTAGGTGGCTGATGTGCTTAGGCTGAGCTCATATCCACCACTATGATGGGTATTTGCACCCAGCATGGCAAAATACAGCTGTTAGGCCTGTGGACTTGATCAATGAGGTTTGTAAGGCTGAACACTACTTTGAGTATTTAGGCTAACAAATACAGGTTTAGGGCAGTGGCTTTGGCAGCAAAGCTTTCATTGACCCTATATTTGGCTTTGGTATTGCCCTCAGCATCATCCCCTGAGACAGATTTCTATGCCAATTAGTGACTCAGTCAAAATCTGTGACTCAGTTGGCACTATCTGGGCCCATTTTGCATCACCAGCCTCTCTTATCATTGGCAAAGACTCCTCAGTCCCCTCTAGTGCAGGCCTTGCACCACATCAATGAAGACATCTCTACAGCCACTGAAAGCTCACATCTAATTCCAGGTATTTCCTCTGCCAAAGTTCAGTCTAACAATAGCAGAAGAAAGGGAAAAGAGCCCTCAGTCTGGTGAGGCATCAAATAAAAGGAGAAAAAAGATGATATGGTACCAGTAAAAAGTTTCCTGAGCTTTGTGCTGTAAAGACTCTTCACAGCCTTCCTTGGTACTGGGGGGGCCCTCAGACACTACTGGGTTTTGTTCCTTCTACACTCTTAGTGTCAGCAGTTGTAGCCAGCTGTTCACCATGCAGAGTTTATTCCTGAAATACTTTTGTCCTTTGGAACCAACCAAAAAGTACTAATGCTTGATTAATGCTGTTATAAACAGGAACCCTCTGCAGTGCCTCTTCATCCCCAAAAGAAGATGTATCCGTTTCCAGTCACTTTCCTTCTTCTGACTGTCTCAGTCCCAGCCCATCAAGCCTCCATCCTGGGACAAAGTTGATATGAGGCTTGTTACAAAAAGCTCTGTGGATGCTTCTTGACAAAGTGCAACCACAGGTGTGGTATCACTGGAACAATTTCACGACACCTCCTATCTGCATTATAAGTTTCTTGTGATCCCTTTGGCACCTTGGAAAAAGTGCTCAGGTACTTTGATGGTGTCCTTCAGTCACTGTTGTGGTTCATATGGTGACCTTAGAGCTGACCCCAGCAGCAGAGTTTGTTGTTTGTTTTTTTTTCTCTCCAACCTCTCTTTCTGGCATCTCTCCAAAAATATTTTCCTCCAAAGAGCTGATATTCTGTGCCATAGTCAGGTATTGGGGTTGTTGGTGCATAGAGATTTAAGTACAGTGGCATATCTATAAAGAGGTTTTCCAGAGGGACAGTTCAGAGGGACAGCACTGATGGATGGGGAATCTGCTCTCAGAGCTGCTCAGCAGAAAGCTGTAAACATTGTGGTACCAACTAGATCATCTCTCCTCTTTTTTTATAGCCTACGGGGAAAAAACAAGAGACTGGTTATCATTAGCCACACAGCAGGCTTTATCCAAGAATATCTGCCTCACTTCTTTTTATTAATTTCATGAGAGTGGGATAAAATGTATTTAGTCCCAGCACAAGATTTGCAAATATTGTTCAGCTTTTCTTTATTTCTGCAATTCTGGGAAATTAGAACATGCTAAGATCATACAGTCTGGCCCAATACAAAAGGAAGGAGCAAGGATAAACACACTTGCCAGAAAGACACATTCCTTGTGTTGTTTGGGATATTGCTGGTTACAAAATAGGGGAGACTTTGAGCTCATGACACCTACCATGGCTGCTTTTCAAAAAACTTGAAACAAACAGCAAGGGATCATAGGAAATCATGCTCTGTAAGTGCCATTTGATGTGGCAAATTCTTGCACCATACTATGGTTAACTGAGCCATTCCTTTTATGTAATATTGGGCTTGCACGTCAGGCTTCACCACAGGATCGCATGGACAGATAAGAAAGCATTCCCCTTGTTGCCTTCTTAGGAAAATGCTGATGAAATTCCTGAAACAGTAAAAGCTACTGGAGTATCTTCAGACTCCCTCTATTCATATAATCTACTGAATACTTGCTGGAAATCCCCTTAGAATAACTGACCCTGCAGACAGGCTTTCTCAACATCTGTACATGTGCACTGAAGGCTCCCGCAACCCTTCTCCTCTGCCTAAACAATGGGCAGGGATGACCTGTACATGCTCCAGAATCTATTTGCAGCACCTGCCTTTAGACTCAGGGTGACAACACACCAAAGAGCTGGAGTCCAGTGTCACGCTGATTCCACCCTTTTCTGTGGCCTTTTCCAGTGCTTGTATTGTGCGGTTCAGCAAAGCTTCGCATTGAGTCACATCAGCTCGCTCAAGATTAAGGGCATTGGTACATTCCAGTCATATGTAAATTAGATTCTGAATACACCTTTGAACAATTTGTAGAAATTTCCATAGTGGTTTTGAACAGCGATGGGCATGGCAGAGCCTTGTATGAAGAGCACACCGTGCTATGCCACGTGGATGGCAGCAATAGCAGTAAAAGCAGGAGGTAGCTGGCTAATTCACAGCCTAGCTCAACCTCATACAGATAACTGAGGTGTGGGTGCACTTCAGGGCTCCTCCATGGAGTTTCTGGTCAGATCAACCTCTTAACTCTTTTTCCTTCTCTTCCATTGGTAATCTTTTCATAAGGATTCTTTGCAAAATATGGTCAACGTACTCTGGCGGAGGGAGGCATACTTAATGCCCTTTTCTAGGAGTTAGAATAGTTGTAAGAAATACTCCTTGATTCGCAATAAAGGATTAATTTCCACCTAATCCTAAACACTAAAAAGAACAGAAGAAATTCATCAAAGCTCTTCAATTCAGGAAGCTTGAAAACTTAATCCCCTGTCCCCGAAGAAACCATTGTGCAGCTCTTGACATCAAGGATTCCTGCATTCACGCAGGTATCAGACAGACATCCAGCAAATACCTGAGTTTTTGTCTAGGGATTTGGCATTAAATGTCCACTTCTTTAATTACCAGCCCCGGGGCTTTTTAGAAGGTGGTGGAGAGGTAACACTCTCAAGGACAGAGTTGCTGTATCTTGGTAGTTGTCACCCAAAAGCCAAGTCCCAACAGGAAATCCTCTGTTCTCTCTGTTTATTCTGTCCTCTATTCCAGATGTCAGGGATGTTAATCAGCTGGGAGGAGTTGCATCTGTTCCCATGCTAGCAACTGACATTTATAAGTCTAGTATTGAATTCTGATATAGACAGGACTTCAATACTAAAGAAACTATTTCTACGTATATAATTGCACGCCCTAGAAACAGCAGGAGTTTGCTCGATTTAGCTTGACCCACAGTCATCTTTTCCAACAGTTTTTTTCAAGAAACATTTTTTCCCCAAGACTCATAGGACTCATGGTTTCTTTCATGGACATTATCCATTATGTAAAAAGATCACTGTCTGGTCAAGCTGCAGGATGCTTGGAATGAAGACAGCCTATAAAATCTATAGAGTAAACTATCAGAGATCATTAAGAATCCTTGTGGGAGACAATAGATTAAAGTATTATTATACTCTGCAGTGCTAATGCAGACCCATTTGGCTCTGGCTCTGGAACCCCACATGGAAGATTTGCAAGCGCAGAGTCTGCAGATTTGGCAAGGACTGAGTTTGCCCCTCTCTGCTCTGCAGTGTTGTGTCCTCTAGGTCCCGCTGCCCTGTGGGCACAGACACTCTCCAGCAACCCCTTACCAGCCTCTGTTTAAGCAAAAAAGGTGGAGCTCATCCCCTCCCATGTTCTGAAAAGTAGCAGTGTATATAAGCTGTTTTATTCTCTCTGCTGATCAATTCAAATTATACTGTCTTACACACAGACCCACAGTTTGATCACATCCAACATGCCTCTTTAAAGTGCTTATGGGGCTTTGCCTTAATCACGCTGTTTTTCTCCCATATCCATTTGTGTACAACCTCTCTTCAGTAGTGGGTGTGAGGTGCCCTCTGCGTTTTTAATTAGCAGCAGCTGAAACCGTCTGTAAATTCAGGAGGTTGCACCTTTCACAAAAAGATGCAAAGCACAGGCTATTTCTGTGGCAAACTTAACCAGGTGCAATACTTACATTTGCAATTCCCATCCTATCTTTCAGACTTTTCTGATAGGAATTTAAGTCCAATTCTTGCAAGCAATAGCTGCCCCTTGGGGAAATACAGAGCAGCCACCTCCACCATGCTCCATTTACAAAATCCATAAGCACGATGCATTTGACTTTGCCTCTCACGTGGATTGCTGGAGTTAGGCAAGCAGTACTTCAGTTGTTTTTGGTTTTGGTCCCCCCCCCCCCGCCCCCCCAATGATCCCTTCACTATTGCTGCAGTGGAAATGTACAAAAATCTTTCAAAAGTGATGATGCTGACTTGTGCTATGTCCTGGGGGAGTCTTCTCTGTGCAGCCACACTTCAAACCCTCAGCATTACTGGTGCCTTCACGTAGTGGGTTCGCAGGGTTCAGGAGAAGGGGTGAGAAGGATAAGGTGAATTTTCTTTATATAGTCTCAGCTGAAAATGTCAATTTGAGCAGAGGCATGAATACTGGCCTAGCAGCTCTGCCTTTGCCCAATATCTGTGAGCTTAATGCAGGAGGATAAAGCCAAGCTAAAAGTGTGATTACTCAGAAAATAGCAGTTTCTACAAGTAGTCTATATTTTTGCATAGAAAAATACCTTTATGCCACAGAGGACTTGCCTGCAGCCTCAGTAGATGTAATGGAATGACTGGAAAAAGGGATGCAAGTTCTGAGCAGAAGAAATACATAATACTGCACCAGTGCTGTGATTTTCAGAGCAGTGATGTTCCTGATGTAGCTGGGACAGCTGAAGCTTACAAGTAAGGCAGGTTTCAGCAGCAGGGGGAATGTCTTTTCTTAAATCAATTAATAGTGTTAGGAAAAAAAGGTAGTAACACAAAGAAGGGTTTATGAGCTTGAAAACTTGTCCTTTTTTCCCCCAAATTAGTCAGTTGATCCAGTAAAAAAAAAAAAAAAAAAAAAAAAAAAGATTTCTCCCAAGAAATCATTGCTTGTGATTTTTTTGTAGTCTTTCCTTTTTTAGTTTGTCGGCCTGTTGGGAGATTTCAGAGGTATGACAAGAAGTGTATGTCAGGGGATTTGAGTATGTATGTATGTTTAAATTTGGTAGCTGGAACAGAATGAGGAGGGGATTAACTAAATGGAAAGGTGATGGAAAAGAGGAAGGTCTTGGAAAAGATTGAAGGAGAAAGGATGCAGAGGCAGATCTGTAGGCAACAGCATGAAGCACAGTCTGTGTCTATTGGCCCCTGTTTGAACTTCTTTGGCACCAGTTCCTGATGTTTTAAGTCTCTGTCTGCCTCCTCCCTATTCTGTCTTCCTTCTTTCCCCAAGGCAGGTCATCCCTTCAGTATAGGCTCTCTCTTTTACCCAGTTTGGGGCTAGGGGAAACCCAAGAAGTGGATGTCTTGGTTTATCTTCTCTTAACTGCAGCGAGAAGAATTAATTGTCCCTCAAACACTCCAGGATCAGGACAGTGTGGAGCTGTCCCATCACTTTTGCAGCTGTCCACCACTAAGATATGCTTGTGCAGAGTGACTGGTGAGGCCAATTTCAAAGTATGTGTAATGTCTTCTCCATTAGCTATGTGTCAAGACACCAATTGAAATTGTCATAAAGAGTTCTAAAACTTTCTCTGTGTGTATATTTGAGAAGGATGAAGAGTGTGGGTGAGCAGAGGGACTGCAGAGAGTTGCTGGTAATAATTTCCTTAGGGCTATCAGGAAATGCAATGATGCAGAGCCTCACAACAGATCTTTTAGAATTACTGAGATACTCTGGAACCACTTCAATATTTGTAACACATGTTCATAAAAGCTGTGTTGTAAAAAAGCATGATGCTGATGGCCATAGTCATTTTTCATCCATTAGGGCCAGATTTATTGAGAAGTAGGATGGATATATCCCCACCCCACAACCTGGTAGAGTGTTTAGACCAGGAATACAAACCACTACTGTCAAAAGCAATTCTGTGCTGTCTTGATTGCAGCCCTGTCAAAGCAGAGTTACACGACCCACATACAGTGGAGGAAGATTAGGAGCACTTGCTCTGTTGGGGTCAATGAAATCCTGTCCTTCAATTTTGTTCTGAGTAGATTTGCAATTTTGGAGTTTCTCAGGGTAACTCAACTGAAAAACCCTAGTTTGCGCAGAATTTCAGCACTCCAAATTAACATACATTTGCAAGAAAGTGTTTTCAGGTTCATTAATAATGGATGGGTGGCTACACCATCGAGTGCTTGTTCTCAGCTTCCAAAAGGATCAGAGTGAGCTGCACTGAGGAAACTTCTTGGAGTACATAAATGTTCGGGGTATGAAACTCTAATAAACCTCCAAAAAGCCAGGAAATTTGGAGTGAAGGCTGAAACTCCATAGGTAGTGCACCCTACTGGGTCTTTGTATTTCAAAACACGTTGTTTGTTCACTGAAATATCTCCAGTATGGAGCTCTTTAGGGTGGAGTTTCACCTTTAACTCTAAATTTCCTGGCATGTGTGAATTTGAAGTGCATGCTTAACTTTTCCCCAGTGCTGTTTTTCATTTTTAATTTCCTTTTTCTTTTAAAGGAGGGACCCTGCTAGAGGGATCCCTGCTAAAAAGGGACCCCACTGAAACCAAGATTAGAGTTTTTGGCCTAATTTGATCTTTCTGAAATTCTTCAGGAGAACTAAGTTCAGCAAATTTTTTCTACCACTGTTTTAAAGGCTCTTGTGGCCAATCCACTGCAGTGAAAAAGATCGATAAAATCTGCACCCTGCAGACCAATTATTTTAGAAGGTACCCAGATGTTTGAGTAGTACATAACAAACCTTGGAAACATAGAACATCTCATGTAAATTCTAGTTAAAGATCTGATTATGGCCATTGATATGTGTGAGCTGTTTGTTGTGAAATGTATTATTTCCATTAATTCAATAATTGCAGAAGCAGCCCATGGTTGCTGTTGACACTCGTTGGGTTACATCAGTGATGGTAAAATAGTGGAAACAGCAGCGGTTTGGAATGACAGCAGTGGCAATTACCTGCAATGCTTTTAAAAATAATTTTGGCCCTAGACGTTGAAAAGATGTGTCATCACTGATTTGTGTGAGGGCAGCTTCAGCAGGGTTGAATTACAAGGCTTTGGAGAATAAAATTCTTTCTGCTGCCTCGAAATGCATCTTTTGAGCTATATTGCCAGGAGGTAATATGGAATAAATTTGCTTCTCATGCTATAACCTTGTCGTGTCAATAAATTGAGGACTTCAGTGAGAAGCCGTGGTAGTTAGTTTCCCCGGCACAAGACTCTGTTGGTTTTTCAAATCATTCCCATCAGCTTTGCAAGGAGAATTTATCTTAGGGAAATTTGAAAAGTGCTGAAGTTACGTGGCATTGGCTTTGTAAGTGCCTGCAGCCTCAGGTGTGCTGTAAGTGCAGAGAGCCCAAGTCTGGTTTCCAGAGGACTTGAGGCTCCCGTACCATTTCCCTACCAACCCTCGCGATGGCTGCAGCATTTTATGGACTTTGTATGGAAGTCCCTGAAACTCAGCAATTCTTGAGGATTTTCAAGAACTTTAGTTCATGTCAATGAAAATTCAAAGTGAAATCTGGGGAGGATTCACGCTGCCTGGAGCCAGGTACTTTGTCACCGACTAGCCCTTCTGTGTTGGGGCTTGTACCCTTCAGTGCTGAGAGGGTGGTGAGCTGCCTGTATCCTCTGCTGAGCTGAATATTTCTTGTTCTGACACATAAAAACACTTTGTTGGTTTACCAGGAGACAATATTCCTTCCCCTTCATTCTTTCCAGTATGGCCCCATCAACATCCTTGTGTTGTATTTCCAGCCTTGACTGTAATACGGATCACAGCTGGTTGGTTTGAATTTCCCTTGAGTTACCCAGGATGCTGCTGAAAGCACAGGAAGAGTAGAAATGCTTTAATCAGTTAAATCAATCAGGCAAAAAAAAGTAGACTAGACCTTAAAATTTACTCCATGACCTTTGATACTCGCTGCGATGACGTCTTTTTTCTATTTCTTTTAAGTGCAAGAGTTTATTGGGACTTGGCAGAAGGGTGGAGCGAGGAATACACAGGAGGGGGGTTTGCTAAGTTAAAAAAGGAAAAAGAAAATGTCAGTGAGAAAATGGAAATACCCTGATGTTTCTCCAGCCTAGTGCTGGAGTCGGCCTCTCTCTCCCTCTGTTGCAGGGAAGGGGCTCCTTTTCCGTTAGCTTGACCATGGCCTTATTTAATCAGTTTGCTCTGACATAGAGCCAAGAAAGGGCTTTGCTGTGTGATGCCGGGTCCTGCGTGTGTTCAGGCATCCACAGCTGTTCCCTAGCAAGGGTTGGCTTTTGACTACTGAGGTATTTTTTTATAGCCACAGAGGGCAACTATTAATAGATGAGATTTACCAAAACACAGAGCTACGCAGCGTGGTGTGGAGGGGAAGAGGGAAACCTGTGTGATTTATGCCAGGAAAATTCCATGTTGAAATTATACTGAAAGACACAGTAAAAACGAATAAGCCAAGAAGGGGATTTAAACTGTTACTTGGGCCATGGCAGCATTTCTCCTCCATTAAGGATCTGCCTCATCGCGTGAAGTATGTTGCTGAATTATTTCTTCAACATTAAACAGCACAAATTATACAAAAGATAAAGATAAGACACATAGAAACAAAATACCAGCTTTTTCTGAGGTGCGATTAGACTGTGAAAGAAATACTAATAGGAAGTGGAGGTATTCCTGACCCTGAAGGCATTTCAGTTTGATCGGACATGGGATTAGGGGTAAAATGTGAAGAATTCCACATTGTGTGGTAGGAATAAGCTGATCAGGAGTTTGCTTCTTTGTTTATCGATTCATTTCTAATGTCTGTGAAATGATGTAATGAGCCTTGTGCTCTTGTCAGACTCACAAATTATATTTGTATATCGAAGACAACAGGTTAGGGAGCATTGAGCAGAAAGGAGTGAGGGTGTCAATTTAAGCTTCTTTTTCAGTCACAGCTCAGACATTGATTAAATAACATAAAATCCAGATGATACCAATTAATAGACCCATCACTGTAATCACCTACACATTTTTTTGTGCACCTTCCGAAGGCACAAAAGGGAATTGTATTTCCAAGACAAGACCCACTGACTATACCAGTAGCTTGTGGGTATCAAAAACCCCTTTGCACTTTGAAGAGCTTTACCTTAAGTTGTTTTGTATTTCCTTGATTCATTTATTTGTTTTGTTTAACTAAAAACAAGACAGGGAAAGATTAACTGGTGAAAAATTCTAAGTAAATAAAGAAATACGATACACTCATTTACAGAACGTGGGTAGACCTCAAAAAGGCCAGAGCTTAGTTTGCTTCATGTGAGCATCAGAGAGTATGGAAATGTTTCCAAACTGTCTGAACTGCTTAGGTTTGCAGAACTGGTTGAGAACAATTACAAAACAGCACTTTTCTGTGATCTCCTGATTTCCACGAGCTTGATGATGATCTGTTCCTGTCTTCAATCCCAGCAAGTGCAAATGCAGACAAACATAGGCATGCTTGAGAAAATATGAAGAATTACATAAACTTACATTATTCAAAATACCTGAATATGTTTGGGCCTGGCATTTCTGATTAAGGGTTTTTATTTTGCCTTCATATTTGTCTTGCTTTCTGTTAAGGACTAATTCTGTGAGTTGCTGATTCCTCCCAAAATGTGTAGCCTCAATGTTATTGCACTAAGTGCTGAGGATAAGCATTGGCTATTTGTAGTTGTTGCTCAGTTAGTTCCTTAGGGGGAGAGTCATGCCATCTGCTTGCAGCAGGTATAGACACACAGCACAGGCATGATTTAGAGAATTAAATCTTAAAGTCTTTATAATTGCTGGAGAAAAGGTAGATTCTTCCACTAGGATTCAGAGTACCTAGGTTAGAGGCTGAAAATAGCTATGTAAATGCCATGCACAGTTTACATCAGGCTTCCCCATCACTGCATTCCTTAACAGTCATTCAATCTTTTCTATTTTTGCGTATATAATGTTGTTCCAAATGTATGTTATGCTTTCTGTCTGGACTAAGTTACATATCCCAAGCTCTTTGAAGTCCGTAGAAAGATTGAACTCCCAAAGACTTTGCTCTTTGGCTTGGATCTCTAAATCCAGAGCACAAGTGAGGTCGAGAGCCTTCCTGAGACGAAGGGCAATAGCTAAGAGGAAAGCTCGTACAGAACAGCACTGCACTAGAGTAAGTAGAAGAAATGTTTTGGGTAAGGATTGATGGCAACAGTTCACAGCATTATGAAAATTACTTCCCTTTTGCCTCCAGCCTTTTTACCATGAGTGTGTCAGTGCCAAAAACCAGAACTCGCTCACTAATTCTTCCAGAATTGATCGGTCATGATAAACTTCCAAACACAGAGTAAAATGCTTCCGTCAGACACATCAGAGTGTTTCTCCCAGTTTGCCTGAAGAAATCTGTGCTGTTTGATTCCCCCCCTGCACCCATCTGGATTCAGAAAAGGGCTAGGAGTTCCTGGCTTCCTCCTCATATGCTCAGAATTCCTCTAATACTTTTACTGCTGGGGATAGATTCATTCATGTGATTTTTCTTCAAAATGTCTTATTTTGTCTTAAAAATGCAGGCTCAGACTTTTAGCTATCCTCATCTTGATCAGACAGAAAGTTCTTTTTTTATCTATCTGGGAACAATACCTGAAGCATTTCCAGGTTTTTGATCTAGAAAACCATCAGGAGGAGACAGTCCAAAAGGTGGTTCCAGGATGCCTTCCCTTCCCTCACAGCTGATAAGGCAGGATGTCAGGTTTTGCAAAGTTCTTGAGATGTTCTTGAGCTGGCAGCAGAGGATTTGTGGAAGTGAGGGAATTCATAACAGCCCCCCTCTGTCTTTGACAGGGAGCTGCAAGACATTTCATGCTAATATATGTTTTATAAACGCGGGTTTGTATAATTCAGGGTCTATGTGCGGGAAACAGTGGACAAAAATGACAACCTGCATTTTTTGCTGAATCCTTTGCAAAGCTAGTTTTGTAGTCATCAAGATCTTAAGTCCTGTAGTAGTTGTTAGTGATGTGTTACCAATAAATTACTGCAGCAAACCAGAGTGAAAGTTGTAGTGTGGTTGAGATATGCAATGTAGAGTGACAGAGGGTGCAAATGTTATGGGGAAATTAAACTGCATGACCTGTCTATAGCAGTCATATTCATGGCAAAAGTTGGTCAAGAAATTTGCCATAAGGGAAAATTACAGTTTTCCCCCTCCTGTGTTAGTATTCCACAATGGAGAACAGATCTTTGCATTCTCGTAGCCCTTTGCTAGAGGTCTGTGTTTGATTCAAGTGGATCCACAGGCTTGTGGTGCCAAAACAGGCAATTTCTGCACTCATGTCTGAAGGCCAAATATATGGGTATGATTTCCTATAGTTTACTGTTACATGCTGCATCAGTATTGTACGTTTCATAAGCTGCCAGTCCAATTTTGTAGGGTCTTGGGAAATGTGTCCTCCAGGGAATGCTTACAATCAGCCTTATGTTTTGGACTGATAGTGCCTGTTTTCTGGTACACATGTTAGCAGATCCATATGTGAGGCAACCCAAATGTCTTTCCATCTGACTAATAACCTAGGCATTAGATGTGTCTGCTGTCCACTGTTTACTTAAGGGGTAGAGGACCTTTTCCTCTTGATATATCCTTCAGTTCAAGAAACATCCACTCTCAGAGGCATACATGTGCAATGGTATTTGCTTTACCTTGTATCTATGCAGAAGTTGCAGGTCCTGCATAGGTTTAAAAATTAGAAAGTCTGAAAGTTTTTGAGTGTTTGGAAAAGGCACATTTACTTCTTTCCTCCTGCTGCTTGTCTCTGGCTCAACAGAGAGAAATGAGGGGCAGGATTTTGATTTACTCCCAACAGTAGTCATTTGACAGAGTCATGGTCTACTAAGTCCTCTCTCCTGCTCTTTCTTTTCCTTTCTTTCTGTCTTCCTAGTGAAAAGGAATAGAAATTAAAAAAAAAATAAATTGTTGGATTTAGAAAATACACCGTCCACAATATTTCCTTTCTGCAACTCTGAACTATTTTCATTGCAGGTGTGTTGGTGTTTCTGCCAGATTACCTTGCAATTTATTGTGGATTCTGGGAACTTCAAAGCCAAATGTTCTTATGTGAAATTTCTGTTTCAGCAACTGACATTTTCTCTTTCCTTGTAATCTCTTCACGCTGGAAAAGAACAAGAGTAACCGGTTTTCGTAGATCTCGTAATATTTAGCGGTTCTTTGAATCTGACTATTCAATTTTCTTTTTTCTTTTTTTCCTTAAAAATTGTGTTCAAGACTTCACGATTGTAGATAAAGACTTACTGGTGTGATCCATCAATAGCCCCTAAAAAAAAAAGAAAACAAAAAGAGCTAAATATTAGTCCTTTGCTGTAACAGGGATAAAAAAAATCTCATGAACATTGAAAATGTGAAGCTTTTAGTGCCAGGGCACAAGCTTTTCTTGGTTTCCCTGAATTGAAGTCTTCATCATCAGACTACGTTCCCTGTGATCTCACTTTGGTGTCTCCTACCCTTTCCTGCATAAGATGAAATAAGAAGAAATTTCAACCAGTCTCATTTGAATCAGGTTTTCATTTCTTTCTCAGAAAAGAGGAAAATTGGGATTATCTTAACCATAAGCCATTGATGATCTGCCCACTGCAGCAGGACCAACTTTATGCACAACCCTGCCAGGAGGTTAAGAAATGAGATTTGGAAGTCCATGAGTTGTAAAAACAAAAACAGAAAAGAAGCGGCATCTCCAAAGCAAAAGTAATGTTTTGCAAGATGCATATTTGGACTGGTTATTTTGGCCCATCAACTCCAGAAATATCTGTAATAAACATGCTAGGTCCTTTGTGGTTATATATGATTTTATTTTATTTTTTTGCTGATGTCGGCCTGATTCCAAGTTGCTCTTCATGCCAATAGCAATGTATATCTCACTTTGTGGCATGGGGTTTATGTGCAGGGAGGATTAGTGTCAAAAAGTGAGATGAAAGGAGCAAAGAATTTGATCTTGTTCTTTTTTCATCCTGCATTTTTTACTGCATGTTGATTAGGGAAAATGCTAAAGGACCAGCCCCTTAAAGTCCCAGCTGCACACCCCGGCAGGGATGGTGCCATGTGTCACCCTTCTGCAGGAGCTGTGACTAATTGCAATCTAACTGTGAGCACCCCAAGGCCACAGTGCTCCCTACTCTGACCTGTGTTCGGCTTCCTAAAAATCCCAAATATTCCCATGGTAGGTGACCCACCGGAGCCCACCCAGGCAGGGTCCTGACCCATCCTGCCTGCCTGCGGTTGCCTACTACAAGGGCAGATGGCACAGGTAGATGGAGCCCAGGACAGAGCAGTATCCACACAGTAGGGTAACCCCATGCTTCCTGTGGACTCTAAAGAGGGGACACAAAGCGTTTCTTGGTGCTCCAGAAGTTCCAAAACCTGGGTTGCTCCAGCCACCGTGACTTCCAAGGGTCACTCCAGCCAGGCCCTTGTTTGGGCAGGCTGCAAATGTGACCTCCAGCCTGACCTCACAGCCACTGGGACGGAGATGAGAAAGACAAGGCTCGAGCTGAATATTAGTAGTGGAAATTGTTAGACAGCTTTAATGTAGAGAGTTGCTATGAGCTACTCCTATAATTAAAGAAAATTTTGTGTCAAAGCTTCAAGTTTCCTCTTGATCTCTAACTTCCAGTCTGATTAACAGGGGCTCTACCTAACTCTTGACCTGATGGAAGTGATGACAGGCTGCATTCCTGGTCTCTGGTGCTTTTCATAAAAAAATCAGGTTTGTTCTGGTGACTGAAACCCAAATGTCCTTTACTTGAACTGTTGTGCAGTGTGCTATGCACGTATCTGTTGGTTGTTCTTGGAAACTTTGGGATGAGAGGTGGTATGTAAATGCCAAATATTATTAGAACAGTGGCTGCTTGCTCATTGAAAGCAGAGCCCTGGTTCCACAAGAAAATCTGTTTATGAAGTAAATGTGCTACATTGTCTTCAGAAACTGCAAAGCCGAAGGATTCAGGAAGGACCAGCTTATTGCAGGGAGCTCTGACTTTCCATCTGCTGAGCACCGGACCTTTAGGACTTTTTTGGAGATTGTAAAATGTGAGTAAAAGATTGTAAAGTAAGAGTGAAGGCTTGTAAAATATGATTAGTGGCCACCAGCAGAAAATTTAAAAGATCAGTAACACAAGCCACCACTTATTTAAAAGAAAGATGATCCATATTATCACAGAACATAGGCTCAAGAGATTGAGTTTCTAATCCTAGCCGTCATCCTGAATGATTTTGTTACTTTGAACAAATTATCACATTTCTCTACCTCAGTTTTCCTATTTGGAAGACAAGGAAAATTATTCTGTTTGCCTATTTCATGGCTTCTTCAGTCACGGTAAAACTTCTTGAGGGGAGACCCAGCACAAGGGTTCTTGTCCCACTTGAGTATCACTTAAGCCCTTGGACAGGGTTTGGAGCGGTGCAGAGGGCTTGTGTCAGGGCTTTAACCAGAGTGGAATTTCTCTCTTCGTGTTTAGGAAGCATTTTGAGGCCCAGAGGGGAAGCACTGTGGAAGCGCCAAGCAGTATAACTGATGGTTGAAATAGACTAAAATATATATACCTTCCTATACTGATTTAAATTCTCGAGTATATGTGAATGAGGTTTGCTGCAGCCAAAAGAGGTTTTTATAAAGCAGCAAAGGAAATCTGTTTTAACAGAACAGGTTCCTGAAAATATCCTTACGCCACTTCTTTCTTTATCGTTTGACTTTTCTCCTTGTTGCAATGGTTCAGTCTGTAGGGTCTGGAAAAACATCAGGGTAACCAGGGCAGAGGGAATATCAGATGGAGATGAGGGATGGATAAGAGACAAATTACAGTACATTTCTCATGGGTCATTTGGCTCTAGTCTTGAAAAGGAGAGAGAAAAAAAAAACCAAAGTAGTAAAAAAAGAAAAAGAGACAATCAAAACAAATAAACCTGCCAGTGTTGCTGATTTCAAAGGTCTGTGAAATGTGCATATATGCTTCATAATGTTTTGCTAGTTTAAAGAGATGCCTCTTGAAATGTTCCATGCTTTAATCCTACTCACTGTCTCAGAAGTTATTTGTACACTAAGATCACAATTCTCTTTGCCAAGGCTTTCTCTTTGTTTTCTTTTTTCTTCCTGCAAGTTGGCCAGCCAGCATATCTTTTCCTAGTTCTGTGTAGTTGGTTAGCTTAATTATTTTTTATGGTCATACGAGGAAATGGGGGTTTTCAGTTCTTGCTGCATGAGTGAACTCAAATGTTGCTCCGCTCTTGGACGTAGACCTTGCAAAGGAAGAAGGCTCAGTGATCACATATTCATGGCCTGTAGCACTGCAACTCTTTATAAACCTACCTAAAGGTTATATAAAGGTGGGGTCTCTGATATAAGAAGTGGACAGTAAAGCCTGGGAGGATAAAGGGAGAGAGAGAACAAGTAATTTTGTGTACATTAACAGCCACCCCAAATTTTTGTCCAGAGCTCAGACAGAACATGTTTGACATTTAAAAATTTTTGCATCATCTTTTTCCCCAATCTTTTTCCCTAAGCCTCTACTCTTTCTTATCCTGGCCAGAACCAGCAGCAAAAGTGCCGGGGAAAAAAAAAAAAAAAATCTGTTTTTACTGTATTTCTGAATCTCAGCCCAGGTTTGTGAAGGATTTGGCAAGGATTTACAAACCTTTGAGAGAATCCGTGTGGAGATCTGAGGAAACCCGCCTCCCTCCTTAAAAAAGCAAGTTGCGTTGGCCAGAAATTGGGCAAAAATTGGTCGTTTCAGCTGAGGTTTCCTTTGAGATTTTGGATTTGAACCTGAAGCTGCACTTTGAATCAAATTTTGCTCTGACTAACTCTAGCTTTACACTGGAGCAAATACATCACAGTCGGAGCTGATACTTGTGTGCACCTCAGTGAGAACAGAAGTTGGCTCAAAGTGCAAGCTCACATGAACCAAACCAAAAGAGGACCCACAGCTAGGTTTGGAGTAGTCCAGCCGTCAGGTTTATTCCAACCTGTTGCTGTGGTTCAGCTCGTTAAGTAGATATTGCATTTATAACATCCAGAAGTTATCTATAAGCAATTGCATGAAGTAAATCTGTATCATTTATTAGAGGTCTTCTGTGAGAAAGTCAGATAGGGCTGAGCAGGGGTGGGCCATTAGGGTTCTACAGATGATAATACTGATTTTTAGAACTTAGTAGCAAATAATTTCCTTTATGTATGGGGTGTTTTTTTTTTCTTTGCAGTCCTATAGATTTATAGCGTAAATGTTATGGTACAAATGTGCTTATTTCTAGGACTGTCCTGCTTGAAAGCCAGCATTTCAAAGCAAATGGAATGAAACTGATGACTTGACAATTGTAAAAATTCTCTACTTTAGACCAAGGAGCTGCTCTCAGTCTCTGTTGCAGGATAAAGAAAACCCAGACCCAAATGAGTCCTATATTTTGCACAGTAAAACTCTTCTTTCCATTTTTTTTTAATAATTGTTTTTTTCATAGGATGAGTAAAGCCTGAGTCACTAGCAAAACGGTAGAATTAATTCAGTTTGAAAAGGAGGGCATCCTAGGATCAACGAACACCCAGACTTTTGTAGCCACGTGGGCTTTTATTTTGTAATATGTGTTGCTTAGGGTCAGTCTTAACTGTAGGACCTGTCACTGATGTAAAAAAAACTTCATCCCGCCTTAACCAGCTAACCTGAATGCATTAGCAGTGTTGCAGAGAGTGATACAGAGTTCAGCACAGGCTACCAAACCTATCCAAGAAGCTGGGTTTATATTTGAACAATTATGCTAAGTATCTTTTCTTGGATCCTTATCATTATCATTTTTTTCGCCAAAACATTCCTCCTTTCTCGTAACAGGAGATCAGATTTGGGGGCTGTAGAGGACATTTTGCTGCAGCGGATAAACCAAAATTCTTTAAAAGCTGCCAAGCCTACATGTGCTGACAGTGCTTGCAATTTATGCTTGTGGACATGACCTAGTGACTGCCTGGTTTGGATGCGGTCGGAATTACAGTTACACATTTGGATTTCAGTGTGAACACAGGCAGTGATCTGGATCTAAATTGGGGCCTGAAGCCTTTTACTTTGTAATATTCTGGCTCCACTCTATTTCAGGCTCTGTCCCAATCACTGAAAGATTTATACCTTTATCAATAAATTATCATGACTTTTACTACACTTACACCAGTGTCTTAAATTAACGCTAAACTAAATGTAGATGAGGCACGCTTCCTGCTTCACATGATTTATGGCAATCTGTCTGAAATGAGGAGCAAAATTAAATTTGCCAGTAAAGGCAGATCTTTAACATCAGGTCAGACAAGAATTTTATTGCAAGTCCACTGCTAAAGAGGGTTTGTATGTTGTCTTTTTTTTTGTTCGGGTTTTTGATAGACCTGTAGCACTTCAGGCAAAAAGGAAGAAAAAATATTATAAATGTTTGTAGGTCTGAAATCCCTGCTGTGTACTTTATATCAGGTTGGAGGTGATAGACAGGACGAATGTAGCAGTTACATGGCATTGATAAGCTCTCAGCTTGAGGACTGTGTCCTCTTTTGATGACCTGCCTTTGAGAAAGATGTGGAGGGTGCAGATGAGAGCATCAGAAATGACCAGAGGTGTTAAAAAAAATAACCAGTGGGGAGTGGCTGAAGAAATAAGGTGGGTTTAGCCTAAAAATGAGATGGTTTACAGGGGATATAATAAGCTTGCAAATAAGTAATAGGTTTGGTAAAGCAGAAGGGAATCATCTAATCTCCCTGGCTTTGTGGAATGGCACAAATAGTCATGCACATCTGTTGCAGCAAAAAAGATTCAGGTAGACCTTCAAAAAAACTTCCTGACCATAAAGGTATTGAAACATGGGCTCCAAGTTGCTGGGGCAGTGGCAGAGTCTTTGTCATCTGTGATCTTAAGTATGAGCTAGATAAAAATTTGCTTTGGGGTGGAGGGCTACCAGTGATGGTGTCTTTCCAGATTTGTTTTTCTGTGGCTCTGTGGCAGAAGGCAAAAGGCGGCTTATACACTGGCATCAACACTGCATCTCCAAAAAGAGAGTTCCATGTCCAACCACCCAAGACTGAGAAATCACAGGGGGAAAAGCTAAGTTACAATTGTGCGTGTCTGCCAAATGGCCCCATTTCAAGGTCAGCTTTCAGTGCTGCGGAAGTCATGGCTCTTGCCATTATCTTCAGGAAGAACATAATTTATCTCAAAACTGTCCTTGCTGTTCACTGCAGATATTGAAAATCTCTAGGTGAACACTGCACCCTAAAACCTTGGGCCTCCCATGTTGCTTGAACAAATGGGACAGACAGTTGGTGGGTGCCTGTTCACATACCTGACTGCTGTGGTCTTTGCTGCTCTAATGAGTTAGTGTCAATCCTGGGGCCAAGATCAGAGCTGGAGGGACAAAGGGAACACCACTAAGACATATCAGCCACATCATGTTGGGAACCACACCTGGATCTGACACAGGCTGCTGGCGAGTGTTGCCAGGGCTGTCCAGAAAAGCTTTCTCCTTGTCTGCTAAACTGTACCACGGTTTAAGCTGGGCAGATTTACTTTGTCCTGCCATATCCTGAACCCATTAGGTAAAGGATAGGACATTGTATGTCAAGAGATAAAATGGAGAGTTTTCGAGGCTGACTTCCCAATTCAGAAGATGCTGGCGTTTTTGTGTTTTGTGGGGTTTTTTTGTTTTGGTTTGGTTTTGTTTTTTAAATGATGAAATGCAGTTCCTTTTATTCCTAACAAATTCATCAGGCAGTTGGAGACCATACTCCATACTGAGCAGATAGCAAAGTTCCTGCTCGGTGTTTGGGTGGGGTCTTGCAAATAATCCCTTAAGTACCCTGTTTGTTTTCTTGCTGTAAAGCGACACTTGTCTTTGAAGGAAAAAAACAAAACAAAGTCAAATAGAGAATAACTCAGAGCAAACAGTAGAAAACATTTCCTAACAATAAGGGCTGGAAGGCTCTGTGTTCCTGGCAAAAACAACTATGAGTGCAAGAGGCTGCACCCCAGCCACATTAGGGAAACACAGGAAAGCCTCTCTGACCTGGAAGAAAATGGGGGAGGCAGTTTTCAACCCAGTTACAAAACTGCTTGACTCTAGTCACCAAGGCCAGATTTAATATGATTAGACCTGATACCAACTGAGTTTAAAAGCCGTTGTCAAATGTGTTTGTAGCTAAGCGGCAGAGATTTCTGGCTGGATTTGGCTTTGGGGCTGAGGGCCAGCAGAAGGGAACTCCTTGTAGTGGCCCCTGCGAGCAGGTGGGGCTGCTGGCTGGGGGCTTCACCTCACCACCTGGGGACGAGTCCTGCTGCATCGAAGCCACAGCCCAAATGGATGGGAAATGGGCTTGACAGATGAGACAGGCATGGGGATAATGGCTCGTGTGACTGGGGCAGGCTGCGTGGTGGGTAGGGCTGTCGCGAGACACTGCTGGATGAGCTAAAGATGCCATCAGACTGAAACTGGAGCACTGTATGGGATACGTGTTACTGTTTGAGGTCTGGGGCTTACTGGATAAGGGTGAGCTGCTGTACGGTGCGGTTTCAGAGGGTTATTTACACTGCAGTGGAGGAAAAAAGCAAACTGAAGTTGTGCATTGGACAAATAAGTCGATGAAAAGATCTGGGTGGGAATGTGCACATTGCCTGCTATGATTTGGTGTCCCAAATGGCCTTAAACAGCCCATAGAATTTCTATGTCTAAAACAGATTCCAGCAAAGGAGACCTTTTATGATGCACTAATAGGCTCATTAGGCTTTCTTGAGCAAGGCACGCTCACAGCATCATATGTTTTTTCCATTACAGGAATTACACGTGTTTTGTTGTGCTTTGGGTTTTGTTTTGTTTTCCACATAGACTTGCCCTGACAGTTCCCCCATTCAGGTTTATATTGGAGGTACCATCTCGAGCCAATGAATTTTATGAAATATGTTGCTGGCACTCACGGAGAGATGCATAAAGGAAATATTCTAATGACAGTTGGAAAGGCTTTGATCCCTTTCCAAGACTGCACTCATGTCTTTGAAATGCGAGTTTGGCGGTGCTGGAAAGGCTGGGCTCTTTGGCTCTCTTTGGCACGAGCCCATGTGACAGACATTATGTCCTCTATCAGGGGACCCACATAACCTTGAGAAGTGTAAGCAATGCTCGCAGATTGCATTGGGTCAGATAGTCTGGGCTGATAACAAAGCAGCTGCGGCAGCAGGGGGGAGTCAGCCTAGTCCAATGCAATAACTGAAAACTATTTTGACCTGGTAACTGTTGGGTCTGCTGCCTGTGGCTACGTAGTTGGACATGAACTGTGAAAGTAGTTAATTTATGCCTCCTTGAGTGTAGGAATGTGGTGATGATGGATAGGGATGGGAGGTTATTAGAAACATGGGGAGTAAGGAGAGGATGGAATTCCAGCTCGTGTTTTTATCTCTTACACACACACACTGGTTCCTTTGCATACATACTCTTGGCTGTCTTGCATGTGTGCACAATCCAAACCCTTGCTTACACACTCACACCTCCGTTCATGCACGCACACGTTCACACGCTTCCAAGGGATTTGCCTGAGCTAAATGCCTGAGCATGTTTATGCGTTGGGGGTTGCTGACTGTGTTCACAAAGGGGTTTGCATTTACTGCCTCCCGAGTATGATCTGTTTACACCTACTCCTGTGCAGACCCTTTGCTAAAAATCCTCTTAGCATTCTGTTCTTACACCATTTGAATATATTCTGCTCATTCGCAGACTTTCGTTGGCTAGCAGAGAAGTAGTGGTCAGAGAAATACTATAAAACCAAGTCCAATTGACTTAGTATGGTGGATTTACACAAGACGAGTTCAGTCTCGGTGATGCACTGACATCACTGGCCAATTAGCTAAATGCTATCTGGTCTGGATGTTGTCTGCAGTAATAATCCATGTACAAAACAGCCCTAGATGTTGAAGCACGTAGACTGTATGCAAGTGAGAGTGTGATTGTGGCCATGCATTGAGGATATAAATGGGGGTTGGATTATGTAAACAACAAGCAAAAAGACAGCTGAGAATAAAGAAGTATTAGTTTAGATGATTTGAAACCGTACGAGAAGAGTGAGGATAAAAATGGTGATCTCAGGAGAGGAGTTTCATTATAGTTACTCCTACAGGGATTTGCATAGGCCATAAAGCATCTGCATCCAGAGTCAACAACTGCAGTCTGGATACAGACAGTGGGCCTTTCCTTCCCACTGTGATACAAAACACACAAACGTTTTTCTACTCAGAGATACACAGTGCTTCTGTTTCTGTCCTTTTCTCTCTTGCACAAAGTATCACATCACTCCCATATTCTCTCGTACGCTTTTGCTCGCTGTCTTTTACTGATGCTGCCATATGTGCAGACATACATATCGTCCCTTTCACATGCATACGTCCTCCTCCCCAATGCGCTTACACTTTCATTTGGAAATGCACATTAGCTCTCCTATGTAATTTCAAACTGTTGCTTGTGGACATATTAAAGTATGAGCCCATGTTTGGAAAAGATGTTTTCAAAGGCACAAAGAAGATCCTGGAAATAGGTTGTGCACAGCCTCAGACCATTGTGCAGATACATGCAGAACAAGCTTGAGGGGCTAAGGGGAAGATCTGTGTATTTTCCATAGATGTGTTGGGAACAGTGGAGAGATGAGAAATGTGTAAAGGGTCACAGTGCTGACCTGTCCTTCAGGATGTCATCCACATTTGATTGGAAGATAAACACTGTATGGAATGGAAACATACCCTTCCACTGGTGTCCCCAAAGAGCACGTCTTCCTCCGTGAGTCAGCGAGGGCCTGGGGACACCCAGCCATGAACTATTTTGGAGGCAATGACTTCACCAAGTGACAGGGGAAGCTATTGTGGAAATATGAATGTGTTTTCCATTGGGGAGTCCTCCAGGGAAGGACAGAAAGATCTTGGTGCTGAGCCAACTCCCTTATTTTTTCTTCACCCTTCTGGGAACGAAAGCCTTGCAAAGTATGCAAGGAACCCTACTTACTGAATGTGAGTGCATTTGGTTTGTGAGAGCTACATGAGCCCTATACACACCCATACACATATGGAAAGGAGGACTTCAGGAAGCAGGAATCAACCTGCTCAAGACCATCATGGTGTCCTTTCCTTACAAGCTAGTCAGCCATACTTGACTCAGTGTGATCCCTCTCTCTGTTGTTTCCACCTGTCAAGTGAAGATAGTACAACTTATCCGTGGTTTAGATCTTGTGTTAGCACACCACTTCATATCAAAAGACAATGTGAGCTAGAAACAGAGAACCAATGGGTCTACTCTTATGCTTCACTTTCTCCAGCTCTACTCTGACTTAGAGTATCACTGTGCTGCTGAAAGCAGTGTGGCACCATGGTACACACTTTGGCAAGTAGCTCCTGTGTTCCAGTACTGACAAAGTCTATTCCTTTAAAGGAGTGCAAGAACTACTTCCAACGGCCATCAAGCTTAAGGGATTGGCTTTGCTTGCCTGCAAGCAGATAACGCTCCTCACCTGGGGGGGGACCTAAGGAGCCTCAGGAATTTGTGTCATGGTATGGTACCACTCCTGCGGAGATCTCTTGCAAGGATATCTCTTGGCACAACTTCGCTTGCTGGAAATAGCAATTCCCAAACAACCATCCTATGTCAGGGTTAGACCGCGTTACATCTCAGCACAAGTGACTGCCACTGATGCTAAGGGAGTAACTTTGTGAGCTGGTGTGAGTTGTTGCACCAGCCTGAAGATGTGAAACTTGTTATTGTGAAGGAAAACTAGAGGTAACAATGGTAAACAGCTTAGAGGAAATGTGCAAGAGAACTGCTCATATAAAAAGATTTACTGACCATAATATATGGTTAATTACATTCATAATAAATAGATTCCTATACTTATCTTAGGAATGTGGACAGCTTTATGTATTTACCTTGGATTTTGTGGCCTTAGTTAATCAATGGCCTGAAGTCCTTAGATGAGATTCACTATATGAATGCAAAGTAATTGAAGTTTGGGAGTGGGTTATTAAAATATTTCAGGTGACTGATACGCAGGATATTATAAGATCTTTGCCTGGATTGCAGCACTTCTTCAATACTTTGTTGCTTTTTGTGTCTCCTTTAGAAAAAAAAATGCTTTTCTTTTTCTACAGGGCATACTTAGATGTCAATGAACTAAAGAACATACTCAAACTGGATGGATCTACACACCTCAACATCTTCTTTGCCAATTCCTCCGAGGAAGAGCTGGCTGGAGTGGCAACTTGGCCCTGGGACAAGGAAGCCTTGATGCATCTAGGTGAGTGATAAAGATGTTTCTTCTTTGTAAAGCATTCTTTTGAGGCTCTAAGAAGGAAAGATAAATATGCGTTAAGCTCTATTCTGATTTCTTATCATTCCTCTAATATATAGTCAGGGGAAAAAAAGTATTTCACGATTCCCAGATACTGGCTCACAACCAGGAAAATATTAGGTTATAAACCCAAAGCATATTATGGTATTTGTAGATGATGTCAAGCTGAAAGTATTTCACCTTTTAAGTGAAGCTACTTTACAGGGCATTCACTCCATGGGAGCACTTTGTGAAGAAGATCGGGGGGGATAGGTGGGGGGATGCTTAAACAGAAGTGAATTTTTAACCTTAGCCTGTTACATTCTGATCCTTAGTTAGTAAACTAATTACTTAGTAAGCATTCAATTAATTTTCCTCACAGACTATAGTTAAAATTTTTTGCTATTTTTCTCTACCAGTGTGCAAAAGAGCAAACTGCTGAGAGATTGTATTTCTAATGTTCATTTGAGTGGAACTGGAAAGAGTTCACTACCCTGCAGATTGCCCTGCATGTTTCATAACTAGCTTGCTGACTATGGCTGCTGGAACCCAGAGATCCAGACAAAGCTGTGCAACATCCCAAATGACTCATTTCCCTGCCACCTGCAGTGCCACTGGACCTGTGTTCCTTGCAAAATGTCAGATGAACCTCAAAAGGTTCAGAAGGCACTGACTGAGTCTGTATGTACTTCTCTTAACTGCACAAACTTCCCTGGGGCTGCAAACCTGATCTGGTCATCTTATAAAAACAGGGATTCTCACAAGTTTTCCAGATATTTCTCCAGCCTGTCCAGACCTTCCTAGGCTGGAAGTGAAGTCTAGTTTCAGCCAAGTTCAGTCTTTGTGAAAGGCTGTTTCAGCCAGTTTTTATATTACCCAACCCCACATGGAGCAAAACAAAAAAGATGTGGCAAATGTAAACCTAGATAAGAAGAGCAAAATATGGTGTTTATTATTCTAAAGCATACTATGAGAGCTGAACTACAACTCAAGCCATCAGAAAGGGAGGCTTTTCCATGTTCCAAAATACATTACCCCAAGACCTAGATGTTAACATCTCTCTATAGTCACCTGTCTCCATAGCTGAGAGAGGCTCTATGGTCAGACCAAGCAGTTGGAGCTGGCTGCCCTACTTCAGTTAGTAAACATTTTATTACAACATTCAGCTCTGCAGCTGCTCTGGAAGAAGTGTGAGTAAACTTCCCTTCCCAAGGACCGGCACTGACACACATCCAGTCTCCTGCTGAGCTAGGCTGGAAGTGAAACCATTTCCACTCTGACTTGCCTCCAGCCCCATCTCTATGGGCTCCTGCTGGGAGCACCCAAAACAGAAGATGCTGTCAATGCCTGCCAGTGAGCATTCCCCACGGCAACATCTTCTGGCAAAAACAAAGACAGATATTAACCCCAGCCTCAACCAGCACCCATGCTGCTGTGATTTCCATCACTTTGTAATACCACAACCCCCTACTCCTGCACCAGCCCCACTGTAACTGTTTGCTTCTGATTGTGCAACAGTATGGGTTGCTGGTGGGAAACATTAGCCCTAATGCCACTGCTGGAGTGAAATAAGGCTGCAATATAGCCGATCCTTCCTTAAATGAGTATTTTCACAGCTTCCCTTGATGTTGCCATGCGAGGGAGCAGAGAACAAGGGGAGAGCTCCAGAGTGCCAAGAAGAACCTTCTGCAAGAAGGCTGAGGCTTGCCTAAAGCCCTGATGAGTTCTTCTGTCACTTCGTTAAACTAATTGTCAACATCGTGCCTGAGCAAAACAATTTAAATTCAGCTGTATTGACAGAATTCATTGACCAAAAAAAGATCTCACGAGAAAAAAAAGACATTAGCCAACAGTTTAAAGTTGACTTGCAGTGGAAAAAAGAAAAAAATAAATAAATAATGGTCATAATTTCCTGTCATAATAGCCCTCCCAGACCTGTGCTTGGTCTGTAAGAATTCATCTTTAATCTTTTTTACTCTCTTCTATAAATCCAATATGTACTTAATAAAAAATATGAAATATGTCCTGTGGTGCAGATCTAAAGGCTGGGATAGAGATTGTCTGGGTGAGGGAGTTTATCTTTTCTGTAAAACTGCAATTGATTTAGATTGTTGACAGCTGTGAAAAATATAAATTTTCAACAAAGGCAAAAATAAAATCTCCCTCTCCAGCTGCCTCAGGGCTGTCCAGTGCCAGAGCCGTTTACCCAGCCTTTATTTTGAAGGCACGTCCTGCTAAGGAATTTCACCAGTACTCCTGCCATTGGAAAACAAACCCTGGAAGTATCTTTGGGAAAGAGACCCCCACAAAACAACATACCAGCGTACTCTCTGGGTGTAAAAGGCTCCACATGCCTAGACCCCAAGCACTGGAGGACTCAGAGCATATGTTGTATAATGGGGGAGAGAGGGATGCAAGGAACATGGGGATTGCGGTGGCTGCATATGGGTAGATCTGTAGATAATTAATTGGGCCTATGGAGAGCTAGTGTAAGGACCAGTTCAGCGCTGTGAAAAGGATGTGCAGATGCTGCATGTGGCATAGCAGGCATGATGTTGCAGTATGGTTGATTTTGTTCTGTCTTTTGTGTCTGTATTTAAATTTGCATGTGTTCTTGCAAGACACCCAAAGTGGTCCTTCCTCTCTCTTCAGCATTGATAAAATTTCAGCTGGAACACTGTATCATGTGTGCACACTATACTTGAAGGAAAACGTGAGACAACTGGGAAAATCAAAGGTGAACAACAGTCAGGGAGGTCTAGAAAAAGGATTGAGCTACAAGGAAAGGTTGAATGGATTGCGGTTATTCAGACTGCAGGAAAAGAGCCTGAAGTGGGGATGATGACAATCTCATAAAAGCTGATGAAAGAGGAGGAGAATCTTCTGTTCTTCGTATCTGTGTGAGGCAGGACTTGAAGTCATGAACTTAAATTGCCAAAAAATCAATTCAGATTAGATGTGAGTTAAATCCTTGCAGACATAAGGATACTGAGTGCTGAAATTGATTGCTGGGGTAGTCATGTCATCGGGGGTTGCAAAGAGACATTAGACCAATATGTGTGAGGGATGGTATAGACCTAATTGGTCCTGCATTGTTTGAGAGTGGAATTAGATGACTTCTTAAGATCTTCTCGATCTTATTTTCCTGTAATTCCATGGTTATTGCAACCAAGTCTCCAGGCAGATAAGAAGGAAGAGTCTATGGTGTGTCAGAACCCGGTGATCTCATCTTCCCTGTGCTACAGTCCCTGATAAAGTTCCTCCTGCCAAAACCTTTTCTCTCCTCATTGTCACTAAATTATTAGTGTACCATACCCAAGATTTATTTTCCCACTATAACTTTTACAAAGCAGTCTCCCATTCTCATGGTAAGCAATATACACAAACAGTTTTAAATAAAAGGCTTGGAAAAGTTGAGGTCAACAAGCTAAATAAAGAAAACATGAAGCATATCGTAAATCCAAAGGTACAGCTAGCTGAGCTAAAAACATAATTCTTATGATTAATTCAATATACTGTAAAGCCTCTCTAATTTAGTATTTGCTTATCTACATATCCTATAATGAATACAACAACAACAAAAAAATCACCACTTGTTTTCTTTGCGCACATTTAACAACCATGCAGTTCTTTTAGAATTATCACATTCCAGGATTTCATATTTTTTGACACATTAGACTTATGCATATTCATTAGTGGACTGTGCAGTTCTGATCAAACTAGGCTTGTCTGAGTGTATGAGCAGAGTGTGTCTCTGACAATTACTTCAAAGCTGTCTATATGGTCAGAGCACACCCCACAAAAACTGTTCCAGCCTTGGGTATAATCTGTTTTCTTTGTCCAGCTATTAGTTTGCAAATATTGGTGGAACCTACACCAATTTTTAGGGTGTTTCAGAAGTTAATGGACTTCTATTATATCTTTACTCTGTGGAATAGTATACAGAGAGTGCTTCAGGTATGTTTTATTTGACTCTTGGTATCAAACGCATTGCTTACGCTTCTCTGGGCAGAATCATTCTATTTAAGGACACTAAATGATTTGAAATTGCATAGTATGAGGTAATTGCATGTAGGATTTTTTCTTTGAGTTAACAAACCAACCAAACTGACCATATTCAGTGGAAAGACCGATTGTTGCTGTGGTTTTGGTTTAGGACGTTGGACTTTGTCCCATGATTCCTCTTCCTTAGAGCCCCAGATTAAGTGTGAGATTAAACCTTGCTGTACAGTTTCTCTGAGCAGGCAATGTGCCTGATTGTGCAAAAACCAGTCTGTGCTATAGAGGATCTGATGAACTGCCCTTGGGACTGTCTTCCTTTCCCTTTCTCTTGCTGTTCTGAGGAAGACAAGGCAAATGAAGCTCTTCTCTTTTCCCCTTACAGGTGGCATTGTGCTGAATCCTTCCTTCTATGGAATCCCTGGCCACACGCACACGATGATCCATGAAATTGGGCACAGCCTGGGGCTTTATCACGTCTTCCGGGGAATCTCAGAGATTCTCTCCTGCAGCGATCCATGCATGGAAACTGAGCCCTCCTTTGAGACCGGGGACCTCTGCAGTGACACCAACCCAGCTCCTAAGCACAAGCTGTGTGGAGATCCTGGACCTGGCAATGACACATGCGGTTTTCACAGTTTCCTAAACACGCCGTTCAGTAACTTCATGAGCTACGCAGGTACTTGAGTTTCCTCGGTTTGCTGGTGGTGTCTGTGGTTGGGCGAGAACAAAGAGTAGCAGTGTTACCTCTGATTTCTGCAGTCCATTTCATGCAGGGCTTTATGCTGACATGTGAGTCCGTTGGTCTAGGACCAGACTTGATGAGGGACCAAACTTGATGCCCTCAGGAATCCCTTCCAGTTCTCCTGTTCTTTTTTCCCAGTTTTCCCTAACTACATAGTTTCATGTGATGACCAGGCAGAAGGTTTGGAGGAGGGAAGAAATGAGATAAGCATTAAGAAAATGGCTTCTAAAGGATCTACAGCAAATTTGAAACCCTATTTCCCTGGGTTCCGGATAAGTGATCTATGAGGTCTTCTTTGAAAAACCCAAATTCAGAGATTGTTTACCCTCCCCCAAGGACATGTTGAATGTCAGATGAATATTGATACCGCCAAGGCTGTGTAATGAACCTGTGATAAGTAGACATCTAATGAAACACTGCTTGTGCCTCCATGCATCTGTTCAAGTACCATGTTTGGTGTTTGATTTGGAGTCACTGTCATTTGGCTACACTCACTCACATCTGAGTTTCATCATCGGAGTGTGAATACTGGCATAGTACCTGGATCAGGATTGCTCTTCTGGTCAAAGTGTGCTGTGCTAGTTTGTGCTGTGAGTGCAACTACAAAGGCTCCATATCAGTGCAGTAAAACCACCCGTCCAAGAGGAATAAGCTGCTTAAGTAAAAGCCTGATTTTGTAGTTATCATTCTGCAGGCTTCTGCAGGCTGAGCTGTGTTGCCCAGGGGTGCTGGTTCATGGCACTCCTACCAACTCAGTGTAACACAAAGAGGGCATCAGCTCCTGTGACCCTTGCCCATTGGATGAGGGTGGCGTGGGGTCCTTGCTGCACCCCTGGAAGTTCAAGGGGAGTTGAAGGATTCTCTGTTATTTCCCAGAAAGGACAGGGCATGCCTTGGCTCCTATTTCCGCTTATTTTGGGTCACAGGGCATAGCTGTGATGAAGGTCTGTGACACTGAGCTGACAGCATCAACGACATTTTAAAGGTGACCAATATACTTAGAGCTACTGAAGGGCACCTTTATACTCCAGGCAAAAACACAGATTGCCCACTCAAAAGGTCATAGGAATGCTTATTCTGTAATAAAACTGTAGAGAAGCAAAGTGTTTAATGTCATCTGGGGCACAGATTGAAATGATTTATAACAGAAATGCTTTTATGCACTTCAGGGCACTAGCTAAAAGCGATGCTTAGTTTTCTCTTTATTTTTCTATTTGTTTAGAGGGTGTTTTCAGGGACAAGCATACACGCACTGAGTCAGCTCCTCAGCGTGTTGTGCGCTTTTGTGCATGCGGTAGGGCAGAGAGTCTTACCGCCTGATACAGCCTCCTGGTAACATCACACAAATAAGTCAGTGCCACTCCAGATGACAATATCCCTCCGCCCTCCCTGCTTCTGTGTATGTGACAAGGCGTGGAGTGTGCATGTTTCAAAACGCTGAGGTCTCTTCTTCCAAAGAGAACTTGCCTTGCCAATTCTCTCGAGAGCTGAGACAAAGAGGCAGACCACAGAGATACCTATCTGCTCTATGGAGCTAAATATGTGCTAGTGTTCTGAGCAGAAACCTTTTTTTTTTCCTTCTTCTTGAAAAATTAAGTGAAGCGACATGATAGGCATCTCTAGAGCTCATGCATGAATCTGTTTGCTTTTCTGTTGTTGCCAGTGGAATAAAAATATATCAGGATATCAAATTGCTGTAGAAATACCTTTGAAACATCTAGGTTGAGGTCATGCAGCTCTAAACATTGCCTGCCCTTCTTTTCTGTTTTGCTGCTTGTATACAGCTTGATCACATTGTGTTTGTCTGTCTGTCTAACATCCATCTGTCCAGTTACCCTCAACTGTGTAACAGAGCACTGACTTAAAGGGTAACTTTTTTCCCATGAAATAACAAGTTACAATGTCCAGAAGATCGAGGTGTGTGAGAAATTGGACTTGTAAATTATTTTTACAAGTCCAAATAGCCGCAGTGTTCCTGATAAAAAGATAAGTTAGTCTTTTAGACCACTCTCCATGAAATCAGCAGGAATTCTGCCTCTGAATTCTGTTGGAATAATCATCTCAGCAAAGTCTCTTGAATTTCTCTAATTATTACTTTGTTGGAGGATCTTGAATCTTTCTTGAAATTGAGCGATCAAGTGAAATACCTTTCTCCCCTGCCTCTCCTCCCTTCCCCTCCCCCAGGACACAGCCTGTGCTGATGTTTAAACAGATTGAGAATGCAGGTCATCTTTCTCCTGTGCCATTGTCTCACTGCTTTGTCCTATATATATTTTATTGTTCCTTTATGATGGCTATTAAGGGCCTTGGTCTCATTCTGGGCTTCCGTGAAGAATATTTATGGCTTTTACAACGTGCTCAGGGATAGACCATCGATAATTATTGAGGAAATCCAGACGTGTCATATTAAAGCAGCTTTTTGCATACCCACAGGGATTTGTAGATATTTTCAAGCTGGTGGTGTCTGTCTACCTGCTGTGCATGTTTGATGAGGGGAGGCTCACTGCCCAAGGGAATTAGGAGAGACACAGGAGAACATGTGAACGGACGGGTCCTTACTGTGGTAGGACTGCATTTGGGGCTGTAATTTGAGCAGGATCCCAACCAAAGCTGTCTCCTTTTGCTTGCATCTCAGGGAAGATGTGGTAAGGTTTTAAATTAGCCAGCAAATTCACACTTCTCTTTAGAACAAATTCATGGTTTTTTGTTCCTCTTGAGTTCCACAGGGCATGGACTTGCAGACATCAGAGCATCTAGTAACGCTATTACAATATTGAACTGCCAACTTACATACACACAAGCAACTCTCTGAACAGCCTTCGGCGACCTGCATCTCCCCAGAAAAGTGTATTACTTGACCTATGCAAAACTGTCATTGTTGTTTGTATTGCAGCAGCATACAGAGGTCCCATCTGGGACTGAGCTTTACTGGGCTGGGAACTCTGCAGGCACATGTGAAGAAACACTCTGTGTTTTCAAGAGCTTTTCATCTGATGGGAAGACTACCAGAAAAATGGTTAAAGTGCTAGCAATAAGTTCTTCAGCATAGCTTTTCTGGGTGACTTTGCACAACATATTTATGCCTTCTGTGATGTGCACAATAGAGAAATAGTAATTTTCTACTTCTCTGGGGCATTGTAGTTGTGAAGTTGTATGTTGTTCAGAGGGCACTAGATGTATTCTTGTTGCCAAATCACGTTTGGGGAAAACAGATGAAATAAGAAAAGGATATTTATGGGAAACTATCCAGCAAAATGATTTATCCTTTTTGAATGAAAAAGAAATTTTAAATCTCAAAAACGTTTATGAGAAGTTCAGAAAGGGGTTAGAATCATAATGGTAATGGGGGATATTTTTAATAGAAATAAAGTTATTTTACTGCAACAAAAATTTACATTTTTAATCAGTGTTTGACATTATTTTTTTAAAATTGATCTTTCAGAACATTTTTTATTTGTTCATTTGAAAATTTAAGAACTTTAAAAAAATTATGTATTTTTAAAATTCTGTGCTCTTTTAAACTAAGAAATCTGTTGAAGTCAGTCAAACTGCACACAGTTTTCATGAATCTCAGTCAATGCTTTATCCGAACACTAGCCATCCTTTGCCCTTTTATCCTCTCTCAGAGATACTCATTTAGACATGAAATCCTTTTAAGCCCAGATGTCCACTGGTAGCCCCAGTTCTGACCAGAAGGTGCTGCACTGAGGCTTTCTGTTTCTTCACCTCCACGTGTCTCTGTCTTATCTTGGGATGATCTCTAGGTGCTTCATATGTATACCGGACCAGAGGGAGAGAATGTTTATTGATTTATTTTTTCCTTTTTAACTTTATTTCCTTTCACCTGCCTCCACAAGTGATGACTGCACTAATTTGTTCACAGGCCATTAACTTTTGGGTGCTGCAAGAACCCATCCTGGCCCTTGCAAGAAGCTACCGTTCACTGGGTCGTAATTCTCTCTCCTGCTCCCACTGCATCTCCCATGTGGTTGATGTGGCTTCCGTTTTAATTTCAGATGATGACTGCACTGACTCCTTCACACCCAACCAAGTGGCCAGGATGCACTGCTACTTGGATCTCGTCTATCAGAGCTGGCAGCCTGCGAAGAAACCGGCTCCTATTGCAATTGCCCCGCAGATTGTGGCTCGGACCTCCACCTCTGTCACCCTGGAGTGGTTTCCGCCTATTGATGGCCACTTCTTTGAAAGGTGATCACGCGCTGCTCTGTACTCTTGCGCTGAATTGAATGGAAAGGGGAGAAATAGGGGAACAACCCAGAGCCCGACTCCAGGAGCGCAGCTTTAACACTTGCTACACACAGTCTGGGTTAAGGCTCTTTCCTAAATTGGTTTATATTGAGGAGGTTATTGATCTGTTTTCTGCTCTTCCTTTCTCAGCCTGTAGCACTCTGTTGAGGGCCATTGATTTGCCATGTAAAGGGCAAATCTTTTTCCATATGTTATGGGAGGAATTTTCAAAGATTCTGACCCTGTGATTCCTGCTGTTATTGCTCCTCACAAATACCTGTGGGCTTCAGCTCTGCCTGCACGTTCCCCCTCCTCCTCCTCTTGCACGTTTCTTTTGCTAGGACAAGGTGAATCTTGTTTCTACTCCTGTGACAACACAGACCTCATGGGCAGTGGAGTCTCACAGGGCAAGGAGGTGGCAGGGTCAGGGAGAGGGACAAATGCTGCCTCCTTCCCTGAGCTGCAGGTCTGAGATGGGAGCTGAGCAAGGCAGAGTCAAAGACCTAAAACCCTGAGTATCATGCAAGTGTCATCTTGCTGCACCCTGACTAGAGCATGTAGGTGTGAGTATGTGTGTGTGTTCATGTCATGCAGCTACATGGTACCAATAAAAATTAAATGAATGCAGGGCTCTGGGCAAGAGTTGCACCACATTGCAGTTCATAGCCAGCGCAACTCTACCCCAGGATGACTTGAGCAACCAGGTAGTTCATCTAAATACTCTTATGCAGCGCTGGGATGGGCTGCAGGAGCTATGGGAGTCCTAGCAGCAAACTTCCTAAATGATTGACCTTCTTGCATTACTGTTAACTCACCGTCCCTGTTTGCGTTCCTTCTCCACTTTCTGCTTTGTTATTTTATAGAGAACAAACTTTGAGTGTCCTTCAGGACTGTAGCAGTACGTATCACAGGAGGCCGAATTTACAAGCATATTAGCACCCAAAGAGCTGTCTCAGCGCTGCTGCTTTGTTCAGTGAGAGCACCTTGAAAGCCACTGCCTCCATCAGGGATGAAACTCCTTCCGGCACTGCTAGGACACTGTGGCCATTTCAGTGGCCAGCTTGCACTTTATCTGAGTAGACAGATAGCTGTTATTTTCTGCTCAGATGAGATTTTCCACCTGTATTGCAGATTAATAGAGGGAGGGCAATCAAATCGTGTTAGGAGTTGATAAAGAGAGATCTTGTGCTCTAACCAGTATTTGTTTTAATTGCAGTTTTGCAACTGAATCCTTTTATTCCCTACATGTGAAAAGGACTTATGTGAAGTTCTGAAAATTAATTCAGAATTTTTTAGCCCATAATCATTTTTACATAAATTAAGTTTCTCCAATTTAATTTAGATTTCAGAAGATACTTATTGTGTGTTAAATAAATACCATCTGCCTCTTAAAACACATTGATGCAGAGTTAATTGTTATGTAACCAAGTATGTCTTTATTACATATTTCTTATAACTCAATCAATATGTTCTTAATAAGCCCTAGTTAGTTGCTTCTTAAATGACATACAGTGGATAGCCTGCTAAATCTAAAATTTCATAACAGAGTTATCGTATGTTAAATAAATAGTGATTTTCTAGAAAAAAAAAATTCCTTTGGGTTTTAAAATCTGTGTGCTCAGTATTACTGAAGAGATTTAAAGAGACAGCCTCAAATACTTTGAGTCCAATTCCTTGTTAAAATGAGATTCCCAATGCTAACAGATACAGAAATGTTGCTGTGATCATTTAAAAATGTCATTGAAATACGTAAGTCATCCTGTCTAAAACATGCCCAAATTTCTGATATATTAATCAAAACAAGGGTGATAGTAGTATTATAGTGACTAATACTGGAAAAGCTCATGTGCTGAACTTCCAGTACTGATGTGTCCAGCGCTGCTTGATTAGCGATACATGCCTGTATCAATTTGTAAAATTGGGTCACTGTGCAAGACAAGTAGGAGGCAAAATTGGCCAAGTATAATCTTATCTGTGTGTGGGAATACTGTAAATCTTTGCAGATATTTTTACACAAAGTGCACACCATGGCCCAAATTTTACTTGCCTCACTTGAATGAATAAACTCATTCACTTCAATAGGACTATTCATGTAAAAAACAGAAGACTGATACTCAACTGCTGAGTGCCTTGGGCCTGGTTTCTAATGCACAGAGGCCCTCTCCATGCTGTTTTGACAGTGTAAAAGGGCCTTAAAAGGATGAATGGCTCTGGCTACATTAGCAAGTATTGTGGCCCAATATAAGTAGATCTCTAGCGCCAAACAGTTGTTATGAAGACCTGACATCAAGACTGATGGGGTTTTGGTGGGGGGGTATTTCAGCCTAGCTCTAGCCTGGCCCCGTGGCATCAGCAATTGGAGCACATCAGGTGTGGTCCTGGAGTACATCTCCACTCTGGTTTCAGGCAAAACCGGGTCCAGCTTCCATGCTCCAGGACACTCTGAGTGCTGTAAGTAGTCAAGATGAAGAGTTTCACTTCAAAAGCTTGCTCCTGATCCAAATTACAATGCTACTGTAGGCACACTCAGTGTAACTCAAGTTCCTTTTATGTCCCTTTTATTCTCTAGAGCTGTGCATAGGCAGTGACCTCTGCTTAATGAAAGTCAGGAAGGAAAAATTTAGCCTTGTGTTTAAAAATGTAACACTGGGCTGGCTGTATCTGTGGGTGAGGTTCTGACAGGTCTGCAGTTGAAGGGGGATGAAGCATGGAAGTAAAGACCGTGTGCCTTTTCCCTTCTTAGATGCAACTTTGTCACAGGTGCCACAGCATTAGGTGCTCTTTTCTTAGGGAATTAATCATGTGGATTTGGGGACAGAGAGCAATGCTAACTCATAGTTCTTGTAAATTTGGGGTTGGCTATCCTGTGTCCTCACACCTTGGCAAGAGTAGCTACATAAGCTGTGCACAGAAGTAAAATCCTCTTCCTGACAGATCCTCCTTACCTGTTTAGTGTGTTCAATTGATGCCTGCTATATTACTCTGGAGAGTCATTTACCTGCATATAAATTTGCCAACATGTGTTTGACCCTAAACTCCAGCAGCTGGTTGAGCTTCTAAACATCTCTAATAATCAAATATATCAAGAACCAGCACTACTTCTTGTAGCTACTACACGTGGGATTGGAATACTTACCATTCTGCATCCGCCCTTTAAAAAAAAGCATGAAAAATGTCACATGCGCATATAATAATATGTAATAATAAAATAATAATAGAGCCAACAAAACAAGTGAAAACAAGTGAGAAAAAGAAAACTCTATTCATTTCCTGACTGCATCTATTAGATGCGTTCATCTGCTGTCGCTAAGCATCCATTCATGTGCCTCCTGTTTGATATGCATAGGCAGGATGTAAACAGTTATTGTAATAGGGCTCTGCAGCAAATTCTGCTTGGACAGAGAACTTGGAATGCATCTGCTCTTCCAAGTTTTCATTGAGGTGACTGCATTAATTTCCATGAATCTGATGCTATCTCATTCTTAGCAAGCAAATATTTTGGTCAGTATGTTGTCCCAGATCTAGATGGCTGGGCTTGATAATCACTTGCTTAAACCTTGCTGGAAAGTTTCAGTGCCTTAGAGGGGAGAGCACCAATTCTGAATTTCAAGTAAGCAGATACAATTTAGTCTGAAAACAGGCACTCTTTACTGAAAGGAATGACAGATTTTTACTGGTTTTGAGTTGCCCACTGAACTCATGCTGGCCCTGAAGAGAATTGTCTGGTTTTCACTGGTAATGTTTAGATTTTGAACCCGCTTCACTGAAATATCATGCTGTAGGAATTAATTCCTCCTGCTCTCTGAACTTCATAAGCTGGAATTTCCCCAGTACTTGGCTTATTAGAAAACAGAGAAGTCTAGATTTTCCATTATCCTGCACTTTGGGGAGTTGTGTGCACCAGTGTATAAGGTGTCAGATATGCTATCATTCCTAATTAATAGTGTTTTGAACCAATTTATGCTCATTTTGTCTTGATGTCAGTGGCTGTATAAGGTGTAAGGGTCTGGCTTAGATTTTCATAAGCCTGTAAATGCGATTCCATGATTAGTTTTGACATTCATGGCTGTTTGTAGGATTTGTGTGCAAGAGTCTGCAGACCAAAAACTTTAACCCAGGAGTCATCCCCTGTGTAAGTCCTTTCAGCCAGTGGAGTTACATCAGGGTTGAGTTTGGCTCCCAAACTGGAAAAGTAAAAAGAGAAAGTTTGCTCATAGCCTTCCCCACATGATGCTCCTTGTGATTTCTCTTACCTCCAAGTCCTTGCTGGTAAAAGGAAATGTTTGTCCATAAGCCTACAGTTTTTTCCACCATGGCAGCCTGTGATGAAATTGTATAGCTGCTAATTTGAGTAAAAAGCAGTCCTAATTGTGGAAACTTGGCTTTCAAACCCCTGTCCTCATCCAGGACCAAGCGCTAATGCAGGAGTCTCTTTGTAGAGAAACTGAAAGATGATTATTTCAGGGACTTCTATCCTGACTGTTGATGCATGTGTCTGAAAAACAACTGTGCAGTAATAATTCTACATTTTGATTTCTCAGTACCTTTTATTCTGGATTCTTGATTTTTTTTTTGCATATATTATTTAGGCAAGCTGAGTTAGACACTTAAACCACTGCTAAAAAGACAGCTGAGGAATGAAATAGGGAGGCAGTGTCATACCAATAGTGCAGGTGGGTGAAATGATACAGAGAGAGAAGTTATTTGCAACATGCCCAAATTTGTTCATTACCAGCATTACAGATCATGCAAAGAAGAGGAGGGCACCTTTCCCTCCCTTTTCTCTATTCTACCGCATTGCCACATTTTATTCTTCAGATGTTTTCAGCAGGTGCATCCCTTTTTGCACTGGCTGCGAGTTCAATCATTCACCTTCGTTTTGTGTAGGGGTGGCTGTGGGCCATATTGAAATGGATACAAGTTTTACCACTGATTTCATTCCAAGTCCTCCCTGTTGACAATCCCTGCTTCCACCTAATTAACCCAACAGAAAGTTGACTTTCAAATAGATCCCTGTCAACAAATAGGAGATGCTAAGCTGTGGAGCAGCTAAGCATGTGTCATCCCTAACACCAAAGGGAAATGAGATCGTATGGTCTGGGAGGAATGGGAGAGTAAATTTAGAGTCCTGGAGTCTTTGCTGAGGATCCAAAAGAATGTCTGCCTGAGGATCACAGTGCCCTTCGCAAAGCAGTGCTGAAATAAATTGCACAATGGGAGATGGTTAAAATTTGCATAGCTGATTGTAATAGTTGATGACTCAATCCATACTTACTTGGGTAGCTCAGAGAGTACACTATGTGTTACACACAGATTGCTTGCCTAAAACTTCTGTCCTTTCCTCGGTGCATTTAATCCTTAAGATAATTAATTTTTTCCTTTCATTTTGAGTGGGCAGCGTTCCTTAAAGCAGAGCAATGAATTATGAATAATAAGCAATTTACTGGGATGTATAACCACACATTCTGGGTCATACAGGGTTCCAAATTTTGTGACCCCAAGGAATGAACGGCTGAACTGTGTGAGTTGCATCCTCAGCTGATATATATCAGCTTAATGTTATGGAAGATATTAGAGTTACTCTAGTCCACATCAGCTTAAATCCTGATCTTGTGAATGTATTAGCAAAACTATTTGTGACTTGGTGTTTTAACTGTGTTTTCCTATTCAACCACTTCTGCTGATAGTACTTTATTGACAGTAGCTAGTATTAGATGTATTATGTAGGTGAAGTAAAGTTGGCATTGGTCAGTGAAGTGCCTTTCTTAATGCCATGTCATGCCATGTGATGGCATGGAGCCATAAGATGTTCCAGTTCAGAAAGAGCCATCCGCTGATGCCAAAACTGCCAGGTATCGAATCCAGTTTCCCCTGCAAAAAAGGATTAAGGGTATGTTCTTTTCTGTATGTTCATAACCCACCGCTTTTCCAGGCTTGTAATGGTCTGAGCTGTGGTACGCCTCCAAAAGCAGGTCCTTGCATACTTAGCAAAGCTGTGCTTTGCAGAGCAGCTCTGTCTGATCTTCTCAGAGCCTGGGACTTTGCCCTCTCCTCTAATCACCACTAAGCCCAAGGCCTTCACAATCCTGAAGATACTACAAGTTCAAGCAATAAATCCATGGTGGGAGCAGAAATAGATTTGAAATCTCCTGAGGCTGGTTTTCTTTTCTAACCACTAAGCAACATGTATTTTCTTTTGTCAGCATTTGATCCAGTTGTAGTGCAGGGAGGGGGAAAAAGATATAGCTGAACATGATTTCACAGGTTGCTGTCATTTTGTGTTGGATGGCAGACTCACAGATGCCATCTATGCAGGCCATTAGCCCAAACCCACAGAAGGTCAGTGTCAGAAAACACTCTCTGTCAGTGCTGTGAGAAGAGGGTTAAGTGGAACAGAATTCTAAGTCTTATTGCTTTTAATATAGTTGAATAAGCAGCTCGTTCAGCTGTTACTAAGTTGGTGTGTTTTCCTGTTTTCCTGGCCTCCTAGAGAAGTGGGATCAGCATGTGATCTGTGTGCGGAAGGAAGAGTCCTGGTGCAATACGCCTTCAGCGCCTCTTCCCCAATGCCCTGCGATCCCTCGGGGCACTGGAGCCCACGGGAAGCAGAAGGTGAGTCACAGGGCTGGGGACAAAGATGTGGCAGGGGAGAAGACGGGCCAGAGTAAAAGGAGAGCCACAAAGACAGTGGGAAAATCTGGGAGAGAGTGACTGATTGTACCTGTGTATAGCATGAACAAAACTAGAGGACAGATGAATACACTGTGCCCTGAAGTAATGCTACTGGCTGAAATACCTGTATTTTGGCCCCCATGTCCTGACCCTGCCTATGAATTGAATGAATTCTGGGAGCTGAACCTGAATTTCAGAAAGCAGCAGAGTGCCAAGAAATGCTGACCATTCACAACTGCCAGATGAATTCCTCAGGGGAGCTGTTTACTTCTTCTACTCCAAATCGCAAAGTGAAGAATTGCATGTTATTTATTTGGGCCTGATTTCTGCTGCCTTTTCGTTGAATAGTAGCGGGCTGCACCAGCAGACATGCTGAAAGGAGTGGAGATTGCCCTTTGGGCAAGTACTCTGCAGCATAAACGCAGGTGACTATGTCAAGCCCGGTCTAGTTCAGGGTGTTTTGCAAGTCATTCTTACTGCTTCTCTTAGAGCATGTTGGAAGGAGAATGGTCTGCAGAGTTGGTTGTACAATGCTATTAGATCTCCACCGTTAACTCTCCTCCATATGTACCTTCCATTACGTAAGTAGGTGGATGTGGTAGAGCATTTAAGATTATACCAGGCAGAGGTCAGTTTACAAATTACAGTGTGGAAAGAGCAGAATATTATTTCAATCTGTCCGTCACAAGCTATTCCTTTGGGAGCAGCACACTCTGGGCCCAGATTTCCATGTAAAAACACATAGGTGGGCTCATTGAACTCAAAGGCCAATCCCTGGATTTGCAAACTCATTGTACAAATACATCCTTACATTACAGGCTTCTCTGTCCTGCAGCTAGAGTACGTGGGAGTTATTCTACAAGGAAGATTATTTGTAAGCTAATATGGTGATATATGCAGTGTTGGCACCCAGGAGCCCTCCCTAGTCCTAAGGTCGGCGTGTGCAGCAAGCTGCATCCCCGCTGCATGATGGGACAAGATGTGTGGGCAAGCGTTCTCTGCCCCGCGCCCCCGTCTCCCAGGGTGGGGGCCCAACAGAGGTTGTGGTTCATTCCAACTCACTCTCCCCAGTTTGGACAGCCAAGGGCCAAGGCTGCCAGGCACAACACAGAGTGCACCTTCCCCTTGGGTGGATGTTGTTCAAGAGCTTTGACCTGGGAAGCAGCGCTCCAGCTACGAGTGTGACTGGATTATCAAGTAAACAGGATTAGTGAAGTCTGGATCTCTTGCACTAGTAGTGCAGGGTGGAAGGTGGAATTTCCACTTAGCCACGGATTACAAGACTTTGAAAACTGGCTTCATTTGGAACAAAACCTAAAACTTTTGAAATTCTCCAATGAAGGAAAATTAAAAACAAAAAGTGTTTGAGGCTGGCCAAAATGTTTTGTTTAGCTCATATAATTCCTCTTTCATGAACTTTGGTTAAATTGACATTTGAAAATATCCACTTTTAGTATATAATCTAGGGCAAAGGCAACTTTTAATATCAAAATGAAAATGTTTCAAAGTGCAACAATGAAACTATTTCTTCTGAAAATGTCAAAACACAATGTTAGAATATTGTTAGAACTTTCTTCCTATTTTCTCTTCCAGAATAAAATTCTGGCCAAATAAACCCAATTTTGCAAAGTGGTTTGATTTTGAAAGAACTGCATATTCCATTGAGATAAGCAGTTCTGTCAAAATTTCTCCAATGAGCTCTGATTTGAAAACTTCTAGATCTCACACGTCTTGCCAGCGGCATCATTCCTAGAGAAACTAAGCTGCTCTAAGATTTATTACTCAGCTGTATTTTGCATTTAATTTCCTCTTCTTACAGTGTGTGCCTGCATGTTCTTAGCTATGAAGGGTGCAGTCTGATCCTTATCTGTCTCATTCAATTGCTGTTGTGCCATTGCTCTGGAAAGAAAATTTGGGAATCCTATCCTCTTACTACGTTAATAAGTTGTCTCCACTTTAGGGTAGAATATGTACCAAGTGTATGGTATTTGTTGCTCTGTAATTTTCTGTCATCACTACCACACTCCCTGACATTCAGGATCTCTGCCTATTTGCACTTGGTCTGAGTTACAAATAGCACAGTTAGATCATTGTCTGGCTTCTTTAATTGTCTATCTGTGAGTACTCAAGCATGCAAGATTTAAATTCACTTTCTGCAAGCGTTCATGTGTGTAAATCTCCACTGCTTGAATGTTCATGGAAAGTGAACACAAAAGAGGCATAAGCATGGCCAAAATGAACTCATTTTAAAATTTGAGACGACACTCATGGAAAATGTTTCATAGTATTCATCCAGCCTCTTACCAGAAAACCACATTTCTCACGTGTCTCTGAAGCAGCTCTGAACCTGGTTGGTCTGATTTCATTTTCCTGAGGTCTCATAGCGTTGTTACGCTGCACAGTTTCCCCAGGTAGCTGGCACCAGCTGTGGTCTGGACTACGTGTGAGCCGTGCTCATTGCAAAACTCTGCTGTGGGGACCGTGTCCTTCCTAGTGCCCGGCTTGTGCCTGAGCATGGTAGGGTCCAACCCCCCCGGGGCTGAGATATTTTGTGATTCTTTCTCAGCCAATTGTGCCCCTTGCATGAGTGGCTGTTTGCTCTTCAGCAGCAGTTGTGGGAAGGCACTGGAGATCAGGCAGTTTTGATTTACTCTTTACCCTCACCATAGAGCAAGAAAGCTCTAAGCTACCTGGATTCTCACCAGCAACACCAGCTAGATAAACAAACCTTACAGCACCTCCACAACTTGGTCAAAGGGGTTTTTTATATATGAAAGGTGATTTTGGCTCAAACCCAAGTGAGTACCTTGCTTACTGTTGCAATATAAGCATATATCAGTCAATTCCTACTGCCTGGCTGACTATTGACTAAAAGAAGTGCGAGAATATAATGAAAAATCTTGCTGCCTTAGGCTGCTCTAGTGCCCTGCTTTTCCCAGTAGCCAATATTTCACTCAAGAGCGATGCATTCTGTATTTGCAAGTGGAATTGTCTCAGTTGGACATTAGAGTCCCACTGGATGGTCCCTTTGTCTTGACCATGTAAGAAATGTGGCAGGTTAGTTGTAGCTGTGACAGCAGCTGCATCCCGAGAGGCTGCCGATCCCAGCTGGCCTCCCTGTACAAGTGTGTCAAGTCTCTGTCCATGTGCCAGGGCGACAGAGGCATATTCATCCCATCCACTACACTTAACTGCATGACACACCAGTCTGTGGCTGATGTTTTGGGGGAAGCCTCCCTCCCAGCCTACCATCCTTGCTCTCTAACCAGGAGATGGGATTTGACTTCTCCTCACAAACCTCACATTCGCATTTTGTTTGTGTTAGGCAAGGCATGATATTGTATGAGGTGCTGTTCTATGACCGATCTTGCTGATGATCTCATAGGATTTTCAGAACCTGAGCTCACAGGGGCAGAATAACTACTACACCTTTTCTTTTTGTATATAAATATTTGTAATTTTCATAATATTTACCCATCTCTAGAAATCTAGAGTTACATGGAATAAGGCTTCCATCCTCTTCCACAATTAAATGAACGTTTCTTACCCAGGCCTAAGTGTTTGATGATATTTAAGGAAGGGTCACTTTATCTCAACTTCACTGAGGTTTTTAGTCTATGGATGACTATAATCAAGCTCCCATTTTGGGGTAATGATCTGCATTAAACTCCCTGGAGGCTGAGTCCAACTCACGTAACTCCGGGGATCACACCCTGACCTACCAAAACATGTAGGTTTATTCACTATTGAAGTCTTACAGAGACCTTGAACTGGCAGAGGTGAGTTTGCAGGAACCCAAGGGGAGACCACTTTTGAAAATGTAGTTGGCTGTGAGCCATTAATCAACTCCATTTTCCTATCTGCAAGATGGCAGTGATAAGATCCTCAGATTTTTCCAAAGCCCTCTGAGATACTAGGGTTAAAAAAACACCTTCTTAGGGCTGCCGTCAGGAGCTTACTGTGAGTCTGCAAGAAACTCATCGAAGGGGCCAGCCAAGCACATGCGGACGGCAGCGAATGTTGTGAGATAACGTGAGTCGAATGGGATATTCGCTACTCAGAATGATTATACACAGTACTTGCAAGCTTGCCAGAGGGAAAAAACTTGAGCGTGTTAAATGGAACTCTGGCTTTCTTCAAAATATATCACTGCTGTGGTCTCTCCAGATGCTAAGGTTAGTGGCATTCCCACTACTCTGTGGCATGCAAGGCAGACAGGAGAGCTATGGGGTATGTGCGGGTGAGGGAGAAGCGTTAAAAGTCGTGCATCTGCCGGACAATTGCATCGGATCGCGGGGAGGACTGCCTGAGATACCAGGAAATCTATTCTGCATCTGGGTTCATTTGGTATGAACAGGAGAATTCCCTGTGCTGTTTATCCTTGACAAAAGAGGCACATTTCTAACGCTTCATTGGATCACAGACAATAAGAATAACCTTCACACATTGCCCTTTTCTCTTTAAATTAGTAGTGATGTCCTGTTTGTTCATGTTTGCCCAGTGCTTTATCTTGCTTTCTTCCTCAGTTGCAAACAGCTGTGCTCTCTTTTTTTTTCTCTGCCTTCTCCATTTCTCTCCTCTCATTACCTTTCTTTATCTTTATTTTTCCCTTTCTTCTTTTCTATACTTTGCCTTCTCCCTGTCCTGCTTGCTCCCTTTTCGTGTGATTATTTGGGAAAGAAGAGGGAATTTATAGCTCTCACTGGATTCTGTTACCAACTGTTCCACCCATCTGACCTCTCTGGATCTTGCAGTCCATGACTCCGTGCCAAATTGTAATGTTACCATAGTATTTGGGAACCCAGCAAGCATTGTGGCTTTCATTAGTTTTTAGCACTACCTCCCATGTAGTTGAACATAGCCAACGGTGAGAAATGTAAAAGTACAAGTGCCTGTTGTTTCATCACAATGAGCACAAAGAGACAGCTCAGACCTGTGCTCCATGTCCCTCCAAAAAAAGGGGTCTTACACGACATGCTAGGTTAGCCTGTAAATGGCATAGGAGTTGCCCCTCAACAGCACAGTGCAACAGCTTCTTGGAATCAACAAAAGTTCTTTTCTTGTCTTTGTTAAAGAGAAAAAGGTTGTGTTTTAGAGTGAGGGGCAAGGGAATAAGTAGGAGCACGGAGGTGAACTGAAGGCAAAGTGACTCTCTTTATCAGGTAAAGTACCAAGTGGAAGGGTAGAAAATATCATTGTTTGGCACAGGGGAAGGCACTAGAAATAGGAAATACAGGACCAGATGCACTGGCACAGTGTGTGGTGTCCAGTCCAGGTGGGCACTTGAACTGGGTTTGCGTCTCTCACCTGGCCAGGAGACGTTGGTGTTACGTTCCTCCTCTCCATGCTGGCCATGCCTGTTCTGCTCAAGTAAATAATTAGTTTCCTGGACAGATATGCTCTCCTGCCACCAGTTTGTCTTTCAAGACTGATGCCAATGATAACCTATGTTCTCTAACTTCTTTTGTGCCCTGTCTTTGCTTCCTTCTTTCTTCCCAGGGCACCCTGATGTTGAGCAGCCTTGTAAATCCAGTGTCAGAACATGGAGTCCGAACTCGGCAGTCAACCAACACACGGTGCCCCCAGCCTGTCCCGAGCCTCAGGGCTGCTACCTGCAGCTGGAGTTTCGTTATCCTCTGACTCCAGAGTCCCTCACAGTCTGGGTGACATTTGTTTCCCCAGACTGGGACTCCAGTGGTGCGGTGAATGACATCAAGTTGCTCACCATCAGCGGGAAGAACATTTCTCTTGGGCCACAGAATGTCTTCTGTGACATCCCATTGACTATAAAGCTGGATGCAGGACAAGTGGGCGAGGAGGTGTATGGGATTCAGATCTACACTCTAGATGAGCACCTGGAAATTGATGCTGCCATGCTGAGCTCTGTCCCCCACAGCACACTGTGTGCGGACTGCAAACCCATCCAGTACAAAGTGGTTCGGGACCCTCCTTTCCAGTCTGGATCTCCAGTTGTCATCTCAAACCTGAGCAGGAGATTTGTCGACACGTAAGTACTGCTTTCCAGAGAGCTGAATAGACTTGTTCAGAGAAAAACAATAACCTGTTCTTCTCATCCTGTTAATGTCCAGCATCCCAACTGATGGTTAGTATTTTGAACTAGGTACATGTACCAAGATCACCAAGAGAGGATATTCTCATAGTTTCTCTCTGGAACCAGGAGCATCACACTCAGGTGAAATAGCCTGAGATTTCACGGATAGTTTTTGAGAAATTTCTGGGCTAGTTGTGCAGAGATGTGAAATTCAGGCTTTGCTTAACCAAAAAGGATATTGCAAACTACCTGAGCTATGATAAGTTAAATGTTTAAGGTAACCTAAATGAGGAACTCTGGAGTAACATGGTCATCACTTCCTTAGAAATCTTTTGAAAGTAATATTTTGAATGGAGAAGGAGACAGAATGGCTTTCAGTGCTGAAGCACCAACTAACTGCTAAAGAAAGAATGCAAAAAAATACACTTGCATGTTCAGGTACATAAATGTATTTCAGCCACTTCCATTTTCTGCTTTCATGTGTCACTAAAACAAATTGTGTTGGACCAGGATTCTAACATAGTAATGCACTAGTTTGTTGTAGGGACTGAGTTTCATCCCAGATGCAGTTATGCTCATCAAGGAACATATGATTGTTGAGGAAAGTGCAACTTCAAAATATTTAACAATTTCAGGGAGATCCATGATCTACCCGTAGGCATTCTACAGTGGCAAGAAAAACTTCTTTTGCATAACATGATTCTCTGGAAATGATTCACTCATCTGTGGGAACAACATGAAGTTCTTTTGAAAAATGAACACCAGATAAAAGGAAACCTGCTAAGAAAACTGCACTCTAATTTAGAAAAGATGATCTAATTAGTACAGCTAATATCAAGGAAGCATACATCATTATGGTCTTCTAAAGCATATTTAAATATAATAAAAATGATTAATTGACAATTCAGTAATCATGAGCTACCATCCCTTTCATGGCCCAATTATACAGCTCGGAAGATGCAAATTGTCCCTACAGATTTAAAATTCAAGGTAACTAACAATAGTGAATATAAAAACAAGATCCAGGACATCACTGAGGTTACTCATGTGCTGAAACTGAAAGTTAAGCATGTGCTTAAGTGCTTTCTTGGGTTGTAGCCTTGTTCCAACAATTGCTGGCACTTAACATGAGATGAATATTGGCATATTGGAAACATGGAAAATGGTGAATTTTCCCATGGTTTTGCTATGAAAGCATCTTTGCCTGAAACCTGGCCCACTCTCATTGGAAAATGGGACTGGTTTGGTTTGAAATATTTGCATACCTTAGCACAAGTTCCCACAGAAACTGGTCCAGTTTTGAGTTCATAACAAAATGTGAGAAAAAAAAAAAAAAAAAGTCCAAAACATAACTTATATTCGGAGCTCTATGCCCTTGTCTTTTATTATGATTTTGTGGGTGACTTCTAGCTTATAGCCAGTTATAGTGAAAGGATGCTCTAATAATTAAATCAGTAGCCAGGGATTAATGACAGTTTTCCTGTGCATCATTGAATAAATCACATGGGGCAACATAACTGTACCTGTCTGTATGTCTCACCTAGTTACATAGCCAGCTAAAAATTAAACATAAAATTTACGTTAGTCTTTCTGGGCCCTACCTGTGATCAGTAGACAGAAACGGATGCTCCTGGAGGCTGGCACAGCCAAACTAACCAAACCCGCTAGGCTAGCTGGCCTCAGGTTGTCTGTGTCTTTCCAGGGAGTACAGGGAAAATCCTGCCAGTGAGCTCCGATGACATGCTTGGAAAACTAAAATGAAGTTTTTAGTCACTGGGTGAGGAGTCAAAGATTTGCAATTCCTAAGCACTTGTAGTTGGTTTTGATTCAAGACTTCAGCATGTGTTTGAAATCTTGAAAAGTGGGGTGATTTTTTTATCCTAAAATACCTATGTGCACAGCACTGATCTGTATCCTCTGGTGATGGGGGGTCATGCAGATTCGTAGGGTGATGCTGTATGTCCAGGCTGCTGCTGGGCCATACCTTGAGATGCAGCAAACTTGCTGAAACTCTGCATGGGGTTGTGGTTATGTGGTAGAGGCAAAGGCAAGATGAATTTTCTATTAGCACCTTGTGTAAAGAGTACCCACAGTCCTTATACTCTTCTAAGCAGGAAGGAGGGAGGATGCTTCAGGGAAGTCAGCGACAGAGGTGTTGGGCGATGCTCCTTCATATATATACACACGTAGAGGTAAATGCAGTCTCTCTCAACCTGTTTGCATCTGTCTGTCTGTCTCATTCTATACAGCTGGAATTCAGCATATCTGTGCAACCAGACTTTGCAGGCCCTTTATCTCTCTGTAAGCCCCAAGCCAGTTACTCCTCCTTTATGCTTTTGCATGTTTTCCATATTAAATCAGATGACACCCCAACATGCTCTGTGGAAGGTTATTTTGAAGGCAGTCGCATATCTTTACTCTTGCCTCCTCTGACCTTGATCTTCACTTTCTCTTTTTCTCCCAAAGAAAATATTTGCTTGCACTGTTATCTGTGAGGAAGATCCTCTCCCCAGGTGTGGCAATGCTGAAAGAAAAATTAATTTCTCCTACCTTCTTGCCATCAAAGAGAAGGAACTTCTCTTTAAGCTGAGAGGAGAGAGAGCCTTTAATGGATAGCCCTTGCCTAGTCAGCACTGGGTGCTCCACAGAGGAGAGTAAATAACTAGAACAGTGGAAGCCTTTTATTAAGAAATGCAAAATAATGCCAGACCTTCTGTTCTCAAGCTGAATTTTAATCTCATCTCTTGGCTCAAGCTGAGGCTAACAATTATTTTTAAGGGACAAGACCTCATCCTTGGACCTTACAGAAACCAGGCAAGATACACTCAATTCCACTGAGTATGATCAGCCAGAATTGCTGGTATCTGTGATACAAAATGAGAGTCAGAGCCCAGGAAGAGAGCAGAAAGCTAAATAAATCAGTGGGGAAAAAAAGGAGGTCAGGCCAGGTGCAGCACAGAACTGCTGAGTCTTCACACCGCAGCGAGTGATAAGGAAGGAGACTCATCTGCAAGTCTCAAAGTCTCAGCTCACAATTTAATCCAAAATTCGGGTTGCGCTCATACGTAGAGGGTTTCACTCTGGCTGTTCTCTAGAAATAATGTGCGAGATAGTCACAATGGCGAATGTGGTAATTGCTTTGCCCTCACTTTGCCCTTACTGTAGGACTTTTACGCTCACATCATTGCAGATGGAGAGTAATCATTGCTCTTATGTTCGTTTGTAGCAACCACTGATTTTTTAAGAGCTCAGTGAGAACTGAGTGCCTACAACAAGACGCTCTCCTGAGGATGTCACAGGTACAGTTAGGTGTTGGTCCCACCGGGACAGTCTGAGATGAACAGTCCATGTTCCCCATTGCACTCTCAGTAGCCAAATTTGTGAGCGGTGAGCAGCTGGATGTGCTGGCGAGATCTACGCTCTCCCCGCTGGCAGGCAAAGCCGAGAGACACCGAGGTTAGTTTTGGAAAGTTGTCAGAATAACTGGAAAAGTTTCTAAGAATTGGAAATTTTCCCAACTTTTCTGCCACAGACTTTGTAGGAAACCTCAAAATGTGGTGGACAGCGATGGATTGGCTTGTCTTTTTAGCGTTAACCTGTAGGCTTTTTTCAAGACAAAGGCATTGACTGAAATAACCTTAGAAGGAATCCCAGCACGAAGCCCTGGTACGAGTTTTGGTTTTGCAGAGTTGAGCCTCACTGAGAAGCAAGTATGCTGTCCTGTGATATATTCATCTGAGCAATTCCTATGCTGACTAGAGCTTTAGTACCTAAGTGACACCTAGAGAAACTGCATTCATACTTGAAAAAGAAAGAAAAAAGAGAGACTGAAAGGGAAACTTGCATTTTCTCATATAGGCAATATGTTTTTCTTCTCAGTTTTGGCTATTTTACACCTATGTTCTATGGCTAAACCTTTTCTGTTGCTCGATAATAGTTGGAGGGGACTGGTCATCATCTGTGTACAGTTGTTTAAGTAAGTACAATATTTTAAAATATTTTGTTATAATCAGGAGTTCCATTCAGCACTAAGCTTGTAAGCTCCATGTCATTTAGTGCATTTTAACTCCACACCTAAGACGGTGGAGTGCAGATCTCACTCGGGCTTCTTGGAGTGATTGCAGAATGACTGAGAAATTACCATCATCAAGATTGCAGGTAGTTGGAGGGCTGCTGTTGCATTGTTCATGGGTCCTTAGCGTTTCATGTACTTTAGCATTGTACTTTATCCAAAACAATTGTTTGTTTCAAAATTTGCATTATTTATGCATTTGCCATTTGTTACTGGTATCCGATCAGAAGGGCATATGATAAGTGACTTGTCAGAAACCCCAGATGATGAGTAGTTGAAGGAGATGTAAAACAGTTCTTAGTCTGAAGGTTCCTACAAATATGAACAAGCAGAGAGGCTGGAGAATCAGCAGTGACTATTCACAATGAGCAATAATTCATTACAGCCAATTATTGGTGTGCCTTTTAGCCCCTGAACTCAATAAGAAGAATGCATTTACATGACACAGGGCCAGCTGAACAGAGGACTGTAAAAATATGAATATCACAATGATGATATGTAAACCTAAGTCCCTGCTGAATGCAACACTAAAATTTCATGGCAACATCTGTCCTTATTATGGCATTCCTTCCTTCATCTTGAAGATCTATTTCTCTATTTTTTGAAGGTCTACCAGTCAGAGGAATGTATGATCTAAAGCAGCTGAAATGAATTGCCAGATCCATCTGTCATGAAGATAATTAACACCATATTTCCACCCAAACAAGATACAGATCACTGGGTGGATGTTCTCCCGACACCAAAAGCTGAAGCCCATATTATCACCATCTTCTGCTCACCCCTCCTCCACAGTTACCATGCCAAACCTCTCTTGATATGCCAGGAAATACTGGGGAGTATCTAAGATAGGACTGAAATGTTAAGAAAGCACTTTACATGCCCAGATTTATCTGCAAGAGCTGCTAGGTTGTCCGTGCGATATCGGCATGCTACACATCTGGATTCCCAACAGGCTTTAGAACTGTATGTGGTATTCCAGATGTCCTTGTGCACAAATACTTACCCAGCTACCCTGGAAATGCCTTGCCTTGATGCGTGCAAGGACCTTGTATGCTTTTTTTGTGGGTATATCCCACTGATGGTTCATAGTTGTCTTTCAATTGAATAAATACAACCAACTGCTTCTTCCCCTCTCACTTGCAATGAAAAGCTCCCAGCTTATTCTGAATTTCTTGGTTACATGCGTAATATGGTCTTATACCAACATATGCACCATTTCGAGACATCCAGTCCTGTAAATTAGTCATTTCTACATTATAACTCCACCTTTCTCTGCATTGACTGAGCCTGTTTACTAATTCAGTGTTGTCTGCGGACACTTGGACTTTTGGGGTTCAGATCTTTATTTGCAGAAAATGTTTGTTAGTTAACCTCAAAGTGATAACTGAAAGACAAATTTCCATTTTGATTCAAATTTCTCTTTCAATCCAACCTATTACAGCTACAAGAAGTAAGTGCAAAATAGCGTCATCTCTTGTTGAGTCCCTAAGTATTTGATGTCTGCTCTCACGCCGAGCAGTACCAGAGACCTGCCATTATTAAAAGCACTTGTTCCTTAGTCTGCATCTAGGAGGTTTCTTTCCCATAATGACACAATTCTCTGTATTATTTCTCTCTAGTAATATATTAGAGATCCCTATCTGTATCAATATGAACGTTTACAGCTCATCTCCAGTAAAAACACTTTTACCAAGCTTCAACAGGAACAGATTTACTCTTATTCACACTTTCTTGCTCATTCCTAAGAGCTTCCCTATCATTAGTTTGCAGTGCTGCATGGACAAAGCTATTTTGAGCTTTCCCGAGAAGCAAACACCCTTCTGTCCCGCTAGGTTTCTCTTACCCCTGTAATTTCCAGTTTCAGGTACAGTACTAGCACTGCTAGTTCTTGCCAAGTTCTTCATCCAGAGTCCTTGCATTAAGGAGTAAATATTTCAGTTGTTCCTCTCTGACCCTAGTTTCCCAGCTGGATTAGTGGCCATGCTGTCACTGTCTGAAAGCCTCCGCATGTCAGTGAAGAGCTTTGAGTATGTTGGAGCTGCCTGTGGTCAGTTTTGGCAAAGTTGTGAAATTTAATATTCAGCTGGTGTAGGACAGCGTAGCAGTCCTGGAGCTCAGCGGAGGTGCTGGCGATCCGCTAGCAAGCATCGTCCATCTTCATGTCTCTCTGAGGCTCTCTCTAGCCTTGGCTGTGTTGTTCAGCTCCTTCCTCGTGCAGCCGGTATTGATTGCCCTGTTTCTGCTTAATGAACCTGAAAATTTCCCATGATGAAAGAACAGAAACACATGGAATGATTGCCTGTCCCACACCTTCCCTTCCAACAGTGGGGAAACTGGTCGTAGGCTCATCTGACCCTAACAGAGGTGAAGTGCTGGTAGGAAGGAGAGTCCTCCACCCAGCAGCATCTTCACCGCCAACATACCCCCTGGGGAAATTCTTTCCTTTCCCAAAGAGTGTGGCCTCGCTTCTGGCTTGCATGGCAGCTGGGAGCTGGGACTGGACAGGAGGGCAGCAGGGATGACTGATTCTGCTCCCTGTGCCAGCTAGGAGCACGTACCCCTGCTCTACACCAACGGCTCGGTAAGCCAGGAGGAGGAAAACTGCTTCTTTTCCATCTACTGTTCCTGCATCTTTCCTTCACATATGTTGTGCTGCTAAATACCGAGGTAGCAGTTGTTATTATTTATAGCTGCCAGTAGCGTTCCGGGCATTTTACAGAAGAAATACGCCAGGTGCCTTCTTTCAAAGAGCTCACAATTAAATGTTAGAGGCTAGCAGTGCTGCTGCTCTCAGGGATTATACATCTCCACTTGGCTGATGTGACTTGACAGCTGGAAGCCACATTCTGATGGCTTTCCTTCTTTCTTGCTTTCTTCATTAAAGGTGCCAGGTTATCTTTGCAAAAGAATAAAACCTGCTTCCTGACCCCACACACAGAACAGATAGAGCAATTTTTTCCCTTACCACCCTCTGCCAAATTGTCTTAACCCTGCCCTGGAGAAGAGAAAGAACAATTTGACGATCTGTGCCCATTCAGTAGGCAGTTTTTCTGCTAAGCCTGTGCAAAGATGCCATTTGGTGCCAGCTGTAGTGATAGATTTGTGATTCTTCGCTGTTGCGGTTTCTTATGTAACGCTGTAACTATAGCTGGCACTTGACAAAACCCGTAGCTCCTGTTCTGGCTCGACCGCACATGATGCAAGAATAAGGTAGTAAGGGCGGGTTTATATCTTTATGGGTTTGTGATCCTGAGACAGGGCAGCCCAGAGCAATTTTTTAGCCTGGGTCTGTCTTTGAAAGATGGTATTGCTCTGAATGACCCCAGCTGCTTCTCTCAAAGAAATGTCTCGAGAGCATGGGAAGAGCCAGGGAAGAGGGACTGCCCCATTTGGGGAATGACATTTTGCTTTGGCATCAGCTCTGCTCCAGCCAGGGACTACCCAAGGACTGCTGCTATATTGGATGCATGTCTGCAATGCACCTCTTGGACGATACACAGAGGCTGTAGAGAGATCAGACTTGTAGATTACAACTTAGCCATATGCAAGTGTCCCTGAAAATGTGAACAGTAACGGCTGTCCTATTATTAACCAAATAGATACTATTAGGAAGTGATATATTTAATCACTCCCAGCCAGGGTGGAATTTGAACTCGTGACCTAGAAGTAGTAGCAGAGTTTTCAGCTGCAGGAAAAAAAAAAAAAAATGAAGGTCAAACAGGACTTTTCCTGCTGGGCAAAATAATTTATTGCAGGTGAAACAGTCTCAGATATGTGGTAAATTAGGCTGTGCATTATCTCATGGATAATAATTTCTCTCTGATGTTTGCCTTCTTGTGTGCATCTTTATTTTGGGCTCTAAATAAGATAAGAAGCACCAGAAATCTCCCAGGAATAACAAATGCATTTTCTTTGCTTGATTGAGGAAAGAAATATTGGACAGACATGTGTTATGCAACGATTTAAAAATAACTCTCTTGTAAAACTTGGAGTGAGCCTCAAATACCGCAGAAGCAGCAGAAATGTGTTACCTACCTTTTTATCAGCAGTGTCAGCCAGTACAGCTTTTTTCAGCTACTTTTACTGAACTATTGGCCTGATCATTTCCTGGGCATTTTCTTTTAATGTATTTTCCTAGGAAATAAATTCCAAGTCTCTGTTAAATTTGAAGCTACACTCAAACAGGCAAGGATTTGAAAACAATGCTGCAGTAAGACTAAAATACCTGTGCTGTCCTTAATACCTTTTTGGATACAGCGACAGACAAGAGAGAAGCCTTTTAGGTGTATAATTGCATGGCATACAATGCACTGAGCACACTGCGGGCCCAAGGCACCCATCGTGTGATTGCTTCATCCAGATTTGATCTTTGCCAGGATCTTCTTGAATGTATAGTGACTTTGGGTATCTCCATCCTGATGCCCCAATTCCAGCATTTTCCTGGATCTTTTTGTGATAGTAGTGGCAAGGTGGAAATAAAGCTCATTTTTCTCTGTAAATTGTACCCCAGTAAGGGTCCCTGGAACTGGGCACCCCAAATTGTCAGCTACTACTAAAAATGCTGGCCCTGAGAGCTTGGTGCAGTAAATGAGATCATTTATTCACAGTGGTACAGATTTTTCTGAAATGTAAGACCAGTTGCAGATGTAATGACAATAGAGGAAATTAGCTCATGATGGGATTTTAGAAAGAGGGTAGTGGAAATATGTTCAGTAATGTTCAGTTATTAAACCATTAAAGATCCCACTGGAGACCAGCTAGTAGGATTTCGTATAATCTGAAGTGGCTTAAGGCAAAACACGGAGCCCCTAATGAGGGAAATGACAAAATGTTCCTTTGGAATAGTCACCTCATCTCCTCGCCCATCTCTGCGTGCTCTGCTGTGTGGCGTGTGCAACAGCACATACGTCTCTCTCACGCATATGCACATGTACATACAGGCTCCTAGGAGCACCACCTGAGGAGTGCCACAGCTCTCCTGCCCTTACCCTCCAAAGCGGAGTTTCGTTGAGGGATGGTAGAGGTGAAACCAGAGAAAACTGCAAACATCTGTGTTCTCTTGGGGCCCAATCTAAGCCCTACTGAAAATGCACATAATAACTTCCACTGGCTTCAGGAGCCTTTGGATCAGGCGCTGCGAGCGTCTGCTCCTATGGCTCTGTTTACCATTTTGGTGGGATTACACGGAAACGGGAGGGTATTAAGTTCTGAAAATCAGGTCTGTTGAAGGGAAACCCTAGAGGTCAGGTCTGGATTCAGAGAAAGCTGAAGAACATTATTCTGCCAAGTTGATGACCCTAAATTGGGAAGAGCCTTCTGCCCACAGGGAGAGCCAAACCTGACGAACTGGCACAGGGCTGAAGGTAGCATCATTTTTTGACATCCAAAAGTTGAGGGGTGGTTGTTGGGTCCCAGACCCTGTGCAGGGTGTGCATCAGGCAATTCTCCTGCAGCGTGGTCTGAACCAGTACTGGAGCTCGCATGGATGCTGCCGCTGGCGGTCCTGCATGGAGAAGCCACAGCACAACTGGGGTGTCATTAATGGTGTGAGTAATCAGGCAGTGCTCATTGAGAGGCACGATGCAACAGGTAAAGGTTTGCCAGTGACAATGATGGTCTTTAAAGCAATTAACCTGTCCTAACCTGCCTGCCGGTCGTGTTACTGTTTTCTCCCTGCTGTGCCGGTACACCAGAGCACTGTCCTCAGGTGGTGGATACTGGCACCATTCCCTTGAAATCAGTAGAGAAGTGCTGGCTTCCACCAGTTGGAAATAGGGCTTTCTGCATTTCATGTCCTAGATCTTTCCTTCCTTGGTCAAAACATAACAGCCTTCCCTCCTGCAGTGGCCATGTCTGAGCTTCATGTTGAGAAGCACTCCTGTCTCAGCTTAGGGTCTGATCGCAGCGGTGAAGAAAACACAACAGGTTTTCCCCCTCCTTCCCTGCTTCTAATAGCAACCAGGTGCTCTGACACTTAACCTGTGTGCTGCCGTGAAATTGCCTGTCTAGTGCAAACACCCATGTGAGGCCCTGGGCCTCTAGGATTTACTTTATCCCAGGATTTGTAACGCAATTTCATTTAGATCCTCCATTTGTATCACTCACTTTAAAAATCCATAATTTTTGTTGTTGTCGTTGTTTAAACATGAGACTATAAAATTATCTATTGACTTTTTTTTTTCTTTTGAGAAAAAACAAGAAATATCTTTAAGGCCTTGGCTGCAAACTTTGTTTTTTATTAAATGTGCTACTGTGTTTTAAATTGGTACCAGGGCAAATACTTGGACGATTATATCAAAGTCTGCTGGAGTTAATCAGTTGCATATATATCTATATGTTTGCTACTTTAAAAACTTATGGTTCTTGCACAAAGGACAGAAGAGACCTGTCTGTGTAAAAAAACAAATGTTCAAAACCAAATGTGTTTAAGGTCCTAACCAGGACCTGGGTTTCAGAGCAGAGGTGCTACAGCCAGGCATGTGGTCCTGTGCCAGGGCGTCTTGTGCAGACAGGGAGCTGATCTGATCAGCAAATGCATGTTTGCAACTCAGAGGAACAGACGAGCAGCTGAGTTGCAATGGTTTAAACCTGGAATATTTTGCTGAGGTCCCTAAAATTACTTGAGATTTACACCAGCGTAAGCGAGAGCAGAGCTGCACACTGATTGCCTATCTTGCTTTTGTGGTGATTATGAGAGGTGACGGTGACTTCAGTTTGTAGAATTATTTCATGAAGAAAAGGATATTTTCCTTTTCATAATAGATTGGATCCCTCAACCTTTGACTTCAATCTCAAATACGTGGGGTCTGATGGTATTGCATAAGTGGGTAAGGTGGGTTTTTTAGGTGTTACTAGAGATACCTTCCTCATACAGTCAGGAGCAAAAGTTGAGTTTGGGCATTGACTTGATGCCACTGCTATGAATGGTGAGACTCCGGGCTTCAGAGAGCAGACACCTGATGGTACAAAACGTACCCCACCAAGTATTCAGCTGAGATTATCTGTTCCGGTCGTTGGCTGGTCTGTTGTTATTCCTCAGAATGACCCGGTTCGGGTTTAAGCTGGGTTTGAGAGCAGAAATCCACTGTCCAGTCCCCACCTTCCCAACCAACCTATGAGTGTTCATTTAATACTTCAACTACCCTGTTTTGATTTGCTTGTAAACAAACAAATCATGAAAAAAGCTGGAGGGCACAGAGCAAACCCACCGCCCCTGTTGGGACCTATCTTATCACAGGTAGAGAGAAAAGCCTCTCTAAGGCCGTTGCCTCAGCATTTGTGTCTTCTGAGTCAGCTTGGTGTCTGAGAGAGAGGCAAGAGACTTGTTTTGAGGCCTTTGCACCTGCCATGTCGCTGGGCTTATCCAAACAGTGAGAGATCGGACCGCAGCTGAAAAAACAGCCCATCGCAAGAGCTCGGGATTTTTGACGTCCTTCTTTTGTTTATAGCATCCAGCCCCTCCTCTCTCCTGACTGCAGAGCCAGGCAGGAATTCTCTTCATTATCTTCTGCCGTGCTTCTCATGCCATTTTTATTAAAAGAAGGAAAGGCAAGGCGAGGAGGAGCATGTGCAAGAGAGGAGATAAAAGAAGAAAACGGTCGTATTTGCACAGTCAATGCCAACGTAGGAGAAAGGATGGGAGCTGGAGACCAAATCTATCTGGGTTGTTCCAAAGTGACCTCATCCTCTGGGTTACTCTTTATCAATTGCTTTTGGAGCACCTGAGGATGGGGGAGCCTGCAGACACCCCGGTGGCATTGCTGAGAGGTAAAACCCAGCGCAGTTTAATGACCCACTCTCTATGCAGCAATAAAGAGAGCAGTGTTATCTCCTCTGATCTAGAGACATTGAGCCCTGGTTCAGTGCCCGAGACTGGGAAGCTCTAAGCATGTCTGAGCGGTGCAGTGCTTCTTCACTGAGTTAGTGGTTATTTGGGGTATTTCAGGACCTCTATAAATGACGTTGGGACTTTCAGTGGCTGTGAGCAGCATGTGGGGAACCAGCTGGACAGCTCCAGGCTGTGGAGGATGAGACTGGAGATGGCATAGACCTTCGGCTCTTCCATGTGTGGTTGTATTCAGTCCACCTTGAGCAGCTGATCCAAAGCATTGCAACAAGTGAAGATGTGGGTCGCTGCTCTTTGCTGCCAGCAGATTTCCTGCTTTGCTCGGCAAGGCTTCCTTGCTAGGGAAGAAGAGCAAAGGCGATGGTGTTAGAGGGAAATGGGGACATTGCTAGCAGACTCATTCTGGGCTGAGGAGAGCTGTCCAGGAAATGTTGTCCTTTGGCTTAAGAGTTTGGTGACTATTTAAGGTGAAAGAAAGATGCGTCCTTCATGGGGACACTTGAGGTACAGAATTTGCCTGTTTCACGTGACACTGACTCTGACAGCCATAATTTAATTGGGGATGCCTAAGACCTTGTTGTCTTGTCCTTGAATAACAGGAACACTGTCTGCTTTCATTGCTTTCTGGCCATTTGTGTTTTCATAGGGCAGAAGCTAGGATCAGCCTTAAGGATATTTTCAATTTTGTTGGAAACAAGTCTTTGCTGTATAAAAACCCTCCCTGCTGTTATTTGTAGTAGGAAAAACATATATGCTATTGTAGTAGGGAGAGAGGTATGGGATGTTTGCTTTCCCTTGGTGCTTTTACTGCATCTCGAGTGTGTGCTGGGTCCTCAGATGCTGAAGCCCTACGGTGGGCACAGAGCAGATGTGGTTGGGGCAGCGTCACCCCTTGCAGGTCTGCTGGCACTTGAGGGCATGTGTGTTGCTGCTGTAAATTCAATGATCCTTTAAACCCACCTTTGTCTGAGTAAAAAACAACTTCCCAGAGGTACAATTTTTCCCGTAAGTTTTACAGGAACACCCAGACTGAAAGCAGAGGTCCCTTGCCTGGAGGACACAGCAAGATTAACTCAACTGCCTGGCCTCCCCAGTAAAAACAGGAAAAGAATTAGAGGGTTTTATATTTCTGACCCTGGATCCGTCACTCGCCACAGCAGACAGGAAAGTTGCCCTCATGGTATTTCACACGGCACGTCCTAATTCCCCCTCTAAGCAGAGGGCTTGAGTCATTGCTTTTTAATAAGACTGCCTCCCCACGGGCGGAAGCTGCAGCGATCAATGTGGCTTACTCAGTTCTCGAAAAGGTCATTAAAAGACCATAGATATAAATTTAAAAGAGTGTTTGTTCACATCCTTAACATTAAAGATGTTCTTCTGTCTCACTTCCTTAAGTACCATTGTACGAAGCCGGCGTGTGTTGGACCTGCCTGACGGCAGAGTGGAAAGAGCACAATATTGCTGTTAGTATGCCATCAGCTCAGAGAGAAGGCGAGAGAGAAAATAAATGGTCAAAAATCACACTTTTTTCACCACTTGGAGCAGAGCTTGTTTTGCTAACATCTCCAGATACAGTCTGTAATATTGACCTTGGTGCCCCATAACCGTATAGGAGAGAATAAATTCTTTTTTTTTTTTTTTTTTTTTTTTCCCCCTTCTTCGTTCCTGCATTCCTTCCTCCCTCCCTCACTATGGTACTGGATTACTGCCTGATGTATTGCACGTATCATCCCTTTAGCAGCTATATTTTTCCGAAATGTGGGTACTGTGAAGGAATGCTAAAACTCTCAGTTGCTGCCGATATGATATATTTAACAGTTCAGGAGGATATAAGTATCTCAGGTTCCAGCTGTTGAGATGTGAAATGCCACATCTAGCTCAATCAGGTTTTTGCCACTAGTTGCATCAGGCCAGGGTGAACTGAAAGCACGATGGCTTGCATTTGAGTTTCTAAGGTGGCTTTCTGGTGCCCCAGTCCAGGCACATCTCCAGCTCTGGGTGATGCTGGAGGGCACCCCTGGAGCACACGTGCTCCCATTTCTGATCTCCTCTGGGCCTGGCTGGTTTGTTGGTGCTGTTCCCGGGTGTGACAGCCTGAGGCTTCTCTGCCGTCCCGGGCATGGGGAAGGTTGTGAGGCTCCAGGTTGCTCTCAACTGGGCAGTCTGAAAGGGGAGCCGGGATGAGGATGGGGAGGCTTGGCGCCCTGGCTGCAGAGCTGGCTCCCAGTCCTGATGTTGCTTTACAGTGCCTGTATGTCTCTAGGCATTTGTCTTCCCTTTCTCTGTATTTTAAACTAAGACAAGGATATTACGTTCAGAGCTCATGGGGTATTGTGAGTACAAATCAGTTAATGTCAGGTATTTTGCTCACCTTCTTTTTTGGAGAAGAAATGGCCTTTTGGTTTTTTTTCCCTGTCACTAAACTATAAGGATCATTTGCCTGTCGGGGCATATCACATCTCCAAGAGCTTTCCATTTTTGAGCAGTGGGCTGCAGTTGGAAATCTCCCCTCGCCAGCATGTAGCAGATGACAGGATTAGACCAAAGCTCACTGCCACAAAGCCAGCAGCCACTCTTCTCCGATGTCCACAGGGTGCTCTCCCCATGTGCAGTTTTGCATTCACAATCCATACAGTTAAATATGCCAGAGTTCTCCCCACCTAATAACTTTCATTTCCAGTTTTCTGTCTTATTCACCCACATACACACTCATCTCCAGTCACCTAATAATTCATAAACACCATATTCTCTCCCGTGCTTAATTTAGTGCTGTGTCTTCTTCCATTATGTTCTGCCAACTTCTTGCCCTGTACATAAACAAACGTGAACTTCTCCTGTTTTCCGTTTGCTTACATGTACACACAAGCATACACAAACACTCCCACATACTAAAACGCACTCACAGAGGCACGCTTTCTGCTCTTAGCCGCATGCCTGCCCATCACCTATGGGTACTGGTGGAAATCACAGAAAAAATCAGAATCCGAAAACTACTATTTTGCACTCGTGTGATCTCAGCGCATCAGAAAGCAGCATGGATTTATTTATTTTGTAGCTGTTATAGCTGCCCAAACTGTTCCTGTATTAACAGTCTTTTCTAAGAATTGAACCTTTTTTGTGGTTAGCAGATCCCCAGTGACAAAATCCACATTTCTGCAAGTATACTTGTTAATCTTAAATATTTTACGAATGGTTTTGAAGAAAGATCTTGAGAAATAACTGCTCTTTAATAATCAAAGCTTGCCTCTGCTTTGATTTCATCAGTATGAATCAGAAACTTCCCATCTTAACAAGTGGATTTATCTGGGAGTAAAATCTAGAGGAAACTCTCAGTATTATACATCAGTGTGTGTTTGGCCATTTAAGTTATTTCCTCTAATTTTATATATTTTTTTAAACAGTTGTTTTAAACAGGACCCAAGGGCAGAATTTTTAAATTTTTCACTTTGATTGAATAAACACTCATACCAATATCTGTGTAGATGTCTCCCCAGTCTGTAGGTGAATTAAGATAGTGTTTGTGCTACCTGAATCCTCGAATTTAGCTCATAGGAGCTACAGACTATTGCCGGCAGGAATCAGGTGAAGGAGCAATGAGAAAGCTGGTTGTGTTGTGCTTTCGTTCCAGTGAGTTTCACTCCCCATTTCAAGTGTGGTAACAAAGAACCAAATCCCAGTGCTGTTCACGTGCACTTCTTTCAATGACAGTTATTTTGCAGGCACAGTATCCATGAGAAACAACTTTCTTGTAAAATATAATGTGTGATATTGGAGTTTAAGTCATGCTTGTTAATTTAATGAATGTTGTAAGGAGATACTTATTTCACAAACTCGAAGATTTCAGTAACTACAGTCCATTGATATCTACTTCAATGGCTTTGTTGCTCTGTGTAGTAGATAAATTTCTTCATAGTACACACTTCATTAATACATGCTTTTTGACCAAGTTCCTGTGACAAAAAGACATGTATATTACTGTCAGTAATTGGGGCAATATGAGTGTAGTAAGTACAGGACTGGCGTGGGGTAGGAAAGAGCTGGGTTGCGTTATGGGCTCTGTAATTAGCCTGATTGATGACTTCAAGCAAATCATTTTGCCTTTGCCACTCCGTGGCTTTACAAATTGGCGCAATGAGGATAATGGTAATGAGTTTCTTTGGGGAACGTTTTGAATTCTGATAATGTAAAAGACATTGTAAAAAAGCTAAACATTTATATTATTTCTGTATTGCATGTAAAAAAAATTATTCCTCGTTTACAGATGCACAGGATTTAGGTAATCATGGCTTTGCATAAATATGTAACAGTTTGCTAATTCTTCTGTGAGTATTTCGATGCTAATACCGTGATCCAGTGCTGTGGATCCTATTTTTCGCGCTCTCATGGAGAGGAAGAAACCTTCTTTTTAACTCTGCTGTTTTAATACACGTATGCAAAGTGGATAACTTATTTATCTATCACTGAAACATCCCCAGTCCAATTCTGTCTTAGATCAATAGGCAAATTCCCACTGGCTCCAGCTGCAGTTGGATTGAGCTCAGGGCTGTTCAGGAAGTAATCAGTGTTTACAGGGTGTTTTAAGTTCCTTAAATGAACTATGGCACAGACTTGCAGGTAACGCCGTCCCTGACATGGAGAGATGGGAGCAGACGTGTCCAAGGCTAAACACAGTGAAGCACAGGGCTGGTTTCTCAAATACTGCAGTACTGTCGACTGTTGGTAATGGTGTTACCATTTCCCACTGCACGTGGGGAGGGTTGATGCAGTGCCATGGTGTCAGTGCAATGCCATCTCTACAGTGGGTCTAGATGTAGCACCAACACACTGAACTGCACGATTTTCATCAGCAGAGTTTAGCTGTCAAATAGTCAAGAGTTGCACCTATTTCAGAGCTGTGCATAAATCAAGCATGGACACAGGTGGCGCTGATTGTGCTCACAAGAAAAAGACACCCAACCAAGAATTAATCCCATCAGCAAAAAATCCCAAAAGCAACTAAAACTTGCTTTTTTGGCAGCCAGCCCCCATTTCAGTATCTCCTTCTCTGCCCTTTGCTACTGCCTTTGTTGTACTGATCGCTTAATATTTCCTTTTGTCTTGCAGGGAACTGAGCGATAGGACAACATACACATACCAGGTCGTCATTGTTTCCGGGACGGAGGAGAGCGAGCCTTCCCCCGCGCTTGTGTATATCTCTGGAAGTGGATACTGTGGAGACGGGATTATCCAAATGTAAGTCTGGAGCAAGCAAACAGATAAATCTGTGCACATCTACTCAGCCAGAAGCTGAGACTAGAAAGGAATTGATGACCTCTGATGTCTCCTTAGTTTAGGCCGGCTCTCATCTGTAGATAATGACTCATGTGCTTGATGATTACCGGGATGATGACATTTAATTGGAACTTAGGCCCTGCTATCCTGGCACCAGTAGATACAGACAGAGATACAGATAATGGAGTCCAGACAGCAGGATCGATATGAAAGTATGCTATATGCTCTTTATGCTGTTTGTTTGTGTATCCGTATCTTTATAAATGTATATGACATTTCCTATATGAAGCTGAAGTGCTGGAAAAATTCACACAGCCTTTGATGCTGTCCTTACACATGATGTCCCATGTGTCTGGCAGCTGGTGGACAGGGTAAAGCCTTTGCCACATGTTGGGTCAGGTTGCTGGTGCAGCCTCTTGTTTGACTGACCACCAGAGCTGGGATGCATTTGGAGGTGATAGATTTGGCCTCTGAAGGGAGAGTGCTGGGAATTGCATGTTCTCAATCAGCTCCTCCTTCTCACCAGCTGCCAATCCCCAGACCGCTGAAAATGTAAAACAATCATTCACAACTATGTTAGGGTTTATTCTTTTACTATGTTGGCCTTTAAGGCCACCTGCTTCAAAGCTTCCTGGCATTAGGTAATTTAATTATTTAAACTATGGAAGTAACAACAAGCAAGTGCCTAATCCAGCCAGTATTATTTGCTTGAAATAATGCTGATCAGCAATCACATAGTACAAGTCTGTCAGATGATACACCTGGCAGCAAGTATTTGCAGGATGAGGCCCAACAGGCAGAGAAATCAAAGAGAACAATCAAACGACATACGAACCCAGGGCAGTCTTGGAGACAGAGGTGGAGAAAGACAGATTAATTTTGCTTTCCATAACTTTGTCCTACTGTTATGTTTGCACATTCCTCAAACATCACTTGTGGCTTTGCAGCAAGCGTCGAACAATAGCTGAGCTGCCTCAGGAGCGAGCAGGAACCAGACTGTGTCACAGCTTTGTTGGTTGTGGCCCCACTTGCAGCTGCGGCAGCCCCTTTCTCATCTAGTTCACACTCTTCTCCCCACACGCCCCTGCAACTGTGTGGGCTGGTGCAAGGCAGGACCACATCCCCAACACCACCTGCTCCCTGTCGACTGCTCTGCTCTGAGTGCCGTCACCTGGAACAGCCCAGCACCAGGCTTCATGCCTTGTTATTCCCATGCTGGGGTCACAGTCTGGCCCTTCCAGATTTAATACAAAGAGTTTCAGAGATTCCTGTTCTCTTTTTCCCCACCTGCTGAGTTGCAGTCACACCATCTATGAAGGAAGTTGCTCATATCCTTATCAGAGAACAGCAAGTGGTATCCACATGTGCAGGAGAGAAGTGGCCAGGCAAGCTTGTGAACCAGGAATGATGAAAGTCAGGGCTGGAGAAGAAAGGGAGAGGTATTTTAAGGGTCGGCACACAAAGCCGCTGTACTGGATTTCAGGGCTTTGGGGTTCTGCAGAGGGGTTGCAGCAATTGTTAGGATGATGCCATTTGCCATCTGACTCCTTTTTGCATGTGTGTGCCCTGCCTACAGAGACTTGGGGGAAGAATGTGATGATATGAATAAGATCAACGGTGATGGCTGCTCCCTATTCTGCCTGCAGGAGTTATCCTTTAATTGCATTGGTAAGTCTAGCTCAGAGCCTTTCCACTCACGGTGGGCAACAACTCTATGCAGAGTGCAAGGAAAAAATCAACAGTATTTTCAGCATTTCCAGCTGAAGAGTTGTCATGGAAGAGAGAAAAAAAGGTGGAATTTGTAGGTTTGAAAGGCGAACATATCTTCCCAGCTTCTGGTCATTTTGATGGGAAATTGGTTCTGCTGGCTTTGAAACAGCCTAGGACTTAAGGCTAAGTCAGCCATTGTGGGACTGATCCAAAGCCCATTGAAGTCAGTGGGTGGTTTTCCACTGGCTTCAATAGGCTTTAGATCTGGCTACGTGAGAAGACATGAACTGATTTTTTCTGGTAAACAGGAGGAGGAGTGAAAGGGGAAGGGACTGAGACCAGAAGCAAGTCCAGCTGAGGTCACACCTCCTTTGAGTTGCAAATCAATATCTGAGGATCAAAGGTCTAGCTAATCCCCTTTTTCAGAGGTGAAAACTACTTAATCAGATTTCATTTGCAAGCCTGGTTTGCTCTGATTAGCAAAACCTGTAAGCACAATGGCCAGAAGATGCTCGAGCTATCGGGGATTGCAGGGCTGCAGTTGTGAGCTTTACATATTAAACTCTCTAGGAATGCTGGGGGCAGAGAAGGGAAATGGAGACCAATTTATGCTGCACTTTCTGTGGGGTAGCCCTGTGTTGTGGGATTGCATTTCCCAAACAGGGCTCAGCGAGGTCTGGGAAGGATGAAACATTCAGAGCTTCTGCAACCAAAGTTAATGTTTATAAAGGGACGGCTTTTTCTCAAGAGATTTTATGAGACTCCTTATCTGGACTGACCAAGCAAATACTCTGTCCCATCTAGTGATCCCATGCCTTCAGTTCAGGGCATCAGTCCTAAGCAGATAATATAATGTTGGCAGGACTGAAATCTGCTCTTTTTGGCAAAAAATGGATGATCCTCTCTTGTGCCTGGAGCAACATATAAAGGACCTCACAGGCACCATGTCTCCCTTGGGTGGTAAGCTGGGGACTGCTTGTCTCATCGTAATGGCTACATTTTTACATCAGCATCCCACGCTGTGGGACTTGAGGCCTGATTTGGTGATGTACTTATTTACATATTTACATATGTAAATTGCTCTATTGAAATCTAAGAGTATTTATGGTCAAGGCTAATTGTGACTATTGGTGGTCTTGAAGTTACATTTGTGTTTCAAGTAACTTGCTGCATTAGAGCCTCAAGCACTGAAAGATTAGTCATAATATTTTGAAAGTGAGATAAACACTTATGCAAATGTTTTGGGTTCTCCAAAAGTCAGGCATAGTGTGAGGCTGGTTCCAGCAAGGGTTTGGGTTGGAGCTGTATGGTTGCATCTGTATCACCCTGCTCAGCAGCAGGTCTGAGCTCCTTGGTCCTGGTCTGTATTTTGACCACATCCCAGCATTACGTTAGGACATGACCCAGGTCCTCCCCTGTGTACACTGGTTCTCAAGGAAATTGAGTTGTGTGGGCTGGACAGAAGCTGCACCATGCTCTAAGTAAATGCCCAGACAGGAGTAAGAGTGGGGTGTCCCAAGCCTTGGACCACACAGCGATGTCCTGCCAGGTAGGTGTAGGAGCTTGCTTTATGCCTGTGTACACGTTCATCTCCAGGACTAGCAACAGGGCTGGTTAAGAGGGTGGAAAAAACCTGTCTGACAGCACTGTAATTAGAAAATGAAGCAACTAAATCATACACACAGGTTTTTCTACACCGTTACAGAGGAAGTGATTTTTCCGATTTGCTTGTGTTGAAAAGGAAAAGGGGAATTCCAGAGTTAAAAAGTTGTTTGTTTTTCATAGGCTTTGGAAGTCTGTGATTTTGCACAGGATTACAAAAGCGAATGAAATCAAATTGTTTGTGAAATACTGAACATGGGGACTCACTTGGGTGAATCAAATTAGCTGAATCAATGGAAAGGTGCATGGACGCAGACCTTACAGATGTTTGTTGCGTGACTTTACAACTGTGGTGGTGCGACTGCTGTGGCGGTGATGGCCTTGGTGTGCGTGCAGGGTCTGTGAGGATGGACCAGCTGCTGTTGTTTTCGGGCAAACACTGCCTTCATCAAGTTCTGAGGAAAGATTCAGAGAAGGTCATACCTATGAAACAGGTCCTGTTGGCTTTTATGCATGCTGGACCACCATGAATTAGGAGATCAAGAACTAGAGAGACACTGCTGGCTAATCTTTCAGACAAATGAACAGTGCTGATTTGTATTCTGTTTTAAAATATCAAGCATTAAAATCTCACCAGAAAACATAAAGATGCTGGGGAAGCGAGTGGCTGTACATATTACATAATAAATAATAATTGAAAAGAGCAGAAATTCAGCATTCTCCACAATCTATTAATATCAGACTGGATCCTCTGCCTTTAGCCAAACAAAAGTCTTTGAGACAGGTAGGGTATTTTCTTGGAAAATACAGAATACTTGGGTCCCTGTTTCAGCAGCACAGAAAAATAACTGTAATTTATTTCCATGTTTACAAGGCTAACACATGTTATAATCCTGTAGGACAACAAGTAATTATTTCAGACAGTGTTATTTTTGCAGTGATGTTCTTGTTGTGTTATGTAGCTCTTTAGAGCCCCGGGAATCACTCCCCTTCACCAAAGAATTCAGTGAGCTTCAAACACATGTTCAGACGCTTTGCTGAATTGGGGGCCTCAGGGTTTGATCTTGCAAATGCTTCCTTCCAGGCATGTTTCTGAACTACCACAAGGCATTCTTTAGACTTCAGGAAATCTAACCACAACAGTGAATGCAATGCTTGTCACAAATTGTCTGCAGGATTGGGTCCCACATGGCTGAAAATAATCACTAAACATTTTGTTTGCAAAGGCAGGGCTGAAGGGGCATCACTGGGGAGGTTCCATAGCAGGAGGTTTGATAGCAAAGCCCAAGTGGACTTCCTTCCAAAGCAGAGACCACGCAAGTCACCTCACTTGATAGAAGAGAAATATAACAGAGCCCGGAAACGCCATCAAGCTTTAGATTTAGAGCCATGAATCACAGAATAGTTTAGATTCAAAGAAGTCTCTGGATGTCTCTGGTCCAAGGAGGGCCAACTTCAAAGTTAGATCCAGCTTCAAAGTTGGAGCATGTTGCTCAGGGTCATGTCCAGCTGCATTCGGGATATCTCCAAGGATGGAGGCAGCCTGTTTGCAGGTGTCCCTCTGCCTCTCCTGCTCCCTTTGCCTTTTAGGATCATGAGTTTTGTGGGTTTTTTTAATTGGTCCAACTTTCCTTTGAATAAATGGCACAAGGCTCTCAAGACACTTTGCGCTAGTGCCTGTAATAAAATTAGACTTCTTTTTTTTTTCCCCTCGGTTTTGTCTTCCCTCCACCTTTCCTCTCTAATCAGATAACAGTGGATCAATCTGCTCTGCCACGGTAGGAGGGGTGCGGGGGAAGGAAGGAGGGAGGCAGGGAAGAAAACTGTGTGGTCTTACTGTCAGGCTGTCCTGGCCTTCCCTGAACACAAAGCCGAGTAACAGAAAACAGATAAGATTAATAGCGTTTTCTTCCTGCAACATGCTGAAGAGCGACAGTGAGATTAATTAATTAATTAATTAAAGCATCTGGCAGTGCTTCTTTTTTAAGTTCTGCAGTACACTCACCCTTCCCCATCCTGAAATTTATCATCTCTACTTTTTTTCCCCTTTGCATAGCGGATTTTGCATATTTTATCTCCTCTGCACAGTTTGGTCCCATGGGGAAAGTTTCGCTTTGCCTTTTGGTTTGTAGGAGACAAGCAAATCAAAGTTGTGTCCGCTGTGACTGATGCACCCCTCTCCTACCTCTTGGCTGCTTTTCTTTCACCTTGCTCTCGATTACTCCCGGGATAACTGATTTTTGCGATTACTGCGGACCTCAGCCAAGTTCAAGCTGACGTGTCCTGTGTAAAACAGACCCCAGTCATAAGAGTTACGATTTGCAGTTGTGGGAACCCAGAGCTTTTTAGCACTTGATCCATTCCCACCGGACCATTGAGAAATGGGTGTCAAACAAGCAGCTGAGCACCTTGTCCTTGGTATGCACTCTCCCACACACCAACATTGTACACATGCATCTAGATATATGTGCGGACATTGAAAAAGAGCGCCGCTTTCATTTGCATTCCTTTTGTTGAGTGTGATGTGCATTATGCATTGATTTAGCTTGCCAGTGCTGAAGAAAGAGAAGGATATAATAAAAAAGATGCAGAGATCAATAACAAAGAAGGGAGGGGGAGAGAAAGGAATATGAAAAGAGATGAGTGAAGGCTGATAGACACATTGAAACACATCTGGGAAGTAGCTTCAGAACTTCTATCTACCCTTAAGTTTGCCTGGTAATTTATGGGGTTTTCAGTCGCATCTTATTGGTGTTATTATTGCTACACTTTATCTCCTTTGCTTATAAGGGACTCTTTGCTAAAGCCTTTTTACAGCAAAACAGGGCAGTGCTTCCACGAACTTCCACATGTGAGTGGTCCCGCTGAAGAACGTGAATGTTTCGGGTTAGACACACGTCTCTGTGGTTTGTTGGATCAGGGCCTCAGGGATGTAAAATACAAAGAAAAGGCATAGAGTAGAGGAAGAAAGAAAATAAATATATCTAGCTGTTGAATTTACCACCAATTTCTGGCATGTTTGAAGCATTAGTCGCCAGCGGTTGTTCAGGGAGAAGTATGATTTTAATTTGACAATGATCCTTAAACACCTTTTCTTTTGCTCCTGCTTGGCCTCAAATTTTTTTTGCTACCTTACCAATCTGGATCTGTCCTTCTCCTCCTCAGAGGCCTCTCCCTCCAGCTGTGAGCCTTACCTTTGTGGGAGCTCTATCCTTTACCTCTCCCATTATCCATAAATTAAGCATAGCACTTTCCCCTAATCTTATTGTTTGGCTGGCTGCATTGCATTCAGGGAAATGATTAATATTCATGAGCTTGCTATCTCTGTTTGGTGCATAATCCTCTAGGGAAATTGCAGTGTTAAATGAGTGACACAAACCTAATTTTATATGTCTTTTTTTTCCTTTCTTCCTTTTTCCCTTTTTTCCCCTTTCTGACAGAGAAGTAATGCGCTTAAAATAAATTGATGGATGACCATCCATATTCATTGTGGGCATGCTTTGAGAGCGCGCCTCGCTCCCATCCTCTCCCCCTCCCTTCCTCATACCCCTGCACAGGAACACAGCTTTGACTGCCGAAACTGTGGCCCCTCACAGCAGCTAATGGTGATTTCGCCTTCTTTCACAAACATTAAATAGGCCTTGGCTGACCCCGCCGAGGGCTTTCAGTAAAACAACAGCATGGGAGAAACTGAGCCACCTTGCAAGAAAAACTCGGCATCTCACAGGGTATCAACAAGACTAAAGCACTGACCAAGGAGCTTGGGAAAGAGTATTGCTGTCCATAAAGTAGCTGAGGTTCTATAGCAGAATTTCGTAGCAAATAGCATTGAATTTACTGACCGGGGCTATTCAGATGATATTTATGTGAATCCTTCAGCTTAAGGCAAATACTTCGAAGCTGACTGTTTCCTGCAGCTCATGGGAATGTGGCTACATGTTCTAAAATGTCTAAGCACTCATTTGGCAAGTTAGTAATCACAGCATCATCATAAAGTCTCTTAAAGTGTTTTTCAGACTGTCATCATTAATAGTGCAATCGTAGCAGGGCCAGCTGAGCCACAGAGCAGAGAGAGCAAGCATCTCAGGCACCAAAATACAAAGGACAGATGCTTTTTTGTGGGGGAGAATGTGGGCTGGCGTGGTATTTGCCTGCATTTTTCCCTAGGCCAGTGACTCCAGCCCAGCTCAATCCAGCTTTGGTTTTTAGGACACAGCTACAATGAGAGCCCAACAGAAGAATTACTCCTTTGCTTGTTGCATCCCTCATGCATTACTCTCCATGGATCAGAGGGGCTTCCACAGCTGGTCATACTTCCCTCCGTAGAGCAGCCTCTGTGACTCAACAGCAACTTGCTGTGCTTAGAGGATGATGCTGAGCACAAGACCTTCCCTTGCAATAACATCCAACCACATGCACAAACAAGCAGTTTGTTTTCCTTGGTGAATGGCACCACTGGGTTTTTTCTCTTGGGCTGCTTCCCAGCCTCCCAAGCAAGTGGGCCAGGTGTCGAGAAGGACCATGCTGGCCAGCCTTCTCGTGGTCATAGCAGTTGCTGCCTTGTGTGACAGAAGCCTCAAGACTTTCAGTCAAACAGTCTCCAAGTTTAGCTAATAAATCTGTGTAAGTCTGAGGAAATACTGAGATATTCTCAGCACTGCTTTTCTGATTTATCCAACCACCCAGGGTGGGAAACAAGATTAGGTGGGAAGAAGACGTGTGTTGTAGTGCTTTTATAGCATGCCTGGTAGCCCGGGGTTGGGGGAAGGCCACATTGGCTCCTGTTGGCTAGCCACAGAGCAGATAAGGTGTTACTACCACTGCCAGCGATGGAAAATATCCTTTCGCTGAAGTGACAAAGGCTCGTGTTCTTGGAGGTGAAATATCAAATTTCAATGCCGGGCTCTGGGAGGGAGTTGTAATTGTATCTGTCTGCAGCACGCAGATCAATTGCATAATTATTGTGCTCCGACCGCTATATCATACCGATGAGCCGAGTCACGCCAGACAAAGAACAAGCCCAGGAATGTATTTCCACGAAGCAGCTGAATTACCAGGGAGCTGCGCTCTGCAAATATATTATGCCCACCTGCTCGGTTCAGGAGATGCTCAGACACGATTGTCATATTGTATGGAAAAAAGCCTCCTGCAAGGCCCCTGGATGTTCTGCAATAGACTGCAACACCCACATTGCCTTCAGTTCCAAGATGTCTGTTTTACTTCATTGAAGGAAAACGTCACTATTTATTGATATGCAACCTTATTCAGAAAGGTCTGCCCAAGCTCTGTGTAATGGTTTTCCTCTTTTCAAATCAGAATATCCAGGAAGGAAAGTAACTCTCGAATATTTTACTGTAGCAGGAAATATCTCTGTCTCTGGCTTCTTCAATATTAAAGAAGAGATTAGCAGATATCCTGGAAGCAGGCCATGTTATTCACTCTCTTCCCACTGAAGCCAAAGGTGAAACTCCCATAGAAATAAATGGAGCAGGTTCTGTGATTGCTCAGCCACTGAGTTCATGTGATCTGCAGTGGAATTATTTCTCCTTTTGTGATAGAAACCTCTGGATACGTTTCTTCTCATCTGTGAATATAAACACCAGTGCTGGAGATGCCAATTAAGTGACGTGGTGATAAAATCATGCTTCTGCAGAAGTTGCTGACTTAGGTGAACCTGTGATTTGGCCCTTGCTGTGTCCGAAAAGGCCTGCACACCTCTGGACAGACCCCTCAGGGGTTAAAATGCAAAGCTCGCTCTGTTCCAAGAATTTGTTACTCTGAGACAATGCTTCTGCATTTTTGTCCCCCCTTTTTTTCTTCTTTTTTTTTTTCTCGGACAAATAGTTATGTGGTATGAGGCTTGTTATAGTTGGAAACATCCCTAAATAAACAGCTGAGCTTAAAAATACTCCTTTTTTTTTGTCTGGCCTTTTAAAAAATTACTAGTTATTGCACAAAAGAAGACTGTGCTGATGCCAATCACTGCGTTCTAGCTGAAAACAGGAAGCCGCCCCGAGTGTCTGTCCCCAGCACTTTGGCCATGCAGCTTGGACATTAGAAGCCTCGTTGAAGGATGTGCCCTGTGCTAGGAATTGGATCTCTTTATCTCTTTTTTTTTTTTTTTTTTTTTTTTAAAATGAGGTGGAAGGCTGCCTATCACAGATAAGTGTATATCCTGCATGTCTGCTTCCTGATCGCCATCAGACTTCATTTATTTCGCTGGTGGTTTTCTAGCCTTGCTTTGAACAGGTGACTGGGATGGGGAGTTACCTGTTAATCCAGGCCTGGTCTGATAGGCGCTTCCCAGGTGCTCTCTAAATCCTCTGCCTTACCTTGTGCATCCTTTCATTTCTGAACCTCAGAGGAGGAGTTTGTATTTCAATACAAAAGGCTCCTGTTTGCAACTGCGCTTTCACAGCTTAAGAAGCAAGGAAAAATGGAGTTTGCATCATTTTCTGGTGCAACACAGAAGAGCCCTATGATCGTTCTGGATGTTGAAGCCTAACTGCAACAGTAAGCAGGCCAGGTCTCGCCAATCTGTTTCCCCAACAAATCCCCCTTCTGCAGGTTGATGGCTGCCACAGAGCATTCAGGGATTCCCAGATGTCACAGAAATCTTTGCTGAACCGGAGACTGCCTTTTCCCACAGCAAGGGCAAGAGAGGGACTTTGGTTTGTCCCCAACATTTTTGTGCCTTTAGTAAGAACTTTGTCACGGAAAAGGAGCTTGGGCTGCCTGATAGAATATATGTTCCACAAGTTCAGCTCAGGATCCTTCAGCATCTGTTAATCCCCCAGAGACGCTCTCTCCTGCTGCCAGGTACTATGCCTGCAGACATTTTACTCTTCCAGATTTAAGCTGGATTTCCAGGCAACTCCTTTCTAATTTTTTGAAGTCATTTTTCCTTGAAGACAAATCAGATTTCCTTCATGTTCCCTTTCTCTGTATCTCCGTCAAATCAGATTCAACTTTGAAGTGATAAGTCTATGGTGTTGATGAACGTAGTCCATGATGCAGACCATATGTGACCAATACATCACTATGACCTTCACCAGATCTTGGGACCCTATAGACCTTCATGGAGACAAAAATTAGCTCATATTACCAAGGCCCTGGATGCATGTCATGTCACAGTAGTTGAGAAGAGAACAGAAAAGGCATTTTGCACCATTATGGAAATAAAGATGTTAGCTACTCCTTCCTAGAAATATACGACTCCTGACACTGCCCTCCCCGGCTTTGAGCCTGTAGGACTCTACGGATTTAACAGAGCTGTGTTCACACCACTGTGGAAAAGGAAGAAGCCTGTTAGTTTTTATTTTGTGAGGGCAATCGTAGGAAGAAACAATCTGGTCGTTCTTCACTTTGCTCATGAAAATGTAAAGCCTAATGTGTAACCTACTGAGCATCCAGGACCGCAGTAAGAATCAGAAGTCAGAGCTGGTGCTCAATACCTGATGAAGGAAGACCCTCTGCTTCTTTGTGGCAGCCCACCCAGTGATGTACCACACCGGGCTGTCATAGGTTGATGCCCTCGTCAGTCCCCTCACCAGTGTCTGTGAAGGATTCAAAAAAGTCCCCCTTTTTGCCATCACTCAGTCACAGGAAAAGTTTTCCCCTCTTCTCACCAGCGCTCCCCTCAAAGCATGGCATTGGATACTTCAGGATGGTGTGTCAGTAGTAGGACTTACAGATCTTCCTTTAAAGAAAGCTTGGGTTGTAAAGCCACTTTCCCCCATCATTTTTCAAAGCACACAAAAGTGAGTGAGTACCTAATCTCTCAGCCTTTGTGCGAGGTGTCATCCAGCCAGTGAACCCGTGCTGCAGTGGAGGGCAGGGTGCCATGACTCTTCAGGACCAGCACGGTGGAAGCACTCATGACAGTGCAGTTCAGTTAGACTTTGTTAATCATTTAGGCAGTCTCCATTTAATTCAGACATCTCAGTCTCTCCATTCGGTTCCTCCCTCGGGTTTTGCAGACTCCGAGCAGACAGATTTATTGGGGTCTTAAGCATAATCAGGAACAAATTAGCCTCTGTTAGGATCACACACTGGCCTGGATCACAGCTATTCAAAGGCTGCCTTCCCATCTATGTGAGTATGAATTAAGTCATTGGATTGGAGTAAGTCTTGAGTATTCTTTTATCCCAAACATATGATCTTATCAGAAGCCCATTACGTTTATCATCGCATTAGGAGGGAACGTTCGGAGCCAGTGCAGGAGTATGTTGCTATATAAATGCTGTGCTTACTTCAGTGCCTGTCGTGAAAATAAGTCAATGCTTCAGGAAGGCCAGGGAAACACTGCCTAAACACATATGCCTAAAATTAGGCTGTGAGTTTCTGGGTATGTGTTTGCATCAGTGGGGTGGCTGCATTGGGGATGTGTAAAGAGAGCATACATGTGTTTGTGTGTCAATGTTTCTGTCAGTGTGGGTGTGTAGCAGGATGCACGTGGGTGCTGGTATTTCACTGTAAGTGTGTATCTGACTGTGCATATGTTTATAGGCTGAAGGCTGGGTCTTTTTAATATGGTAGGTATTTTCCTTTCTTTTTTTTCCTTTTTACAGAAATAAGCCCCTTTTCATAAAATGACAAAGAAACTCTTTTTCCAAAAACACATATTTCATATGTTCAGGATTTGTTTTTGAGGATTTTTGATTGCTGACCACAGTCTTTCCAGGGCTGAATATTTCTCAGAGATTTCTGCTGTGACTCTCACTCAAACTGGGACATAGTGCTCTGAGGCGGGTGAACCGCTTGGCTTTATCCTACTGTTCTTGGGTACAGCAGAGACCAGGCTTACGCTTTGATACATCTCTGCAGAGAGGAGCAGAACAAGAGATGCAGAAGGATAAGGTGAGGGAACAAAAAGTTTATCTCCATGGCCATCACAGTTACATGCTTGCTCTGCCCCTTCCTTGACCTGGCCAGACACACAGCGTGTCTCTCCCTGGGATGAATGAGCCACGCTGGTGTAGCACTGTGCCAGCGTTAATAAACCCTGCAGAGAAACATGGTATGTTACAGGGATGCCCAAACTGGGGCTCTCAGGGCACATAGGGTTCATGAGCAGTTCAAGCACATGTTCCCAGCTGGGTCATACCCGATGAAGAGTAGCAGGGCCCTGCTGGCATCAGGGCTGTTGGGCAATCTGGCCGTGGGAGGAGACAAGGCAGCTGGGCCACTGGGGCCAGCACTGCTGGGTTGCCTTAAGGCCCATCTGCACATCCACCCTAGCCCCCTCCCATGGTGGAGTAATGGGGCACCCCAGGGAGCCATTGTCATCTTTTGTCTGTGAAGCCTCTCCCAAGCCCTCCTCCTCCCAGCTCTTCGAGGTGTGTGGTATATGTTTGGTGGCTCTCAGCCATATGAAGATTTTAAGATGTGACATGTAGGGTCAAGACATTTGGCCACCCTGGGAATATTTGCTCAGATGCAGGGCTGCACTCATACAGCTGAACAGCTTCCAGATTCGTGCTGGCTCCTTTTCGCCAGCTCGGAGTACTCGCCCAGCAAATACACAGTTCCCCACACTTCTCCACGTACACAAGTTGGCTGCAGAGGTCGTGATGAAATGAAACCATAATGACATTCTTCCCTGATAGACTTCTCTGTTCTTTCAAACTCACACTCTCTTAAGGACCTGGAATTTTGCACGGGGGATTGGGAGGAAGGGAGGGGAAAAGGAGTGAAAGTCATTAAATAATTGAATTGCAATAAACTGATTTTTTTCTGGCTCGTGATGGTATTTTACTGTGTAAACCAGGAGGAAAAATAAACAGGGGATTTAGTAGTTTGGAAGTAGCTCAAAATTGAGCAGCCGTTGGATTTTCTGACACCTAGCTCGAGATAGTCCAATGCTACCGGCAGGACTCTCCTTAGGGATCGTTTCCATCAGTCCAGCTAGCAGCTCTGGCTAATTTCCTACCGGTTTTTCAGCAGACTTATTTGCCAGACAAAAATACAACAGGCTGTCAGAACTGGATACCTCTGGGGACTGACAATGATAATACAATACAAAATAGGATACCAACAGGTCAAAGGTTTCCATTTCACAGAGTACTCTAATGACTGAAAGTCATTATTGCTATGCAGTCTGTTTGAAAAGAGTAGATGGATCTCAGTTCAGTTTTTAATGGGCCAGTGTTACAGAAACAACCTCAAAAATTTGGCATCTTTGTTGGCAGTCTCATTAGAAAAGCCACAGAATAAATGGACAAGGATAATAAAGTCTCCTGCTGCTTTTGATCCTTTCGGGTCAAATCTGAGTCACGTTGGTTGGAGCTGTGTGTGTATGTGGCAAGCTTATCCTCACACTATGTATACTGTGTGTGCTCTTTGGATAAACAGATCTGTTTGGCCCTTTGGTCACTACCACTGTGAACTTGGCGGTTTTTGCCATCCCTAAATTCACAGTTGCTGCTGTTGTTGTTGTTCTGCAGATATCTTTTAAAACCAAAAAGGGAAACATTGTAGACCAGACCCTCTGTTGGCGTTTTTCCATCCAAGTTGGTGGAATTTATGCCAACACCCACATTGTCTTTCTATGTATTTTCTATCTCTGCTTTCTTCTGTCTCCATCCTTTTAAATGGAGATAGATGAAAATAAGCAGAAAACCCCTTACATTAGGAACTATCTTGGGGGAGCTGCCCAATACAAACGTTGACTGTTGTTGCTTGGCTTTTCAAAAATCACCTTGCTATTACCTAGAAGCGACCAATGCTTTCACTTTCCAGTGACCTGATCCAGCAGATACACGACCACTGATGTTATCAGGTCCTAGCAACTAGATTGCAGACGTGTAGCCAGTCCTTTGTGATTACTCTTCTCTGCTTTCTTCTGGCAGATGAACCCAGCAGGTGCTATTTCCACGATGGTGATGGAGTATGCGAGGAATTTGAGCAAATGACAAGCATCAAAGACTGTGGTGTTTACACTCCCAAAGGCTTCCTCGATCAGTGGGCTTCCAACGTCTCCGTCTCACATCACAGTGACCAGCAGTGTCCAGGATGGGTGGTCATTGGTCAGCCAGCAGCAACCCAGGTAAGGAAAACCTGTCCTGGAAAGTGAAGTCCAGCAAGGAGCAACATTCATCAGTGTAGCTAGATGGTCAGCATTTGTGTGTGATGTTACTCCTGCCTGTTAACTTGCTGTTTCACCATGGAAGGCCCCTGACAGCAGTTTCCCTCTTTCTGAGCCTGATTAGTACTGATGAGTTGAAATTCAGTTCCAATCATCCAACCAAAAACTGGCCGAAGTTGTGGCCTGCTTGATTCAATAAGCTGTGTAGGAGTCACCTTGGCTAACTATCATCACCTAAAAGACTAGACGTTCTCTCTGCAGCTAGCACAGGGTACTATCTTGTGGCGATGAGTTCTGAAGGCTAATGCTGAATAATACAAAAGAGCGTTCTTTCTTTTTTAATAGTTTTGTGTTTTCTGTCTCCCGGTTTCATAAAAGCACCCTATTGTTCTATTCTGAGAAAGGTCCTGTCCATTCCCAAAGCCATTCATTAGCTTTAACCCCCTTCTTACATGTCTCTTTTGTAACATAAATAGCTCCAGTTACTATAACTTTACCTTTTGTCTCCCTGAGAGAATTAGATTCAAATGAGTTCAAAAAGACATTAGATAAATTCCTGGAAAACAGAGCTGTACACAATGCAGATGCAACTGTCCAGATGCAACCTGACTCAGGAAAGCCCCCATTGCATATTGTTGGTTTTTTAGAGGTTACAGCAGGGAAAGGATCATCATGTAAGAGCTGCTTCATATATTCCTCCTTCAGCATCCACCGTTGTCCCTTGCTAGAGGCAGAGCAGTGGATTAGGAGGACTTTTGGTTTGATGCAGCAAAGTTGTTCTTACAGTCTAATTATCTGGGAGGTGTCTTGAGTGGGCAGTGCAGAGAGGAATGCCGTGTCACAGATATGACAAGCAGATTTCTCTGTGAATAGTAAACGCTAAGCATTTCCAGTTGGCTTGCAAGAGAAAACATCTTTATCCAAGAGACTTGGCCTTGTTCACATTGCACAAGTCTGTAACAAATTAATGACCAGGTCAGTTTTAAATGTACAAAGTGTGGTTAGCTGGCATCGTACCAAGACAGAATCCCAAGCCCAGTACTGCCTTTTTGTCATGGTCTCATTTATTATTTCACACTGTAAAAGGAACTTTCCTCTGGACCCCTACCAGTGCCTTCGTAACTTCTTGTTCAAGCTCCTTGTGCCGTAGTACAGTCCAAAGCCCCCTGTCTCCAGTTCAGGTGCTGCTTTATGTGGATGTCCCCAGGCACTCTGTCCCCCTGCAGCCACTATGGAGAGCTGCCCTGGTTTTCTCCTAATGCACTGGTAGAAACACAGCCACACCATGCAGTAGGTAACATATGGTCCTGTGGTGGAAAAAACACCACCACGCATATACACAACAGAAAGCCCTGCTGTGTAGCCACAACTCAGGCATGTTTGTTGTACCCAGATGAGATTAAGTTGTCACAGCCTTGTTAAAAAAAAAAAAAAAAAAAAAAGGAAAAAAAAAAAAAAGCTGTGGTATCTATAGGCAGAGCACTAGCATATCCCACACTGGCAGAGTGAATGGGAACATGCCTCCTGTTATTGCCTGGCCCCTGGGGAGATAACAGTGTGCTATTTACTTCCAGCAAAAGGAATTTTTGCTTTAGCTCAGCTGGTCCTATTACACCAGTTTAAGTGCATGGGGTTCATTGACCTTTTTAATCATATATGTTAAGAAAGTCTTTGTTTTCCCCAGGAACAAGACAGCCTCGTTGGCTTGTGAAAGCACCTGACTTGTCACTCCGGAGAGGTTAGGTGGGGCAGCAGGTCATCAGTCTGTTAGCTAGCAGAGATGAAAATTAACCTAAGATCTCTTCTAATCACTGCATGTAATGATCACTGGTGTGTAAACAAGTTTGGTTTCATTATCTGCACAAGCATTGAGCCTTAGGGGTTTTTTGTATTGATGAAAGGAGCACCTTTCCTCACCCAGATATCTTTCAGAGTAGGTTGTGTGCTTGCTGGTGTTGTGCAAACTTTTCGTGTTGTTGCTGGGTAGTTTCCTGATTAATCAGAGTGGCATTTGTGTTGGCTTCTCATCAAGAATGCCATGAAAGATAGGTTTGAGTAGAGTGCACAGCAATATACAGAATACATAAGTTGCGTGTTTGTTAGCCATCCCTGTATCTCATAATTGCCCCAGCGCTCTCGAGGTGCTTTAAAGTATTTTAAGCATGTCCTTCACGATTTAAAATTTTTCTCATCCTTAGATATCTCAACACCCCTTTCTCTGCATGACTGTCATAGTTTTGCCTAGGCTGTTTCTGAGGAGTAGGCATCGCAGGTGGGTTTGTTATTGTGGTATTTCTCAGCAATATGTGCCTGCGTGCACTTGTTTACTGTTGGAGGATTGTTTATGAGCACAAGCCGGAGCTCACTTGCTTGTTATTGTAGGGTTGCTTCTGCAGACTGACCACCCCACACCTGTTTTTCTCAGTTCACCTGAGGCATTGCCCGTTTCTGCAGAGTTGGTTATTCCTTAGAAGTAGGGTGCCCGCACTTGCTTATTATTTTGAGATGGATCTTACATGCTGGTTCCTTACTTGTTAGTATGAGGCTGCTGAATGGCAACATACTAAGTGAGAAAAAAAAAAAGTTCACAGTGTAAGGTTTGTTTTGAACAACAAAATGCTTACAAAGAATGACACAGTCTTGGCGAAGAGATACACATTTGAAAAATGGAAAGGTCAAACAGCCCCCCCCTTTAAACAATCGCTCTTTCTGCAGAAGCAAGACTGATAGACAGCCACTTCTACTTTCCTGGCAGCCACTCTTCAGTGCTGATTAAGAAATATTCTCAGTACTGACAGCATCATATTTAGAGCCAAAGAGGACCAGTCAGCAACATTGCACCAGCACAGAAATGCGAGCACTGATGCAGGGTATTTTTACAGTTTGATTTCTAATCTGGCGTCCTCCGCAGATCGTGAAGCAGACGCTGCTCAGTACCTGTTGTTGACTGCAGGAGGAATTCAGCAGCAAGGGCTTTGCACACTCTTGGGCTGCTCTTTTCCCTACCGCTCTTGCTGTGAGTTTGTAAACAGCCTCTCCTTGCCATCCGCTGTGTGTGAAATATTATCGGTGTTGATGTACTGGTTGTGTGGGGTTTTCTACAGCACAGTTTATTTCTTGGGGCCTTTCTTGTGCTAACAATCATTGATGCTGGCATTAAGTCATCAGCTGGTGTATGCTGGCAAAGACTACAAAAAAGCAGCAGCGCTGGGCAGATTTATACTAGCTGAAGGACAGATCCAGTAGGCATAAACAGACAAGACAAAGGGTGCTTCGTCTGATCTGTTTTGTGAATAGCTGCAATTTTTTTCTGTCTTGGAAGTCCACAGGGACTTATTTCCCTACCAGTTTGTACCCAGCCAGGGTCAATCTCCTTGTTACCAGCAGGAGGGGGCAGGACATGGCCTCCTGACACCAGGTTAAGTACACCTGGGCTTGACAATGCCTGAGTTTAAAAAGCCAACTCATGGCCTGCCCGGACAATCCCTGTTTTATCATCACTGGTGAAACTGCATTGGTGAGGATTGTTAAGCAGGCAGATGCAGTGTGGATTATGTCACTGTAAAAGGTTGGCTGTCCTGTAGGATTCAAGAAATCAGGGTCTTGCACTGACCTGAGTCTACTCAATCTCCGTGCTCTCATTGCACACCAATTTTGTTTTCCCACAGTTTTCAGTGAGTTGAGTGCATTAGCTTATATGTTAGTCTCTCTTTCTAGAGTAGGTTGTACTCTAGAAGGATTTGGATATTTTTCTCCTCATTGGATATTTTTCTCCTCATCGGATATTTTTCTCCTCATGAAGGATTCGGATATTTTGCTAAAGTGTCTTTTCTATACAGATGTGCCTTTGGAGGAAGCCTCTGACAGGCCTGTTTTGGGAGGATTGCTCCGTGGCTTGTGCAAGAGGAGCAGAGGCAGACGGATGCAGACCAACCATGGGAGGCTGGAGATGCTGTTTCTCCTTTCCTCTTGCTGGTGGCACTCCTGCTTTTGGAGAACTGATTCCTCTGCAGTTTCCCTTTGGGCCTTTATAATAGACAATTATAAGAAGGGACTAAAGGATCTTTAGGTGGCTTATTGTTAACCTTGTTACTCCTGTCATGACTATGCATGCTCAGGACTTGGAAGCTGGTGTGTGCATTGGCAATTTAGAGGGCCAGTCCCCCGGTAGCTGTGTCTTTCATTGCATTTCCTTCCAGTTGTGCAGAAGTTGTTTAGACCAAGTAACCATGAATATATATACACATAATTTTTTTTTCTCCCTATGCCATTGGCCGAGCCTGGTTTTCCCCTGTATGGAAAAAAAGCCGCACAGCTCAGGCACAGTTAACTGGAAGGGGACTCTTTCCTGAGGCTGCTGGGCACAGACAGATCCTGGGATTCGTTTTCGTTCCCAGACTGATGAACACACCCTGTTCTCCTCCGGGTACCCCACAGGGGCTGCTATGGAGTAAGAAGTTGTGGAAGAGGATTCTTATTACATCTTTCCCACAAACAGAGGCCCCCTCCTGCCCCTATTACAGTTCCCACAATTGCACTCATCTAGACTCACTGCAACAAACCTATTCTTCCACCAGCAGCAGAAAGATGTCTAGAATTGCAGTATGTCTGAAATTGCCCACAAAAGGAAAAGACAGAAGCACAAAAATACTCTAAATACTAAAAGAAATAACATGGTAGAGCAAGGGCTCCAAGAGTGGTAAGAAAATACTGTAAGAAAATTGAAGAGAAAGATGATGAAGTTCTCTGCCACACAGTTTTATTCTGTCTAATAAATATAATGCTGAAGATAATTCCCCAAAGATCCAGCAAAGCCAACAAATAGAGTAATGTTGAACAGGAGTGGGAAGAGAGGAAACCTGCAACTTTTAATGGAGAAGCCATTCCTTTCCTTTGGGGTGATCTTGCTGAGAAGAGGGAGGGTGTCTGTCTGTCGGCTCTGCAAGTGGCCCTTTTTGAACTTGCCAATTCACAGCCAAATCCTGTTGCTCTTCAACGGTAAGGGTTTTGTTGTGGTTGGAGGGATAAAAAAATCCCCAGTTTTAATAAGATGATTTGCTTTGCAAATGTCTTTGTTATTTATAGCTGAGCCAGGCTTTGAACCACTAATCTCTGGAGGATGAGGGCAGAATCCCACTAAGAAGAACCATTAATAGAGGAATCATAAGTGATCAGAGACCAGTTCTGGAAATAGATGAACTGGACACTGTGCACAGGCTGTTGCAAGAGGAATGTGGGTTTGCTGTATGCATCTGAGCTCATTTCCAGTATTGGCTGATCCACCAAAAGGCTCCAGCTTAGGTTACAGAGTCTCCAAGTCTTAAATCAGTTCAAGGGGGTCCAAAACTTCATCTTTATTTCAGCCTTCCCCTGGATACTGCAGACCAGCCAATTTGGTCTTTTGCCTGAAGACTGGAGAGTTGCATCACGAGCCTGGCCCTGACCATCAGGCAAATTCAGGCTGGAATGCTTCGTCCTTGGCTTAAATGATGATATTTTTCATATTTTTTCAATGTACAAGGATTAATTAAGCCTTATCACAGCCATACTGCTTGGTTTCTGTTCCATTTAGTAGAGGTGGAAACTGGAGAACAGAAAGGTAAAGCTACTGTTTGAGGATTAAACCTCAATATCCTTCAGAGATGTTGCAGGCACTGGGCATTGTGGAGCCTAGACCTCCCCAGGTCTAGGAACTTCAGGACTTGTTGAAAGGGAAATGTTCATATCTTGGATAAAAAGAAAACTGTTCAGGGCCTGCTGAGAGTCGCTGTCTGGGGGCAGAGACCTGGAAGGGGTTTGGGGTCATTAATCTGCATTTTAGCTCTGTCAGCCACATTCACATTGCTGCTTTGCCTTGTTGGAGGAGGTGGTCCATGCGAAGGGTCCACACCAAGGTGAGGGATGCTACGAAGATGTGTGCTAACATCAGTGCCATGGCTCCTGCTCAGGAATGATCTCTGAAGCAAAATAAAATGAGAAATGGAATTTCTAGGTAGGCTGGCTTGAAAAAGACTCAGCTGCAGAGATGTGGCTGAGAAAGAGCGTTACCCTTAAAGTCGATCCAGAGCTGGCTGGAGAAAAGGGGATGCTGCCCATCACCTGCCTGCCTGCTCCCTGCTAGGACAGCCAGTGATTCCCTCCCTCTCACTCCTCCATCCCCACATCTTCCAGTGCTCCTCTGCTCCTGGCAGTAGCAAACCAGCAGACCCCATGGCTGATGTCGTAGCCTCTGGCTGATTTCTGTAAGGGGAGGACAGAGAGAACACAATAAGATGTCAGAGGAGATTCCAAGCAATTTTGCCAAACACTCAAGGGATATTTTTTTCTTTCCACTCCCCTCCCCCCTTAGTTTTTAGAATAATTTTTCAAGAGCACATATGCAAGTCATCTAAGGGAAACAGAACAGTGAGTACCAGGGGCTGGTACACTGTGTTCCCTTTGTGTACTGTACAGAAAATAGATAAAAGAAACAAAGGATGATGCAGAGAGCAAAGCAGCCATCAGTACTCTCAGAGAGGTTCAATCTGACCTTTTCAGAGATGAAGGTCAAACCAAAAATCCTCAGGTGCCGGAAATTGGTCCCATCTTCCTAGGACCAGGAGACATTTACCACTAACGAAATGAGAGCAGAATTCCATGCCATTTGTTGTTGCTAGAGGCGAGAAGAAAGGCAAGAAAGGAATATTGTCTTGGATAATAATAAGGATTATGTGCTTCTTTAGGAAGTAACTTACCATTTTATGATTATATCTGCTGTACATGCAGCCACCTACCCAGATTACACGTGATAATAGAAAACAGCTTGGACCCCCCTGGCATCAGCGAGCTGGAAAGCTGGACCCCACGACAGCGGCGGTGCTCGTTAGCATGCACTCTTCTGAAAGCAGACCCCCCTCCTCGGCCCTTGCTCCTCAACCTGCCAGTCCCTCTGTCTGCTGTTGCTGCTCACAAGCCTTTAGATGCAGAGCATGTCCAGCCGTAAGCGTGGGATAGCTCTCCTGCATCCCATCCGGGTTGTTTGTCTTGGGTCCCTCTCCATTCAGAGCAGAATGATTTTGCATAAATGCATCGACACGACTGCTTTGTTCATGCATGAAGGGTCCTCGGCATTTCTCATCCCGCCCCGGCCGTCTTCTCCCTACCCCCCTGGCATGTAGCTTCACCAGCTTTTGCATGATTTCCCTGCGCAATAGTGAATAAACCTGCCTGAACTATTGCCAGTCAATCAAGTGCAGTTAAAAATACCCAGTCGATTATTTTGGATAGAATTAAAACAAGTGATCGGAAGGAGAGGACGGAAAAGGGTGCAAGAGCGAAGCCATAATGGCCTTTACTATGTAATTTAGTTTTATGTTCTGCATAAGAAAACATGTAAAATATGTAAACAGAGCTCTCCAGGATTGTAATGTAGCTACAAAGCCACAGATATACAGGCAGGCAGGGTGCTATTCTTCAGCAGAACGGAATGCCATCCCCAAAACCACACGATCATTTCTTTAAGCCTGAAAGTAAACTTTCTCATGCCAGGAGCGGAGAATTTATTTTTTCTTTTAAATGAAGGATTGTCTGCACTACTTGTTCGGAGAACTGTAGGCATTTTAGCCCACATTGTCATAAGAGACCTCGTATTTTGAATGCCAATGAATTTTAGGGTGTTCATCTTGAGATGTCTCTAAAAGGCATGGTTTTTGGAGGATGGTGCTTACCCAGCACTGTCCTGAAGGTCGCTCAAGTCAATCCCTCTGTCCCCACCTGCAAATAAGTATCTGCTTTAAAAAGGAAAAAAACAAAAATGGGGACCATTTGGATAAACTCTTAAGCTGCTTTAAATTTCTCCTGAATCATGCTGCCCTAGTTGGAGCCATAACTGTTGAGGAACCCTAAATCCCTGCTCATTTTTGGAAATACTGCCTGTAAAGTTGGAGGATCACTGTTTCCTCTGAGGTCATTTCAGTGGTGAATCTGATAAGAAGACATGATTCATCCGTCTGGTAAGTGGGCCCAGCTCCCCCTGCTATCAGCAGGAGCCTCCCCTGGGGCCTGGGTTCCCACCGTAGCCTCAGGGTCCAGCTGCAAACTTTAATGTGTGCCAGGAAATGGTTATGTGCATGATCAGTGCTATTATCTGTCTGTGCATGTACCTACTCACTGGGAGAACCCCTCATTTCAGGAGAACATCAAGTTCTGCTTAGCCATTTTGGTCATTGGGCCAAAATCCTTATGCTTAGCTCTTTGGGCAGTGGATCTTATTTCCCCATTTTTTGGTAATTAGCCCTTGCATCATCGCTCTCCGAGAAGACAATTCTCTTTTCAAAGAGGGGAAGCTGAAGCACAGGGTAGAGATGACCTTCTTTCCACCTTTCTCCATACAAATATCTTTGAAAAATCTGCCCTTCTAGCAGAGCAGATCTGTTCCTGGTGCACGGCACTGTGTTTACACTGTGACCCTTACCTACTGGAAAAGGCAAGCCTCACTCTGTGGAAATTTAACTGTGTCCCAGTGGTTGTTTCTGGTGGGAAAGGCCGAGACCGAGCAGCCATGATTTCCTCCATCCCCTGTGCTCCCAGTCTGTCCTCCCAGAGCCTGCTCCTGGGAGGCAGTGAGGCTGAAGAAACCATGAGCTTCCTCCCACAGACGATGCTCATAATTCAGTCCCCACGGTAACTTCTTTGGGGAGCAGCTGGGAGTTTCTGTGAACTCTCCTACTAGCCTGAGATATCAAGGATGAAATGCTCCAAGTGGTCTTTTGGTTTGATATGTTGGAGTTGGAGGTTTATCAGATCAACCAGGGCTGTTCTGAGGTTGGAGGGAGGTGATGGGCTTCCCCAGACACCTGCAGCCAAATCTTGGCTTGAGTGTAGATGTGCATGGGCTGGAGGAAGCAACTGGCTGCTGCTCTATGGACTCTCTCTGGATGGTCCAACTTATTCAGGGGAATTTGTTCACGTGGCGGCAGTTTCGTTAGTCCGCGGTTTCAGTGGGAAAAGCCTGGTGAAGCAAGGGGGAAGATTCTGATTTGCATACCACAAGCCGTGCCTTCAGGTATTAAGGAAAACGAGCCACATGGTTTAATCTTAATTAATTCACACTGATGTAGGGCTGAGTAGTTGGATGGGAAACCACAAAGGTTTGATTGCTGAGGTGTAACCGTAGTCGGCTCCCCAGGACGGCACATGGTAGCTCTCCTCCATGCCGCCCTGCTGCACTCCCTGGGAGCCCCGTCACAGCCTTCCCTCTCACTATTTAATTCAGGGCCTCTTCCCAATGTATCATCTCCCTGACTGTATCCAGTTAAGGCCTGTTGACAGCCCAGAGCAGACTTACACCCTTAGGATTAGAGGCATGTGTACGTCTTCATATAGGGAAGGACAACTGGGTGTCTGGCTGGCTCACTGGGAATGCGGTGTGGGAAGCTGAGCAGCTTGGAGAGGGAAAAGGAGCCAGGGAGAGAGAGGTTTGCACCCCCAATTGTCCTGGCATGTGGAAACACTGTGTGATGAGGGTTGCGTGTGGTTTACACAGTGTGTTTATATGGTCCATAACCCTGAACAAAGCTGAAAAGCATGACTTTAACTCTGGAAATAAAAGTGCTGGAAACCCCTGGTTTTCTGCACATGAGAAAGTTTTGTTCTTTAAACACACAGATGTTTTTAAATTAAAAATCACTCTTTTGACCTTTCCTGAATGTGATCATGTGGTCAGAGCTGACATTAACCACTGCACAGCTGTTTGCTTCAGCCACAGGCGAAGCTTAGCGAGCAATCTTCAGGGCTCGTGGTAGCACCTGCGCTGTCGCACATCTCTTGGAAGCTGCTCCTGTGCCCCGTGTGCACTTGGGGCGGTTCAGGGGAGGTGGGGTCAGGTACGGGGATATTCAGGGTCCACTCCTACTGTGCTGGAAATGAAAGCGTTGTGTTTTTTTCCTCCTTACTAGTTGAAAAAGATGTGTCTTAATTTTTTTCCTATTTGTCTCTCTTCCTATCAGAAATATTGCCCAAATGTTTCTAAGCATCTCTGTCCACCTCAGCCAGTGTATTACTCCGATGGAGAACTCCTCATCGAGCCGAAGTTCTTTAGGGATTTGTTGTTGTTGCTTTTGGGCTTTCTCTAACTAGCTGTGTGCTTTCTTTGTCCAAGCAAATTTATAGGACCAGCTTTGGGAAGGAAGGAGGGGATGTTACCAAGCCCAATCCTGCTTTGCCCTGCAGGAGTGCCAAACCAGCAAAACTACAATGAATCCAGTGAGTCAGATCCACTAATATAATAGTAAAACTATATTTAAGATCCTCCTGAAGTGTGGTGCACATTCTGCCTGTGACAGCTGATTTTCTGGTGCCAGCTGCTCCCAAATGAAACACTGTAGTCAAAGGGAAAAACAAAAAAAAGCTTTTGCTCTGCTCATCAGTGGTAGAAGCTTATGGGATGGGATTGTTTTGCTTTGCTGCAGCACCCCCACGGCTAGCCTTGGCCCGCAGTTATACGCAAGCTTTGCTGTAGTGGACCTAGCTGGTTCAAGTTAGAGAGAGGCAGTTCGGGAACCCGAGTGTGCAGCCAACAATAATGTTCTGGCTACTGTATTTGTTTAACCTCGCTCTCCAGTGGATGGATATATAGTCTGTTAAAGCACTTATCAGTCTATAATGCCTTCAGACTTTTGTGAGCAGCAATGTGGAAGTTGTAGACAGGAGCTTTTGCCGTGGATTGAAAATGTCTTTCAGCTTTAATGAGGCTGATGTTTGAAAAACTAAGGGTATAAGGTCTTGTTTGGGTGCTGTTTCTTTATGCTGTCTGTTTAGTGGGTTGCATTTGGCTGCTATTTCTACTGGTAGATGTATTTGTGAATTTGAATGTAATAGCAGAATGCAATTTAGGGCTAATTCTAAGAATTACGCCTTCTAGGTGAGATCCTGGCAGTGCTGGGGTGGAAGATGCAGTTGTTTAAGAGCAGCGTCTTTATGTCCTGCTGCTGTGTTGAAGAAATAGCAAACCTCTGATGTGAATAAACAGGAGCACATGGCACACTTTCATGTGCTTCATAGGAGACTGTATTCTGTGTGGCTGTGCACTTGGAGCTATCGCTTGCTTTTGCATCCTTTCAGGGTGCATTGCTGAATGGCAAAAGAAGCAGCAGCACAGACAAATTGCACTCGTGAGCTCCAAATGCTGGTGTTTACTTGTGGGCTTGTGCAAAAGTTGAATTGATTATTAAAACCCATTAGCACAGTTATTTCTTCTTCTTCTCACTCTTTTTCTGTAGTTTCTGACCCCGGCTCAGCTGAGGTCTTTGGGGTGATCCTTTGAACCATGCAAAAATCATCTGGTTAGGGTTTTGTTGTAAAATCAAAACTCCATATTGTTTTTTCCACAGGTCCAGCTAGCATCCTAGGTATTTTGATTACACCTGGCTGGATGTCAAAGCCGATGTGGGTTTGGGATAGGGCCAGTCAGAACTGATTTACAGTTTTTTCAGGTACACCATGTGAAGTTTATGGTTTTATGTGATTTTGATTTGAACTCACTGGTTTTAAATGAAGTTTGCTTTGAATCTGGAGATAACAGAAATTCAAAGGAAGGCTCAAAGAACGCAGGTCTGCATGATTTAAAAATTGAAATATATTGTTCATACAGACTCTTTGGAAGTGAAGTAACTGCATTTTTTGAGAAAGCTAAAGTTAATAACACACATTGAATACACATGCAATCTGGGCCATCATCTAATGGAAATCCCTGTTGCTCCTATTCGCTTTCCTGAAACTAAACCAACTTATATGACAAAACAAAATAGCCCTTGCATCTCCCACTCATTTCTGAATCACAGCCCTGTGTTACATCCAAAAATCTACCCAAGGAAATTTCCCTTTGGAAATGAACGCTATAATTTTTATTGTAAAGTAGAGGAATTGATCATCATGTCACACTGCAAACAGACTATTGATGCCAACGTCATATCAGCTGTGGTATTTTCATACACATAAAGGTCACTTTCCAATTACTAAAAAATCCAGCCAAACCTTCAGCTGAGAATTGGGGTTCTGGGCTAAGAAAGCTGTAATAACATGGTAATTGAATACGAAGTCTGCAAGGTCCAGACGCCATCGTCTGCTCCAGATTCAGAGGGGCAGTGGCTGTGCTGAGACTGGATGTAGCAATGGGCAATGGGGCTTTATTTTGTCCTGCAGGAGATGTAATCTGCTTCCCAATCCCACAGCCAAATCCTGTTCTTCATTACACGGGTAAAATTGACAGATGAGATTTCCTCTTACTTCTAAGCCAACTGAATCTGGGAGTAATATAGCATCAGTGCGTTACCCCAGGAGTTTTATCAGCTTCCAGTTGATAAAGCTTTTCTATTAATCACCTGCCTGCATGCCTTTGTCCTGGAGCAGGACATGCTGCAGTTTTTCATCTTTTGCCATCAGACCTTTAAGTACCCCAATGAAAACAGGCAAAAGCAGACAAAGAGCATGAAACTTAGTAAAACTGTGTTATCAGACACAGAGGACAAGGAGAGGTTTGGAGTAAAAGATGCAGTTCATGAGCATCCAGAGGTAAGAGAAAGTTGCTGCTGAGGAAGAAGCAGCAGACTAGAAGGTAAGAAGGCTATTGAAAGAGGGAGGACACAGCTTTCTCTCATCGTTTTATGCTTATAACCTATGCTGCTGCATCTCGGATTTGGTTTTGTTTTTTGGTTTTGATTTTACAACAACAGGGTATTTTAAACTCAGTATTAGCGCACAGAAAAAATTAATATATGTACCAGTTTGGAAAAAGTAACTTTGAATGCTTTCCTTAAGTTTTAGAGGCCAAGCTGAAATGACCCAATGCTGACTTTCATAGTTGGGCAGACAACTGTTAACTCACATCTTCTGACAGGACAAATCCAGAACACTAGTAAAGAGACTAGTCCTAAAGCATTTCTGACCAGAACCTAGAAGAAAACCCAGAGCAAAATTTCTGATGTCCCTTGAGTTAAGCCTGTTTGTGTACAATTTCCATCTGAGCTCCTGAGGTTTGAAATGGTCATAGAAATTGGCTGATTATTGAGGTGTTTGTTGGAACGCAAATGGTGGCCTTTTTAATGGTTCAGTGCTCACTAATGTGGGCAATTTAATTTTTTTTCTGTAACTCCAACCCAATTCCCAGCCTAAATGAGAAGAACAGTGCAACAGCTTTCAGAACAGATTGGAGGTCTGTGCTGCAGTCGGCAAAATAGGTGGTGTCCATGTGGCAGTCAAGCTGCCTTATAATGTTGGGCAATAAACAAGCAGGAACCTTTCTGATATTTAGCAACTGCACCATAGTTTCTCATCCTTGGGTAAGATTAACCTTAGGTCTGCAAGAACAATAACATATTTAAGAATAAAAGGTCTGGGTGACTGCCAGCCCCCGTGTCTGGCAATGGAGAAAGTTTTCATCTGTAAGGGATGTGTTAAAATGCTGCTTATGTCATGGTTGGGATTCTCTGGCATGTGTTGAGTTAAATATAAATAACATTCTACAAAGCAGTCGGCTAAAAATTGTAGATTAGTTAGGTTTCATTATTATGGTTGAAATCTGTTCTTTAGCTGGATTTTCAAACAACAGAACATGTCCTGTTTGTGCCTCCACAGGTTTCATATCAGTCCATGAGTATTCCCATGCACTTGCACAGCCTCACTCAGGATGTTATGTGCTTCACAAATAGATGGTACTGTGGGTTTTACCAATCGGTCCTGTTCCTGCTTGTTCTGTGGTTGCTGTTTTGCAGATGGAACAGGGTACAGTCCATTTCGTCCTAGAAACTCACAGCATTCTCTGTCTTGGTGCAGAAGTGGCAGCAGCACAGTCCCCAGTAAAAAAGAGGGAGGGAGACGCAGCAGCCTTGTGTTTGGGGCACGATAACCACTTCCACCCTTCTTCTCCAGAAGGAGGGTGCTCCCGATTGCCTGATGGACAAGTGCTTGCGATGGCCCTTCACAGCCATACTTTGCTTGAAGACATGGTCTGGAGGAAGCCCCGCCATGGGACAACAGATGGGATTTTGGGAGCAGACAGATCTGCACACTGGAGATTTGCTCTGTTTACCGCCGCCTGTGGGCATGCAGACAGGCATGTCCACTCCAACCGCAGCGTCAGCCGTATGCCAGAGCTGAGTAGGGCAGCATCCTAGTTTAAATAGCAGCTTTGCCTGTCTGCATTTAGAATTACTTTGATGTTACAATGTGAGAGATGAGAACCACCAGTGTATGCAAAGCCTGTGGTGTCTGGCTGTGCTTGCTCAATGGGAAGGACAGAGTGGGATGGCATCTGTTTGTGTTTAACCCACTCCTGTGGGGAGGTATATCCTTCACACGTGTATGATGTGCTTTGTTTGTCCTTTCTCTTTGTAACATCTGAGCACCTTTTTGTGGCTAATGGCTTTTACCCTCAAGATAATCGTGTAACATATCATCCTCATCGCACAGATGGGGGCCTCAGGCCTGGAGAAGTCAAGTGGTCCCCAGAAGGCTGTAATGGGGCCATGCAATGAGCACAGTCAGGTTGAGACCTAGTCCAGTGCCCATCCACAGGATCAGTGATCCTTAACCTGTGGTTTGTCTGCAACAGGAGCCCGTTGACACAACTTAGCGTTGCCTGAAGTCGTGGGATGGCTGGGAATCATTCATAAGGGTGCCTTCCAAAATTTGCTCTTCAGCAAATTTTCCCATATTACTTTGAAGGAAAATGTTATGAGGAAATGGAGTTGATTGCAATAGTAAATGCATTTTAGATGTGCCAATGAACTAAGCGCTCCCGATATATCACTTTTCCCTTTCTGCTGACACATTCCTCGGTCCCCTTGAGTAAGAGAAGGAAAACAGGAGTGGCAGTTTGAAGAACATGTTGTCCCTGTGATTGACAACAGGTTGTATAAATCAAAGGGAATCCTCCAGGCATTCCCTCTTGTGGGAAGATCCCACAGTGCTCTCTAGCCTTGTTCATTCTGTCTCTCGATGTTTGTGTACAAAATGTGTGGGTGGGAGACGAGCTGGATTAGAACCTCCAAGAGGAACAGACATCAGCTCTTTTAATTGAAAGCAGCTTCCTAGGGAGGGGTATGACATGGGCTTCCAGTAAGTAGACACAAATAGTCCCCAAATACTTTGGAGCAGATATTTGCTGTGTGGGTCTGAGAACCTGGATAAGCCCCAGTGAGTGAAGTTGTGAGTCCTGCATGATGCCATCATTCTTCAAAGCAAATACTTTAGTGTTTGGTAACACCCTGAAATGAGAAGTACAGCTATCCTTTCTTCCCTCCACAGCTGTCAGGTGCTTTAGCTGCTGTTTTGCATCACCGTAGCAAACCAGAGGTTGTTAGAAAATAATTTACTTCTCATAAGCATGAATTCCTATGTATTTGTAGTTGTGAGGAGAGATGATGCTCTGTCTTCCACGCCATGGGAACTTGTAGCTTAAAAGTGGTAGTACTGCAGTAATAAGTGCCTTCATGCTGCTGCCATCTTCTAGGGATGCCTTAAAAGCAGAAGCGTGAGAGACTCTCCCAGCAAATGGTTCTCAGACTTCGCAGTTGTGGTGTGACACTCAATAACTGGGTAGAATTGAAAAGGGGATGTATTTACCACGTGTGTTAGAGCCTGTTGAGATGGTGGAGTCTGTAGGTGACTGACTGTTTATCCAATCAGATTGTTATTACAAAATCTTAAAGAACTTTTTTGCCATTAGCTAAGTTTACTAGAGAGCAGCTAGTGTAGAAGAGGCTTTTGTAGCGACCCTAATGTCGTGTCTGTTAGACTTTTCCCACACTTCACAATTATACTCTTCTCCTAAAAGAACTTTTTACCGCAGTACCACTTTGAAACACTTGTCTGAGTAGCAATGGATCAGCCTCAGCAGGAGGAAGCTTATCTAACCCGTTCAAACCAGACCAGTCTACTGAGTCTGCACACCTCAGCTGCACGTCTCAAACACAGGCTCTTTATGCAATGTGAGGATTTTTGCTAATATTCTCAGGCAGAAGCAGAAAGCGATAGAGTTCACGCACACACACAAATCAAACAAGGCATTTAAAAGTTATCAGAGATTTCCAACCCACCTCAGCAGGGGTTTATTTTGGGTTTGATTCAAACTTTTGGTGAAGGTCTGGGTGATTTCTTAATACAGGTTTTCACTCATCCATTAAGTGGCACTTAAAGTGCACCAAACATCAGAACTTTCGTTTCTTTCAACCACCTTTTTGGCCCAATAGAGCAGGAGGCGATATAAGAATAAGAACAAAATCATATAAAAGTAATGAGACCTTTGTTCATGTCAAAGAGCTCTCTGACCGTATAAATTGCAGATGTGGGTAAGATAAATTCCCTAGCTGGAGAGGTATTAAAATAAAAACCATGCTCCCAACAAGACACAGGCTGCTGAAAATGCAAGAAGGGAGAATTGCGAAATGGTACATGTTGAATTGCTGGCCTGGATTTCAAATGCCAAAGATAGTTTATGTAAAGCTTTGCTCTGCTGTAAAATGTAACACTATCCACTGGCTAGCCTCAATGAAGCTTGGTCCCAGTTGTTTTAAAAAATAAATAAACTAAAAATCTTCTTCCAGCCCATTAAAGCTGATTTATGTTTTGCCCATAGATTCCTCTGTGCTGGATCTTGAGGGACTCAGATTATAGAGGTGATTACCTCACTTTTAGCCAATCTGGTTTCTCATTCCCAGGCATCCCAGGCTTTCTTTGCATTGCCCAGACTTTGCCTGCTGAGACCAAGAGGGCAGTTCCATGCAGAATTACTGAGTGGGCATAGAATTTTGAATGGTTAAAGACATCTCTGTTAATTCTCTTGTTTCACTTCAAGGTTTTCTTTTTGTTTTAATAATCAGGGAAGCTGCTTATGGAAACAGCTTTACTGACAGCACATCACCACCTGATTGCTCAGTTCAGGCTCTGGTCTTGGAAAAAAATCTAATACTGTCCCCAAGAGTACATGGCTCCAGCTAGCACCTAGCACAGGTGGTCTGTGTGATCAGTCCTAGGCTCTCCTGTGGCTAGCACAACTGCTGGAGATGGTTTGGTCTCTTGGGTTACATTCACAGCTCCATTGCCACTATAGTGTGTGACCACAAGGAATTCCCTCTGTCCCCATGACTCTGGTAATGACAGTCACTGAGTTCACCAAAGAGTTGTGAATCTTAACAAGCACCCTTCAGATGCTCCGAGAGTCTCAGCTGGAAGCATCTTTCTAATGCAGTTGTAGCCTTTTGCATGGTGGGCATTTCCTTTCTCATGTTTGTTGGGGGAATGAAGGCTACGGTTGTGCATGTTTCTTTTTTGAAGCAGCTTCACTGAGCAGTGTGGTTTCAGGGTAAATCCTACCATTTCTTGCAGCTTCATTTTCACATCTTACATACTGCCAGCACTCCAAGGCTCTCTGGTACTTAAATTCAGGCATTTTCTTCTTTGAGCTTTTCATCCATGCCAGCACTTGGTATTCATCTACTTCTTCTTTATTGAAAAGAGCAGTTTGCTTGTAATCCCACTGCTGCCTGCCATGGAGACTGCTGTAGGTGTAGAAAGAAGGTGATTCCACTTACAGAAACTAGTTAACAAAACAAGAAACTGCTTTGCTTAAATTGGGTTGTAGAGACAGGCCTTTCCTGGCTACACTTGCTTCCAAGTTTACATGGCCATCTGTGGCTTCCCTGGGGTTACACTAACATGCAGGTTTAAACAGGACGTTGCTTGAGTACTGTGGAGAGCATCTGCAGGCTGTCTGTCCTGTGACTTGGTATGTTCAGAAGTGATCATCACTTTGACTCCAGTGGGAAGAGTCGTGGTCCATTTGGGTGAGAGAAAAGTTGTTCTGAATGCTGTCAAAGACCTTGTACGAGATTGAGAGGAAACTGTTGGCTGCCATCCAGCTGCTGTGAGTCTTTAGCTCTTTTTCATGTTTCAATTTTTCTTATTGAGGTGGAAGACCTGGAAACTTAACTTTTGAATAATCTCATGGTATTTAGAAACATCATTATTGTGTATTATTTTATTCTAGCAATGCACCTGGACTTTTTTCCCCACTTTAAACAGACATAATCCTTCCTTACTGTCATCTACGTCTGTTTTGGTGTTTCTTTTTTCTCCCGCAGTTGTGTCGAACTAAGGTGATTGACTTGAATGATGGTGTCTCTCAGTATGCCTGGTATCCCTGCACGGCCAACTTCCAGTACTCCCACATGACACAGACCATTTTCTGGCTGAAGGTAGGAAGTGCACATGTCATTCAGAAGTCTTCTCTTTGCCTGCCTGTACAAAGTTTCTCCAACAGGCAAAATATCATGGGACAGACTTCCACAGGCCATGCTGCTCCTTTCTTTGAAGTATGTTTAGTGCAAAATAGCAAAACAAAGCCTCTGAGCAATGTCTAGAGAGTCAGTGGTGAAGTCCCCTCCTCTGACAAGGCTATTGAATTTCTGAGAGGTTACAGCCTCTAGCTGCAAGGCTCTTTGACTCGAGTTTATCTAGTTTGTGTAAGAGAGATTGGAAGAGAAGACTTCTGTGTGACCTAAGATGGGAATTGTTATTTTAAAAGTCCTGGACTGACTCTTGGGTTTTTTTAAAGCCCACCACAGTTCTCCACCTCATCCTTCATGGGGCTTTTGTTTTCCCAGGCTTATTTTTCCCAGCCTATGGTAGCTGCGGCAGTCCTCGTTCACTTGGTCACTGATGGGACCTATTACCTGGACCAGAAGCAGGAGACCATTGGTGTGCAGCTGTTTGACACCAAAGAGCAAAGCCATGATCTTGGTAAGACTGTATTTTATTAAGCTCCCTCTTTATTGCTTGCTTAATCTGTTGGTACCCACATTCACAAACTGACCAATACTCCTGCTCAGTTTTTCCAGGATCAGACAAAAAAAAGTACTTGCTTAATGCTCCAAGAGTTGAGTTTCCATAGAGTTTGTTGCAAATGATGCATTATTTTATACAGACATTTCTCCATACCTGTTCACTATGTGTTCAGAAGTGATTAGTTTCTCTTTAGTCATTAAACTAAGCGCTATTTCAATGCTTCCCGCACAGCACCTCTGTGCATGACGTTGACAGTGATACAGATGAACTGCTGGTAGCAGGGAGTGAGGGACCTGCACCAGCTGGTGCAGCAAACGCTTCTGCTCTGCAAGGTGTTGTTGCGCGGATCTCTAGTGCTGCTTGCATGGCCTCAAGCAGATGTGCCTGACAGAGGCTGTGGACCTGCTAGTTGTGCTGAAGTTCCAGGATAGACCATTTTTACCTGTACTCTGAGCACAGGTCCCTGAACCTGGGAAAGTTGTGTCTGGTGAATTGATTTTGGCTGCGTTTAAGCTCCAGGACCAAGGAGGTCACCCTAGCTCCCAACTCCGTGTCAGGGTAGGACTTGCATAATCCCTTTCCAGCTGTCCCCTGCCCTTTTTTCCACTGGGAAGAAAGCTAGCCATGTCATCCCGAGAGCAGATTTTAAGAAAACATTACGCCCTTCCCCCAGCTTTCTGTTTTAACATAACTTTGCAATTTAACAAGCTGAAACTCAAATGAACTTTCTACTAGTGATGAAGGAGAAGGGACACACACAAGTGACAGGTGTTGGATGACTATCCAGGGTAATATATAATTTGGTGGGGTGTGGAGGACAGGAAAGAAAGTACATGTGGTGTCTGTTGTCCAAGAACAAACCGAAATTCATAGCAAGTTGTGCAGGTTGAGTCAGGATAGCTCCCAGTTTGCCGGAGCCCCTGGATTAGTCTTATCCTCCTCCTTTCACAAAAGAGTGTCACATAGCTGTTTCCCTCTGAGAAATAAATGATGGAGACACAAGCATGCCAACAAATACTTAATGCGACATTTTATAGAGACAGACAGACGGACAGATTGTGAGAGAAAGAGAACAAGAAAGAGGAGCAAAGAGGAAACTGAGGGTTAGGTTTTGAAATCCTCGATGAAGTTGCAACACGAGTTTGGCATGGCTCAGACTGATGCCTGGAGATCTTCACAGCTGAAATGCTGCCTTCATCATGGAAAAGCCCCTCTGACCTTTTCAGAAGTCGCTGGCCTGGAGCAGAGGAGAGGTGTAGGTAGGCTACTCAGCAGTTCTCACTCAGGCAGAGCTCCCAGTCACTGTTTTGTCTGAGTTCTGCATGCAGCATTAAGTCCTTTTCCTGGATATGGTATTTGATGTGTTTGAATTATCACTGTGGCAAGCTAGAAACTGCAGCTGAAATGCAAACTTTGGCATGCACTGGGTGCAGGATTGACTGCAGACGGTCAGCCAGCCTTAAGCCGAAGTCAGTGGCACACTAAAAATACATCCAAAAGGAAGTACAAATAATTTAAAGCTTGATCAGTCCTCAGTGTGCTAAAGACACTCCCGTGAGCAAAATGCAGTCTGTCCAGAAGTGCAGTTACCCACCTTGATCAGAGCAAGTTTTTACCGTGTGGACTCCCAGAAGTTAATAAGAAGCTTCTTCTGAGTCTCAGCAGGACATGGAGAGGTGGGATGCCAAACACCTCAGCGCTGTTAGTTCAGAGCCATTGTAGACACTGGTGTTCAGCTGCTGGGTGCTTTGCAAGAGCTGTTGAGCATTGAATAGGTGGATACAGAGCTACAGAAACGGGCAAGCATGGAGACAGCTCTAACTGCCCTGCTGTGGGCACCTGTACTATCTTGAGTGGTTTTTTGCTGATGAAGGCAGGTTAGTTAAATGAACCTGACCTGTTCAGCCCCCATTTACCTTGTCTGGGTCAGAAAGCACCAGCAACTGCAGCACAGCTCTGAGGGTCTGTTTTGTTGTGGACACCACCTGAGTGCGAGGAATGAAACTGAAGTGAATAAACAGCCTCATACCATAAGGTCTTTCTTGGCTTTCCATCAGAGAAGGCAGAAACTTCCAAGGAATTTGGGAACCCGGGATTTCGAGTATTAACTGCACCTGTTTGCAAGTGAGAAACGTGCACTGTTCCACAAGGAGCTGATATCAAAAGACCTGTGGGAGGCAAGTAGACAGGGAGGTTATTTCAGGGTCAGGTAAAGACCAAAACAAAGAGAGGTTTGCTTTTTTATTTTATTTTTTTTTTTATTACAGGAAGATTTTTTTTAAAGTAGAGGGTGGGAGATAGATGTTTAACGAGAGTGGTCAGAAGCCTGTCTTAATTCACAGGAAATCACTTTCTAAGGAGAAAAATGAAAGCTTTTTTATTCCTTCCCTTTTGAGTCAAGAAGCCTGAACTGGAAAAAAAAAATAATAATAGAAATCCCTGAGCCAGTTAATCATGCAAATAGAATTTATTTTATTTTCAAATTTGTAAGTGTATCAGGGTAGCCAAAGGGCCTGGGCCAAAGCTGTTGCTGGGGGAGCTCCAGTGAAGCGAATGGAGCTGGAGCCAAGCTGATCCTCGGAGCGATGCCATGGAGCTGTGGAGTCAGGGCTTTGCAGTCAGCCGTCAGGACGTGAATCTCAATTAATGAATTTTAAGGCCAGCCGACATCTGTCTGTCCTTTGAGTTACCCCTGAGATGGATTTGGCCCATTTGAACTCAGGTTGCCTCTACTTGAAGGTGGGAATTTCTACCCGACTATCACTGAGTGCCTTCTCTGCTGAAGGGATTAAGTCTCCTTGTCACCTCTCTGGTGCTTCTGTGCACCTTGACCTCTTGAGACACTTATTTTCCTGAGACACAATCATTTTCTTCTCAAATGAGATCATTTGTAAAGTCTTCAGTGGGGCCATCACCCTCATTTCTCTCTCCAGGACCATCTTTGCCTTTTTTAGCAAAGAGCAAGATACCCTAAGGCTGAAAACCATCAAAAAAAATCAAAACTGGGCACATTTAGTGTAGAGCTCATGCAAAAAAAGTTTTACGCTGAGTGCTAATGACATGCACAGCTACAAACAAGCCACTGGTGCACTGCCCATGGTGCACAAAGCCACCCAGCCTGCCGGCACCATTTGATGCGCAGTATAAAGGCTCCAACTGTCCTCTCAGGCCAGTTTTACAATAGTGAGACTCCGCTTCCTCCGTGATGGTTGCTCCTGATTTAACAGAGCACAATAGAAACGTAGCTGTGGTCTAAAGAAACTGCTCTGAGAGCCTGCCGCGCTTGCAGAGAGAATGGCAGCCTTTCTTCAGCTGTCTGGAGGGATATACTTCTCCGCTAAGCTCTCCGGAGCGATTTGGGAAGCCCCTCCAGGCAGCTTACCATAACTTTTCAGCTCTATAGGGCTGTTCCTATGGGTGAAATGCTTCTGAAGTGCCCACGGCTTCGGGAAGCGATTGTGTTAAGTCTGACCCTTCCTCTGATCTTGTCTCTCCTCTGGCAGGTGTCCACGTCCTGAGCTGCAGGAACAATCCCCTGATTATCCCAGTCATCCATGACCTCAGTCACCCTTTTTATCACACCCAGGCTGTCCTCATTAGCTTCAGCTCCCAGTTTGTGGCCATCTCTGGGGTGGCCCTGCGTTCCTTCCACAACTTCGACCCCATCACCATCAGCAGCTGCCAGCGAGGACAGACCTACAGCCCGGCGGAGCAGAGGTGAGCCTGTCAGCTTGCTTCCTTCTGCCTCGCCACCCACCGCCCCCCGCACCGCCCGCCTGCGCCGGGGGTTAAGAGGAGGCAGGAGGGGCACAGCAGCTGAACCCTGCTGACCCTTTTGTGTCGCTGGTAAAAAACCGGCAGTGTTCTCATTGATCAGGATGGATGGGACATTTAACCCGCATGGGATACTGTTAGTGAATTATTTCCTCTTCCTTTCTCCTCCCTCCTTTATCCCAAGCTCAGAATTGGGGCCAGTTAACTCTCCATACATTCCCCAGTACGGCATCGTTTTCCCCACTCATACGCTGGCCTCAATCTAAACCGCTTTGTGCTGCTAAAGTGCGACAGGGACCTCCCACGGAAATGGTCGCACGGAGACAAAGTGATGCTTGTGCCCTGGTGGGACCGGATCCTGCAAGGTGCTCGGCCCTGTGCGGCGGGTGCTTGGCCACCAGCATTTGTGGTACTTTTATAGCTGGGGAAGGGCCCTCAGTACCTCTCCGAATCCAGCCCACGTTTTGAAAAGCTCTGTGGGACCCCCCAGGATGAAAGGTTTATGGCTACCGTTTTATTCTTGTTGTTATTACAGACACATCAATAGATCACCACCAATCCCTCTCAGTCTCTGCTTTACAGCATCCCACAGAGATTGTGACCTTTCGTGGCCTCTGGTGCGGCAGCTTCATGGATCCTTTCAGTGAGGCAGTGAAAAGAAGAGGGGAGAATTTAGCAAAACCCCTGAAAGAATCATTTTTTTTTTTTCCTTTGTGAATTCAAAGTTGTGAGCAGTCGTCATACCATAGTGGCAGCAATAGTAAAACAAGTTGCATATCCCAGCAAACCTCTGCTCAGCCTCCTAAGCAAGCTGTCAGGTTTTTTGATAATGTTCTGGCTTGTTTTTAGGACCTGCTTTTATTCCAGGAAAGGCAGGAGGGTGAGAAGGGGGTGAGGGAAGGGAAAATAAAATTCAAAAAAAGGAGTATATCTATAGCTAAATCAATCCAGTCAGTGTGTTCTGACCTAGATTCAAGGAGTCTGATCATTCTGTGCAATAGGTTGTATAAATTCAGAGGCCGAAAGACAGCAGGATCAAGTTTCAGATGAGAAGTCTAGTTGTGGAAGTTTGGCCAAATCCCAGTGCAGGAGCAGGACGGAAAAAGAGCGAGAAAGACCCACTGGAAGGAGATGGTGAGAAGCAACAGGGAGCTTGAGAGGGCTGAGACGCAGGACCACATTCCTGCCTCTCAAGTTTTCAGTAGGAATTCAACCATTTGTTCACTTATGAAATTAGAAGTGCTCTGTGTTTAGAAAGTTATTTCCTTAATAAAAAATGCATTCCCCTTAGGCAAAGCTTCAGTGAGCCTCTGCAGCCCAGCAAACTAACCTTTAGAAATCTCTTGAAGAAGAATCACCCGCCGTTTGCCTCTTTTTTTATTTCTTGAGGGGTTTTTTTTTGCATTGTTTTGTTTTCGTGATGCACTGAACCATCTCAGCCCCTTGCTCTCAAAAACTTCATCAGAGCCTCGCTTGTTCAGAGTAACGTTTTAGGTCTTGCAGGTTACAACGCTGGATTGATCATAAAGTTTCCCATGTCAGTCACGGAACTAGAAACTCTCTGAAATAAAGCCCTGATCCAAAGCCAATTGAAATCAGTGAGGTTTTTTCCATTGATGACAGTGCTATAGCAGAAAATCTTCAATTTGCCTTGTGATGGGATCAGTTTGGGTGACCATATATGCTTTCTTCTTCTGTACAAGAAACTCTGGGCAGTTCAGGTATCCAAGATGTAGAGAAAGTTGTGCATTAAGTTGTGCAGCCAGGAAATAGGTGATGCCTTTGCTGTCACCTGCCATCTTTGTCCTTTGTTATCTTACCCAATCCAAGAAGAATGTAGAAAGAGGGATTTTTTTAATTTAGTCTTAACCAGTTCAGAAGCTGGATGTGCGTTTTGTGCCTCTTGTGCTCACCGTCTCCCCATCAGACCCCCTTTGACCGCCAGTCCCACACTACTCATTCTTCCCTTCTCTCCTTTTCCCACTTGTTGCATTTGCCTAATAAGATTTTTAAACTATTTATTTAATTTTTAAAGGAACTTTCCTTCCTATGTGTAAGCATCAATTTTACCATTTTCACTTTCCTTAGGTAAACATGGATATTTTCGCCTGCTTTTTGACTTCTCTCTACAAGAGATATTTCTCTCTCTTCAAGGAGAATTATTTTGGTTGGAGAGGATTTACAGCCAGATACAGGCATTTCTAGACAAGGGTGCAGATTTTAAATATGTGAGGGAAAACAAATATATCACCCCTTAAAAGTTAACACAGCTTTTATTTTGAGGGTGAATGGATTGCTCCCATGGGTTAGTGACAACTTAACTGAAAATAAAGCATGTGCTCACTCTTCTTTCCTAAAATATGTATTACAGTTAATATTTTAGAAGAGAAAAAGGAGCTTAAATGCAGAAGTCCCATTGAACTTTATAGATAGTTGTCCTCAATCATCATTAGCTCTTTTGAAAATCCATTCCATCCTTCTGAAGACATTTATAGAGGGTTTAAAAAAAATCCTTTGTACTTTCCAGTTGTACTTTTCCAGTTGTTGGTTTTTTGCTGCAGTTGACCACAGGCTCTTTTTGTTTTCAGCAGAAGTTTACCTCACTGCTGGAGATGTGCTGTAAAAATGACACACTTTATTTTCATATTGCATCCTCAGACCAGATATAATGGCCCAGTTAGTTCTTCTCTCGTGCTTTATAGCTCCAATTATTATACTTTTATTATTTCCTATTTAGCCTCGTGGAGTGGACGATGAAACTGGGTGTGCAGATGGAGAGGTATAATTTCCCACCCTGCAGTCACTCGAGCAGCAAGAAAGCCTGGTGCATTGGGGCTACCTTTGACAGCGGTTCCTAAGAAATCAGGTTTTTGTCCTTTTCACTGTGTAGGAAACACCAGCTGGGGCTCTCCCATGCCTGGCAAGGCAGTCCTTGTGAAGCGCTGCTTTTCCTTGGTGGCATTTCCTTGCTGCGTTCACAAGACCTGTCCCCTCCTTCATCCCGCCTGGTGCTGTTCGCTCCTCTCCTGGAAACTGCAGGTGGGAGGCACAAAAGCCCAGGTAGACACCCCAGTTCAGCTGTCAGAATTGTAGATTTCAGGAGTTTCCAGCTTTCTGATTCTGCATTAACTCCATGTTCTTAATGAAGATAAGCCTCCCCTCCCCTGGAGCGGGCTCTGGCTGCCCGCGACTCACCAGCGTGCGTGCCCTGCGTTCTGCTTTCTGGTTAGTGTAGCAAAAAGATTTTCCATTTCTTTGGTTGGTTAAATCTTGGTACAAACTCACTGTTATGGCTGCAAAATAGTTTCTGCAGGGGAGATTTGGGGTTCACCTTTCTCCATAAGTGTGCACATCCAGGCGTTGGCAGCTGGGGGAGACCAGCGCTGTAGACCAAGACGCACTCCTGGCCAATGTGGCATTGCCTGTCCTCACCCTGGCCTCCGCGGAGAGCCATCTTCCTGGCTTTCGCCCTTTGCTGCCCCAAGCAAGCCCCAGGGAGACATAGCCCACTCCAGCTCTTCTCTTTGTCTTGTTCTCTCCTGCTTGTCAGCTTCCCCAACAAGAAACGATGAAGATAAAACTTCAGCAGCAGAAAAAATGCAACTGCCCTTTATAACTGTGGTTATTTTTTTCCTTTTTATAAGGGGGGGGTGGGGGTGGGGAAAGGGTCTCCTTGTCTCTTTTTTTTTTGTGATTTAATGCAGCTTTCTCTTTCCCGATTCAGCTGCCTTTCCCCTGCCCTGTGTTCTGTCATTAAGCGCAATCTCTGTCAGCTTGCTTCTGGTGAAATTAATGAATTTCTCACAGAACTGTTAATCATAGAAGCTTTGGTCCGTGACATGTGTTATAATTCAATGGGTTTTTAACCTTCGTCCCATTTTGGTAATTGGCAAACAGCGTCATTTGGCTTTTATTAAAGTGGAAGGCGATGCGTTTTCTTTGTTTGCCTGGACAGACTCTGGCAGGGAGACCCACAGGGCTGCTAACCCCAGGCACACGGCCCCGCTTCCAGGCTGGCAGGGCAAAGGGGCTCCGAGAGCTTTATCGATTCAATATGGACCCCCCCCAGGCAGGAACATCTCGCACAACGGGGTGCAGGCAGGCTGAAGGCAGAGCCAGTCCCCAGGGAGAATGTTGCCCTGCCAGTGGTGGGGACAGCAGTGGGGACATGCTAGCTCGTACCTCTCCTTCCCCTACAGCTTACCTGGGGCTGGATCAAGTGTTTTCCATAAATCTCTGGGTTTATCTGTGTTCCTGACGCTATCAGTTGGAATTAAGGTTTTGTTGTGATCGTTATCAGAGTCAGGCCCAATGGTATGGCAGTGAGATTGCTGAAGTGACCATAGGTGATGGCTACTCTTTTGGTCACTATCACGGACCAGGTTTGAAGGCAAACACCTAAAAGGAAAATGCTTGATCCTTCTTCCAGTCGCACAGTTGGCACAAGTTCATCAGTCCCCATCGAGCCCCAAGGATTCGGGTAGATGTTCTTTTGAGATTTTGTGTTAGTACAAGGAAACCAATGTGTTTTAGCTGAAGACTGAAGAAGATGAATTCATTGCCACCTTTGCAGTTCATACTTTTTTATTTCTACAACAAGGAATGTGGCTAGCCACCTTTGCTTTTCAATATGGTGCATGTATGTTTGGATTAGAGAGAAAGAGAACCTGCTCTTGCCTTTAGGGCAATCTCTACAGAGGAGAAGACGAACCCACTGTAAGGATAAATCTTTTAGAAACACCCTCAGAAGGTTACCTCTGTGTGAGTTGTATGTATGGTGGCGTAGAACAAAACCAAAGTATGCTTCAGATCTGCAGCCCAGGCTGGCCTGAACTGTGGAAAAGGAAGTTTTTCCTATATACAATAGATAATGTTGTAGATCTTCTCATAACAAGTGTATACCATAAGCTTTTGTGCTCACCTATGCATATATATGTGGCAGAGCTATCATGAAGGAAACAAATAATTAGGGCAGTATGTTAAGATGAGGTCTTGGAAAAGTGCTTGACCCCAAGGTTAGGAAAAGAAAGTTTGGCTGCCGTAAGCTTTTCAAAAGAGGAAGTCCTGGATTGTTTTTATGTGAGGAAGGAAGAGTTCCAGTTAATCATTATAATTCTCTATAAACATGTTAAAATACAAATGTTTCTAGGATTGTGTCACTAAGACCCCAATTTAGCAAAGCCCTTAGCTATTTTCTTATATCCCCCTGTAGTCAAATCTATCAGTGGGACTTAACCATGCTTTTTGAAGTTAAGCACATATTTAAGTGCCTTGCTGAATTGGGGCCAATATTGGCACAGAGAAATAAAGATTTAGAGGCTAATGACTGAGCTCATTTAGATTAGGGATGGGCAGAATGGATTTGAATAAAGTAAGAACTGGCTCAGAACTTCAGCCTACGTGTGAAGCTAACTCAGTTCAGGGCTTGTTACGTCATTGATTTGCCTTGATCTGTATTTTAATACGCTGCAGACAGTGGAAAGTGTGCAAGAAATCCACTGCGCCTTGCACCCACCTTGGTGTGAAAATGTTGCTTTAGGAAATCATACACTACCAGGGCAAGAACAGGAATAGGTGAATCCTGGGGCAGACCTAGTAAAATAAACACTGTCAGGGAATATCTCAGGCACCAATACTTGTTCGTTACATATATATCAGTAAATTGTTAAAGTGGTCCTTGAGTTGCTTGCGTAGCTTTTGTCAAGACCAGCTCGAACTCTGGCAAGCAATTCCCAGGTGCATTTGGGGAGTTAGGATAGACCAGGGATGATTTGAAATAGGCAGTTTTGATGAAGTCACCCAATTTTGATTTCAAGAAAATGGGATAAGCTGTCCCATGCCAGGATTTCATTCTCCGATACTGTATATTGTTTCTTGTCCAAGAAATGCATAGTTTCTGGAGCATGTGATGATTAACCACTGTTAAATGGCGGTAGCCATGCAAGAGCTTCTGTAACCCACAATTCTGTAATATGGATGGGTTCTTTGTCTAAACTTCCTACTTGGAGATATTAATTTCTCCTTCTTAATTCTGCATTTGCAGAACTCAATTCAGGATCGTGACTTCAAAATTCATTGGGATTTATGGCTGACAGTAGCTGATACCAAATTGGAACCAGTAGCTAGAGAACCAGAAATATTTAAATTGGAAACATTTGGTGACAGTGGTTGTTTTCTTACAAAAAGTGAATGGTTGTATTGTTTGTCACTGAAGTCATTCATATAGAGTTACAGACAGAGAGAGCTGCCCAGATGATCTGCTAACCGAGGCATAATCTGGAGCCTGGAGGGGGTGGCTAAAAATGTTCCCTGGCCATTTAAGAAGACCACAAGGGGACTTGTAAACGGAAAGAAGAACATCACAATAAGTGTTTCTTAATGCCTTTGTCTGTGGCGTTTCAGTTCTGTAGGACTTTTAAGCCCAGGCTTGCTCATCTGGTGTCCTGATATGAACTCAAGAAACCAGATTCCTTTTCTCCTTTACATTGATGGAAATGAAAAGCGATGCCACTTACTGCGGTGACGTTCCTCCAGATTTCCCTTTGTGCAAATCGCAAAGGTTTTCTTAGGCTCATCCTTCCCTCTGAAGCCATTCAAGGCTGAATTCAGTGCTGCATTGATGTGTAGCACATTGATTCACGTAAGATATTAAATGAAATAGGTCTGCTATTATTTTATTTTTCCAACTTTAGTGCAGAAAGGTTTTCAGATTTTGCGGGAGTTTTGCAATGGGCAGTGAAGGTTTGCAATATGTACTTCTGAGAATGGCTTGGCAATGGTACTTGCTTTTTTCCTCAATGAGTCAACTTCCTCATCCCTGGAGCCCTGGCACGGGAGGAACTTGTATTGCAGCCTCACCGTCTGAAAACTGGAGGGGGGCAAAGTGATGGTTAGCATTCATGGTAGCTATAACTGGCACATGTAGGGAGGATTCGACAAGACATCATTGATCATTTACACTCTTACTCAACATCCACGTTCAGATATTCTTGCTAATGTTAATTGGTGACTTACTCAACCAGCAGTGCCATGAGGTCAATACTAAGGTACTGCTCCGCTCAGGGAGCCACAGTATGTGAGGCTGCCTGGGGAGCTGCTGCCAAAACAGAGTAAGGTCTGTGGTTCTCACTCCTGGGTGATTCATATTGGGCATTTACAAGGCAATTGCACATGGATGTTCTCCTCACCTCATTTCTCTGCAAGAGAATTTCTCTGCCCACCTGGGCACTAGGATATACTATCCGCTTGTTCTTCCACCATCTCATCCACAGTCTTATTGATCAGTGCAAAGTGAAATCAATGGCAGTTTAAGTTTGTGTGTCAGTCTATGAGTTTCAGTGACTGGAAAACATGTATGAAACCCTTGTTATTGGGGGCAGGGATCCTACTGAAGGCAGGATCACTCTCTGTAGGTCAGCTCAGGCAGAGGATCATCTATTCTGCAGAAGTAATGAGCGTCACAGTTGTAGTGCTGATAGACAGGGTGCTGTTTGTTGCATACAAGGGCATCGAGTTGGCCAACACAGAGGTGGAATTCTCCTTCCTCAGTCCTGTCAGCAGCCATACTTTGTGCACAACGAGGAAATAAGATCTTTCTGAACATAGAAATTGTTTATGTCTCATCGCACTCCAGGGAAGGGCTGCCACTGAACAAGCAACCTGAACAGGGAAGGGCTGCCACTGAACAAGCAACCTGAAATTACAAGCAGTGGGCACTTCCCATGTAGCACTAGTCTGGGACAGAGAAATGAGTTGTGGAGGTACATCATACTGTCATTTAATCTGATCTAGAGCTCAGCAGAAACATATGCAGATGTGCTTCTCTATCAGTAACATGGGGATAACAATACCAGCCCAGGTGTCTCACAGGGGTGTCATGAAAATCAATTAGATAATGTCTGCACAATGCTTTGAACACAGCAAAACACCGTGTACATGCTAAGTCCTGTGCTTACTAAGGTGGATGGGTTTTGGTGGCTGTTAACCCTTTTCCTAGGAGACAGGAATACCTTGCTTGTAATCCATTTGAAAATATGTGTATTGATACATTGCTTTCCCTTCTTTCTATAACTTTCTGTGTTTCAGGTTCTTCCCTACCCATGTATATGGTGAAATAAGTCAAGGTTTTCCCTCCTCAGAATTAACTTAACTGTATTTAATTTAAATTCATTTTAATTTTCAGCAGAGGCATATCACCTTGTAGGAATCCTTAACCCCAGAAATTTGGGGGGTTAATTTTGGGGGAAATCCAATAAAACATCCTTGCACATGGAATCATAGAATAGTTTGGGATGGAAGGGACCTTTAAAGGCCATCTAGTCCAACCCCCCCTGCAGTGACCAGGGGCATCTTCAACTAGATCAGGTTGCTCAGAGCCCCATCTAGCCTGGCCTTGAATGTTGCCAGCGATGGGGCATCTACCACCTCTCTGGGCAACCTGTTCCAGTGTTTCATCACCCTCATTGTAAAAAATTTCTTCCTTATATCTAGTCGAAATCTACCATCATGCTTTAAGACTCTCAGCATTTTCATTACCCTTTAGCTAAGGGACTGCCCCATACTCACATTTGAACATGTGCTATAATGTTTGACTCAGGTCATCAGAGATGGTGAAAGATTTTCTGTCAACCAGACATGTCTGTGTATACAAAAATAAAACAAAAACCTCTTTCACAAGTTTTGCTAAATGTTACAATAATTTATTGTAGGGAGAGCAGACAGTTTCCATCCAGGGAAACATGTTATGGATAGCAGGACAGCAACTGGAGAGATCTGAAATGACAACATGCTGCTGAGCTTGATAAGAGCTTATCAACACAGCTACACAGCTGATGTTTGGTGTTCCTCGTGAATTGGAATAAAACGAATGTGTTGATTTCAATCAAGTTTCTCAAAGATAAGAGTGTCTATCACAGAAACCCCTCCTCACATGTACACACATGCACAGTTATCACTAGCAATATCGGGCACTCCTGAATTCAGCAGAGATTTAAAATTGGATGGGGCATAAAGACAGCTCTTAGAGGGAGAGTGCTCTCGTGGGATGGATGGATGGGTGGATGGATGGATGGATGGATGTTGGTACAGGAGTAGGAAGGCCACAGTGCAGTTGAATATTACTGAACAGAAATTCTGCAGAATTGGCAGGCTCTTCCCTTTTGTCACAAGACCTGTAATTTGCTTTCATTGTCATCACCATTACCACTCTCCCTGTCCTTTGGAAGACATAATTAAGAGGGTGTGCTTGTCGGTGAGGAGCCCTTTGCTGAGTCGGGTTCGGTATGCAGTCTGTGTACCTGCTGCCTGACAAGTGATGAGTTTGTCAGTGAGATACGCTTGCTCTTGTGGAATTCATTAAATGAATTGAATAAAAATACTACTTCTTGTCTCCCACCTAGCTGTGTCCACTACTCCTGTGAAGCCACCGACTGCCAAAAGCTGGAGATCGAGAACGCGCTGGTGAACTGCACCAGTGGTGGGTGGTACAACGGTGCCCAGTGCAACGTGAGCTGCAAGACAGGCTACATTTTGCAAGTCCAGCGAGACGATGATCTCAGCAAGAGCCAGGTTTGTTCTGCTGGTTTTGTACGACCCACAAGACGGGGATGAGCAAACAGATGTTGAGAAATTGAGAAATAACCCAGCCTAAAACCCAAAATCTCAGCTCAGCCTTGGGACAAGGCTTTATCCTACTGCTTCTCATCAGAATAGGAGCCATCTGACTCTGTAGGAAGAGGTACTGACAGTGAGCAAAGCTCAGATGTTCCCCAAATTTAGAAATTTTCAACCCCAAAGGTTTAAATATGTGTTCAGGCCTTCTCTGATCTCACTGGCTCTACTCAGCCAAACAGTGTTTCTCAGGTTGTTTTTTTGGGGGTGGGGTGTTTTCTTTTTTGCACAACCAGTTTCTGGGCAAAATATCTCATTTTTATTCCTCGGGTTGAGTCTAACAATGTCTTAACTCCTTTGCAGTGTTTCAGTCCATCTGCTCCCAACCACACCCTGACACTGCAGAAATGCATGGTATCGAGGGGGTGGAAAAAGCACCCAAACCTTTTTACTTCCAAACAAAGCACTGAAAACCTACCCCAGTGAGCCAGGGAGTGCTCGTCATCTCCTCTAAGCCATGCATTAATAATCCAGTCCTACAAAGGCAGCGTGTCTTGATGTAGTGAGTGGGATATTGAGGGAAACTATCAATTTCTTTAAACATTAAAAAAATGCAGGTCCTTTGTGCTGGTGGAGGTGGACGAGGTGTATGTGCAGCATTGCCCAGCCTCGGCATGCCACTGGGAGCAGGTTGCACGGGATACATGTGTGCAGGGCAGGCACCCCGGTTTGTGCTCTCATGCCTAAATGCTGCTGGATCCCGTGAGCACAATGTGGGGGTGGTTTCCCCCATCGGCACCTTCTCGCCTGTTGTCGGGCCAGCACACACATCTGGGGCTGGGGAGGGCTGGGGGCAGGCAGCCGCGCTCAGCAGCCTGTCTGTATTTGTGAAATACTGTGTTCTTCATCAGCTCGCAGAGGGGGGAGACAGAGTGGAGGGGAATGAGTCAGCCCTTTCAACTCAATTACAAAACAAATACAGGACCCCGCGAGCTGGGCCTCTTCCATCCTAATTGGCATCAGCACCAGAACCCCAGCTCCAGCTGAGCATTTTTACAGAACAGAAAACAAGTTCTCAAACGAGCCTGAATGGCTGAACCAGGAAATAGTTAGAAGGGATCTGTACATTGAGCACACAGGAATCCCAAACCAAATAAAACAGCCTAAACATGTTTCACCAGCACTGTGTTATTTAAATGCAAGAAGTACCTTTTGGGGAGGCTCAGCCAATGGTATATGGGTTTGCTCTGAGAAGTTTGGTTTCAGAGCCTTGATCAGACTCATATGATAGGAGTGGAGGATTTTAGCACCCCTAGCTAACGTGATTCACTGCCTATTACAACATGCTTCCTCTCACCCTGGTCTACTATTGCACTTCATCGTCTTTTTTCCACTGATAAAACCCCTGAGGCCAATGGCTTTGTTTTGCTCAGTGCTGTGCATTCAGTGTTCAAATCAGGGAAGGAGTGGAGCATCTTAAAGATATCCATGTTCAGCTAAGCACCTTAAACATGTGCTTTAAAAGTTTATTCATGTGCTTCGGAGATCTATTGAAAAGGAACAGGCATTTTCTTTTACTGTTGTCTCATTTTATTTCTTTGTGTCAGATGCTTCAAGCCAGAACTTGTGGAACGTGTAGGTAAGAAATGAATTAGCCAAGAAAGTCCGGAATCCGTGATTTGGATTCCTCATATTGTGTTGTACTGAGTTGCATTGTGCTCCTTCCACAATTGCTTCCCAGCTTCAGCTCCCCTTCTGATCACAAGCATTTGGAGATGAGATAGGGCATGTGGTTTGTTATCTATGGTTAAAGGGACTTTCTGCTGTGATTGAGGAACCTTGCACAAAGCTGCTGGTTGTTTCACTGTTGTCATTTAGTTGGATATTTTGCTTATTTGACTGATTTGAGGATCTAGAGCTATTTTTTTTCTCATTTAACTGACTGTGGAGAGCTGCATGAGGAAGAGGAGGAAGGAAAGTAGCTTTGCACATGCTGATGTTTCACACTCTTGGGTAGGAAGGAGGCTGAGGTGAGGTGCAATGTCTCAGAGAGCAGACTGAACATCGGTGGCCCATGGCCGCTGCATGCCGATGAAGGTGATTGACAGACCAGTGAAAACACCCTGGTTTAGCATTTAGACATTTGTCTTCGGTATTTCACTGAAAGGTAGAAAAAAAAGGGTGAACAGAGAATTAAAAGCAAAATTTTCAAAAGCACCTCAGAGATGTAGGGGCACAAGTCACATTTCAAATCAGTCTTTTACATCTAAGGGGTCTTTGAAAATCTTAACAGTTTCTGCACTTTCTGGCCTCTGTGTCTTCTGAAGCCACCATTTTAATCAGTCTTAGGGAAAAAAATTCATTCATCTCTGCTCTCTGAGAAGCTCCCATTCCCAAATTCTGTTAAAACTCCATAAAATCACCAAACCCTAAAAACCGTCAGCACTATGTGCAGTAGAAACTGTTTGCTGTTTGAAAATAAAAAAAAAAGCTGAGCTGTTTGCAGACTCTTGGGCTCTCTCATCCTCATTTAGGAACTTCAGCAACAACAACAAAAAAGGGTTTGTATAGTGATGGAGCAAAATCCTTCATGTATCTTTCTCACAAAGAAGATCTTGGGATGTTTTCATTTCCCCCCGATTTCTTCCCACCCCCCTGACAACTCCATCGCTCTTTCTTCTCTTCTCCCCCTTTTCCCTCTTTGTCTTTCACTGCTTTCCTCCCCCTTGTCCTTCGCTGAAAGCCCAGCTCATTCAGTTGTTGTCATCTCTCCTTGAAGCTACCACCACTGCTGCTCTGGTCAAGAGGTGTTATTTAAAACCCAGCAGCTCCCTAATGTTGTGCAAAGGCATCATCAATCATGCCAGGAAAAGAAAGCGCGGCTCATGTGGGTTCAATTAGAGGCACAGTAGTGGGCAGAAGTGGAAGAATACTTAGAGGGGAGGGCACAGCTGTTCATTTTTAAGGAGAGGAAACTTCACACGTGAAGCATCGCTTGAAGAAGGAGCCGGCTGGGATCTTGGGCAGCAGGAAGGAGACATGAATTCTCCCAGGCTGTTAAAAGTCCCAAGAAACAAATCTTTCTGGCATCAGATTTGTTTAAGTTTGCATCCTCTTCAGTGTACAGCACACTGTATCTTTGGAGGCCCGTTTTTTTCCCCTCTTTTCTCCTCCCCGCCTGCCCTCCCTCCTTGCGTAAGCCTCTTTTGGAAGGCAGGACATGAAGGGAAGCGGTTGCTGTGATGCCAGTCAAAGCAGCACAAAATGCCCAAAGTGACAGCTAATAAACCAGATGAGAAAGCCAAGTGCTTCATATGGACTGCTGTGAGCTGGGTGACCTTGTCAGATCAGACAGGTGAAACAGGAACGTGCCTGCCCAGGCTTTAGTTGGGAGATGCAGATGCTGCCACAAAGACCCAGTGCCGGATCCAAAGGCAGCGCTGCTCAGGCTGGCTATTGGAAATACCCCCGAGGTGCAGCGTGGTGTCGGGGAGAGCCGGGCTCCTGTTCAGCAACCTGGGGTCCTGCCCTGCAATGATCCCACCTTCGGGTGGGACATTGGAAGAGGGAGAAGCTGAAAGCTGGTGGGTTGCATCTGCAATAATTTCCATGTTAGGATTGTCCTCTGTGCTCTCAGTCAAAGCCACTAGTCTTTGTTTCCATTGTGGGGAATGTTCTCCGTTATGTTCTGCTGCAGAAATGCATGTGCTCCAATTGCTTGACGTGATGACATGACAGACATGCTCTAAAATGTGCCATTATTATGTCTGACCTTGAAAACCTCAGCCTCCATCGTACAAAGTGTGGAACAAATTACTGGAAAAAGCTGAGAAGCCAGGGTCTTACCCACATGGGCACAGCTTTTCTGTGTGGGAATGGCCTTGCCAGTGTGCCAGGAAGAGGAAAAGGCATATGGGTCTGGAAGAAAGTGACTCTTCCAGATTTGGTTAGTGTTTTTGTTGGGAAAGTGCCATGGGGAAAAACCCAGAAATGAAAATGTGGAGAGACTCTTTCCCCCCGCCCCCCTCACATCAAGTTCTAGAACAGGGGCAGAAATAAAGTGCAGTGGGAGTAGAGCTGTAATGAGGGATCCCTTCCAAGGAGGAGTGACCCCAGGCACATTGCATTTCCAGCAGGCTGTAGTGTCCTGCAGCTTTCTGCTAATAAAGACCACGGCTGCAGCTGAAATACTCTCAAAAGCATTAGCTTGGGCAAAACATTCTTGCCCATTTTCTGTAAGGTGTGACTGTCATGCACAGATATGGCTTCTGTTTAAATTTTTGTGTTATATTCTGGATTCTGAATTTGCACTGTTTATTTGGTGTTCTGTAGAGGTACATCTGATGTGCAGCCCTGTCATTAGAGAAACTCCCTTGTGCACCATACTGCATCTCAGCAGCCACTATCAGCTAGTAGGAACAATCATTTACTCCTAAGGTAGATCACACCAATACTAATAACTGAATTCTTGGAGTTGAATCTCCTATCAGTTATAGAGCTTCCTTGTGCTCAGCATGGATCCATCATCCAGCATGAAACAATGCAAGACCCATGTCTTTTCCATAACATCTGGATAGCCCCTGACATCAATTACTTGGTTTTGTGCTTTAACCTCCTGCTGTCAAGGTGCCCAGCAGCCACGGTGCTGGAGTGTTATTTGCTGATAGCATCTGTTAAGGGAAATGGAGGCTTTGCTGAACCCTGGAGCAGTCCAGCCTGGAGTGCAAATGCGGTGGTGATGCTGCTGTGTGTATGTTATGAAGACATGGACATATGCTGTATCATCCCTTCTCCTCTGGCCATCACACCACAACTTCCTGGAAGCATAGACATCTTCAAGTCATCAACTGTTTACAGAATGTATATACTTTTTAATGGTGCAGTTATTCTGTTAAGCAACAAAGGCAGAATTAATAGCCACTGGGGAGCAAAATGATTGGGAATGAGAACACAGTGTCACTTCACCTGAGTTCTCCGAGAATCCTAGAATGTGCTACTTTAAATTTGTAGAAAAGACATCTTTTTCCATCAGCAGTGTTCCCTGTTTAAATAAACTCCACGGTCTAGAAAAGGGGTTTTGTGCCCACTTGGGAAGTGTCCAGTTTCTCAGCTCTGGGACTGCTTTTTCCATTCTGAATGCAACCATATATCAAAGGGAGACAGGTCTGAACTTCTGTTGAAACCATTAGGGTGTTTTTGCAAAAAGGGAATCCAGGTCCCTTTGATGTGTGCTAGAAAAATTCCCCTTCCTTTTATAAACCCAGATCAATGGTTGGCGGTGCAAATCTCCTGTGAGCGTCCCGGCCCTGAATAAAATATTCCCTGGAGGCAGAGCAGTGCTGCTGTACAGCTCGGTCAGATTTCTCACCAGTATCTTCCCCTTCTTGTGTTTGGGTTGCTCACATTTCTTTTTCTTCTGTCCCTCTCTTTATTCTGGTATGGAGGGAAGAGTCCTGCTTTCAGATTCTTCACTTCTAGTTTTTAACAATTTTCCCTTTTTAATTAGAAAGTGGATATGTTGTTTATTCTGTTCTCTTTGCCAACATCTGTTTGTTCTTTGGTCACCCAGTAAATTCTTCATCTTAGCTTTGGATGGGTGGCTCCTTTACCTCCCTCCCTTTTTTTTTCTCTCTTCCTAGCACTTCAGGATTTCAATCTGCTGCATTTTTTGGATTATTCCTCAAATACATAGAAGTGTAGCTTCTGTGTAGCTATGACAGTAGAGCGACATTAGGGAAGTCAGAGCACGGGCACTGACTCTGTATTAGACCTCGCAAGTCCCAGGTGAATGTATGGGCAGGATGCTCTTGGGTCTATCCATTGCAAACTCCTCCAGGAAAAAGTCTCTTTCTCAGGTGTTCATGTCCCCAGTGCCAGGGCAGCAGGGCCCTGATTTCATTTGGAGCCTTGGGTCACTCTGATAGTAGAAGCCATAACAGAAGGTCTCAGTATCTGATCACAATGTTGACATGGCCCAGGCCGCCTCCCTTGGTACCTCAGTCCAAGGGTGGTGAACACCTATTGGGAGAGCCTCAGATGGGAGTGCCAAATAGGCTCATGTCAGGTTGGCTTTTACTTCAAACCCAAGAGTGAATTTGACTACTCAGAAGTACATGGGGATCCCCTTGGAGTGGCTGTGTCACTGCAAAGGTGGCAGGGATCGGGGATAGCTGTCAGCTTCAAACAGCTCAGGCTTGCACACTCCTTTCTGATCACAGGGCAGAGCAGCAGCTTCCCAGCTTGTCTCCGGAGGCGATGCAGACGAGTTCAGATTATTCGTAGTGCTCCACTCTTTATATTGAAGCACTTTGGTGTCTCACTCCAGACGTGACAGAAATACATCCTGGTTCTCTGACGCTGTTTCTTGTGGGACTTGCTGTTTTTAGTAGCTGCTGTCCAAATGATGATGGTAGTGATCAGGCCCAGTTTTGCTTAACTCATAAGCCAAAATAATGGCTGTTATTAGGCTTGAAATGGTTTTGATCTACCCCTTGCTGGCTGTGGTGGCTGTAGGTATGTGTCTTTTTCCAGATGGAATCCAGCATCACCATGACTTGCACGGATGGGAAGTGGAACAAGCAGGTGGCCTGCGAGCCCGTGGACTGCGGTGTCCCAGACCAGTACCATGTCTACCCAGCCACCTTCAACTGCAGCGAGGGGACCACCTTTGGCAAGAAATGCTCTTTCACTTGCCGACCTCCTGCTCTTCTGAAAGGTATCGGAGGGTGTCTGTGCAGTGACCTGGGGATAGCTGCACAGCTAACACAGACTGTTCCTAGTAATATATGTTACTGTTGCTGTTGTTTTAGAATTATTCGTGATATTTTAAGTATGAAGAATTATGAGACTCTATGGGAAGGTTTATTTATATTAGAAGTTAAGTTCCTTTGCATCTCTCTATTACCTTCCTTTGACCTTTCCTTGATCACGGCTGGCCAGGCACTAATGACAGTGAATATTGCTTCCATACAACCAAAACATGGAAAAGTCATGGGGATAAATCAAATTGAACTCTCTCATCTTCTTTCCCATGCCTTCTCTGTTTTCTCTGTCTGTCTCCCTTCTATGCCTCCTCTTTGTATTTGGAAAGGCAGGAAAAGACTGAAAAGTCCCATGTCCCAGTGGCAGAGTCTCCCATCACTGTTTTTCCTAATCCACCCATCACCTTTCTTCTTTTCCACACTCATCTTGCTCTACCTCTGACCTTTCTCTCCTCTTCTTGTTTGGGACTCTACAATTTTTTTTTTCTTAAAAATAACACACTCTGCTGCCTTCTTTCCTTTTCTCCCCCATTTTCTTCCCTGTGCTTTTCTGCTAGCATCCCCATCATCTCAGCACCATCAGCTCTTCTGCTCACTGGCACATTACCCTTTTTGATCTGGTCCTCAGGAAACAAGAAAAGATATCATTGTTAATTTGAAAGAACATTAGAGCCAAATTAACTTGTCATCTTGTAGTGGAGTAGTCTTAACTGCTGTTGTCAACTCAGGTACAAATGCTCTATAAGCTTTTTTTGTACATGGGGTATCACCTTTTCTGCTAGGATTCATTGCAAACCCCAGAAGACACATGGGAAGTATTCTTCACTTCAGTGAACGGATATGTTGATTTCTTCATATATAACCAAATTGCTTAATTCTTTTAACTCCGACTTAGGAGAGTAACCACAAGCAGCCAACACACAGTGAAAGTTAAGACTACTCAAAGGGGAGATTTTTATTAAAGAATTCCCTTTTTCTGTTCATACTCTCAGAGGGTCATCTTCAACAAGAGGTATTTTTCCCTTGAAAATGCCTCCTTGAAAATAATGATATTCATCATGACCAACAAGAGCTTCTGCTGATGACTCTGGTGGGGGTAGCTGGAGGGATGATAACCAACCCCCATGTCAGGGGGTGCGGCTGTGGTGTGTAGCATCACTTCACTTTTGTCCAGAAACTCTGTGAGCTGTGAGGTAAAGGCACCATTTGGTGTACAGCCATCGGTGATGACTAATAGATATTGCCACTAAGGTTCTGGAGAATGGCGTTCGAATGACTCATACCTAATTCAATCACTGACGTCATGACAGCCACTGTTGGTAATGTCACAGCTTATCACTTTGCAGTGGCAAGTATGATATCACCACGGCTGGTCTGCAGAACTGCTGCATGAGTCAGAGCAGAGTAGCATGCTGGTGCTCTAGAAAAGAGCTCCCTTCTGCACAGAATACCTCTGCAATCATCTGCAGTTGGGGAGGGGAGAGAGAAAGCAGGGCTGATTTAATGCGGCTTCTCTTATCTTTGTGAGTAGGGCAGGAGGGCTCCTCCACATACTTTCCTGAGCCCTCCAGAGCCTTTTGTTTTCTTCTTCTTTGAATTCCAGCCTCATGCCCCGGCTCTTTTCCTTCCCTCTCAGAGAGATGGCATTGCTCTGGGGTTAGCAGTTTGTCAGTATTATTTTGGATAACTCCGAAGTTGGCTTACTGTTGAAAATATGCCTTGTGAGTTGAGAAGAGTTCCTGCAGCAATGCTTGGGGATTTCAATAGAGTATTAGGGATTTTTGAAGGGTTAGTGGCTCATAGCTGTGCTTTGTTTCTTAGGAAAAGCTTATTCCTTTTCAACATACAGTATAAAATAACAAAGAATGTAAAATACACTGAGACTAGGCTACTTTTAGCTTAACCTTCTGAAGTCAAGTAGGTCATAGCAGAGGCAAATAGATCTATTGTACCTTTTACCTTTGAGGTGCTGGCCAAGAAAGCTTCCTAAGGGAAATGAGTCTCTAATGAGTATTATGAATCGTATTTATCACAGTAGTCCCCAAGGACTGAGAGTCCCCAGCTGAGAATGGCTCCTCATTGTGTTGGAGTAGTGACTCTAATACTAACAGATGCTGCTCCAAAAGGCTCGAAATTGAAATAAAAAGGGTAGATTCAGGGAAGAGATATAACACAGAAGCAGAATGAAGAATGTAATGGCACCAAACCCTCTGTTAATGCCGTGACTTTGGTGAGGAGGGGGTTGATGTATGAAGCAAGCTTCTTTTCAGAGAAGAACAAAATAAGGAAGAGAAATACAAAAGATTACAAAGACAGTGTGGTTTCCCCTATGCTATAGCATTTCCTGAATAAGCACTGTCTGCCTGTCATCTGAAAACAGAGTCCTTAATGATTTAATGCCATCATCTAGAAAGAGAAAATGCATAGGACATATGCAGTTGAATTTGTCAAACCAGCTGAGGTGGCTTTTGATATATTACGGGTGTAATGACATTTAAAAAAAAATAGTCTTGCTGAACATTGTTAACTTTTCTCACTGTTCTTAGGAAACAACAGCAACTTGACCTGCATGGAGGATGGGCTGTGGTCCTTTCCAGAGGCCCTGTGTGAGCTGATGTGTCGAGCACCATCCATCGTCCCTAATGCAGATCTCCAGACTACTCGCTGCCGAGAGGATAAGCACAAAGTGGGCTCGTTTTGCAAGTACAAATGCAAACCAGGTTACCATGTCCCTGGATCCTCCAGAAAAGCAAGAAAGTACGTGAAAGAGTAATACCATGCAGTCAGCACGATTCAGGAAGCCATGAGTTAAAATTATTTTGGGAAAGGGATGGGCTGCTTATAACAGACTGTATGTGCTGTAGGGAATATCACTGAGCAATTCCTTCATGCAGATAGTTGCACAGTTTCAAGGGGATTTAGGCACCTAGCTCACTTAGGCTTCTTTGAAAATCCTAACGAATGCACAAAAAACAGACCTTACCTTAGAAATACCCCTTTGATATGCAGCCTGGGGAGTCCCCTTTGAAACTCTGCAGGAAGGGGTTAGTGCTATCGTATACTTCTGACTCTGCACAAACCCACTTCAAACCAACCACAGCCCACAAGCCTGGGAAGCAGAGTTTTTGGGAGATGTGTCCAAGGCCAAAAGAAGAGTTTAGGCTGGGCAGCTCAGTGTTGGCTTTGCAAATAATCGTTATTTTTGCACAGAGACCTCATGACGCAGATTCACAACTTGTTCCCCAAGCGTTAAAAGCTCAAGCACACCCATCCCCTGCAACCTGCTAGTAGAGCTCAGAGGCTTTAGAGGCTCTTAGCTGACTCAGCCACTCACTAAATGGTCTTGTTTTTTTCTGCACAAAAAGGAGAGCCTTTAAGATCCAGTGCACGCAAGACGGCACGTGGCTGCCGGGCGCTTGCGTGCCAGTTACCTGCGACCCTCCGCCTTCCAAGTTTCACGGGCTCTACCAGTGCTCCAACGGCTTCCAGTTCAACAGCGAGTGCCGGATCAAGTGCGAAGATGATGACAATCAGTCGGTGAGTCTCTCTTATCCAAATTATCTTGGCCCATACAGGCGTGGTTTTATCGTATGTTCCCTAAGGACCATGATCTATGGAGAGGCCGAGTGCCATTGAGCTCTTCTGAGACCAGAGACAGAGAAATGGAGAAGGGAAATACATAATTAAAGTAGAGAGCTACTGCAAAGAGCCTGGAAATATTATTTTTATGATCGTAGTAATGGTATTAACTATTACCCGTAGAGGACTAGCAGTGAGTGACTTAATGTTTCCAGACAATAAGTGGCTGAAAAATCTGCCTCAGTGGCTCTGTGATCTAGCTAGAAAATAAGGAGTAATAAATGAAAGTAAGTAGGATATGAGTTACCCATACTTGTCCTGTTTGTTCATTCTGTTTTACCTTGCTTTTCTCTCCAGTTCTTTTTCTCATTATCATTATATATATGTGTGCAATATGATAATTTAACTTTATAGGAATTACAACTATTCAGGTGAACTGTCTCTGAACTTTCATGTTTTTCTGGCTGTGAAGGTGTCATTTGGCATCAGGGGTCAGATCCTCATCTGGCATGTTGCCTTTGACTTCCTAGGAGCTGTGTTCACTGATACAAGAAGGTCTGGCCTTTAGTACCTTGTTTGAAATGCTTAATTTTCCCCACCTACAGTTTGTGAGATAAATAACTTCTCCCAGAAGTGCTGCTGCTGCTTAATACTCTTGGGAAGAGAAAGTGGGAATGTAGAAGCTGCTGCTACTACGTGTGCTGCAAAGAGCAGGGAGTGCTCTGTTAAAGGCCTTTTGATATCCTTCCAGATTCTAAGGACATATTAAAAGGCACCAACCCTGCCCTGGGGCCAGTGATCTGAAAGACACCTCTGATACCGTTTGGAGCATGTTAAAAGCCAATTGCTGCCCCGGTTCCCTGCCAGGTTGGCCTGCCCTCTTCACTGGGATAACAGGCAGAGGCCTGGGTTTTTGCATCAGGGAACCTGAAAAAGGTTTCCTTGTATAAGACTTATAAGAGGTTACAAGCCTTGTGAAATGAGAAGTTGCATGCCTGGGTGCAGTTTGGGTGCAAGCTCTGGGATACAGCGTCTGTGGCTTTGTGCATCTACCACTTGTTCAGACTGGTCAGCGTGGCTGAAGACGTGTACCACCGCTGCCATGCAGGGTAATGGGGGCCAGCAGAGTAAGGACAACTGGTATAAAGAGTTTGTGTTTGCTTTTAAATGAGCTGAACATGAAGAGGAGCAAGCAGTGGAGTCAGGGTTACAACAATAATGAAGTGAGCTGTGGAAAGTGAGATACAGCTATGTCTCTATTCACTGTAAGGAAAAGTGTATTGACTGTTCAGCTGCGAAAGCACCTTGAGCAAAGGAGCAGATAACATCTTGAGAAAGGGATTTGCAGAGAAAGGTATTTCCAGATATCCCAGCAAATAGACTACAGAAAAAGAGGGAGGACTCCTGGCACAAGCCAGAACCACTTGAGAGGTGTTAATTATTTAAGGATTAAACCCCACTAAGTCTCTCTCAGCTATATAAGGTGATAATGCACATTGCATCCAAGCAAGAAACCCAGCAGGGATTTTCACAAGAGATTTTGCAGGTCAGGGAATGATGGACAGTATGTTACTATAGCAATGGATATCCTGGGATCTCTGAGTACGTTGCAGAAACTATACAATAGTACCCTCAAGCACAGCCAGCTCCAGCAGCATAAATCAGGTTTCATGGCTCACCTTTAAAAATCATGCTTGAACCCTGGCATGCAAATTGCAATGGAAGTGCACCACACTTGCTAAAACAGCAAATTGTGCTCAATTATCACTTAGTGATCTCTTCCTGAATTTGTCATCATGCTGAAAGATCATTACTCAGCTGTACATATGGCATCTCTTAATCACCAGGAACGTAATGGTCATTTGAGCAGGTACCTCCCCTGGCACCCAGAGCAAGGGTCTTCCATTTCTGAATATTGTGCACAAATCATATGAACAGTCAGATCTAAATTAATCAGTCTCTGCCAAACTGGCCCTTAGGTGAGAGTCACCAAGCTGGATCACACCCTGAGTCCATCTGGTCCATTATCCTTTCATATGATTTTCCTATTACTTCTGGCAATGGCCAGATGTCTAGAGAACGGGAGGCAGGTCCCACGCAGTAGTCTGCCAATAAGACCACTTTGCATCTCACTAAACATTGAGTTCATCAACAAAGCTGAGCAGAAAAAACATTAGGATATTAAGGACAAGACTAGCACTGAAGGCTGCGCAATCTTCCACGCCGGTACCAGGGGCTTGTGCCGATCCCTGTGCAAAAATGGGTGCGGGTCGTGGGGAAGAGCTCCTAAGAAAAGTTCAGCAGCCCTGCTGGGATCCCAGCATAGAGAGCACACTAAAGGATCCCCAAAGATATCCAGCACAATCTCCAAGAGCAGGGAGAGTAGATTGCAAGCAACATGCCTGGCATGTAAAACGGGTGAGGAGAAGCAGAGATCCTCCATGGTTCTCCCACCCAGCAAGGCCCCCACGGGAGGTTTGGAGCCCAGCCACACCAGACATCCTCCTGTTGAATGTCTCACATTACCCCATGGCAGTTAGGCTCGCAGATCCTGCAGAACAGCTTGCGCAGAAATCCCCAATGCCATGAAGATAGATCTGACAAAAGATTGCCTGTGCACTCCTTTGTTGTTTCTAAAGGGCATGATATTTCCCCTTGGACTTCGATATTCATTCTTCAGTATCATACAGAGAATCTTTTCTATAAGAGAAATGTCATATTCTGTTCCTTGCCCATTCCCACACCAGAGGATTTTTTTTCACCTTTCCACCTGCCTCTGTGCGTGTCTGTCTCAGCCTCTTTGCTTGCTGTCACTCAAGGCAGCCAAGCTCTAAAGAGCACGTTCTGCCCTGCTAAGCATGCCTGCTCGTGTCCTGCTTTCCTTCCTCCTTCAGATCGCCATTGGGGATTCTTTCTTTTTTGAGACAAAGGTGATGCAAATAGTTAGAAAATGGCAAGAGGGAAAAAGTTGTCCGCATTCAACACAAACCTCTCAACAACAAGAAAGAAGGCAAATGGGATACACCAAAAGAATGCACCTTTATCGCCACTGGAGTGGGTCTGTTTTAAGGTAGAGACTTTGCAAGGGCCTTGTGAAGACATTGCATTGCACAAAAGAGGCACGTGTATGTGTTTGTATGCAATGCAGGTTTCCTTTTTTTTTTTGTTCTTTGGAAGAAAACTCCTTCTTGCTCCCTAGGAATGGCAGTCCCAAACAGGGGCTCTTCCAGCTCCAGCAGAACTTTGCTCCCAGCTCAGCTCTGCCCGCTTCTCACTTCTCAGCCTGTCCTTGCTGTTGTTTTTGTGACCATCCTCATTATCTCCTTCTCTCATTCCCAGGGCCGTGGAAGCAATGTGATTCACTGCCGGAAGGATGGTACCTGGAGTGGCTCCTTTCATCTCTGCAGGGAAATGCAGGGCCAGTGCGCACTGCCCACGCAGCTCAACAGCCACCTGAAGCTGCAGTGTGTCAGCGGCTACGGCATAGGTTTGTGAGCATCATCCCCGGTCATCTGCCATGGGGGAATGCAGCTCAGATGGGAATGGGGAGCAGTGGGACAGGAGACGAGGAAGAGGATGGGAATGAGAGGGAGGAAGGAAGGAGCATGTAGTCCTTGAAGTCACTTTCTCCTGTGGACCTGTTTGCCTGAGGGAGAGGCTGCTACGGGAGGCTTTTCAGGGAACTGCTTTTAGGAAACATGAAGCTTTGAGAGGCCAGGCATCATGTAACATGCTCTGATTGCCTGCTCCTTCCAGCGCATCCAGTTTCATTGTGTCCCTTCTTGGCCAGCTGGTTTTAACAGGCAGCCAGCATGCCAGACTATGCCAGAGACACATCTAGTCCTCAAAATACAGGAGAGATTGTGCCTGCATTTGCTCTTACACTTTTGTAATGTCCCCCTCCTTCAACCATGTGCACACACACATGCCCCAGAGGCTGAAAGGCAGGAAGCTGGCAGCGAAGCGCAGCGCAGCGCCAGGGTAATTCAGGTCTCTCCAGAAAGAATATGAGACTAGCTGAGCATCCCCTTTGGTATGACAGTTATTTAGGAGCTGTTATAAGAGTATGTTTTCCCCCTTCCTTCTGGAGTGCCCGGTCATTCTGCATGGGGTGATGACTTCCTGCGCTCAGCTTTGCTTTGCATCACCCAGGCAGAGGGAGGGATAGACTACACACTGAACTGTACACATTATATTGTATTTTCAGCCCCCGTTTTTGAGGTCTTCCTGCTGTAAGACCTCTTCCTTGCACAGACCCACGAGGCCCCTTCCTGTAGCCCCCCTCCCAGCCCCTGCCAGCCCTCTCCTCCCTCTGCCTGTCCCTTTGAACTTGGAGAAATTTCCTCGTTGCGCAGCTCCCTCATTATATTGCAGCCATGCAAGGGACCACGAGCCTCCTTGTGTTCCCTCCCTGGGGAGGAGAACACGACCTGGATGAGATCACCTCTCTGTAATGATGCCAATTACAGATCATATATCAAAACAATTCTGACCCGTTCCTTTCCATAAGTGTAAATAGTGTGGAGCGCGGGAGAGTGAGTGGTGAGCAGGCTGTGGCGACTCTTAATGTGGCGAGGCGTTTTACCCTTGAGACGAGGTTACCTCCCCCGGCCAGCCAGGTTTTTGCAAGGAGAGAAATACCGATTCCTGGTTTGGAGGGGAGCATCTCAGTGATGGAAGCAGGAGGGTCTGCAGCTGCCCACGCAGCGGGTGCCTGCCAGCCCTCGGTCCTCTCCCAGCCCTGCTGAGGCGGCTGCCAGCAGGTACTGATCCCAGATGCAAGGTTCAGTGGGCCTGATCCTGGGATGGGTCCATGCAGCCATCATGGAGGCAGGGGACTCATGGGCCAGATCCTCCACGAGAGTGTGGCTCTCGCTGGAGAGGGAGGAAGAGCTCGGCGAGGGCACAGCGGCCATTGGCTTTTATCCTCAGCAGATGGAGACATACCACACGCTTTGTTAGGCTCGCCCAGCCACCACCTTTTGGGATCAGGTTGTTGGGATTTTCTTCTCTTCTTTGTGTTTTTGGAAGCCTGATAGGTGTCTTTCTGAGAAGGCGCTCTCCTGCCACTCACTTGCAATGGGGCTGGTGTCAATGGGCCTCATCCAGCGGGTCCGTAGAGCCGCTACCACGTGCACTGGGAAAGCAAAACAAACCCCAACCGCTCCCTGTCTTGCTGGCTCAACAGCCCAGGTCTGCTTTGCTCCTGCTGACTCCTCCATGTGGGAGTACGTGAGAAGGCAGAAGCAGGTGGGGAAAATAATAGCATCCAGTCGTGGTCACTATGAATCCCACACACCTTCGGTAATTCCTCAGACACCTAATCTGCCCTTCCAGGCTGAGGTGTGTGTTGAACCAAAGGTTCAGCTCTCCAAACCAGCGTGGAGATTAATTCCTCCCCCAGCGCTGATTGGAGTGCAGAAATCCTAATGACATGTTTGCAGCAGCTGTGCCATTCAAGAGTGATTTTCCAGGGGGGAAATGGTAATGGTCCAACACACTAGGGCTTACGGTTGTGTCACCACAGGGCTCTGGGATATTGCTGCAGAGTATCGCAGCATGTTTTAATAAAGAAAGGACAGGATTCCCACTGGGCATGACAGTTAATCAGAGAAAAAAGCAGGTTTATGTGTGAACAAAGCCATCATTACCTCTCTGCGTACTTCTTATCAACTGTGGGACTTAGGTGATAGCTCGTCTGCAATATCATTAGGCTTGGTCACCGTCCGAAAGATTATTACTGGAGGTCTGTAAATTTGACAGATCAAACGGTAGGTTTTTGTCATGTCATAGGTGAGATGAGTTCAACAGCCTCTGCTTAATCAGTCCCATTGCTTGAAAGAGCAGTTGAAATGGAAAAAACTTCACATTTTCTTGATAATCTGAAAGTGCAAAACCTGACTCCCTTCTTGGAGTTCATAGCCAGCGAAATACCTAGATATGCAGTTCATACAAAAAGGCCCTGGAATATCTGCCACCCACACGGCCTCCTGCTGAGATGCAGGGCTGTACTCAGCATTTCATGTGTGCCTAGAAGATATGTGATAGTTATGGTTGACTGCTAATTGCAATTTAGGAAAAACGAGCCCTAATCCTGTCCTTCAGCAGGAAGGATGCTGAAAGAGTCAGAAGCTGCTTGCTTTATCCTTTAGCTTTATCCTCTCCGTGTTTCGTGCAGGCGCGGAGTGTACCACCTCATGTCTGGATCACAGTCACGAGCCCATCCTCCTGCGCATGAATGAGACTGTGCAAGACATCCAGCACTGGATGAACCCTCAGAGAGTGAAGGTCAGTGCCTGACAATTTCACTAATTATATCCCTTGTTGCGTGTTTATGTGCAGTGAGTGAACAGCATTACCTGTGGTTCATTCAATGAGGAGAATACATGGGGAATTCTGCCTTTTAGAAAAGAATTCCTGATTTTTGTTGTGTCTTTGCCTGTTATTCTGGTGACGTGATGGCTTTCTCTCCAAGTTGCTTTCTCTCTGTGATTTTGCAGTGAAAGTCAGTTCAAGGTAAAGGCCCCAAATCAGCGTGCTCAGATCCACCCAGCACCTACAGTGGGTCTGATCTGGAAACATGATTCATTACACAGGACCATGTGATGGACAGTGAGAGAAAGGGCACTGGCCAGGTTTTATTGTCTTCCTCCTGTTCAGTATTTTGCATTCTTTGGGTGGCAGGGCTGGATTTCTCTGTACTGCTTTTGGATGACAATACCCCTGATACAGAGGGTATTTCACTTCCCGAACCAGCAGAGCTGGCTGAGTCCTCCCCCCGCCCCTTCGCCCGCATGCAAGAGATGCCTGCTCAGCACAGCCCCTTCCAGAGGTCACCGCTTCTCCCTCCTGACTGCTGCAAACACACAGGCAGCATTAACCGCTCATGGCACTCCATACTGTGTGTCCTCCAGCGCACGCCGGCATCGGTCTGCCCTGATGGGGACATGCACACCCATGTACAGTGCCTTGCACACGCGCTCACCTCTGCACACACATGCCACTTGCAGCAAATAGCTGCTTGGTTTCATGCCTACATTTGGATACAGTGGGAGACGCACTTACCTACCTCTTTCTGAAAACCTTCATGCCATCTACACAAATGTGCCCTCCTGCCTAGAAATGTGTGTAACTAGGCGCTTGTGCCTACGCAGTATTTCTGCAGGCGTAAAGGTTTATCTGGACATGCTCAAGTGCACGTCGGAAGACACTGGCACATCGCGTGTCACCAGGCTGCATGCAGGTTGCTGGTGATGCTTGAGCAAACACTGTCGGCTTTTACATGCTTGGCCCTGGCTTTGCAGGAGTCAGTTTTAGACACTTGAACTCCATTTAGGAGGAGAACAAGCAGCCAGCACAGCCCCAGCATGTTCTGAGCAGCTTTGACAGTCTATTTGCTTCTCTACATGCCTAAATATGTAGCCAGGGTTTGGGATTTTTGAAATCTGGCCTTGGCTGTGGATAGCAAGCTGCTTCAAAAATCTCTGCCACTTTATACTTCCCTATTTCACACAGAGCAATAGAATAAATCCTGGAAAGGGGTGGGGAACCTAAGTCCAGAGAATACGACAAGCTCGCAGTGTCCTTCCCAGCTTCCCATTCACTCCAAATGCCAAGATTATATTACTGCCTAAGCCTAGGCTTTGCCAAGTTTCTGGCATGAAACATAAAGAAAGCCCCTATCTCTGCATTAGGGGCAATTTCTCACTGGCCCTTTCCTGAGTGCTAGACTTTAAAGTGTTTTTTTAATTCATGGTGAAATAAAGTGACAGCTTCCCTCCCGTTCTGTGCTGTGCTCCTTCGTTTATTGATGCGGGTACACAGGGGTAGCTGTAACGAGTTTTATACCTGCAGGTCTCTGGAGGGCTCATTAGGCAGCAGGGAAAACATATAGTAGCAAAGGGGGAGATGAGGGATGGAGGAGAAATCATGGTTTCCAAGAGTACAGTGGTAAAGAAGACCTTTTTTGCCCTGATGGTGAGGATTTTGCAAGAGTTTTAGGCTGTGAGCAGATACAAGTTCGGCCCCACAAACACTTTGGAACTAGAGGGTGAGATTTGGGCTTGAAAATTTGTGTTGGGAGATGGAGGGGAGCCTTTAGGAGACAAGCAGGATGATGCTGAGACACAACGGAGGGGATTTTTTTGGTAGCTGTAAAACATCCATAAGGGGATGTCACCCACAGGGAGCGGTGCCTCGTGGGGTGCCACTGGGGAAAATGCTGCTGCTGGTGGAACCAGAGAGACCCTGGAGAGATAGGACTGGGGTGCCTTAGGGGAAGGTCCCCATGGCAATGTGTTATATATCGTTAATAACACGTGTCTCTATTTACTGTCAGTGACAGCTTGCTGTTGTGCCATACAAGTAAAGCAAGCAGCTGGTTGCATTTACACGGCAAGTCTTTGTGGATCTCAAAGTACTTGAATGACGCAAAGGAAACACTTTTAGTTACTTAATTTCAGGCACAAGTAATGTACAAATGAGTGCAGTATGAGAAGCAGATAAAGACAGGACCAATCTCTGGAGCTTACCTTTGAGAGGACAGGCACAGATAAAACATAGGGAGAGACAGGAAGAAAAAAAAAATATTTGTGTGTAGCTGCTCAAGCAACAGCTGTTATGGAAGCAAAGTGGGAAGAGGGAACCATCCCTCCTCTGGGGGTTGTTTAGAGCAGAGCTGTGCAAATCACTGGATTTTTTGGTTTGCTGGAAGTTCTGTCAAATTAAAAAAAAAAAAAAGTCTCCTAATCAAAGTGACATTTTTGCTGTTGTGATTTTTGGTGAACCAAAAAATTGGAGAAAAAAACATGTTGATTTGAACATAACTTAACATTTCATTTCCAAGGATTTTTTTAAACTTTTTGTTTAATGAAAATGAAAAAAAGAATTTAGAAATTAAATGTCCTCTCAAAGGAACAAAAACAACAGATATTTCATTTTGGAAAATGTCTAAATATTACTGTGTTTTTCAGAATTGGTTTAGGCTGAGTTGCTTTGTTGGGTCTGGAACAGTTTGCTGAAATCAGTGCAAGTTGGCAGTGTCTTCCAAATCAGTATTTTCAACAGGAAAAAAAAATTCACCTGAAATCTTCTGTGTGTCTCTTGTTCTGCAGTGGGCCGTGTTCAGAGCAGCCATTGCTGTTCCCATGATTTCCCATTTACCGTGTGCGTGCAAGGGGCAGCGAGCTGTTGAAGACATCTATAGATAGAGCTGCCAAGGCTGGCTATGCGGGCAGTGGAGAGAAAAAAGTGAAATGTCTCAGAAAGACAGCTTGACAGCTCTTTCCCACTAACTGCAAGAGAAACAGGGCAGACACCTAATTTCTAAGGTTGTCTGAATTTGGGTCCTTGCCTTTGTGCTGAGCAGGAGCAGGCCAAATACTGTGCATGCATGAGATAGCGTTGAAAGGGTCGGCATGCCCTGACTCTGCCTACTAGCAGGGCTGAGTGTGGCCCTGGCCTCTCTGCACACCTGGGATGCTGCCTTACTGCTCGTGATGTGGTTTCCCATATGCACTGCAAGCCCTGGGATTTTGGATGTCCAGAAGTCATTAAGGGGAATTCTCCTTAAATACTCCCCTATTCTTTTAAGCTTTGCAGTTTTCCTCCTTCCTTCGCCTCTCCTCTTTCTGTGAGTGTTGCACTCATTTTGCAGGCAGAGAAACTGAGTCACAGAGCAGCGAAATGACTTATTACAGTGTGGCAGCTCAGCGCCTGGGAAGGCAGGAGTTCCCACCCCGTCTATAGCTACAGGAGGAAACAGCCACAAAGTGCCGTGTCTCCCCTCCGTTGGCAGCAGTGGCCGATCCCCTCGCCACCTCGACATTAAGCCCACGGTTAATTGTCATATTCGTTTAGTGCCTGAGGAGAGAGTGAGCTGAGACAAGTAGATGCCGGTCCCTGGGCTTTAGCCCTGGGGGACACTTGACCCATCTAAGGTGGAGGAGAGCTCTCCACTGGCCTCTCTTGGGGAAACCTAATCCCCTCCGCAGCCCACAAATGGTTGACATCATTGTGTTAGTCCCACCATGGGAGGGAAGCGCCGTGACCGGAGAAAATGACAGCTTGATTTGCTTTCTTGGCTCTTTGTTACCTACTGTGGGAGTGCATCCCAGCTTCCTCTCCCTTTGCAGCAGATGGAGTCACAGCCACCAAACCGCAGATGTAGCTGGATGGCGTTTCTGGGATGGGGACAGGACCAAAGTCAATACGCCTGGCTGAGCAGCACAGCCCACATGGGAGGGCAGCTGTGTTGCAGAAGCTGATTCATGGGGGGAGCCGGGGCCATGAGGGTGGCATATGTCACTGCAGCAGCTTGGAGCACGTGGCGGCACGGGGAAGGGATGGGACTCGCAGAGGCAGCGGCCAGATGGGCTTTATCCCCCATGCACTGCCTGGCACGTGTCAGATGTGATCCTTCCATCCACCTCTTATTGCATCCTTTGTTGGCCTTGTGAGTCCGCCTTCCTTTCTGTGTGCACTGATGCCATTGGATCCTGGTCACGTCCTGCAGTACTGCTGCCTATGCCCTTCCTTGCTTGTTTTTTATATGTTTGTTTATCTCAGTTGCCCCAGGCGCTTTTGTGCCTGATAGCACTGCAAGAGGCAGGAACCATGCCCAGCAACCTGAATCATCCTCAGTTTCTTAATTTTCCAAACCAAGCTCTCCCTCTATGAACAATCTGTCTCCTGTCCCATTTAACCACACACACGACAGCAGCAGCTTGAGGGTACAACAGGCTGGGTGGTGGGAATTCAGGGTTTGGAAGACCAGTAAGAAGAGTCAGGGCCATGGCCCATGGCCCTTCCCTGAGCATACTCTGCTTCCAGCTCTGTGAATGTTAGCTCCGGATTGAATTCAGCTGGAATAGCTCTAATGGTATCCGCTAGCCTAGCAAAGTATCATCTAAGGAGAGGGTGAAGTACCTGGGACTAAGCCGTTAGCAGGTACCAATCAAGACCAACGTGAATGTCCCACTGCCCAGTGATTAGTCTAGCACAAGGTCAGCTGGCTTTCCTACGCTATGGAGAGCGGGCCGGGGCTGCACTCCCTTTTCCTGGAGGCTGTCCAGCTGAAGGCTGTGTAGCCCTTGGGATTGAGATGACCTTGAGTGAGAGCTCCAAGGAGAGCACCGGCCTAGCAGAGACTTCACCTTTCATCCATTCCTTTAAGAGAGGGTGCTGGGTTTTTAATACTGGGAGGATCAGGAAAGTAGTCAGTGCATCTTCTGTAAGGGATTGCTCTCACTTGGAAACCTCCTTTCTTAAGAGACTGTTTCAGAGCTATTTGGCTCCTTTTGTTAGCTCCAAATGCTCACACACATTCACACATATCGAGAAGTTTTGTAAATATTGGTGCCTCTTACCAGGGGAATGCGAGATGCTCTTTGGAAGAGCATCTTCTACTTGCCGTCTGGCTGGCCTTGGATACGGGAGGCAAATGCCTGAGTTTTGCTACTTTGGTTTAATTCTTGGGTTCAAATGCTTCCTTTACTCTCCCCCCTCCTGGTCTGTTGACTGGCCTTATTTTTTTGAAACCTAGAAAAGTTTCCTTTCTTTTCCCTCTGAAGTGCAATAAACAGAAGAGGGAAAAAAATTAAAAAAAAAAAAATCTCACCATTTGTGGCAGGCAACAGCCTGGAAATCTCCAGTTGTCTGTCAAGAGTGCGCTGGGGGAACGTCTGACACCGCAAGGCCCCTGCACCTTGCAGCCTCCCTCACGGGGGATAAACAACGTCCTCCCCCCTCACCCAGCCGCTTCTCCGCTCACACAGACGGGCCCTGTTGCAAGGCAGGTGGGGCAAGCTGGGCTTGACTAATAGTGGAAAATCCAAGAGCATCGGAAAGATAAACAGCCCAACTCAGATAGTATAAAAGTCCTTTTTCTAGCACACACCAGGTAAGCCTCAAATGACAGAAACTGTAAAAACATGCTGAGGTTCCCCTGCAGATGGATTAAATTAGCCCTCAAATAAATAGGGGAAGGGGTGGCTTGTGCATCAGGTCTTCACAAATGTTAATCCCTTCCTTCCCCAGGCCTCCATCCAACCCCAACCCCTGCCCTTGGGCAAGTGCCTATGTGTTCATCTTGCCCAACTGGACATAGTAGTATTTCATCCATGGACAATAACCCAAAATGAATGTTGTGCCTGATGTCCTGGTGAATGGATGGGAGTCCTATCTCCTAGACCTCCAGGGTACTGAGCCACCACCTCCACTGACTGGCCAAACTTTTCATCCACTCTTAAAATCTTAAGTTTCCATATCTACAGGCAAACAATGGCTGCCCTGGGTGTGTCATCATTGAGTAGGCTGGCCATCATTTTTGCCCAAACCTAGGCACTCCAGAATTTATTATAAATACAGAAATTATTATAAAACTTGTCTAATGTGGGAGATGATGCTGTCCTTTCTGGGGGTTATTCTGAAGGCACGTAGTGGGAGGTGCTTCCATTTAAGATCTAAAGGATGGTGTGAAAATGTATCTGAAAGTCCACTTTTAGCATCTTCAAAAAGCACAGATATGATGGGTAGTGAAAGAGAACAATGTTTTGCAGCACCAAAGAAATCCCTCAATTAATTCCTAAAATGTTTCCCCCCTACCCCAGAGCAAGACAGTGGACCTGTGCCTTTGCCTTTCACTGCCACGTTCCCCCACGAGTGAAATATTGGACATGACATTTTAGGAGAACCTTAAATATTATTTTAATCTCAAATGTTCTGTTATTGCAAGTGTCAAGTCCAACACTTCTTGTAAATACCTGGAGGACAGCCAGGTTCTGAGAACACAAGAGGTGTTAGGAATTGAACTTCATTGGTTAAGTACAGGAGAGCCATAGGAGCCAGCATGCTGACTTTCTGTACACTGATTTCTTTGTCTTAACCTGGTTTTTTTTTTTCCTTCTCCTCCCCTCCAGAGCATTGTCTGCACAGCGGGACTCAAGTGGTACCCTCACCCTTCCCTGATTCATTGTGTCAAAGGCTGTGAGGTGAGCTTTCGCGTTAGCTCAGGTGGTCCATGCTTGCTCTCCTACGTGTTATGGTAACAGTTGCTGCAGTCACTTGGGTTGTAAATGCCATTTTTCAAGTGGGGCAAACAGGCTTTTGCCCTGACTATCCTATCAAATAGACTGTGATCTCCTTCATCAGTTCTGACGCTCAGTGGTGAAATTGGTGGTTTTCCTACAGCCGATGGTTAGGTGACTCTCACAGGAGTTGAAAGATGAAGTGGCTCAACAACATTGGTAGACCGTCAGAATTTCCCAGGATCTGGGAACTTCTGGGAAGTTGCAAAAACCTTCAGTTGTTTTTCCTTGATTTTGACATTTTATTAGAGGGCCAATTCTTTACAAGGCCAGCTAGGCTTTGGGCATGGGTGTGTGCAGATAAACTTTAGGAAAGCCAGAGGCAGAAATTATACCACTGGGTAGACAGCACAGCTGGACAGTGAGAAAATCATACATCCCTCCACTGTGCACCTCTGTCTGAAGCAGAAAAAACAATCAGAAAAATGCAGTTACATTTCAGCTCTGATACATTTTTACAATCTTGTGTGTTATTTGAAAAAAGCAATTATTTTGAAGGATGTTGTTTCTGCTGGCAGCAGTCTTTGAAAAGTCTGAGAAGTCTTAAGATGCTTCCAGTGGTGAAACAGGGCTGGAGCACCTCTCTCAGTGCCATGGTGCTCATGCAGTTTCCATCATGCAAGCCCTCAAGTATCTCACCCATGTCAAGAAGTCAATCCTTGTGGTACCTCTGTAAGGCTGAGAAGCTTTGTGCCCATTTTAGAAATGGGGTAGCTCACAGGCAGAGGGATAGGTGGCTGCTTTGGTTCCGTGGACGGGCAGTGGAAGAGTTGTGTCTTGACCCCACATCTCCTGACTTTCTGCAGCACTGACTGCACTCTCAGCACCCAGTAACCCAATTTTACAAGCACACTGAAGTTATTTGCCTGGCGTGGTAGAACATGGCACAGAACTCCTAAATCTGACACAAAACTAGACTACATTTCTGTGTGACGTGATTTGTCTTGAAGTGAAAGACAGGTTTCCTTTGCATACAAATGTTGGGCCCAAGAGGGTAATAACTCTTCAACAATGTAATAGTTTCTGTCTAGTTGTTCCCTAAATGAAAAGCATTCTGCTGTCAGTGCTTTGAATGTCATAAGCCATCTCACGCATTACATTCATGCAGGCTGGCTAGGCGCCCCTATTCTCCAAAGAGAGCTAAAATAACATCCAGCGACCATTAAGAAATGCCATTCAGGTGCTGATGCACCATTGGGTATCCATTCTCCTGCTGTTTAAGAATAGTTGTTACTGAGGCAAACTTTGCAATGATGTAATAATTTACCAGAAGCCATTATTACTGACATGCTTTTTCTCAGCATTTTCTTCCCTTCCATCATTGTTAATTGCCAGACTGCTCTGCATCAGTAGGAACTTTCTTCTTTTCATCATTCATTCAGCAGTGTCACTGCATCACAATCTATCATCTTGGAAGGCTTTGCCCAGACAATTGATAATGGCCTCTAGCATCATTTTTAGAGCATGATGCTTCCAGGATCCGCGAACGGGCCAGTGTGTGTTCGCTGGCATTAAGATTTCAGAAGAAATGCCATCTTCACCAAGCCTTTTTTCACGACTATGGAAACAGGGACTAATAAGCCAGTAGGTCAATAATACTGGGCCATTAAGCTGATACAGTCCCTAATGTATTAATATCCTTAGCATTAGGGAGGGTTCCCTGAATAGAAGGCTGTAAGCGGGGCATTATTTTACTCTTGGTGATCACAGTGGTAACCCAGACTGCTACTGCAATGTGATTTTTTGTCGCTCCCTAGTGGTAGGAATAGAGGTTTATGAGGCAGCCCCGTACTTCTCAGCAGCTAACTTAGGTGTTTCAGTAGAAAACTGGTCCCCCTGGAGTACCTATATAGTCCTCCAAAAATACAGGAGCAATAAAATACGCATGAAGAGCTCTAGAGACCTCACCCTCCACAGCCAGGCCTCCAAGGTCTTCCAAATGAGGATTTTGGTACCAAATTAGAATAGATGTTATTTGTCCCATTCTTCTTCTCCAACAGACTGACTTGCCTACTCTGTGCCAGTGCAAATGAAAGGCAAATTCTTCCACAAGTTTCTTTTATTGATTTTCCAGTGTTCATAGGTGTAGGGTACAGGCATAGGCATGGAAAATTAAGACTTTCTTGTCAGGCAGGCATAGCCAGGCAATACAAGAGAAACATGGAGAAGCCTACAAAATGTCTTGGGAGGCTGGGCAAAGTTCACGTTTTTGAATATGACCAGGTTGGCATAAAAATATCTCTCCATCTACTTATAAATCATTCTGTTTCAACTCTTAGCATATTAATTAAATTGGAAGGGCGTTTTCAAGTCAAAGTCTTTGCTTGTATAAATAAGTCAATCTCTGTGCAAGTCAATGGAGTTAAGCCAGTTTACAGGGACAGGAGCCTCACCCTGTAACTCTAATTTCCTTGTCAGCATTTGTATTATTTGTGTGTAGCTAAACAAATGACATGCAATGAAGCAGTTAGTTGGTCCTGCTCTGGTCCGATATTGCCATCATTGCCTGGATTTCCTATATCTTGATAGAAATACTTAAATTTGCAAAACATCAGCAGTAAAAGCCTGCATCTGCACCACTCCAAAGTGTCCATTTCAATACTGATGAGCATGGCCATGGCTCTGTCTGGGGAGAGCATGGCAAGCTTTCATTGCTGGTTCTTCAGGTATCTGTCATGAGGGAGACACTGGTACTGCAATTGCTGCAAAATTCTCCCAGGAAACCTCCACAAGCCTCCCCAGTTGCTCTGCAATGATGCCTTCTTGTAGGAAAGTCCCTGGAGTGTTTTTCTCAATGCAGAATAAATGAATTTTCCAAAAAGCAGATAAAATGAGAATGGCCCCATGAGCCTGTGCATGTAAGAAGTGTTACGGAGACTGTGCTCTCTGCTGAGCATCTATTTTTCTGACCTTTCTGCCTAGGATTCTCATACCTGGCATGGGCCTTTTTTAGCATCAGGCACAGTTTTGACTTCCAAAAAAGACTTTTGTATTTACTGACCAAGAGGTCTCCAATGTGTAATGAAAAACCAGACTTCAAGCCTTTTCCTCAGAATCGTGATTATTATTCAGGTCCTGTGTAGCACATAGACTAGTGATCACATTGCACAGACTAGTGACCACATTTTCTTTTTCAAGGTGATTTATGAATTTTACTTAATAGCTCTTCACAACATCCCTCTGAATAATTGCCATTATCCCAGCTCTGAGCTGTGGAGCGGAGGGAGATTACATGTCATGGCCAAGGTCACACACAGTCACTGCTGGTCAGAGAACAAGAGCACGTGGTCCTTGTGCTGAGCTCAGACCACTTCAATTTCTCTTTGTAATATGTTTTGTGCCCTCAATGCTGACACTTGTTGCATAGTTAGGAGAGCTGTGGTAGAAAGTACAGCTATTAAAAGCAAGCCAGTTTTGCTGCTATACATAACCTTCTTCTTATCCCACATAGTTTCGGAAGGTTAGCTTAAATTTTCAAAAGGTGCCACAATTTTAGATGCCTTGATGCTGTCTCTGGGCCTAGTCAAATTAATATTCCTGAAGCGTCATCTTATGTGGGATGTGAAAAGCCAACAAGGGCTCATTTCCCTTCCATTTAGTGTCCTTTTTTTCTGTCTGCTTTGAAGGGAGAGGGGAATAATTATCTCTTGCTTTTCAGGGCAGTTGGTAATGTTACAAACTGTACGTCTCCTTCAAGTCTTCATGTTTTCCTTCTGACATATTGTTACAGGTTTTATCCATGTCTGCGTTCTCAGTCTCAGCTTTTTTCTTTTTCAGCCTTTCATGGGGGACAACTACTGCGACTCCATCAACAACCGAGCCTTCTGCAATTATGATGGTGGGGACTGCTGTGCCTCAACAGTCAAGACCAAAAAGGTAGGGATGCCCCTTCCTCTTTTCCCTGGGATTTCATTGGTGAGTGCTGCTTTGCGTCTGGGAAAATTTTATTTTTGCTAGAATAAGGGTGGTCCAAGGTCTCAGAAGGACCTTCAGTCCAGGCATCAGCTCATCATAGGCACTGAGTTCTTCTTGGGTCATTTTGAAGTTCTCTCTTGATATGCATGTGCATTTTCCATCATAACCCACCTTATACCTATGCAAGGCAGGTTCTTAAATAACATAGTCAGAGGTGTTTGTTCATTCTTGTTGTAAATAATCCCTAGCTTCTCTATAGGTAAAGGCTGGCTCCCTCCAAAACCCTGAGGGATGTTCATCAGAAAAGCTGCACCTACTGCTCAGGAGACCTTGACACAGAAATGCTAAGAAGGGTATATTTGCCCATCCTGATATCCACCTGATGGAAAACTAAAGTTTAGGAGTCATTAGGAAAAGAACAGAGAGCAAAACGAAGGCATCATTGTAGGTCTGTACTTGGATCCGTGTGTACCCACATATGCATGGCTCGCTAACAATCCCATCTCCAAAAGGACAGAGTGGGACAGAGCGGGGTGTGGAACAGGGCAGCAGGGCTGAGCAGAGATGTGAAATATCTTCTGCACAAACAGAGACCACATAGACCAAGACCTGCAAATCTTGCAAAAGAGAGTGGGCATGGTTAGTGGCAGAGATTTGTAAAATTAATGCAGGGAGGATACTTCGGAAAATAAAATCCACTATTTCTTATCACGTGGCAATGAAGGGGTGAAATGGTAATTACCTGGAAGCAGGATTCAAACAAGTGAAAGAAAGTGCTTATTCGCACAATGTGTATTTGAATGATAGGATGCATTGCCACAGAGTACTATTAAGAATAAAAACATTTTTTAAGTAAAAAAGAGAATACGAGTATTCATGGAGGTCAACTTCATCAGTGACTATTAGATGTTGTGATCTGGAAGCAGTTTCTGGCTCAAGAATATCTAAACCATTGACTGCTTGAGCCTGGGGAAGGATCCCTCCACACATCCCCCTTTTTTTATGCTTCTTTTAACAACCATTTCTGGCCACTGTTAGAGACGGGAGATTAGCGATGGAGCTTGTGGTCTGAAGCGGTACAACATTTCATGTGTTTCTAACCAAGATAGATTTTGAACTTTTTTCCCAAAGGAAAGAAAGAAAATTTTAGTCTCTGCCATGTGAGATTTTTACTTTGTCTTCAAGATTCGAGTGTAGATCAGAATGAAGAAAATCCAGCTGTATTAAGTATCTGATGTATATTAATAAATAAAAAAACTTGAGAACAGACAGAAGGAGCTTGAGCTCAGCATATGACATCAACCATTTCACCCGCTTGAGGAAGAAGGTCCTCTTTATTTCAAGAGGAGGGACTGACAACCTCTCTGCAGGAAACAGTCCTTTCTAAGACAGTTTTTGCTGGAGATTTCTTTTCCTTGGTTCAGCCAAAGATCTCTTACCAGTACAGCACTGTGGGCTGTCTCTGGCCTACCTGGGAACACTGGGGAAGGGAAGTGGACATGTCTTGGCAAGTGGAAGGAGTTAATTTCTCCACTGGGGAAGAGGTGGGGCAAGAGGTAGTTTTCCTAAATGTGCTTTTTTGGACACTTTTTCCCCTTTATTGCCGTGTTTCTTTTGTGTGTCCCTGAGAGCCACGTGCTGGGAGGGAAGCACAGGCAAGTGAGCTCCTCTGTTCCCCAAGGGTGGAGTAGGGCATGGAAAGCCCGTACAGGGCTCCCTGCTGAAACGACCACTGCAGAGACGAGCGGCGTGGCAGGCAGAGGCTCGTCTTCAGTGTCATCTCCAAGAAGAGATTCCTATCTCTGGCTGATTTTCCACCTTCTTGGGAGGAGCAGCCCAAGGGCAGGCACAGCTTGCTCGTTGGCCTCTGCCGGGAGGGCAGAGCTGGAACTGGCCGGTAGCTCAGCATGGCATAGATCTTCTCCTCCTACAACAGCCTGTCTGGGAAACTTTATCTCATTGCCTCCAGGCTTGAGAGCAGAGGATGAAAAATCCCAAGTGGTGCCAGAGGAATGGAAGCGTGGTGGCCAGGAGGGAACCCACCCAAACTAGCCCTATCAGGACAGGAGCTAAGGACACAATGTATTGCTGGGGTGGGGACGGGACTGAAACACAAGGGATGTGCGTGCCGAATTGAGGGGGAGAGGGATAGGATTAAGGTTTGGGAGCAGAATTTATTGCTGGGCAGGGAGTTGAGACAGAGTGGGATCTGCACAGAGGCGTGAGCACTTACCAGCCAGGTGAGTCACACTCAAAATAGCTGCTGCTTTGTTGCCGCCCAGAAGCAAAGTGACCACCCAAGAGGGGGAAAGCGCTTTGTAGCCCAGTTGGATACTGGTTTCTGTGCTAAAACTGCCCAATACCAAGGGCAAATGGTTCAGAGACAGGCAGCTGGTCACGTGTCTGGTGCATTTCCCCCATGGAGGGTGAGGTTTCGTAGGTTTTTGGAGATGATTCTGCTTCCACTGACTTCACTGGGAGCTGTATCTTTGTGACCGGGGGAATTAGACTTGCCCTAGTTTGTACTTTAGAAAAACCCATCCTAGAGATCATATGGTTTAAGGGCTGAACCACAGAGCCCATCGCTTCCTCGGCACGCATTCAGCTTCCAAAATCTCTCTCCTCCAAAACACCAACAACATCCCAGGAGCTGAACAAGGCACTGGGGAGGAGTGAGAAAACCACCTTCTCCTTGGACCTTCTATGCCAAAAGCAAGATGCTAAGTCCCAGTTTATTACATTTATAGGGTAAAGGAGGGAATAATAACCCAGCTGGCAGGGCCACGGCGTCAAAGCCGAAGAGGTGGCAGGCAGCACCTCTCTGCCTGCAAAGCGGCTGCTGACACCTGCGGCAACAGCCATGGGGCCACGGGTCTCGGCTCTGGGAGTTATTTTCCCGTCTGAGGCCTTTGACTGGGACCAGATTTCAGGCAAGGCTGTTCAAATACAGCCCTCTCTTTGAAGAGGTTTATGAGTGGAGCGTTACAGGAGATATTCCAAAGGGAAAAACAATGAAAGGTGAGAGAAAAGGGAGCTGAATAAAAATACTCCGCATACCAAATCCTTCCAGCACAGTTTGCCACCTACTTAAAAAGGCACAGTTTTAAAATACACATTGGGTGTAAAAGCCAAAAACCTGGAGGAGACATAGGGAGGGGCAAATCCAGCTCTGTTAATTCCAATACCAGATGAGGATGTATTTTCATACAGTTGTAGAAAAAGCGAGACACATGAAAGAGACTGCTTTGCTCCTTTGCTTTCAGGGTTACATACTATGTGGCAGATGTGTCAGTCTTTTAAAGCCCCTGCAAGTTTACCTATAAATGTCTAACATTTATGCAACACCTGTTTTTCTCCCAAAATGTCACAGGACATTTTAAAAGCTTTAGATTTATCATCTTTTCACCATTGCAGCCATTGCTGAGGTGACACATGGTTCACATTTAACAGAACATAGCAACTCCGCACATTATTTTAGGAAAGGGCTGAAGATTAACATTGCATCATGTGAAGATTCAGGAGTTAACAGTCAAGTAAGAGCTAGCTTCAGATCTTTAATGTCCACAAACTGTCAAGACTTAAGTTTCACTGCAATCCCACTACCCTCCCAAAAGCAGTCAGCTGCACACAATGCTGTGAACCAGGCTGCGTGAAAGCAAAATCATTCAACCCATATTCACTTTAATTCCGAGCTCTCTTACTTAACGTGAGATTTTGTACGCTCCTGTTTTGTTGCCCTGAAAATGCACAAGACAATTCCATGCAGCTTTTGCTTAGGCCACGTTTCCCCTTTGCATTTGAGCATTAGCAGCAAATGACCTTGTGCATTTCTGCAGCAAGAGGGGAACAGAGCGGTGTGACTTATCTGACCAACCGCCGACTAATCAGCGCTGCTGCTTAGATAGGATATAATGAGTATGTGCCCTGAACTATTCACAATCAGGCTAGAGAACTTAAAAGAAATCATTAAAGACCTCTTTTGAATGCTACAAATGGCAACGAATAAATTCAGTCATATTCTGGGCATAAATTTGAGGCAACTGCAGTCAGCAAGCGGGAAAAAGAGACATTCATCAGCTTAATTATTTGTTGTGTGCTAATTGATCAGCATCCACCTGCAGTGGGCAAGAAGCCAGGGCTGGCGCAGGGACGAGTGCCACCCAAGGAAGCAGGGACACGCGTCCTGCGGCGCCTGACGGTGCAGCCCCGGGCAGGTGGGCTGTGTGTGGAGCAGGGGGCTGGCAGCAGGGTTTGCAGTTGGGGCAGAGGACGGGGCTGTGCTGCTTGAAGCTTGCCCTGTGCATGACCCAGGAGCAGCTTTGAGAGATGGGAAGGCCATTGCCGGCCAACCTTCAAGGGAGAGAAAGCTTCTGTTGTGTATCTGGAGGGGATAAAGTCTTCCGTGAAGGACAAAGCAAAATCCCATCTCCTTTTAATCTTCCTACCCTCCTGACCCAGCACAGTTTGCCAGCTCCTTTTTGCCTGGCTGCTCTAGGAAGCTGCTTCTTCCTTTGTATCCTGCTGCAGATAGAAGAAGATACTATTTTTTAAAACATTAAATACGTGACACTGCTAAAGTGAGCAAAATAAATAACCTGGGCATAACTGGCTCTCTCTGGGCTGGCAGACGCCTGCAAGGAATTCCTGGGGCATGCGATGTTGCAGGGAGAGAGGTTATGGCTATGTCTTTCTGATTCGTTTCAGGAAATCTTCTCTCCAGTCACTGTTCTCCTTCATTTATTTTCTCTTCCACTTGCCTTTTACAAGTTTCCCCTGGACAAGGCTGTCTAGAAAGGCCTTGCAGAAATTAGAAATGTCTCTCTTTAGGCTCTGCTTACGTACTTTGTTCCAGACTCGGGTCACAAATTTGCTTAGTTGAAGATCCTGCAGCCTGGTCCCTGCAAATTTAAATAGAACTTACCGTGTTAAAATTCCCCCAACTTAAACTGTTTGAAAGGGCAACCTTTCATCTGTCTTTCCTCTCTGCCTTTCCTTTTCATCGCGTAAGGAGTAAACCTACTGCTCCCGTGAGAAAAACCTGTCTCATTCAGTTATCACTTAGGTTTTTCCCTCAACGGCTTTGCCCCATAGCACTTAGAAAAGAAAAAGAAAAATTGGCCTGGCAAAAATTCCCATCTCAAATGCCGCCCCTTCAGCCTCTTGACATTTCTGTCCAACACCTTGGAGAGGAAAACCAGCAAGTGCCTCAGCGGAAAACAAATGAGGACTTGCAGTAGATAGAGGACCGTGTGGGATTCATCCAAAGTTTTGCTTATCTAAAAGATAGGCAAGTTATCAAAACCTCTTCAGAGACTTTATGGCCGAGAATTCAAGACCTAAAGAAAGGAGCTTTGAACTGAGGGGCTGCTGCTGGCTCCAGCAGGGATTTCCAAGGACTGTCCCTGCCTCCCTGGAAAGGGGGGTCTGCTGCACTCCTATCCCCAAGAAAACAGAAATAACCACTTTTAGTATTTTTGAGAAATAAGCGCCTTCTCCTAGCTCTCTAACTGCAACACAGACCTGTCTTGAGGAATCTCAGGTCTTGATCTGTTGGCAGAACATGGTTTTGAGGCAGTTCATGCAATTAGCAGCCTAAATGACCACCCTGGCTGAGGAAATTCTGGTTATCTAGAAGAACTGAAGTTCCTGCCACGATGCTGCTCTCAGCAACATGAATGTCCCCAGCTGGGTGTGTTTATCAGCTCTATAATTAGCTGGCGAGATACAATAAATGGTGGGTGAGCATGGAGGAAGGAAGGAGACAATGTGGAGTGGTGTTTTCTGCCTCTGGAAGTGGCTGAGTACTGCTGCGTGCTCCAAGCATGCTGGTTCACCCAGGCATGTGGGCGAACTCACTTACCCATGAGCTGTTGGTCGCAGCCTCAGTGGCTAGCTGTTCGCCATGTGAGGAGCGTTTTCAGTCATGGTTGGTTGGGATGGGAGCTTATTTTGGGGCTCAGAGCTTGGTTTCATAATCGTTCAGGGAGGCTTTCCAGGCAGCAATAAATTAAAAGCAGTGATGGTAGTAGCACATGTTGCCTATCCTGAGAGAATGTTCTTGGCTTCAAGGGACATGGGGCTTCCCACAACATACAGTATTCCCAGGGGATGTGCTAGTGGAGGGTGTTTGCTTTGCTATGCGACCTCGCTTCATTAGCAAGTGTTACAAAAACCAGTGAACAAACCTTCCCTGCTCCACTGCCAGCTATTTGGCCTCTGGGTGGTCTGGCTCCTATTAAATCTTTGGTGATTATTTAGACTAATTACATTCATGTTTGCACAATCAGCAGCACGAGGGTAGGAAGCGCAGCTGATTGCTGAGTAACTGAGCTCCGTGTGGTTTGGCAAAGGGGCTCCCTCGCTTCGCTCAGCAGGCAGGCGGGGATGCGGGGATCCGTGCGGGCAGGGCTTTCCCGGGGATCCCTGCTGGCTTTGGGCCATCCTGCTTCCACCGTTTCTGGTGAGGCTGCTCCTGATTTATACCCAACGGAGCGAGAGGAGTATATGTTGGGTTTAGTTGAGTGTTACACCAGGCTTGCTGTCTTCAATGGGGGAAAGCCCAATTTATGGCGGGGCGATTAACAAAAATTCAAGCCTTTAAAACTGTATGTGCTGCACAGAGAGGAGGTTTCCTGTGAGCTTCATCTTCACCTTTCCCAGGCTCTCTGGAGCGGTGCCCTAGGTGTGAACCTGCATACCAGCCCCTAGAGTTAAAAGGGGTCTCACTCTTGTTCTGTTATCTCAAAACAGCCCTGGTGACCTAAATGCCGAAAACCACTGAGAAGACCCTTACAAGATGCATTTTTGTCCCACAAGGGCCTTGTCAGGGAACAAAATACTCCCCAGCGTTTGAGCTGCGAGGGTCTTGGGAGGTGTGGGGCTGCAACACTCAGCACGGCCTGCCACGCTTATCTCGACACACTGCATTCGCCCACAGAGGCTCTGTCTGCAGCAGGGCCTTCATATTTCCAGTTAGGCTTGTCTGGGAGATTTCGCAAACACTTAAGGGCTGAAATCTAACAACAGGCTGTTTCCCAACACTTTGCAGCCCTCCTCCCCTGCTTCCCCCTGCTGCCTCCAACCCGGGCCCTTCCCCAAGCCTGATTCTGCCTGCCCTGGTGCTGCTCTGAACCAGCCCCACGTGCGCTGGATGGGAGGTACAGCCGGGTCAACCAGATATGAGCCTGTGTGAGGGATGAGCTCCAACCCTTTGCAGAACTGTTTCCCATCTCTCCCTGTACCTGTCTGGGATTTCTCCTGTCAACATTCCCACCAGTTCCATATAGACTGGCCTTTCTCAGCAGAGATCTGTCTTGGGATGTCACCAGCTTCTTTAGATAGGTGCCATGTAGTGAGGATTTGTGGCCTCTCACTCATTTCATGACCTGGATCCCAGCTCTGCACTGGTTGTATCGTTGTCTTTCTTCCCACAGTTGGGAGCATGGCATCAAGGACAAATGCCACCCTGTTTCCAAGAGGGAGCTTGGGTTTTATCCAAGGTCTCATTGCCGAGCATGGGAGAGGATGCTTAGGGCTCCATACCTTTGTGGAGAATGGAAGTATGGGTTCATACACTGCACGAGGTACAGTGAGTTGCTCGAGGTGGAGGTGTCTCGTATCTTCTGTGCGTTACACCCCAGATGTCTGTGCTAGCCTCCTGCCTAGCCCATAAATCTACACCTGATGCAATTTCTCCTTTAGGTTCTGAGCATGGTGTGTCATGCAGTGCATGCTCCTGGGATGACGGACGTGATTTAGATTGTGTCTGTTTTCTCTTGAAGATAGATAGTCTGTGGTCTAGTGTGGTTCAGGTGTGACCCACATTCTCCTGAGTGCTGTCAATCCACACCATGGCTCTGTTCTGGATCATCTCCAGGAGGTGTGTGTGTGTTAGGGGGTGCATGCAGGCATGCGGAGCTGTGTTCTTCAGTTGTGCCTTTTTCAACCTATTTTAGTTAATCTGATGAGACAATATCCTGCACTGCTTCATCAGATGACCGGGCCAGGCCCTAAGCTTAATTTTTAGCTTTTTCTCCCTTCCATCCTAGATATTAGCCAGGTTTTCTACAAGGGGAGATAGATGTAGGGTGAACGCAGGACTTGGCGGGTGAAAGGAAGAAGAGCTGGTTCTTTAATACTGGCTTTACAATGGGTATATCTGGAAATTTCAGTGCAGGTCATATATTCTGTTAATGAGTTGGGCTTTCGCAGACCTATTTAAAAAGAAAAGAAGCAGTTAATCTCAGAGTATGTATATCTGGGCTCCGCACCTAAATGGGCTATCATTCAGAAAAAGGTTCAGCATTTATTATTTCTAGCACATCCAGCAGCTTTATTCATGGCTCTGTACTCCAGAGGGCTATTACTGTACGAGCCCAAGGCAAAAGACAGTCCTTCTTTTAAGGGGTTTTACGGTTTCTCTGAGTTGGGTACTTGTGACAATCTTAGTAGATGCTATGTGTGGGTTTGATTCCCTAAATACCTGTGGAAATCAGGTCCTTGGGGAACTCAAATGTGTATTTGTTGTAGATGTTATTTAAAGTGGAAACCGTGTATTACTGCTAAGAGTTCTTTGAGAATTTTGTCTTGTTGAATATGACTGTGGATATGCTCATTACCCATAGAAATCTCTGCTTTTTGCACATAATAGAAAACTGATCTCTGGAGCTCACTGCCATAAGACAAAACAATTCATCTATCTGGACAATAGCACTGTAAAACTCAAATTGCATAAAAACACTCTGTAAGGGACATAAAGTGAATAAGGCTAATCTGATCAGGAAGAAACCCTCTTGCACTAAGGCTACCCACTGCTGTGACTGCTGCTGAGCCATGAAACTGTCTGCTCTTGGGGACACGGCTCTGCCCCAGAGAGAAAGCTTCTGCACTTCTGTCCATGACCACTGTGAGGAGACTGGAGGGTTTCTGGAGGACAACACACAGCAAGACGTTTTTTCTCTAGTGGCTCCCTCTCCCCAGAAATTGGCCGCAATGTAGCAGTGATCTAGTCTCTTACGTGCACCTTTTGTTCAGGTTGCTCCAGTGCTGAGCACCCACTTACAGTGACCTGTAAGAAAGCAAAGGGGAAAACGAGGGACTCGCAAGGAGAAATGGGAGGAAAGGGAATGAAGAAGGTAGATCACTTCAAGGCAACGTCAAACTGATGCCAGTTTGGGTTTCTAAGACCCCTATTTCAGCACAGCCCACCAAGTAGGTTAGGGGAATGTGAGCTGGTAGTTTGGAGACATAGCCGGGCAGGGCTTTCACTCTTGACTCTGATGTTCCCGCAAGTGAAATGGTAGGATTTATGGGATCTCTGCGCCTACAACACGTTTCACTATCCCACTTATGCATAGGCAGCAGCAGAGACAAAGTGCAGTAGGTTGTTACGGCTAATTTCAGCTACTTTACTGAAACGCGTGAATTGGGTGTATGGTTGTCCTGTGTTCAATGCAAAATGCATATCCACCTTCTCTGTGAGCCTGTCTCTCTCCTTTGAATGCAGGGGCCACTTAATCGCCTTTGTTAGACTGTTACAGACAATCACAGTGAATCCAGGCCAGGGAGAGGAAAAAGCTTGATCAAGACAAATGAAAGAAATCAGGTTCCTGGGTCTTGCCTCCAACCAGTAGCTTCACTGTACAACAGGGAGGATTTTTTAAGTCAAAATCATTGCCAAATCCAGATTGAACTGAATGATTCAGGATAAAAAATAAAAATAAGGGAAAACTGCAGACATATTTAAATGTTTCCTTTGAGCATTTTCTAAGTGAAATAAGTTTTTATTTCAAGACATAACTTTTGCTCTGAAATAGTCTTTTTTATTTGTATGTCTTGGAGGGAAAGGTCAAACCTGAACTGTAGCAGATAATCTAAACCAAAATGTTTCCTTCTATGTTGAACCAAAAAAGTAAATTCTTTTTCATGTATCTTTTCTTTTTTTCCTTTCCAGTATTTCAATTCAGTCATTAAACAATCCCTCCTCAGCCTCCTCCTCAAACCCCATTGTTTGCAGATGTCTCTGTTTTCCTATCTAAGAATATTCATGACACTGTGATATGAGACAGTCCTGCTCTGGCTGGCTTCTGTTGGATCAAGTGACCCTTAAGCTCCTATTGTTTGCTGCAGTTTATAAACTTCTTTCATTTCCAATTATTTGAATTCATTTTCTTTTAACTTTTTTTACTATCTCTTCCCTTTGCAACTTCCACATGTGCACAATTGTAGATTCAGATTATTCACTGGTAGGTTGTTTAGCTCATAAGTCACCAAGGCCATGGCTTGATGAAGAGTCATCACCCTATTCTACCTGGAGGGTCAGGTCTTCTGGGAATAAAGTCAAAAGCAAGGGGAGGTGGCTCTCTAAACCCTGATTTGGTGATGAGCGTTGGCTATTTAATGTCTCTGTCAGCATGTCCCTGCCTTAGGCTCCCCAGTTGTGAAATAAAGATCCACACCTCTCCATCCCATTCTTGTGTGCGTCAGGAGAAAGGCATGCTAGAAATGGACATGCAGGGACACGTATGAAAAGTCTAGGTGGAAATGACAGCTATGTGCTCACGCACAGTGCTTGGTCCACATTCCTAGATGTGCTGTTGATGATGCACATGGAACAGGCAGACCCAGGCTTCATAGCCTGGAGAAAAGTGTTTATGAAAGAGAGAGCAAACATGTGGCAGCAAAGCCAAGGGAAGCAGACGAAATGCACGTGTGCAGCCCTCACCGGGAATGTTTGAACAGGTTGTGGCACTGTCTTGGAAGGAGTGTAAAGGAGGGGAATGAGGTCATTTGCTCAGTCTGTGCAGATGGAAGAAATTCTTGGGAATTCACTTCAGGGCAAGCGAGACACTGTTCCACTGCCACCCCCTTTTCTTTATGTAAATACCATGATGCAATAGGCCAAAATCAACTTCTGCTAGCCAGGCATTGCAGGCTATTGTTTCAGCTCCTTCCCACGCTTCTCCAGAGAGATCATGGACAAATGACAGATCATGCACGTAGCAGTTTCTTACTTGCATTCCTTTGCTGTTCCTCAGTGCCCATTAGCTACATCTCTTGACCTTAAACACAATAGGTATTTAGAGAAGTCTCTCTGCTGGATTACAGCTTTACTGATCTGCTACGTAGTGTTTGGCTCAGTTCTTGCCCTGAAGAACTGAAACCAAGAACATTCATAATGAAGTGCACAAATGGACTTAGGCATGGCAGCAGCACCCAAGCCATAGGTAGCTACTGCAAAGTGGTACCCTACAGAGGGGAGGTGATGGCTCAGGAGTAGGGTTCACCAAAACCCCCAAGCTGCCGGTGGAGTGCTACAGGAAGACTGGAGTTGGGATTTGCTGGACCCGCTTGTGTTTGGTGGTGGTTTGAGCTGGTCATGTGAGATGAGGGTTTTGTAAATTTGCTGTCATTTAGTGTTTTTAGCCTTTGGGGTAAGGATAGCTTTTCAGAAGAGGTTGGCAGTGTAATGTAGTCCAAGCATTGTGGTAAGTAACCCAAAAAGCCCCAGAGCTGCCTGAGAAATACATGTCTCCTCAGCCAGCTATGTTCATGTGCCTGATGTGAACTGTTAAGGGAGTGTCTGCTGACTAGTAACTGCATGAGTTGAACAGGTTCTTCACACTTTTCACAGCCTCTCTTATGGACAGGTAGCTCACCTGAGGCCTCAGTGCACCACTGGCTCAGCACTAAAATAAATCACTGTAAAAAAAAACACAGCTGAAGACTGCAGCTGATCTGAAGGTATCACTCCAGAGGTCTCGTTTGTTCTCCAGGGTGCTGTAGTTGTGTACCCTCCTTCATGTCTTTGTGTCTTTGGTTTCCTTCCCCAGGTTACTCCCTTCCCTATGTCCTGTGACCTACAAGGAGATTGTGCTTGCCGGGACCCCAACGCCCAAGAGCACAATCAGAAAGACCTCCGCGGCTTCAGTCTTGGGTAATGCCAAGCGACGTGGAATGGAGGACCACACTGCTCAAGGCAGGCTAGGAGAGACACCACATCTGTTTTGGTATCGTTTTTAACATTTAGCTGCTCAACTGGATGGCATTTCTGCACCAGGGACCCTTAGAATTCAACCAGTCTGCCTTTAATTTTTGTCCAAGGAGAACTCAAAGTAGGGGTTTATGTATTAACTATATCTTAAATAGTGATGACAAGAAACAAACAACCAAGAGTCAAGTCGAGAAGACTTTCTTGTATCAAAACAGCATGTTATGCCCACCTAATTTGAACAGTTCATATCTAGATTCAAGGCGAGAAACAAGCTATCTATGTACACATATTTATAGAAATAAGTAGAGAAAGAGAGAAAGAGTGAGAGATTATGATCAACGCAAAAACACTTTCCCCTCTCCAGCACTCACAACTCAGACCATTCATGGAAGAGGCTGTGCTCTTGGAGGACTCCAAGCTGAGCCTTTTCTTATGCTGAATGCCAAGGTATCGCATGCTCGGGGCACTGAGACTGGGGTGGGATCTCCACAGGGCTGTGCCTCTTGGCAAGTAACTTGCCAGACGCCCAGCCAGCTCGAGACGTGGGATGTATCTGCTCCTCACAGGAACGCTACTTCCAGCCAGGGAGCTCAGCAGACTGCAGTGGCCTTTCTGTACAGCTCCTCCTTCTCCCCCTGCCCTCAAAAAGCCAACAAAAAGCCCCCTTGTAGCCTGCCTGGAAGCTGCAGGGCTGCTGGGATGTTTCTGTGTGGAGGTGGGCAAGTGGTCCCATGGTGGAGTCAGGGAGTGGGGAGTCTAAGGACTGGCATCAAGGAACGTGGATGATTGCTTCTGAGGAGCAGAGAGGGTAACTCGCCCCCACACTTGTCATTTGAGCGTGTCTGCTGCTGCTACTCCTGCTGCTATGTCCCATACAACTCGTTTCCTTACTGTGTCAGGACAGGGTGAAAACAACCCCACGCAACCAAACAGTCTGCCTTAAAGCTTACCTACAACCTGCCTTTCAAACCCTCTGGTCTCTTCCTCAGCATTGGGGCAAGAAAACAGGACACCAGCCAGCCAAAGGAATCTGCTTTCTGGTCTCCACCCAGCCAAGTGGTTCTCTAGACCTCCTCCACCCCCCTCTTATGGTGTTATATATCTAACAACTTCTTCATGCTCCTGTTTTCTCAGGAGAAGGGAAGAGGAGGAGGAGGCACAAGTTATGGGGAAAGGACCATGGGAGACAGTATTAGAATTTTGGCCATGTTTGTCAGTATTAAGCTGCCAGGCCAGTTGGTTGGACACCTTTGATATATTAGGAGCTTAGCTGCTTGTAATCTTCCAGAAGGAAAGGCATTAGCTGCAGCAGACCTCATACTTCCCTGTTGTATAGCTCCATCCTCCTGTTTCAGCCCAGGGAGACACATGTTGTGCCAGACACTTGGGGACTCATTTCATCATAGGGTTCATGATGTTGAGTCACTGAGGTGCCCAGTGCATCTAGTGCTGCTGCTACAACCCATCCCATGTTAATCCCAGTGCACTTGGGCTTGTCTCCTGCCGCTTCAGGCTCCTGCTAGGAAGAACACACATCCAAGAGTGTCCTTCCAAGTGTTAAGTCCATCTGTTCCTTGGGACTCCTGTACCCAGTACAATCTACTGGGTAAAGACACGTTGGAAAGATTTTTTTCCTACTCCTGCTTGATTGAACACTTAGGCACTGGAGCAAGGCAGAAGGGTAAGAGGGGGTCATTTAGAGATGGATGTAAAAATGGGTAGGAGAACTAGAAATGACAGAGTTGTAGGTGCAAGGAGCCAGGCTCTTGCAACCCACTGCTGGGGTTGTTTCTGTCAGAATAAACCAGAGATGAATCTCAAGAACTAAAATTTAGAGGCCTGGAGATGTGATTGTCATAAAAAGGTGAGGAGCTCTCTGTTGTGAAGCTCCTAGTTATTCCTGGAGAAGGCCTGGCTATGGGAGCTGAGCAGGTGGCTCTGCCCCCACTGTGCGGGGGGGTGCAGGAAAGGGAGGCGCAGTGGGATCAGGGATCCTTCTGTGGAGTTAGGCTGAATGTCCTCTAGTGTAGAGAACGTTGGCAAAAACTAGGCCTGAGCAAAACTTCCACTTTTGCCCCTTGCCACCTAATTAACAATGGTAGTAAATAATTGTGAAAAGGTTGCTTCCTTCGGGTCCCTTTGTCGTCTCCTTTTGTGTTGGCAGTTTGTGTGCCATCCAGCCCATCAGAAGAGCTCACAACCTCAAAAGCCTTTCAGACTGCCAACACATCATGTCCTCAATGCCTGAGGCATCTTGGTGCAATCACCCCCTCCACCCCACCTGTGTTTTGCCCTAGCAGAGAGCCCCAGTTCAGGTCCTGCCTGCGTCCTGATGGCAGCTCATTTTGCAAAATCCCCTTCTCAGTTATGCAGCTCAGCATGGAGGAGATTTTCCATCTCCTTTTCCCACCTAGGACATTGCCCAGGAGAGACAGGTCTGTATAAGCATTATTGCTACTTGCTGCTGTGGGCTCCCAGGAGCTCAGGGTCCACTGAGCTCCTCTGCCAGGCCAGGGCCAGCCTCTGCTCGCCGAGTTGGAGTCCTTCTCAGCTCAAGGGAGATGATGGCCTCTTGCCAGCACAGCCTCACACCTCAGCTTCATTCCTGCAGTCAGTGGGCGACCCAACTCTCTTTCCCATGAACAGGCTTTCCATGCTGCTATTTGTTTTTTTTTTTCCAACTGCTATGTTGGCACTGTCCATCTTCTCCAACGGGGCTGACAGAACCAGGAGCAGAAGTTCTGCCCTGAGTTATGTTAAATCCAATGGCATTTTTTTTCCATTGGGAAAAGATTGCATTGGGGCAAAGCTTTGCCCTCTGTGTTTCAGGCGTCATACTGTGCTCCCAGGGGTGCAGAGAGGGGAGCTGTGGGGCATGGACACCTGCCCAGCTCCTGTCCCCTGTGCCGCCACTCTGGGGCAAGGCCAGCTGGATGGCGTTGCAGCATCTACCACTGTAAGGGCCAGTGGAGTCCCTAGGAAAGACCCTCCATGACTGTGATGGCCATTGGGTGGGAGGTGAGAGAGACATTACCCACCACCTCATCCCACCAAGCCAGTGGTGTAGGACAACATCAAACAAGAAGCTTGGGGGAACAGGAGAGGGTGCCCATGCTGATGAAATTTAGCTGCTTATGAAGTCCAGGTCACATTAGTGCCAAGTTCTTCTCTGTCACAGACAGTGAGCCAAGGCTGCACCCTACCTGGGGCTACCAGCCAGCCTTCTGGCTATGGGTGGTGTCCATGGCCAGTGGGCGGGAAAGCTGGAGCAGAAAGCGGTGAATGGTGCATGGTGGGGTGGGAAACTCCTATCAGCTGCTACTCCTCTCTCTCCCCACCTTCTTGCAGATGGGCTGAGCTGGTGTCCTCCTGCTTTTCTTGAATCTTCCGCTGTCCCCCCCCAGGCTGAGAAAGGAGGATGGCACCAGAGGACTCTTGGAGTCAGGTTCCAGCTACCTCCCTTCCGGTTTCGGTTTCACTTGGTTGTAACTGTCGGTTTGTTCTAGGTTTTACCTGTGTTTAAGAAAAAAAAAAAAAAAAAAAAGGAAAAAAAAAGTGAGAAAAAAAGAAAACCCAATAGCCAACAAACGTTTCTTGCTGCAACTGATTCAAGTGGGGGAAAAAAATAGCAACAAGTGAGGCTTTACAGAGAGGAAGAAAAGAAAAAAAAAAAAACCCACAAAAAAAAGGAGAAAAGAAAACCTGCATAATCCAAATCCAAGAAGAGCAAAGCCTATTTTTGTGTGTTTGAAAGGAAAACACTGATTCTGCCAGCTGAGTAGAGAGCTAGATACTTATGTGTAGATTTCCCTAGAAGTACCGTGAGGTTTTATAACATTGTCTGGTTTTTGTTTTCCTTGTGCTTTGTGATAAGTCCAGGAACTAAGGCTAAGGTATTTTTTCCCCTGGTATATTGTTGTTTGTGGGGGGAGGGGGGTGGAGTTTATTATTTTTTTTTTCCAGATTATTTTTTAAGTGTGTATTTGTGCTTATTTTTACATTATCCAACTGTACATACGCATTTAACCAGTATTTCACTGTGCTCTAATTACTGCACTCAGAAGCACTGCACAGTCTGAATCCCGAAGAGCTGCGAGAGACTGGGAGTGAGGGGGGGAAGGAGAAAGCTGCTACATGAGCAGGCAGGTGATTCCCGTGAGTGGGAAGCGGGATGCCGACCGTCCCCTTCCTGCACTCCAGCCCGTTGTTTCCATTTGAGGCCAAGCGAGAAGACAGGAGGGGCTGGGGTTAAGTCAGCCGAGGCTGGGATGCTCAAAGGAGTTTCAGAGCTGGCTGTTTGGCCTTTGAACTTTTTTGGATGCTGTGGAAATTCCTAGACTTTTGTCAGCGTCTTGTCCTCCCCTGCCTGATCCCCAGATGCCTCAGTGCGTGTTAGTGGGCATGTTCATATCACTGGGAGAGGACCATATGCCCGGCTTAGATACGCTCACGATGCCTTCATGGTTGTGGGCCCATTTTGGTCTCAGTAGTGCAACTGAGCTGATTTGCTTTGCGTTTATTCCACATCATCCCATCCTCTGGGGAAAGCCATGTCCCTGCTGGGGAGGCAGAAGCACCCCTGCCTCCAGCTGGCCTCACGTGTTGGGCACACCAGAGCCCCAGGACAGTCACCTTTCTGCTGGAGGACCTTGACCACTGAGTTCAGTGGGAGCATGACCAAAATATCAGCAGGAGCAGATCCAGGTGGCCCAAGGTGTATTTCCTTGGAGCTATGGTCAATTTGGGCAACAGGGGTTTGGTGTTGGGCTGTTCCTGCCACCCGGGGACCCGGTGTTCAAAATCCTGGTCGTTTTAGCAGGAGCAAAGTAGGGCTTAACATTTTGTTTCTGTCTTAGGTTGGCAAACTGATTTTTCCCCTTTTCGCCTGATCTACACATCCAAGATTCATTATGAATAATAATCACTTCCTCTGAGGCCAGAAACAAGAGCTTGGGTTGGCTTCAGGTGTTAGATGAGGAGTCTTGGTGCTACTTGTTGGTGGTGTTAGTCCTGTTAGGTCGAGATGCAGAGCTAATGAGTCCAAGTTGTCTTTGGTTCCCATTCTGGTTTGGTTTGGTCTTTTGGTTTTTCATTCATTTGGTGAGGCCACATTCAGCCACCAGTTTCCATCTTCTGAGTGCAAAGAACCAGGGCTTTAACAAAACATTTCACCAGCAATTAAAGAGGGAATTGGAACCATTGCGGAGTTTGCATTGTACGGCCTCTGTAATTACTTACCTGTCTGCAGATGATGATAGGCTGAGTTTTGCTCCCATCAAGTCAACAGGGGTTTTTGTTGTTGTTGTTGACTTCACTGGGAGCAGGATTGAGCCGTACTATATATATAAATATATATATAAATATATATATGATATATATATAATATTATATGTGTAATATTATATATATATATCAGTGTAATATTTACAAATAAAACTGTGATCTCGTCTAGAGAAAAATGTATTCATATTACCAACTGCTCTTCCATATTTATGTATCATATTGTATCTTTTTATTATTGTTATAATTATTATGATTATTATGGTTATTATTATTATTATTATGGAATCTTTCTTGGCACCTTTTGGAAGCCACGTCAACCAATACTCCAATGAAGTGCTGAGGATCTATTTTCACAAGAATTCTACTGGTCTACTGTATAAAAGAGAAAAGAAAAAAAAAAAAAAGAGAAACAAGCAAAATACAGTTCAACCCTTAATTCTGTACCTCACGCCTGTACGTTTGCTGCTCCGATTTTGGGTTTTATTTTGCGTTCGTTTGTTTTTAACGGATCTAATTTAAGTCTCCAAGCAATATATAAAGATGTAAATAGTAAAGCTTATTTATTAAGATTGTCATCTTTTTTAATTTATATTTACACAATTGTTCATCTAATTTATTTTTTTTCAATACAGTTTTTAACAGTTGTCCTTTTTTTGGTTCATGATGTTTTTTAAATCATTTTCACAGAATTTCTTTATACAGGTTTTTCTCTTTCTTTTAATAAGCAACAACTTCCTCTTGTCTTTCAAAAACAGGTCATGTTTCACTCAAAAAAAGTTATGTCAGATTCATCAGAAATATTTTGCCATTGTTGATTCCTATACCCTAAAGTTCTATATTATATAAATATATAATACCTTGTATGCTTAAATATTTAACTGTGTGATTTTGTATATATCTTCATACACATGCTCACACACATATGAGGGTTAATGTCCCCAGATGTTGGGAGAACAGAGAATCAGAAACACAAACAATATAAGCTTGTATTAAAGAGTTCTGAACTGGATCGCTTGCTCTTGCCACGTCTCCTTTGCTTTCGGTCGAGCCGGCCCCGAGCATCCCTGGGGGGTGAGCGCGGCTGTGGGGTCCCACAGCTGGCTGCACAGCTGCACGGGCCACACTGTCCACGTGCCCTGGCACTTCGGCTTTGGGCAGGGGTTTTGAAAATTGCGGTGCTTTGACAGAGCCCTGAGGGGAGATGGCTGCTGCAGGTGGAGGGAGGCAGCGCCAGCCAGAGCCACGTGTCAGCCCAAGAGCCCATTTCACCTCCAGCGGGTTTGGTTCTGCCAAGGTGGTTCAGGTCCTGCTTCACTCGGAGCAGACTGGTGGGCAGCGGAGATTTTGGTGTGAGAGGTACTTGAAAATTTGAAGGTTGGATGCTTCTAACTTTAAAATGAATTTATTTTTTTTTTAACTTGTCCATGGTCTCTGCTCATGCTCTTTACCACATGTGGAACATGGTCATCCAGAAAATGAGTCCCAATGGGAATTTGACCTGACTCAGGGATATTCCTAGGGAGGAAGGAAGGCTAACTATGTGCAGCCACGGAGCTGAACATGCTGATGCACAAAGCCTCTGGACACACAAGAAAACATACAGTTAAAGATAAGGCAGTCTCCAGTGGTCAAGAGATAGCTGGGCTTGCAGTTCCCCCACGCCAGACCAAGGCCTTGTAAGGTATGCACAGTGAGCTCCTGCACGTCTGGTGATGATAAAGCCCCGTGCCCAGTGTACACACACACACATGCAGCGTTACAGCCCGTCCCAGTCCCAACCCCTGCTCAAGCTGGCTCACCTGCAATGAAGATGCATGTCTTTCTCCTCCTGGAGAATGAGGCTCTGCAACCCTTTAACATGGCTTTGGTCGCCACAGTGATGGACACATCTCAGTTGCATGCCCACAGGCATGCACATGTCCAAAAGGAATGGGGTGGACTCAAACCACAGGGCTGTCAGTTCTTGCTAATGATGTGTGAAATGACTTGAATTGGGATTAAGAAACTTTCGGTCCTTCATTACCAAAAGTGTGGCTTTTTGTTGCCACAGGAGATGTTTGTGGAGAGGAGGGTGGGCTGGAGGAGCTGCAGCTCCAGCAAAGCCTGCAGCAGCTCAGGGCTCAGCCCTGCACAGCTTGTCCAGCCCACCTGGCCACAGCCAAGGGCAGCTTCACTGGGCAATTAAGTTGATGGTCATTAATGGCAAAGTCCTTTGGCCCCGTTCTGGCTCAGTAGCTTTACAGATTTTCCTCCCTCTGAGGCTTTGCTTCCCCTCAGTCACAGTCGCGCTGGTCCTGCCATGCTGCCCCGCTTTGCCGATGCTACCCCCGCACCGTAGCTGCTTCAGCGGGACCCCCATGCCGGGGCTGGGGCCGGGGCTGTGGTGCAGGACCCAGCCTGCCACCTGCTCAGACCCTGCTGTGGCAGGCAAGGAAAGGGACTTTATGCTGTTGTACTGAGAAATCTGTATTGATTCAGCTTCCAAATGTTAATTGATTCAGCATTGACATCTCCAAACATTGAGGATGCACATGCAGTCAGGATAGGTGCCATTTAGCCGTCACATTTATTGACCCCTGATGCTAAAGAGAGTCATTTTTAACCCAGTTAACTCCCAAACTCATTAATGATTTAACTCCCCAGGAAACCCCTGATAAGACACAGAGGCTGGAAGCATGGGCAGAGGACAAGGAGGGGATGCAAGGGGGCAGGAGTGTTAAATACCAGCTATGCTTTCCCTGTTACGCATTTCCCTTTGCATCTGCTTTAGTCAGCATTGGGCTATAATGAAAGCTAGCTCCATTTGCCATCCTGATGTAGTCATGGTACTGGCTGGTACCACCTTAGCCCCCCTTAAAAAAGTGTGGCAGTAATAATATAGTGCATAAACGGCCTGTGGATTGAATGTTAACTTAATTCCACACCACAGAATCCATGGGACGTTTGGGGGCAATAGACTGAAGGATGAGAATGAATTAAATTTTTTTTTTTTACACTGGCATAAGTGAGTCAGTAAAAAAAAGTTTTGCATTTCAACTGTCAAAATCCACTGCAATATATTGAGCAGGGAGAGACAGAAAAAACACGAGCAAGAGCACATCATGCTTTCTATACCATCTTTGTCTACAGTCAATGCATTATTAATAGGATATAAGTGCATCACAGACAGCCCTATCAATAGAAAATACTGTAGATAAAAAGGCCCATAAACAATGTATTAAATGGTTTGTGTCTATAGCAATATACAAATCAATTGGCTGTGTGTTGAACTATCTATTAAGCGTTAATAAGGACCTTAAGATGGGAGTAACCCATAAAGCCAGCGAACAGCGGGCAGCTCACTCCTGCTGGGCTGGGCTGCATTCGCTGAGCTATGTTCAGCTCTGTTCCTCCCACATGTGCACAACCACCCAAGCATGATCAATTGAAATGCACAGTTAAAACAACAGTTTCTATGTCCAGTTTATGTGTCTGTCTGGAAATCAATCGCTAAAGAGAGGGAGAGAAAGAAAAAATCAATACATGCATTGAGCAAGGACCGAAGCCACTGTCCTGCGAGATGGCAACAGGGCTTGTGGTCACGAGCAAATGTTAAATCTGGCTGAGACCTAACAAGGAAGGCAGCTTTTATATCTGAGCCCCATAGCAGTAATGCTGGTCACCTTGCTGTGTGGTGACCAGCCCTCATGACGGGCTCAAAGTCACCCAGACTGGGCCACCAGCAACTGCAAGGCACTTGTGACACCAGATGTGGTTCCCGTTGGCTGCAGTAAATCAAAAGGAGCTGACTGCATTAATTATACGTGAAAGCTAGGGAAATTGCTCTGCATTCATACGGCAGAGTCCTCTCCCTGCTGAAAGCCACAGCTTCTCAAACAAGTATGGCATTGGTAATTGTGGTAATGGGAAAATGAAGCTGTTTTAGCAGCTTTGAACAATTATTTGGACAAAAAGACACAGAGGCTTCCATAGAAAGACTGGAATATAAAGGAAACTACGCACAAGTATAAAAGAAAACTTCTTTCCATGTAAGCAAGGACATCTGGAGATCAAATGGATGTTCAGGTGTGTACGCTGGCAGATGTGTTACCATGTGCTCACTTGCTTATGCACGCACGCAGACACACACAAACCCAGCAAACGCTTTGTGGTCCAGCACTATCTTTTCCCGGACTTGTTCATCGCACTTCCTCAGTTTTTCAGTTTCTAAGGCACACACCTGGGAGGTGAAGAAAAATGAGCAGTTCCCAGGCCAGAATTCTCCTTTTTGCTGCTCATTAACTACCACAATTCTACTAAAGCCTCAAATACTCCCTCTGCCCTGAATTGGAATAACTGCTGCCTCCATCATTCAAGTCAACAACTGGCCTAAGTTCTCTGATAAAATGCAGCCAAAGGGCCAGGGTATTAATTTTTTATTTTTTTTTAAGTACAGGTGAGGCAATACTGTGTCAACATAGTTTTAAAGGTCTTGAGAATCTTTTGGCTGACTTCTCTCAGGCCTGGAGAGGATTGTTAGTGGTTAAAAACAGCTTACACAAAATTAATATTTTTTTTGCAGATAGATAGTTAAAAAGTTATTCACATCTTTTTGATTGCTTTAGTTATGATGAATGAAGAACTAGTCCAAACAGCAACATGGTCACTTCTAGCCACCCGCTGTGTCTTAAGATGTTACCTGCCACTTTACCTGTATATAAAACACTCTTCCACTCATAAGTTTTTAAAGAAGCATGAGCCCCATATCTAAGCTCGCTGCTGCTTCCCTTTATCATTATCCAGCCCACAGGGATGAACCAACTTAGGCTTCAAGTTTGTTGGCATTTTTGATAAAAGAATTGAAATATGGGGATGGTTCTGCCTAGACTTCAAAGCCCAGCTCTGTCTTTGGGCACTTACCTTGTAGCACAGACATGCTCAAAATAAGCAGGTTTTTTTCAAAATGTCACCCGAATAACACTGTCTTTCCCAAGCCCTGGCACTGCTGTGTTTCTGTAAGGCATGAAGGCTGCATGCCACAGCAGCTGCTGAACGGGTTTGGAGAGATGGGAGGGTGGGCAGGAGCAGGGAAGGGAAAGGGAATCCTTTTTATTGCACACTTTATTAATACTGCAATGCTTAAACTTTCCACCCAAGCATTTAAAGCCTCCCGACCCCTGCAGCACCATATGAAATGTCAAAGCTGAAGCACACCGTACTGACTTAAACTGTTCCTCGAAGCCTTCACAGCTCCTGGTGCCCGGGAGCTGCTGAGAGCCCTTTGGGCACAGCCTTGCCCGCCCCAGCACCAGCCCAGCACCGTGAATGGCACTTGCAGGGCCAGAGCTGCCCAGGGCATGTCACCCCACCATGGTGGGACTATGAGCCATGGTCCTTCCTGTCTTAATGTCACGGCCGCCAACACTGGGGGAGGCAGACAGGCCAAGTGTGCTTAGAAAAAGAAAAAACAGAAACCTTTTCCTTTGCATCTTGCAATGCACAAATTGATTGACATTGGTGATGCTCAGTTTCTGAAGAGCTAATCCTGCCTCTGGACCAGCAGGTACAACGTGCAGTTTATATCCTCCCAGTGCAACAAGATGTGAGCTGGCAGGCCACCGAGGCATCTGTCACATCACAGGGCATTGTCACAGCTAAGCATTAGTGTTACTGCAAGGCTTTGTCCATCCCAGGCACCCCCCATGATGGAGAGGACCTGGGCTGCCCATGCTGAATAGCCTCTGGCGCTCCCTCAGCTTCTTCTCCAGCCTCCACAGAGCCTGCCTCATCCAACTAAGCAAAAATTAAAAAAGAAAAAAAAAAGGAGGAAAAGCAGAAACCAAACAAATAAATAAAGGAGCAAATGCAGCCCTTGACTCCAGAGGCCTTTGCCGTGGGAAGAAGCTGTCCCAAAGTGGTGTGTCATCAGCAGCACAGCAACCCAAACAATCAGCCCCTCTGTGCACTGTGCCAGCTGCAGCCCGGCCTGGGACGAGGGCGGTGGGGAACAATGGCCGTGGGGACAATGGGGATTGTTCAGGGCCCCTCCGCTCCTTGGGAGGGGGCAGCCCCACGCAGCCCTGGGCTGTCACTAGCTCTGAGCTGCCAAACAAGTGGCAGATTTGGGGTGCCCTTAAGAAGAGGGTGTGCCCACTGGGACGTTCAAGGGATGCTGAAAGTGGCAGTGAATATGTTTGTTAAAAGGAAGAGTGTGAACAGACATATGGTGAAGAGGGAGCAGCCTCTACAGAGAAAACACCTCCTGGTGCTGAGCTGGAGTTTATGGGGTTCTGGGGGGTGCATGGATGGTCGGAGCAGGACCAGGCTGCACAGGGAGCAGCAGATGCCCTGTATGCACCCATGACTGCTCTATCGATGCTGTTACCTGTACATGCACTCACTGCAAAGGCACATGGAGGAGGTTGCTCCTTTTGACCCGAATTCATCCTCAAGCTGGTGACTCCATCCAGGAGCTATTGATGCCAGGTTACCCTTCCCTGCTTCATGCCATCAGGAAAATAATTTCAGCTTTGCAAAAGGATGTGGGTTCTTTATCTATTAAACCTGGATGATCACATCTTTTTGCCCCACTCACTTTTCGTGTTTCATCCACTCCTTGGTGCTCTCCCCACCCAGTACAGCGTCGGCCCCTGGTCTGTCAAAGCCCAGCCAGCAGCACAGCAAAGTCAGGGTATGGGTTGGCAAGAGGAACCAGCTCCTGGGGCAGCAGCAACTTTGGAGCAAGGATCCCTTTTCCCTAAGGGAGCCAGAGGAATGGCCAGGGTGTGTGTGTGTCTGTGTGTGCGTACGCTATGGGGCACGGGTACGTCTGCCAGCATTGCTAAGCTGTGACTACAACTGTTTATCTTGAAAGCCGGAGGGTTACATTCTCCACAGTTTCCAAGGAGAAAATACAGACCCTTCCTTTCAGCTGCACGCCGGAGGATGTGTAACCTCTACGAATTCCTCGGTTTTGTTTGGCTTTGGTACACAGTGCTGAGTAGCATCACTGGCCAGAGGCTATTTTGGCTTTGATCCGGGAGCTAGGTGCGCTTCTCGACAGGTTAATAGCTGTCAAACTCCTCAGCCTTCCTGCCCGGGAGTCTAGACTCTTCCACCTGCTGTGTACATATTAACACAGGCTTACACACAACTCCTTCTGTATATGTACCCATATGCCACAGCCAGCCTCACCAAGGATGCGAAACGAAGCTCTTCAGCAGCCTTCCAAGGTAAGCAGCAAGAATTAAGCCCCTGGTCTCTGAAGCAGACACAGCTGCAGCGCGGAGCCAGGGGGACAGCCAGCCTGTCCTTGTGCTGCTCATGTTTTGTTCCCAGCAGAAGTTAGGGCTACCAGAGTTGAAGGTCTCCTTTCCATCACCATCTGCAGCAAAACAGCCCATGCTGTGGGCTTTGCCCCTTCCCCCTGACCTCTGCTGAGGGACACTGCAGGGATGGGTATCCCAGGTGCAAAACACACCACTGTGGGGGAACTCACTGTACCAGAGTGGAGAAAAACGTGCTGAAGGGCATCCAGCCAGCTGCCCTGTGTTTTGGCTAGCATCTCCTATTCCTAACACCTAGCAGCACACTCATGATGGTCAGGAATCCCACAAGTAGCATGAGCCCTGTCACACCTACGATTGCCTCCAGACCCATCAGCGGCATTACAGAAAACACAAGCAATCTGTCCGTCAGGTTGGTCAACACCGGCTCTCGCCTGCAGTGAAACCGCAGAGCTGCTCCCCATGGCAGCACACACTGCACGGGGCTTTCAAGAGAAATGAATCATCTCCGAGCAAAAACAAACAAAAACAAAATAAAACACCATGTTTGTAAAATACAGGGAAAGGCACAGCTGCGGCCAGAGCCTTGAGAAAACAAGATGGCTTCAAAGCAACTGGAGGTGCACCCAGCGCTAGCAGCAACACACTGTCGGGACCAGCCGGGCTCTGTGCTGCTGCCCCGGCAGTCTTGGCGTGTGCCACGTCCTCTGCTGAGCATCCAGCGGGACCTGTCCTGCGGGGCGACGGAGCCACCGCCTGCTCTGCGGCTTTCGGGAGGGGAGGATCAGTCCCGGTCAATCAGCATCAGTGGCTCCGAAGAGAAGCTTAGGGGTTTTTCACCCCCTCCCAGCCGTGCACATACCATGTCATGGCAGCACATGAAATAAGCGGCTCAGTGTAACACCACTGTGCCAGAAACACCAGTCTGGGCACCAGCCAGGATGCCTGCACATTTGCACTTCAAGGGTCTTGCTGTGTTTTGTTTTACACAATAGCAAAGCTGAACAAATATTGCTTCACCTCCTCCCACACCAGTGTCTCCCATTTCGGGAGGTGCAAGCTCTGTGAGCTCCGGCCTTTCTGTGGCTCACAGAACTGCTTCAGGCCTGGCTGGTGCACGGGGTGCTGGATGGGTGCTGAGAGCCTCCCTGAGGCTTGGCAGCTCTGGCCAAACAAATGCCAAGTCTATGTTCAGCAGCAAGTCATGGTCATCTCCTTCATCCCCACAACCAAACTCCATGGCCACCAGCCAGGCAACCAAACTCCACGGCACCATCCCAGGGCAAAGGGATGGTTAACGGGCAGCAGCAATGCTGGGGGCTGAGAGAGGTTTTAACACACATGGCATCGTGGTCCCTCCGTGGCCCTTGTGCTCAGTGCTGTAGAAGCCTCAGTGACACAGTGGCCATAGCCCAGATCCCTCAGTGTCACTGTCCTCTCCCTCTCCATCAGAAAAAAGGATTTAGCTTAAAAATTAAGACCTCAGGCAACCTGCAATGCTTTGACGCTTGCTCCACAGGCTGTTACATCAAGGCAAAGTTTTCTGTGAACTCCAGTGGGACTTTGACCAGGTACTGGAGGTCTTCCCAATGTTCAACATCAACATGGCTCAAGACAAATGAAGATACATAACCAAAGGGGGGGAAGGGGGAAGAGCAATTAGGGAGAAATAATCAGAATTATTTGAGTGGGTGCAAATCAGGCAAATATGTTTAGCTCAAGAAGAAAAAGGTCTCTGGCTGAACTTCCTCCACATGAAATCCTGCAACTTTGTTTGGTTTCAAAACATTTTCATTTTTGAAACTCACCTCCTGCTTGTTTGCTTTTACATTAAGGGGTTAAGTAACCTGAAAAACTAAACAAAACTATTTGCTTTGGGCTGACTAAACTGATTCATTCAACCCACACTGTTCCCTTTTCTCCCTCCAGGTTCGCTGTTTTGCTTTAAAAAGAAAAAGCAATAGCTTTGAGCTGATCTGATTTTTGTTTTTTTCCCCGCCTCACTCTCCCGCGCTTTTTGGTTTGGCTACCAGGCTGAGAAATCCATTACCCACAGGGATCCCAGGCCAGCCTGACCCACATCTGACAGTAAAAGAAACCAGATTCTTTTTAGCCCCTGGCTTCCTTCTTGGGCTTTCCCACATGCCTACAGCTCCCACCGGGGCCAGTGGCCGAGCTGGGTGTTGGGGAGGGAGAGGACCCTACACAAAGAGGCTGCACTTTCCCCTCCTCTCCATGCGTCCAGCTCTTGGGGTCAGCGCCGGTTTCCAGATACGGCCCCTCAACCCTGGCATGGGGACAGCCATCGGTGATGCCCTCTCTGGTCCTGAAACCCTACAAACACCCAAGTGGTGGTGAGACAGTGTCAGGAAGAAACACCAAAGAGGCAGCGAAGATGGACTTAATATGAATCTTTAATGCACAGAATAAGCTGCCGGGAGCCTTGCGAACGAAGGCTGCGCACGGAGCCGGTCCGTCGACTCGGGAGTGGTACAAAAGCCCAGCTTGCCTGCAGTGTCCCGGCACTTGTCTGGCATCCCCCTCCGGGACCTTCGCTGGCAGCGCGGTGTCGCCGGCCACCCGCGCCACCTCCTACTGGCGTCCTCGGCCGCCACAGCACCGGGGCCCCTCGCCCCACAGCTCCTGCCCAGCGGCAAGGCAGGCAGGGCAGGCAGGTAGGCAGCCACCCTGTGCCCAGCAGCTCCCCTCTGCCTGGCCCTGGCCTTGAGCAGGTATCTCCTTCTCCCACAGTTTTGGAGTGTGTAGTCCAGGAAATTCAGTAAGAAAAGATTAAAAAGGAGAGGCTTTTATGCTGAGTCAAATTAGGTAATCTTTTTTTTCCCTCTTGAAAAATTAAAAAAAAAAAGGAAAAGAAATTAAAAGTCCAACTTGCTGATTTCTTGTTTCTCTGCCATCTGCGTGAGAAAGTCCTGTTTGGCCTTGCTGTCCCCTTCCACCCCCTCCGAACACCACCCGACCCCGAAACCCACCAGCCACTCAGTGCATCACGAGTCCTCGACTCCTTGGAGTCCCTTTGCCTCCCACAGCTCCAGGCCCGCACCTTCCCTCACCGCCCCTTGGACTCCCCGTACGTGTTGCGCAGCATGGAGACCATCTTCTCCTCGCACGTTACTTTGGTGTCCTTTAGGATGCTGTACCAGACCATGCCAGGAGGCCGGACTTCTTCACTGCGGCAGAACAAGTAGGGCATGGTCTCAGTGCGGCTCTGGATGTAGGCACTGCGTAGCAGGGTCGAGCAATGACTGCTGACCTTCTCCAGCCTCCTCAGGATCAGGTGTGCCTTCCTGGAGGGGACAACCAGAGATAGAGACAGAGCAGGGCGAGCAATGCAAAGAAGAGTCCAGGAGCCAGGACTCCTGCATTCTACAACCGTCTCTGTCTTGCGACAAGAACAGACAAGACCTGTTGCCTAAGACAATGTCTTTCCTGTTTCAGGCAGAGAGAAGCCCTGTTTTGCCCAAAAGTTCTGGGTATATCTACTATTTCACAGCACCAGGTCAACAGGGCTAGAGGGACCTTAGGTGTGACCCACTAGAGCATCTTGGGTACCCTGGGGACACTGTGTCCCTGGCTAGATGGTCGCCACCACCACCATGTGCTTCTGGCAGGCTCCAGCACCTGTGTTGGCCTCCGTGCACCCTGGTGAGAACCCCAGCACCTTACTGCTCCTGACTGATGAGCCCAGCCCTCCCTTTCCTGTTTTCCCAAGTCTCCAGGAGGCAAATGGCCCAAAAGGACTGACACTAGCAGAGCAAGGAATAAAAGCACAACACTTTAAGACAAAACAAAATAAACCCGTAAGAAACCAAGAATCCCCTCATGGGAGTCTGTAAAGTGCTAAATCAAACAAAGGGAGGGGAAGAGGGTTTACTTCAGTGGTCTGAAAGTCTCAAGATCACAGATTATTTCCTCTCCCTCTGGTGCCACAGGAAAGCTCTGGATTCGGGGCTAGGGGATTTCGCAGTTCCTGCAGGAATGTAAATTCCTGATAATGATATGTCAGGGGCAGCGCCGTCAGTCAGCGACGCATAAACATAAGGATTATTTGATTATGAAAGCTGAGTGGTGTTTCAGCCCAGGCTGTGAGCTCCCAGCTGGGGGGGAGAGCGCTGGGAGCCCAATGCAGCCGCACACCCGCAGGCACCCAGGGATGAGACGTCAAGGAAGGGCTGGCCAGAGCCACCCCAGCACCAGAGCAGAGGGCAGAGGTGGTGGCAGGAGGCAAGAGGGCATCCCAACATCCCCAGCTGGCTACAGACCTCTCCCTCCGCAGCGGGAAGACTGGATGAAAGGCTGTAGGAAACCACCGCTCCTCCAGGGTTGCATGTGGAAAACTTCCCCGCTTCTCCCCAGGGGTAATGGGCTCAGGGTCAGCTTTCCAGCGGAAGGGAAGAGCAAAGGGAGTTGGCCTTTCTTGGACACCACTACCTGGTATCCATGTATCGATTTAATCTATAAAGACAAGCCTGACTAGGCAATTTGAGCCTTGTTAGCTGTACACACATGTATATAATAATGATGTCATGGGCTGAGCTGTGCCCAGCTCTGACAGAATACCTCTACTCATGCAACTCTCCATAGCAGCCACCTGACCTTCTACAGCATCTGGTGCTCCCGTTGCACACCAAGACCTGACATGCTGCCAAGAACAGGTCCTTCACTGCTGGACGTCTGCCGCTAAGAAGTTATGAAATTCTACGACAGCATTAGATGCTTTCAGTAAAGACTGACTGATTAAAGCTAAGCTCAGCAGCAAATCAAAGTCCGTAGCAACTGTCACTACAGTTAACAAACCAGCAAATCACAGTCACTGGTGCTGGAAGGGACCAAAAAGCATCATCTGTGCCATCTCCTTGCTGAGATCAACCTGCCCTGATGAATATTTGTCTAACCTGTTCTTAGAACCATGAGCTGGCAACCCTTCCAGTGCTCACCCATCCTAACGCTGAGAAATTGTTTCTTAACATCTACGCTGATTCTCCCTTTTTTTTCAGGAACGGCTGAGTAAGCACAGGGCCCACCGTCAGCTCATAGGATGGACTTTTATGTGAGCTGACAGTGCTTGGGAGGAGAGCATTTAGCCAGAATACCCTCCTCCTCAAAAAGGGTAACTCTCTCTAAGGCCATAGCTCCATGGTCTCTCTTATTTATCATAAATCTGCCAAAAGGGAGCATTGCCCCTTCCCCAGCTTGTCCCTGCCCATTTGCTTGTTCTGGCACAGGTGTCCATGGGGCTGACATGGGGAAGTTGTCCATTCAAAGGCCAACCAAGCAACCCACGGAGTTTCCCTCAGATTGGTTCCCACCTCAGCTTGCCACAAGGCCTTTCCCAGCCATAGCAGGAGAGGAGTGACAATGAGTGGCCACGACCAGCCCTTGAGGCAAACGCCAGCAGCGGGTAACCACGACTTGGCCCTAACCTAGACAAGGTTACACTTGCCTGCTGGCCAAGCTCTTCTCTTCCTCTCCTCCCTTCTCACCACTTCACCTCTCTCCTCCCCTCCATAGCTTTCTTCACTCACCTCTTAATTCTCCCCTGCGCAACTTGCTCATTCCTTTGCCTCCATTTCCCTTGGCCTTCTCTACCTTCCCATTTTCATTACTTGCTCCACCATACTTCCATGATCTTCTGGCTTTTGCTAAATATCACCACGTTGTCCTTGCTTCCTGATACATACTTAAGTAAGTTTCTTATTCAGGCAAACATTCCTATGTGTGAGGAGCAGCTTGAGGTGGCAAGAAGTCCAGGAGTCAACCCATCCAGACCTGCTGATGTCTCAGGTGCCATGCTCCTTGTGGAGCTGGTCTCTACCCACCTGCTGCATCTGTAGTTGTGCTCGATGCAGTCGGCCCCAGGAAAGTATCAATGTTTAAGGGTGGGATGCAGCATGCGATGGGTTGGCCCTATGAGGATGCTGAAAACACACTGCACCGTGGTCAAGGAGGAGACAGGGTGATGGGGAGGGAGGGAAAACAGGCCCCTTGCTTTTGGTGTTCAGTGCCAAAGCCCCAGTTTTGATGGGTTTCACCGCTTTGAGTCATTTATTTTAGTGGGGTAATGAAGTCATGTGTAAATGTTAGATTTAGCTTTCAGCTGTCAGCTGTTCCCTCTTAAAAAAAATAAGGAGAAAGAGAGACAGAGCGGGCGAGGGGAGGCGTGAGAAAGAGAGAGAGGCTTTCTGGTGAAGGCTGGGTCATAAATTACAGGAGCAGTTCTTGGGCTGCCAATTTAGCACCATAAATCAAGCCCTGGGTATTACCCAAGTGCTCCCTGTGGAGGGCTGTCGGGTCAGAACGACCACCTTTTCAAATACTGGAAATGAAATCTTCCTAAATGCTGACCAACCTCATCCCTGCCAGAAACGGTAATTTATTGCCTTATTAAAGGGCAAGAATTGGGAGAGGACAGCAGGGGAGCGTGCGAGGGGGGAGTCACTCCCATGGCTGCCTGTGGCCAGACCCCGAGTTCTCAGCCTCCAAAGGGATGAAGCAACTCCCTTCCCCCTCACTCCATAGCCCGGACTGGGGGTGCCCCCACCTTGGCGTGAGCCAGCGGTGCCCTCCCACCTGCCACGTGCCCGCTGGAGGGGCCAGGTTTTAAGTCGGCACCAGCCAGGGACTGATTCTGGTCTCCACTTATGTGGTGGATTTCGGAGGTCACAGCCGCAGTCATAAATGATGAAGAGGGGGATTTAAAAACAGTGATGGCTCTACGCAGCTGCTTCCCTCTGCGGTACCTTGTGGCATGGTGGGGGAGAGGACAGGGGGATGGGTGTCCGCTGCCAGGGCACTTTCCAAGAGCTCGTGCACAAACCAGTGGCCCCAGTGATAGGGAGTGCAGTGCAGTGATTGTACAGGGGACAGGGCACTGAGGTCCCTGGTTGCCAGCCCCAGGATGTGCCCAAGACCAGGAGACACGTTACCTCCTGCTCTGCCCAGCCCTGGGTGTGCTCCTGCAGGGACATTTATCCCCCAGCTGCACAGGTGACAGTGATCACTCACCTTGATGGCTGGTGCAGGATGAAAACACATCCAGAGCCAGCAAGACGCTGCCCTGCCTCACCTAGGAGGAAGATGCTACAGGAGAACAAACCAGCACGAAGAAGCAAAAAAGAAATGCTACCTGGGTTGGAGGGAAGGATGATCTTCCCAGGACTGCTGTGGGGAGAGGGTGGCTGCCTGGCTGCTGTGTTCCCATATGGGGTGATTTTGTCATAAATTCAGATTATTCGACTCTACTGAGAACTGACCTGGGTCTGTCAGACCCTCGTCTGAGAGGACAGTGAGTCCAGGACTCCATGGCCTCTTATCACAGCCTCCCATCAGTACATTGCATTCCCCCTCGGTACCAGAAGGCAGCTGCTCTGGAGATGCACTTCGTCTCCTGCGGCTGTCCCGGCTGCCTGCCTGGGTGACTTGCTCAAGCAAAGGAGATGCTGCGAGCCCTGGGCTGATGCCACATCCTGACCCCGTTGTTGCTGGTAGCCACAAGTAGGGGCATGGAAGGAAGATTTTAACTTAATTATTTGTCCTGCCTCCTCCTAAAAGCCAGGCCCTTTTTGCAGTGGTCAAAAGGACTGTCCCAAAAATACAGTAAGAGAAAATAATAGAGAAATCTTCCTGTTGCTGTGTCAGGAAGCACTCTGGCTGCACAGATCCAAAGGTCTGAATGCACAGTAGCATTAAACCTTCACTGGTTTAGACATATTCTTCTGTTTTGTTGGAACAAATTAACTCTGTGAGATTCACTTGGTGTCTGCAAGAGGAATGGAGGGAGCAGGAAAGGGGTTGTTGTTGCTAAAGGAGACTAGCAGAATGAGGCAAGCCAGGTGCCAAGATGCTGCTGACCACAGAAAGTCCTGGTTTAGGGCCACCTATGAGCTAAGTTTTTAATGTCTCCTTAATGTAAACCGTCTGGTTGGGACATCTGGCTGTCAGTGTGTCTTCTCGCAAGCAGCTGTTTGCAGTAACCTGTGGCTTTCATGGAAACTGGGCTCACGAGGACTCCAGTGTGATGTATTTATTACATGGAGGCAATCAACTTCCCTCTTGTCGCTCAGTTTTATGAGCGAACATTTACTGTGAAGCTGAGGCTCATCTGATAAACATTTCAAGGTACGAAAATGAATGTCCCCCTGGGAAGGAGAACAGTCCGTCAATTAAAATCGTGTTACAAGATGGCCTCCCTTGGCAAAGCCTCACTCGCCTCCCGCTACGTCAGTGCCTCTGTTTCTGTCCAGGCTCCCTGAGAAGCAAGGCTGGACGGCAGAGCTTTGCTCTTGTCAAGAGCCTGGCACTGGCTGCCGCGGCATTTATAGATGCTTCTCCTTGGCTGTAAGTCACATATTTCTCAAGTGCAGAACAGGGGCATACAAGCACTGCTAGGAGCTCATCTCGCTCAGCGAGGAAGACAGACAGGAGCTGAATCGACCACTGAGTCCAGATGTAGCTTGGTATAGAGTCGAGCAATATGGGCAATTTAAATGTCACCTTGCAAATCTCACGGCTTGATGTAGGTATCAGGCTAGATAGCATCCTTCAGTAAGTGTGTTGGATCTCAAGTAATGGAGGAAATAAGGATGTGTAAGAAGAGGCTGATGGTTGCCAGGGATTTATAGAGAAAGGAGCAATTGAGAAGGACAAACAAGTCTGCAGTGTCATCAAAGAAGGAGGAAGGCAGTGGGAAGAATGAGAGTGGCTCCATGCCAGAGGCTAATGAACTACCAAAGAAACTATGACCAAGGTCATCTCTGGAGGAGGGCAAGCCCCAGCCAGCTTGGATTTATGTCAAGGAGGGGTGTAAACTGTTGTGAGGAGCTGTCATCCTGGTATTATGGACAGATTCTCGGCCGTGTCCAATGAGCAAATAGGAGCAGGGGGGGAGAGAAGGAAAATCTTTTCCAATTATTCATGGACTGCAAGACCCTGATCCTCCACCTTCCTCTGCTTCAGCTTCTCAGAGAACAACATGTTAGATAGGATGCTGGATGAACTGTGTCTCTAAAAACTTCAAAGCAGGTCAAGGTTATGTGAATCCTATAAGAGACCTCAAGATGTCCAGAGGGATGCAGCTACTTCTGAGCATTTCTTGCTGAGTTTTTCCCAAGGGGCTGGGTGGCAGTCTGGCCTTTGCCAGGACACTGCCAGGACACTGCCAGCCCCCTGAATGCAATGTAGTCCATGGACCTGTTATGCCTGAGCTGTGATCTCTTTGAGTCTTACCACCCCTTTCACTGTACACTGGGGGTTTGCAGATGCAGTCTCTCTGGAAAGGTTGCTCTTTATACTCCCAGGAGCAATTCTCTCCCAGCCCTCCTCACAGCATCAAATGTATAGTGAAGAGAAAATATTTCTAGCATAAAGCTGTATATAGGTAACAGATGAGGTGCTGTGTGCTCGCTGGCATCCTTCACTATGTCCCAGGCCTAATTTACACCCTTTGCCCCTCACCCTCCCAGCTTTTCCAACACACTCAGCTCATCCACAGTATTACCAGCCTGGTTCAGGCTGGTTGCTAGATGTCCCATCATCCCACAAGCATTCATCGAAAGACTACCCAGCTGCTAGATGTCCCATAAACATTTACCCAAAGACCAACTGGGACCTGGCAGTCCCGGGGAATGGCAGGACAGCTTGGTGAACACCAGAAGGGAAATTCTCTCAGCTATGAGGAGAAAGTAATGAGGTTCACTTCCACAGTGGCCAAGCAGAGGGGTGCTTCAGGTGGTGGGGCAGGGGAGGACACAGGGAAGGGACAGGTACCTGGGCCCCAGCTCATCCTCACTGCGCCAGACGAAGTCTCCAAACTTCTCGTAGTGGGAGTTGTAGTGGTGCTGGACTCGGAAGAGCATGGAAGCGGAGACCTCCATCAACGTGTTATAGGCCGTCTGCTGCTCCTTCCCACTGGTGTAGCCGTTGTAGAGGTTGTAGATTTTGTCAGCTATCTCTGGAAAGGATCAGGGAGATGGGATTAATGAAGAGCCAGAAGGTGCTAACAGAGGAGGAGGAGCGAAGCCCTTGGCAGAGCTGGCAGGAGGGGCAGGCACCTGGGATGCCTGCCAGTCCCTTGGGGCTGCCTGCAGCAGGGTTTAGCGACCTGGCAAGCATTTAGCAATTCCTCAGGCTAATCCTGCAGCAAGTGCCCTGCATGAGCAGAGCAGCCCCAAAGACTCCAGCAATGCTCCATGAAGGAATGGGAGAAGGAGTGGAGGAAGGCTGCCAGCACAGGCAGATGCAGCCTTATCCTCCCAGGTAGGGCAGGCAGGCTCTTCCCTAATTTACCAAAACAAAAGCAACTGCACAGCTATGATGCTAAAGGGTAAGAATAATATGACACTGTTGATAACAAGATGGTACTTGAGCCAGAAATACAGCACATCATCATTATGGGTATCTACTAGAGAAGCTCAGATATATTAAACAAGAGGGTGCACTCTCTGCTGTAGAAAAGGATCTCTTTTTGGAAATTAAAAACACACAAAACTCCATTTCCTTCCTTTTCTTTAGTCTTCTGCTCATTTTTCCTGGGAATGCCTAGCAATAACAAGGAACAAAGCATTAATCAAAACTTTCATTTGTGTGCTTTTCAAAATAGAAAGCAAGCAAGAAAGAAAACAGGTAACCTGCCTTTCACTTAGAGGAATCTTTTTAAATTTGAAAGCAGCCAAGCACTCTGGGCATAAGAACAAATGGGATCAGTTTCAAAATTGGAAAATGCGAATGTGCAAAAGTGGCTGGGCTTTTATTGTTGTTTCTGTTTCAGAATTGAACCATCTGCCACCAGCATCTTTTTAAACACCCAGAGTCAACAGTATCCTGCACTGCTCGCTGCCCCGGCATGGCGAGGGCTGCCTCTCTTGCTTCTGAAAGAAGAGATCATTCTTTTTCAAGGGGATGTGTGTCAAACGCACATTATCAGCTCCCACGGCCGCACGCGGGGAAGGATGCTATGGCGCTGCATGGCACAGGACCATGGGAGCCACCAGCTGCCCAGCCAAGGGGATTTTGCTACTGGACACTCTTGCAATTTGTCACCCCTCACCAGATTAACGTCCCTGTGCCTGTGGGCGAATTTACAGGAACCTTCACACTGGGAGAGGAGGGACTGGAGGGGCTTGCAGGAGTACAATGAATAAAGGAAAAGCAAAATTAGCAGGAAATGTCTTCTGTCGTGGAAAACGAAGCGCCTGAACACTGACCTTCTGCCTTGCTGTCATCTACCAGTGGGCAGGCTGTCCTCAAGGTGACTGTGCTCAGCTCTGAGTGTCTCCCTCGTGTATCCACCGCATAGAGGGTAAATCTGGAAGGCAGGAAGGAAAAGGAAAATAGTGTCTTTATCCCTTGGTCCCACACCGCCACGTTGTTATGGGAACCGGCCTTCACAAGAGAAAGGAAAACGTGGTCCAGGCTCCTGTCAGTCAGTTTTGGCATCTCAAGGAGACGTGAGATGATCTCACGCTTAGACCAGGAGAGCACTCAGGGAAAGGAGCCAGGGCCGGGGGACAGGCCACCATGTCCCCACACAGCATCCACGGAGCTGTGTTTCCTCTCCCTCCGATGTCCCTGGGAGCCCTGTGGGGCTGCACCCTGCAGCCGCGTGACTGCGAAAGGATGCAAACATCTCTGGGGTTGCTTTGCCATGCACTGATGCAAACATTATAACGCTGTGGCATTTGCAAGCCGGTCCTCTCCGGCCCTCCTGAGAGCAGAGCAGTAATTCCTGCCGTAAGCAGGCTCTGTGCTGACAAGTGACAGCTCGTACACATCCTGTGAATGGCCCTTGAGGTTCTTTTCTCTCTCATTTCCTCACCAGGGTGGGGTTGGTAAAGGGGTGGGAATGATAATTTCACACTTGAAGCTAATGGAGAGCATCTGATGGTAAAACACTAAAACATGGCTTTTGTGCCGGATGAAGCATTGAATAAACAGGCTGTGGCTGCATGGGACATCCCGGGATGCTGAGCCTAGAGTCCTGGTCAGAATATCAAAGCTCCAAAATGAGAATGCTTCTTCGCAGCAGGGGCAACAATCTTCTGTCCAGTCTCCCAAAAGGCATCAGTTCATATTTATTCACTCTGAGCCAGGCACGGAAACTCGAGCTGGCTTTGACAAAGTGCAGGAGCTGGCTTGAACCCCTCGGAGGTCTGAGATGCCTGGTTGCGGGGTACCCAGCTCCCGAGAAATAACACAGCCCCGATCCTTATCCTAAGGTAAAACTGAGCAGCTCTTGCAAGTGAGTGCAAAGAGTACCATAAAAGCAGCTGAAGCTTAAATGGGATTGCGACCCTGCAGTCTGTTTACTTAAGGAATGGTCCTAACTCCGTAGCATCCTTAACGGGGACAGAAGCAATTTCCTCACCCCACACACGAGCACTGCCAGCCCCCCTCTCTCCTCCCTGATGGCCCTACGCACCCCACATGCAGCTGATAAGAGCTGACATTTGCACGGTAGCAATTCCCAGCACAGGACACATTCTCTCCATGCAATTAGCATTAGTTCCTTAACAATACTTGCTGCCTGAAAGGATGCCAGCAGACTGCCAAGGAACCCACTTGTGTGTAGGGACAACTCCCATTTTCACAAAGCTGGGGCATGCAGGGGACGCACACGCTGAGCTCACCCAAGGAGATGCTATTTAATTCTTTGGCATGACATCATTTTCCTTAATTTACAAGGAACGTTGCTCAGAGTGGGAGCATCTCAGGAAGGATGTCCGCGCTGTGCAACTTCACAAGTACCACACACAGGCTGTTCACCCGCTATAATTAAGGGACAGCAACAGAGCAATAGGGTAATATCGAATTCAGGGCAGGAGTCTAACTTCAGGGCTTTGCAACCCATCCTGGAGGTGCCACTGTCCCTCCTCCTCCCTTCAACAGACGAGGGGTTCAAGGTGAGTAAGGAGTCTCCTGCTGTGAGCAGGTAAGGTATGTGTCTCTGCAGCTTGGCAGCATGAATCCCCCTCCTTCCAGGCCCAGAAAGCAACAGCAACAGGGCACCCAGTGTTGGGTGGGGGGACCTCAGCCCCAGCGAGACAAGGAACTCTGCAGTGGGAGAGCTGGGCAGAGACCCCAGGAGTCCTGCTGCCTGTCCAGGTGCTCAGCAGTGGGCAATGCTCTTCTTGCTCATCAGCATAAGCACAACAAGCAGTAAGAGGGTTTAACAAGCAGGTTACTGCTGCGAGTTGGTCTCCATCCCCATCCTGGGGTCACTTGCTTAGCCACAGTGGCTGTGTTGTTGTGTTTTCTTTCTTAAATGGGTGAGCACAGCTAATGTGTAACCTCTGCTCTGCCCGTAGTGGCTCAGTCAGTAAGGCTCCATTAGCTCTGAGGCAATCAGTGCCAGAGCACTCTCCTTGAAAAATGGCAGACTTTTATCAAAACACAACTGTAATATTCAGCAATTAGTGCCCACATCACCTATTCCATTGCCAGTGGGGTCAGGAGGAAGCATCTCTGCTTGGCAGGGTGTTAAAGCACATCCATCCCTTTGGGCGATGTTAAAGACCTGCGTTAGCCCTTTGACTGCACTTCTCCCCTCTCCCCAGCACACACAGAAACAAAGCCACTCAGCTGCCAAGAGCAAGAGAATCTGTACTGGCCAGGCCTGGGTTAAAAAATATATATCAACAAACAAGCCCTTCAGTTCATCGTTTTTTCAGATGATGTAAGAAAAAAACCCCAAAATGTAAATGGAAAAACATCAGAATCAAAGCGATTTTGATCTGGTCAAAAATTCTTTTTTGAGAAAACAAATAATTGCTTTACCTCACCTGAAACCAGTCCTCTTTCAAGAACCTTAGAGGAAAGTTTTTCATTTTCATTCACTCTGAATGAGATGTTTTGGAATCAGCACCAATAAATTCAGCTCTGGTGGAAGCTGGCAGCCCTGGCAGTACGCAGCCCTCTGCACCTCTCTAGCTCCTTCCAGTGAGTGATCTCAGAAGGTTTTAACATTAATTACAGTCCAAAAGATCACCCTGAAGCACATCAGTATTAATAGCTGTTTTACCGATGGTAAACAGAGACATATGGGGTGAAGCATCGTGCCCCGGAGAGGCTCAGTGACATGAGCAGTTTGGAAACTCAGGAGATGATGGTTTCCAATCTTGTTCTCAAACCACTTGACCACCCAGCCTTTCTGCAGCAAAACACTTTTATGGCCAGTTAATGGCACTGCACAGAGTGCTGGGGCTTATTTTTTTCTTTTATTCCCGGAAACAGACAATTAAGAGAAAAGTGTGCAAAGATCTACGGCTCAGTGTCAAGCCGGCATTAACAGGCAGATCTTGCTTGCTGCATCTAAGAGAAACCCCTGGCGGATGCAGGCGAGGAGCTGCCGGCAGGGACCGGACCAGTCTGGGACCCAACAGGGCACAAAGAGGGCAGCCGGCACGAGGAGAGGGACCACCACTGCACGGGAGGGATAGGGATGTCTGCATGGCAAGTAAGGGGAAAATCAAAGTGAGCACGACTAAAGGTGGGAGCTACACAGAGCACGTGGTGGGCTGGAGTCCAGCTCTGCAATGCTACGTGGAGATTCTTCTGCCATACTTATATCCACATACAGCGTTTTGGGCCAAGGACCAAAACGAGCAGCATCCCCACAGATGATGATGGAGCTGCACCTGATTATGCCAACCCTGATAATTTATGAAAAAACAAATGAGGCCGAAGAGTGGTTCTGAGCATTTTGCCCGAGGCAGAGGATCTCTGGGATAAAGTCAAAGCCAGAAAGGTAAAGGTCCCAGACCCACACTCACTGCATGACACCATGTCAGACAACCTGGAATGCCATATGGTAGCTACGATTTGGCAGAGCCTCCTTCATAACCTGGAGGTGTTTTTTTGTTTAGCAATAAACCTTCTCCATGATGTTTTCTCATGTTCTCCCTGTGTTTTCCAAAGGGGCTTGGGGCTACCTGCTACTGCCTCACAGCTGATCCTCTTTTTCACCCATGCTTTCTGTAAGATCATACCTGAACACTAGCTTTTCTAGAAATACTAAGATATATTTTGCCCAAAGAGGTTCCAAAGAGCATTTCACCACTGGATGCACATATGCTCTTGGCAGAGATCAGCCCCTCCATGCCTGGAAACGCTACCACCTCTGCAGCAAAACACAGTGTATGAAGTCCTATAAAGTAATGCCGCTTAAATGTTTACTACTAAATTCAAACCTATTGGGACCCGAACAAACTTGTAGAGAGAGACAGAAAGCAATTAACATGTGGCCTCACGAAATGTCAACAACTTCTTTGTAGATACCCCACCCAACGTTGGCTGAAGCCTGGATTTTATCACTAGGCTCAAGATGCTTCTTGGGGAGAGGAAGAGAAAGCGGAGGGGGGTGTTATAGCTTCAGTTCCTGGAATCCAATGATTGTGGAAGACTGTCAATTGCGTTTAGAAAAAAAAAAAAAAACACAGAAAAACATGTTTCTATCCTTTCTCAATGTGGAGAAAAAAAGAACCCAAAATACAAAATTCTAAAGGCACGAAACCATAAGGCTGAGAATGAAACCTCAAAACATGTTATTTATTTATAGACAACAACATCGGCTCATGTTTTTTTAACTCCCTCTCATGATGCTTATGATGTTTTAGTGCTTTACTCATGATCCTTATTTGCGGGAAGAGAGATAAGGACTTCTGCGTCTGCCGCTCCTTAGCTCAGTGGCTGATTTCTTTATATCCTACAGCGATACCATAGGCATTTCTGTTCTGTCTTATGCACTGCTCCTCCTGAAGCCTTTGGGTTTGTGCAGCAGCTCAGTGAGATGCTGTACCACAAATGGGCTGCCTGGGCTGCAGAGAAAAGGGTCCGATAAGGAGTCCAATAAGCACTCCTGCAGCTGCCAAACACCCATGCTAAGTAATCGGGTGTCTACGAGTAGCTGGCTGCATCCGAAACCAATGGCTGTGTGGCAAACCCAGCCTGTGCTAAGGAGACCCCTGCACCACATAAATGGGGGACAGTGCAGAGATGCTGCTCCAGAGTCCAGCATCATGCAGAAATATGGTCTCATGCTTTCCGAAGAAGTGGTGCAACCACAAGATGCTCCTGCCAGTAGGGCTTGGCTTAAGCTTGGCTGATAGGCCTGGGCTTGGCGCCTTGCTCCTGCGGCCACGAGACTGTTTTGCTGCTCCAGGAGCTCGGCACAGGGCAGACCTGGCCGGTGTCACACACATGGTGTAATGGATTCTTTCTCTCCCCTGGCAGCGTGGGTACCACCACCCGTGATGCTGAGCACAAAAACACAAATCCTGACCTGGCTGAGGTTGTATCACCTCGGTGTTATGTGTACATCCTGCAATCACCCTCTGGTCGGTCACGGCTTATCCGTGCCTTCTGCACACCCCGGGGTCTCTGGGCTCGCATGCAACAAGCGCTGCACTGCTGAGGCTGGTCCAGCGTGCTGACACACACACATCACACCCTTGCTTTGCCAGCCCTTCTTGCTTCCTGCTGCAGCTGAAAAACAATTCAGAGGCCTCTGTTTAAAAGCTCTCAATGGACTAGCTCTTGGCAATCCCTGCCTCACCCTCCCTGGTGATCTCAACACAGGGACTGGGCATGAGGGACCTGGGGCTGGCAAGGCTCGAGCTGTGCCTGGCCTCAGGCATGTGCAGAGTGGAGCAGCCAGGACTGGTGCCACAAACACACATGGGTGTGAACACACTCCTTGCACACAGCACTGTGCACAACCTTGTGCTCAAGGGATCCATGAGCAAACACTGTCCTCCCCCAGTCTTTTAGTACCTTCAGCTCCCAGACACCAAGGTGAGGAGCTTGCTGGAGACAGCCTGGAGGATGGGAGGCTGAGATGGTGTGTGTGTTTCTTTGTCCCAATACTCACAGCAGAGCAGCAACAGACCTTCATCTCAGCATCTCCTGGCTGCTAAAAACATCAATAAATTTACATAGCTTCCCTGAAAGACTGTTCTTGCAAGGTGGGGGAGCCCAGGGGGGCTGCGGGGTGCAGCAAAGCTGTGGGTGTTTCACCCCCAGCCACATGCCATGGGGTGTGCGTGGTCCACGGGGCCACTGGGCACCCACTTGTTCCCCCACCATGGGCTCGTACATCTCCTGCCGAGCCTCCCAGCTGCTTTCATTGATGGCCATGGAGCAGGAGCAGGGCTCACCTGCCAGTAGCAGTCTGGGCAAGCACAGAAAGAGGGGTGTGTGTTTAGTGCAAGCATTCCCAATTCAGAAACCATTACAGTTTAAAAAAAAATCAAATCAAATAAAAAGCAGCCCATCTACACAAGCCGCGGGAATGCAGCTTAGCTGATTGGTGACTCTGTGATTTGAAATAATTAAGAAAGGTAAATGAGAACAACCTCCCCAGTCTTTGTGGCAAATACCAAGCAGGCAATGAGCAGGGAGTAGTTTTTGGAAGGAGAGGATTTCTTGGTCTATTTGTTGGGCCCTGACTTCAGGCTGATTGCTCATGCCAAGCCCATGTCCATGGTGCCAGACAGTGAGGTGGGCTGGTGCCCCGGCACAGGACTGACCACGCTGCATCCCTACCAGAGGCCCTGCTGGAGGCTTGGGATTTGGGCTAAGCTTTACAGGGCAGTGGATGTCCTCGTGCTGTCTCCCCAGGGCTGGCACTGTCACAAGTATTACAGCAATCAGATGCTCCTGTCAGGGCATTTGAAGCCTGGCAGGAATGTGGGGCAGGGCTGGGGACAAGGGGTTGTACTGTGACCTCAGGTTCTGCCAGTGCAGAGGGGGCAGCTCGTCGTGGAAGAAGAGTTTCTGAGCAGCTCGGTGCCGGCTGCATGCTGGGGAGAGGCACCGAGGGAGGTGACACCAACCTACTACCACCACCCAGCGAATTGCTGCTTATGTATCATACCTTTTCTGCAAAAGGACCAACACCTTCTGTTTTGCATTGCCATCGTTTTTGCCTCTGCCTTTCCGCACAACTTATACTGCAATAAGGGAACATATCCATAGGATGGGTAGTGCCATCTTGAAAAAAACCCCATCTTTTAGAAAGCTCTTCTCACAGTTCTACCACGGAAGAAAAGTACCTTTTATAACTGGGCTTCCTTTAACCATCTGTGACAACTGACCTTGCTCCCATCAGCGTGATGGAGGAGCAGGTTAGCAGCAATGCTGGTGCCACACCAGAGTATTGAAGCTTTGCCGTTACACAAATACATGAGGCTGTCAGTAAACTGTTCTCACCATTCACACCTTTTTTCCCAGGACAGCAAATGCTGTGAGACTAATCGTTATCCTTCAACAGATGACTCCCAACAGTACCAGACCACAGTTGTCAGATGGAGGGAAATAAATGTACCTGCCACAACATGCCTCAGGTGTCTGATGCCTTTTGGAAGCATATAAAACAGTGTCCATCAAATATGCCTGGCAGGAGGAAGAGCACAGGCTGCTCTGCGGAGTAAGAGGCTGCTTGCTCAAGGAGAGCTCAGGAAAAGGGCAGAGAAAACCTGATTTCTGAGACAGTGAGGGCAGGTGGAGCAGCTGTGGGGCTGGGGACAGGCTTGCACAGCCATGGGTCCATCTCTGCTCTGTGGCAACCCTGGGAAAGTCACCCAGGGTTATCCGCACTGCAAGGTTAGCCTGAGTTGCAGCTGATGCTATGTCCACGCTCAAACCCAATTACTTGAGAGCATGGTACTTCTCACGGGAGCTGCCAGGGAGGAGGGCAGGGCCCCTTAATGCTGCTACATTACAGGGATGCAGTGTGCGACAGTGCCACTTTGGTGCCACGGCATCCCACCACTGTGCTTGTAGAGGTTCTGGAGCACCCATTCCATGTACCGCAAACCCCACAGCTGCCGTGCACCCCTGCACGACAAGAGACACAGAAACTAAAGCAGTATCAGATGCCTTCCTACCCGGCACCCAGATTTGTCTCACGCAGTGGCTGCTGTCCCCTGGAAGCTGGGTGGTACTGGGGAGATGACAAGAGGGAGGAGAGGCTCATAGGAGACTGCTGAGCATGTCTACATGCAAGGTCAATTCCCAGGTAGCACAAACGAGGTAGCTCAGCTACAGTCGTTATCAGCTTGAGAGACGAGGAACGGGAAAATGCTGCTCCATGACTTATGGCACTGAAATGCTGTCTCTGCACGGCACTGGGTCAGCACACCATGCTGCTCCAGGTCTCCTAGGCTTGCCCTCTGTCTGCCATGGAGAGCTAAAACCTGCAGTGGACAAGGTGTGAGTGCTGGTCCCTCTGACTCCCCTCTGCCCGCACGGCAGACGCTGCATGCCTGAGCCAAGCTACGACGCAGATTCGCTCAGCTCTCGCTCCTTCATCACTTCATCAATCTCTTTTTGTTTCACATCCCTGTCAAGCAAGACCCAAAAAAAGGATGAAAGGGAGAGAAAGAAATTAATTAAAAATCCTGACCATTTCTTGCTACTGCCTGGATCCATTGCCTCCTTGCTAGAGAAATCCCCGGTAGGACATTCACCTTCCCAGCCTCAGCTGCAACATTTCAATTTCCCTCGAAACCCTGTCAATAAACCCCACCAAAGCAGCGATTCCCAGTACCGCCATGGCTGTGAAAGAGGGCCTTGATACACAGGCCACCTTCTGTTCCCTAGAGCCCTGCTCCTGAATGATACCTGTGTTGGAGGGCCAAGATCCCACAAGGAGCCCCTTTGCCAGCCGGACACCTTGCAAGCAGCAGTGCCAAGACTGCCTTAGGCGAAAACGTATTTCACTGGAAATGAGGGAAGAATGCCAGCCCATTTCAGCAGGGCCATGGTTTCACCCAGAAGATGCAGCACTGTCACTGCAGGCCTCCTCACTGCTGCATCCCCAGGGTGCCTTCACCGTCCCGGGGCTGAGAGCACCAGTGATGTCCCCTGTCCCCCCTTGCCCTTTTCTCTGCCTTACAGATTTCCTCCTTTGTCACCCCTGCTCCTTGCAACCACTGGCAAGGAGTAGATAATTACTCCCTCAACCCTCACCCTTGATAAGGTTTCTATTTCTCCAGTGCATGGCTCATGCTCAGAGTACATCCTTTCAGGAGCAGCTTTACACCACTGATGAAGGAAGAGGAGAGCAAGCTTCTCTGCAGAGAGGGGCTGCTGCACAGCACAAAGCTTCTGACAGAGACGAGATGTGGATGAGAGAACAGCTCCTTGGCGTGGCAGCAGGACAGTACACCCAAAAAAGCTGCCCTGACATGAGATAACATTAACACAGCCTATGTTGCAACCCTGGGGCTGTAGCTCCTAGGCGCACTCCAAGGAGCAAGAAGCTTGAAGATGCCCAGTAGACCCTCTAGGGTGTCCCACAGGAATGGTACCTGAACTCTGAGGAGACGATGATGGCAGAAAAAACAGGATCACTATGGAATTACCAGCTTTGGGGAGGAGAGAGAGAGGGTGTTTGAGGTCCGTATTTCTTGGCAGTTGTGTCCTTGCTTTCATCCTGCTGGCTGGGAGGATGAAGATTCGCAGATGTGCTTATAAAGGCAACGCAGCAAGAACTGGCCCAGCTCTTCACAATCTCCACTGCCTATCTCAGGGCTTGGGGCAAGGTGTTCCCTGCCTCTGCCTGGCAAGGATGTGAATTCTGATGTCCTTTGGTGGAGTGAAGAACCAGAAGGAGGTGGTGCTGAGCCACTATGAGCTGGTGCTTTTGTCTCCAGTAAGCCAAAGCAGTTTACGTCAGTCTGTCAAGCACCAGAGTCCCTGTTCTGCTGGGACTCACCAGGAGATCCCAAACAAAGCCCTTGGACAAAGGTCAAACGAGTTGCCTCCAACTCCCTGTGCTGCTGGAACAATTCCCCCCACGCCACGGCTCAGATTGACGCCTGAGGCTGCAAACTGCAGGGTCTCGTCCCACTCTGGCTGCAGAGTGTCAGTGAGAGCTGGTGATGGATCGAGCTGTCCTGGGTGCAGCATGGCCAAGGAGGGCTTTCCCCAGGCTCTGCATCCCACATGTCCTGCTGCAACCTTCACACAGGCACCGCAATGCCCATCAATGCCTCCAGCTCTCCACAAGCCCCCTGCCACCATCACCTCTGCTCCCAGGGCCGGGGTATCCCCATGCAGCACCCGCAGCCTCTCTCCCTCCCACTGCAATACCTTTTGCTCTCCCCTTCGGTCTGGGACAACCCTGACCCTCTTCCCTCAGCCACAGACACCCTGAAGCCTCCAGCCCTGGCTCTGCGAAGGTTACGTGTTTAGGGGTAAGTCATTACTCTGAGGTTTTGCTTGTCGTCTTTGCATGGATTTATGGGTGGGTGGCTTTCAGCCTCATCTGAAAGCATTAGTCCTGCGTGCCCCAAAAGAGAGACATCACTTTAGTGCCTTCCTTGGGCTACTCCTGGGATGGCTGCCGTCCTCCATGAAGAGACAGCAGGGCTCAGGGAGGCCGCAGCTGCAGGAGATGAGAAGGCTGCTCAGAAGGAGAGAGGGAATAAATCAAACTCTTCCTCCAGTTGTGCCAGGGAGAAAGGAGAGACAAGCGAGGCCCTGGACCCCTGCAGTGAGCTCCACAATGGAAATGTTCACAGCTAACCATACCAGCCATTCAACCTACCAATGCTCTGCAAAGCTTGGCCATCGCCAGCCCTGGGGAGATGGGGGGAGAGGAAGGTTGTGACCCTTGGCAAACTGGGAAACGTTTGCCCCTCCCAACCCCACAGTCACTCTAAACAAAAACCAGACACTCCACAGTTTGCTACCCCTGGAGATCCCCTTGGTAGGGCTTGTTCTCATCCTCCTAGGGTCTTGGCTTCCATCTGGGCTGCTGGTTGAAATCCAGCCCAGGCTGGTAGAGACTTCAAAAGACAGTGTCATCTGAGGAGTAGTGGGTGGTCCACGTCAAACGAGTCGATAGCTGACTGTTCTTATATAAGCCACCACAATAGGGCCTCCTGCTCGACAGCCTCAGAAGAAAGGCGAAGGGCTGCATCAACCACAGGGAGCGGAGCCTGTCCTCGGCCCCAAGGGTGGTCCCTCTGGTGCAGGGCAAGTCACCTTAGTAGGTTGGCATGGGGAGGTGGACATGCCCCTCTATGAGCAGAGGCTGTCTATCTATCTATCCATCTCTGTTGGGTTTGTCCCCAGCACCGTTGGCCAGCCCTAGCTTCACCCTCCGCATGAAACAAAGCAAAACAAAGCACGACAACAATAACGGCACACAAGGGAACGGCTTGGAGGAGGGGGGCGCCTCTGCTCGCCACACTCGCAGCATCCCTGGCAGGATTCAAATGTGCCAGCCTCCAAGTGAGACGTATCTGTACCCTGTGCCGGGCTGCAGGAGTGGCCAGAGCAGCCAAACAGTCCCTGCAACAGCCCCGCAATGTCAGCACGGGGACGGCGTGGGTGGAGGACGGTGGCAAGGCAGGGATGCTGCATGCCAGTGAGCCCCAGCAGAACAACGCCAGCAAGGTCTGCAGTCACCGCTGCCCGCTGCTCACTGCCTGCTGCCCACTCCCCGAGGCTCCCGAATCAAGGGGGCGCGAGGTGAGGGGCTGGCAGTGGGCGGGAGATTCTCACAGCTCCAGCAGGCAGACAGGGAGGGTGGAGGGTAGGGTGAGGGCGGGGGGGGCCCAAAACAAATAATAAAAACAAAATCCCAGTAAGCACATTAGAATTCGTTTGAAGTGCAGAGAAGCTTTCAGGCAGGGTTATGTACATCTCCCAGCCCGGCATGATTTACATGTTCCTTGCAACCAAAGGAATCTTCCCTGATTTGAAGTAAAACAGATGTTTTGGGTTTTTCTCCTCCCCCCACCCCCCCCACCCCCTTTTAATAATTTCTTTATTGAAATGATGGCTATACAGCCAACCAGCCCAGAGCGAGAGCCCTGCTACCCCCAGCAGGCCTCTGCTGGGACCGGAGACCTGCTGCCCTGCATTTCGGGACAGTGCCTTGTTGTTGTGGTGGCCATGCTTGCACGCGTCCGGAGATGTGGAACCAGCCCCGCTCTCCCGCAAATGCTGCTCCGGAGGCATCGCTCCCTGCAGGTTTCTTCCCTTGCTTTTCCCTCTGCGTGGAAGAATTGCAACTCCCAGCAGCTTTGCCTCCTCTGCAGCTAGAGCTAACACATGGATCCTCCATCCCTGCCCCACCAGCCCAGGTCCAGGAGACCTTCTAATCTCTACTACTGGTCCAGGAGACTTGTTGCGTTTGACGGTGGGACTTGCCCTTGCTCCTACACCTTAGCATCACACCTTACCCTGGTTGTGCTCTATCCTAGCAACGTCGATTGAGAAGGGAAGCCTGGCCAATGCCCACGGACTGGAGCAGGGCAGCAGCTGTGCTGTTCACACATCCCAAGTGAAACAACCCAGCACAGGGGCTGGTGTCAGGCAGACAAGCTGGAGCTGGGAATGTCTCTTGGTTTGAGAACTATGGGATCTCAGCCAAGTTACTTTGCCCCTATTTTTGTCCCATGTTTTTCACCCAGTAAAGTCATTTGTGGAAGGAACTTCCTTTTCCCAGAGGGATGCACAGCACCAAGCGCAGCAGGGGCTTCTGAGTGCTGGTTGATGCTGCAAACTACCAGCATAGCCATGCCCTTGAGTTTACACTCAGAATAATAACTCATGGCCAGTTGCAAATCCATCCAGCTCCCCCCATCTTTCTTTTCTTTCTCTTTTTTTTCTTTTAAACCCTGTTGTTATTTCTCAGTACTTTGTTGGTGGCAGGGTGGGAAGGCTTTTTGTAACACATTCACGTACCATTGGGACTCACTCCCATTCCTGTCTGGTACAAGAGATTGCACAAGAGCGAGAAACAAACGGGGATGAGGAAATGCGTGTTTATAAGAGGCAGCGCTGTCATCGTGAGCAAGGGACCCCCCGCAAGAGAGCTGGCCTGGGAGCCAGGGGAGAGTTTCCATTCTCTCCTAACACTCCATTCATGCCTCGTTTCATACCTCCCTGGAGGCTCTGCGACTGGCCACAGTCCCACAGCACAGCGCGGGACTCACACCCCCCATGCGCCGCCTTCTGTGATATTTGTTGTTGGGAGAAAGAGAGAGATGTTGCTGTCTCATAAAGATAATAAATTGAGAAAGAGCAGCGCCCTTTGCTATTGCATGTGCTCCTTGTTTTCCTCCCGCAGCAGAGGAGCGGGTCCTCCCTCCTGCATCGCCCAGTGCCCTCTCCACTGCGCACCTCGCCTCTGCCTGCTCCCCTCGTGCACCCCTGCTGCCCATCCTCACGGGGCTCTTCGTTAACGCCCACCGCGGGGGCTTGCATGGGACTTCCCCACTCAGTTGCTGCAGTTGCCACAATGATCATCCTCCTGACTTGATCAGGAGCCCTCCGTATAATCCAAACCACATTGCTGCCTGATCGGATACAGTCACTGGTAAATAACCTTGACTGCAGTGGTCTGGAAGAGAGAGGGATCCCATATCACCACTATTAATGATTTAGGATTGTACATTGTTTGCAGATGAAACAGAGAGGGTCTCATCACTCGCTGCTCCCTGCCCAGGCATCTTCCCCAGGACAGTCCCTGCCCCACCTTACTTCAGATGGCTCTAAGCTAAAGTCACCCGGGTGACAGTTACTCCTGCATGCAAGGAATGGCGATGGCTGATCTCTGCACTCCCTCATGCATTGCAGAGCCCCCAGTGATGGGGCTGGGGTCCCCCTGGAAACAGGTGGGGTATTAGTAAAACCGAAAGCAATCGCCATGCACACATAGTACAACCCACTTGTGTCCCTCTCCCTTCTGGTCCTGCAAGCCCCCCGCCTCCTCCCCCCTTTCTCCACACACCTCAATTTCATTATCTCTGATCTTGAGCTGCCTATTACACGCTTTTTGCCAACATAAATATTTAATCCCGGCGCATTGCACAGAAAGGCCCTTGTGGAGTTAATACTTCAACTCATGTTTCCACTTGGAAAACAATTCAGCGGGTGGCAGTGCAGCAGGTACAAGCCAGGGACAGAGCTGAAAGCTGGAGGTGGCCTGCAAGAGCGCAGGAGCCGCGTGGGCTGACAGAGATGGGCTTCATGCTATGGGGTGGGCTTCACACCATGGGCTGGGCTGCAGTGGGGCAGCTCTGCCAGAGCAGCGATCAGGCAGGTTTGGATAGGCAATGGAAGAGCAACAGGGATGTCACTGCAAGCTGCTGCCCAGGGAGTGTTGTACACTGCCAAGGGGAACACAAGGTGCAGCACTTTGCTGGGCTGTAGCAGTATTTAGGATATTCTGTTCTCTGCAGCGCCCTCGGTGGAAAGCCCTCTGTAAAGGGTTTGCTTCACCTGCCAGAGCACAAGGCTAACCAGCCACACAATCACATGCTGCTCCACGCGTGCACCGTCACAGATATCCTCATCAAACATCTCAAAAATACACCTGCATACCCAGAGGTTATTTAGAGCAGGAGCTGGCCATGATTTCGCCTCAGATGGGCTACGGGATAAGGGTTATGGGATGGTAGGTTTATGGGGTATTGGGCAGCACTAAGGTACATGTTCCTGCTGCTGGTATAGGAAAGACCCCCAGCAAAGCAAGGTGTCTCTGCCTCCCAGATCCAAACCCATAAACAGTATGGACAGATACACACAGCAGTCCTCATCCATACATTTCCATGCACTTGGGTCCAGCACAGACAAAGGGCAGCACCCATGGGGACGCAGCACCGCAAAATGTACACAAACCCTAACAAAGCCCCGAAACCCAGAGGGGAGAAGAACAAGAGGCAGAGAAGACAGAGAAGGTGACACTGGTAGTGCTGATGGTCCCCAGAGGCAGCCTGTTAATCAGGTAAATACATCACAGCCTGCAGCAGTGCTGCAAAGGTTGGATTCATAGGATCACCCCAGGTAGCTTCAGGTCCCCACCAGTCCCCTACATACTGCCTTGATGGGGATAAGGCCAGCTGGGCAGGCAGGACAGTGGGTTGGGATGAGACAGAATCTTTGTTTCTGTCTTGGCCTACTTTATGGGCATAAAGCAGGGAGAGCTGCATTGATGTGACTCGGGCATTATCCCAGACTTGCTCTGGGACAACTAAGCTCACAATTAAGCAAAAAGATGTTGTTATTAAGACAGCAACTTCCTCTGGAGAATAGGCTGCCCAAGCCAGGGACATGCAGCAGACCTTGCCCGTGCAGGATGGACACTCCTGCAAGAAGGGGGGTGCAGCGTAGGGACAAGAGGACAACTTGTGGCAGCTGTAATGGCTTGAAATCCTTTTGCTTATATCTGTGGTGACATGCCAAAGGGCACTGAAGAAGTGTTTTGGTTCGAGGTGCTTGTTCTGAGAGGTTTCCCCAGCAGCCTGGGGTGGGTGTCCCAGAGAGCAAGAGGCATACCCGAGCATCCCCCACCCCATGCAAGAAACTGGCATTGGCGCGTAAAGGTTCTGGTGTGCAGGATACGTACTTACCCCACACCCTGTCAAAGAAAGGCTGGAAGACTGTGATGTTGCAATGACGCAAACCAGATAGAAAGAAAACATGAAAGTATCCCAGCCTGGTGGCAGGCTTGTGCAATGAGATTAAGAGCTGAGGCTATTTCCATAACTGCAGGGCGGTGGGAGATGATCAGAAGGAAGGAGAAAACGATGCCAGGGGCTGGCACGTGCCAGACATAGCTCAGGTTGCTGCTGCTGTGCACTGCCCTGCAGCTTCCCCAACCAACAGGAGAAAAGATGGAAGAAAAGCAACAGGCCCTGATTCAGGGGTATGACAGCCCAGCGCTGAGTCAAGGTAAGCACCCAAGCCCACCTCACTGAGCTGGCTGGCTGCCCAGCCAGTGGCTCCAGGTGTTTGGGCAAACATCTAGCAGTGACCCAGCACCGAGCTCCCTGAGTCGGGGCTCCCTGCTGCCAGGGCAGCAGGTCTCCACACCCAGCTCCATCAGCTCATCTAGTGAAGCCAGGACCCTGCCCCACCACCCCCTCCATCCACCATCCTCTGAACAAAAAGCAACCCTCATCCCCTACTTTTCTTTTTTAGAAACATTTAAATTATGACATAAGCTTTGGCTCCAAGGGTTTTCAGTGAAAGCCAGGGTATTTTCTTTCCCCTTTTCATAACAGAAACCATATTGCTGTATAATCAAATTTATCTCATGCCTGATGAGGGAAGTGAGCGTGTGTGTGTGAGGTGACCAGGAGTAATAAGGGCATGTGTGCTGGGAACAATCACTCTGAAGGTACTCAAAGAAAATATCCTTGGCAGTATGAGGTGGTATCAGATTGGGGAGACCAAGCAGAGACCAAGTGGGCCACAGCTCCAGTAGGGAGCACAACCCATGGCAAGTCCCACCTCACCACGTAGATGCCACCTCTGCAACCAAGCAGCTACTTCTCGGCTTTCTCTCCCATTTTATTATGCTGTTCTCACTGTACAGGAAACCTAGCAAAGGGTGTAGCTCAGTTTTAACATGTCTGTTTTACAGCTGGGAAAACTCAGAAAGCAGCAGCTACTTTGAGGCTACTTGAGTGTCTCCACTTTACAGTGACCTACTCTAGTGCAAACTCAGCTGAAGCCAGTGGGAGCTGTGGCTCTGCCAGTGAAGCCTTGAAGATGATGCTCCCAAAATGGAGATGTTTGAATTCACTGGTTACTTTTGCAAACACGGGTTCTGCAGCAGGGACTTGGCCACCTAAGCACTAACATAACCTGAGACAGGCAATGAGGGCTGTGAACTTGTGAAGCTGAGGGATTTCTAAAGCCTCAGAACATAAAACTGAAAAAGGTCCCAAAATGTGGGCACTCCTGACAAGTCCACTATTAAGCAAAACAGCTAAGCAGCAGCAGTTGCAGCAAAGAAATTGCAGGCCATGTCCTACCACACTACTGCTCCATCATCTGAACCCAAGACTGCCTGAGGTCTAGGGGAATAACACCTCCCTTCAACACCACTGAAGACCAGCACAGAAAAACCCAGATGCACTCAATATCCTCAAACTAGAAAAATACAAGCAAACTTCTTTTGCAGGGGACAAACAATCCCAAAACCCAAAGAATAAGTTAAAGGTCACTCAAGATCTACCAGAAAGCAGGTGAGTTCAGCAACCGCCTGTGCAGGAGGTCCGTCACCCATGCAGCTCCCCCATGACAAACTCCCTGCAGCTGGGAAACAGCCTTGTCCCGTGACCTTGAGGGGGAGAAGCGGTGGCAGAGCCAGAGGGCTCACCGTGTGCTGATAAAATCCAGTGTGGCACGACCACGAGGTGGGTGCTTACAGATATAATGCTCTGCACAAGCCAAAGATTAAAAGAGAAATGTTGGGATTTTTTTTTAAATGCATAGCAAAAAAAAAGGAAAATGAAGATAACAAAGTGCTCTCTGGGAGAAAAGGCTGGTGAGAGACTGTGCTGTTGCTGTTACAAGAAAAGGATGGGGTGGGATGTGCTGCAGGTGTCCTTTGGAAAAATGAAACAAAAAAAATGTTTAACTAGTTTTATGGACTTGCAGGCCACGTATGAGATAAATGCACATTGCTGGTCTGAGCTGGGACAGATCTTGTAGGTAATGGCATCCATACTTTGCCTCTAGAGTGTGGAGGAAAAGATGGGCAGATAGGATTAGTTTATGACTTATTTTTTTATTTGGATCAGCATCGCCTTTTGGGCCCGGTATCTCCAGCTTTTGGGACCTGGGGTCCCATCCAGAGTCTGTCTGAGCTGATTTACTCCCTGGGCTGTGGGTATGGCTCCAGCTTCAGATAAGACCTGTGGGTGCAGTAGTATCTGAACACCTGGGCACCAGAGCAGCTTGTCACATCCTTCCTGGGACATATTTATGGATACAGCTGAGCTGCTTTTGGCCCCTCCTTAAGGCTAGAATTAGCCTATTAAAAACTTGAATTGTCTGCAAATATCAGGTTGAGCTGCTACTGGGTGCAGGGACCAGTCAAAGGAGGAGGCAAAAACTTCCCATCCAAACATCAAGGTGTTGGCTAGCGACGCATGAACACACACGTGGCAAATCCAATCATCATTTTGCAGAGACAAAGTCTGCCTGGGGTGTACAAGAGCTATCCAGCCACAAAACAACGCATGGTGAATCACCCTAACAGAGACCCGAGCAGTAAAACATCACCAGCACCACAGCACGTAAGGTGCCAGCTCCAATCCTGCTGCAGAGCAGCCCCACCAGCCCAGGCTTGCACTTTGTCTGATACCCCCTTGCTCTCCTCTTGCTTGGCAGAGCAGGTGTAAGGCCGTGGGACTGCCAAGTGAACACAGCCGTGCTGCGTCTGGCTTGGGCTGGCTTGCACACAGCCTGCTTGGATCCCTCTGCATCAAGCTTGCCCGTAATTTAAATTCCAGGATCAGCATGGGCAGAGCGTGTTTTGGGCTGTGCGCACCCCAGCAGGACTGCAAGCAGGACCGGAGCTGCAGACGTGATGTAACACTGCCTCTTTGTGTCAAAGCCCTGGTGCTGCCCCCCACAAGGCAAGCGAGCATCGCTCCTGCTAAGTGCCCGGGATGGAGGTGCGGCGGCAGAAGCTTCATCTGCGCTCTGGCAACAGAGGGAAAACTCCAGCTGGCAAAGTGGCATCGCCCGCTGTCTCTAGTACTGTTCAAAAAAGTCATTTTGCTGCCAGATTGGCTTTGCTGGGAAAAAAACACCAACACACTGAGGACAAGAACAAGAGAGAGGGGAGAGTGTGAGACACCAAGCCAGCCAGCAGCATTTTTGAGGGCATGCCACGGCTTCCTTGATGTGACCTCTCAGGTACCTGGGTCCCAGACTGCATGAGGAAATTAGGAAGAGGAGACCCTATTTTTGTGCTAGAGGCATTGCTTAATCCCCTGACCAAAAAAGCAATTCTTTTAAGTGCTCTTCTGAAGTGGGGCCTATGTGAAGTGCGAGCAAGGGCATCCCTCGACTCTGCTCAGCTCCAGCCCACTGAAGAGCTTCAGGCATGTCACATCACCTCTCCCTGCCTCAGTTTCCCTAGCTAGGACATGGCCAACAAGAACAAAAGCAATTGCCCTTCTCCTGACCCATTGCTCCCCTACAAGATAAAAGAAACACCCACTCCAAGCAGTGAATTCCTTGTGTCCTGGAAGGGGAGAGGGTTCAAACCCCACTGTAAGAATCAAATCAACATGACCCTCAGCTTTCCAGCCTTCAGGAAAAATGTATTCTATACCATGGAGAACTGATGAACAAAACAAATAACTCCAACGCAGTAGCACAGTGCAGGTTTTGCTGGCTTAGAGGCAAATCAAAGCCAGCAATGCCTGTGTTGATATTTATATCGCATCTCTTGTACTCACTCTCCCATTAGTCAATGACATAAGACTTGGACGGATCTATGTTAGTGGCATTAGGTTTCTACACGCTCAGAAATAAGAATAGTCTCCAAGTCCATAACTGTAAAGGGTTGGTGATAGGGATTTGGTGATGGGGAAAAGGTGGAATTGCAAAGGTCCATTTGTCTACCAACAGACAAAGAGGCCAAACTTCTCCTCTCCACCCTATTACCATTTCCCGAAAATATCCTATATTCGCACACTTCCCCAGCTGCAATACCTTACACAATGACCTGTCCATGCCTCCTCCTCCTCCTTGCTCCCCCACTGCCAGCCTTCCTCAAGCCACCCTCAGGTGAGCAATGTGAATGGGCCTGGACCCAGCCAGGTTTGGGGCTTGGATGCCAGGAATTTTTAGAACAAAACCACCAAGAATGTTATTTCAATCTGGACATCCTGAGGAAAGGGTGGGGAGGAGCCGGCCATGGGAGGCAACAAAGGCTGTTCTGTTTCTCTTTGTGACACAAGGTATGAGCAGAAACAGAGAATTTGGGGAGGATAACCTAGTCTTTCCAGCGAAAAGGAGGGAGAAGCTCATACGCTTGGCAGATACTAGGGAAGAAGGTTCCACTGAGGTCAGTGTACCTTCTGACTCCAGATATGTCCCAGGTGGCTGAATACTGGTGACAGGGACAGATCTGGATGTGGAATGAGGATTCAGGCACAAACCCAACTTTCACAATGGTGATGGCAAACGATCACTATAGTAATATTGCAGCAGCACCTGGAGGCCCTGATCTGAGTCACCCAGGCTGGTCTGTACACAGAGAGAGTGAGAGAGAGCTTAAAACCCGAGCTTATAAAGGGAACAGGCAAACAGATGAAGATGAAAGTGAGACAAAGCGATCTGCTTACATCACTCAGTAGAGCAAATGGCAAAGTTGGGAAGAGCCTCCAGCACCTTGACTGGCCATGAAGAAAGCATGAATGTCTTTTCTGTGGCCTCTATATGTGCACTCTCCTAATGTTGGAAACGTCAACAGGAGTCCAACCTTCCTCCATGCACAGGACTTCATTAATATCAGCAGAAAGAGAGACATTATCTCCTACTGAGCCCCTGACCTCCCTGTATAGACCATCTTTCATGGGGTCAATCCACCTCCACTGTAGTGATCTTCACGTAGCCCAGATGGGCCCAGACAGTTTCATGCTGGACTTGCTTCAGCAAAATCACATCTAAGAGAGCATTTGGGCAGCCTGGTTCTGAAGCAACCCTAAACTGCTGAGGAAGGATGAGCCTGCAGTTAGAGCACAGGCCTGGGATTTAGCAAACACTTGTTCAACTCCTGACTTGCCCTGTTTGAGCTTCTGCAAGCCAGGAATGCCTGAGAAGAAACTACAGCCATACACTGCTCAGCTTCAGGAAGCTGGAGAGCATGTGGAATAGAAGAGGTGGATTCAATGAAGCAGCACAGCTCCTATACACACAGGGGACTCAGCCAAGGGCTGTAACAGATGTGTTTTAACCCATGCCACTGAGCTATGTGGGATCTGTCTCAGATTGCTCCAGTGCTCATTCACGTGTCTTCCTGACAGAAGACCAACAATAACAATTAGTATCGTATAAGGAGCAGCAGACTGCTGCCAGCATTAGCACACTCTTGAGCACCAAGGGTTTCCATTCCACTTTTCATCCCAGCTATGCGTAAGGCAGAGGTCAGTCAACATTAATCAGCCTTGTTCTGGGCCAGCTCCTTTAGCGCATTGAGCTTGCTGAACTGTAATTGCTGTCTCTCTATGCTACGATGGGTTCCCCCTACTCAATGCCTTTGCCTCTTTCCTTAAGCTCACCAAACTAAAGTATGTTCACTGTTAGCCAGCATATGATGACAGAGGCTAAGCCTGGCCGTGCTGGTGATGGCCTTCAGACCCTACAGGGGATGACGCTGGCTGGGCAGTTCTTGGTGGGGCTTGGCTGCGGATGGGAGCCTTGTGTTGTCATTCTGAGGTCTAACTGAATCCCCTTCTATCTGATGGCAGTCCCCAATCTTCATCCCCTACGAAGGGTTTTCCACCTTTCCAATACTCCTGAAACACGCTCTCCCAGAGCCTTTGGGCTGCTTCAGGATCACCCTGGGGAAACCCTATCTGAGCCAGCAAAGGGAATGCAAATTTGAGGCTCCTTCTCAGCACATGAACACACTCCAAGGAAAGGCTCTGGAAGGGATCCTGATGACTTCCATATTATTTCCAGTAAATTTTGTGCTGATTCTTGGCACAAACACCGGAAATGAATAGGCTAGGTCAGGAATGTAAATAAAGTGAAACATTGGGAATTAATCTAATCTATAATTATAGTATCTGTGGTGCAGGGAAGAAGTCGGTGTGTTTGCACTGCAGCTCCATTGAGGAGCTGGAGGGGGTTTTCATTTCCCTTTCCAAAATTTCCCTTTTTGGCTGAGGGATACTTGGTGTCTCCCCAAGTATCTCAAATGAACGTGCTGGGCTGGCAAAGCTGCTTTCCGGCAGCTGATCAGGTACAGCTCAGCAAAGAGGCATCCCCAGGCACTCAGGGAATGACAGGGTGAGAAGCTGAGATGGATGAGCTAGAGAGATGGATGAGCTGAGCTGAAGGCTCAGGGAGGCTACGGGATGCACGGGGGAAGCTCCTGTCACCACAGCAGAGAGATTGGTTGGGTTTGTAGGGTGCTGAGCTATATAAGGGCCATGAGCAATATAAGCTCAGTCTTCCAGGCTGAGTGTGACCTCTGAGACAAGCCACAGCTCTTTCTCTTGACTGGTGTTTGGTGCTTGGTGCATCACCAGTTGCCTGTCACAGCACGGTGCTCCCAAGCTCCCAAACCATCAGTCTGACTGGCATTAACCGCTGTCTAAACTGGCTGGTCCATGCAAGATGAGCACTTAACAGACATGTAGACATCTCTCTCTCTGCCTTCCTCACCCCATCCTCTTCTAGATCCACCTGGGAGGAAGCTTGGCAGACTGCTCTAGTCTAGCTGACCTCAGGGGAGAACAATCCCCTCTCCTGTGATGTGTTTTGCAAGAATTATAAGACTTTTGGTTTTTAAGAGCTTAAACCAAACTTGAAAGACTTCAAGGACCATCCCCAGTATTCCTGTGTGCTTGCACACCAGTGCATTCACATGATGGCAGCATGGATCCCCATGCACAGGCACCTATGTCTGACAGACCGGCTGGAGTGTCCATGCGTGTACAAGAGTGTATGGAGCACATGCATCTTTGTTGACATGAACTACTTTCCCTCTGAAAACCCTCTGTGCAGGGACTAGCATCTCAACCCCAAAGTACTACAGGCAGGGGGAAGAAAAAGGCTGACAGGCAACATATTTTCATCAGACTGACATTGCAAAGGACAAGTAAATTAGTTCTCCTTTTGTTAGCTTATATTTTGAAATTACAGAAGTCTCAAAAGCAGAGGAATCAATCAGACTTTGTTTATTTGTTTGCTTGTAGAGCATTTTTTGGGTTTGTTTTTCATACTCAAGCCCAGCTTTGATCTCAGGTGGTAATACTCCAAACAAACGGTCAACAGCAGAGTGTAATTGCCATAGGTACTACAGCAGAAAAGGGACAGGATGTCTGACACATTTACAGAGCAGAAGAGACTTCCATGATCTCACAGTCCCCTCTCTCGATTTATGTGATACCCTTAGACTACTGAACAAGCAAAAGCATTTGCTTTTGAAGAGCTCTGATGATGCAGACTCTATGTGCTCACCTAACAGCCTAGGGAAAAGCACAAGTCCCTGCCGAGTTGCTATAATCAGGATTATACCCAGGCCAGAGCCTTTCAAGACAGCTATTTTTCCACAGAAACAAATGAAACAAGCAGAAGAAATTCAATTTAAGAAATGACCCCGTGCCCGTGTTTCTGTTGTTGTTACGTCTGCACGGGCTCAGAACAGAGTGTTAGCCTCACATTTCACTGTTCTGGCTTTCTTCATGCTGTGTTGCAACTGTATGGACATCTGAACAGAGGAATATTTAATGTGTGTGCCTATGTATCTGAGGATGCACAGATGCTAAATAAACACATGCTGGTTAGGCCCCAGGTTGGAGTAAATGTCTGTGTGTGTGCTGCATATGCATGCATCCACGGCAGTGCGTGCAAACACATTAAGCAGTAGGTCTATCAGTCCACGCAGGTGTGCTGGGGCATGCAGCAGCAGACGCCAAGGAAGGTGTGCTGTAGTGTGTGTGCATGAACATTTTTTGGATGCCCAGGAGTGTGGGTCCATCCTCACAGGTGCCAACACAAACATGTGTCCATACATGTGCGCTTAAGCGTGCACAGTCCTGGGAATGGTGTGCCAAGCCCTGCTGAGCGTTAGCGGTGGGATGGAGCCAACACGGTGCGTCACCGCAGGGCCTGTCCCCGCAGAAGGATGGGGTCCAAAGCTCCTTGATGCCAGGGGAATGATGCCTGCTGGCTGCCTGCAGCCATGGCTCCCCACAAAAAGCTACTGTCCCTCACCCAGGGGCACCTACAGAGAGTAGGAGCTGCCCATAGCCACCTGCAGGACAAGGGGCATCACTGATCTCTGCTTACCCCCTCCATGGCAATGTGCCACAAAGCAGAAGCCTGGCTTTGACCAAAGGGATGACAGAACCCCAGACAAAGCCTTACGCCTTCCACCCAAGGCTCTCCCAGCCCTTTGCAGACATCAGGAATTAGATCACAGAGCCCCTAAAGCAATGGGTGAGTGCAATTATCCCTGCCCGGCAGATGGGGAAGGTGATTTGGCAGCCCAGGCTGCCCAAGAGCCAGACCTTCTGGCTCCCAGCTCCATGTGTTCACCTCAGCAGCAGCCTCCCCATTAAACCCAGCGGCTCTTCCCTCTCCCAATGCCCCTGGCAGCCGTAAGCCGAACGGCTGAGAGCTCACAACTGGCTGATTTTATGGGCGGCGGGTTATTAGCAAGCTCTGCGGTTGCTCCAGCCTCTCCCTGGCATCTTGTCAGAGCAGCCCAGTTCCCAGAGATATTAATAATTATATTTATGCATTATATATATTTAACAGGAAAACATTTAAAATTATTAAATGGCAAGAGGTATCACTTGGAGCCCGCTCCTGGACACAGCCCTGCTCAAGAGATGTACAATAAAGGCTTCTCCTTCTTTGGAGGCTGTCAACATACTTAACTGGGGGGTGGTGGAGAGGGAGGCAAAGGGAAAGTATTAATCAAGATCTTTAAAAGTTCTCGCTGACAGACCATTTGCCAGCTCTTGCTTTAAATGCTTTTGTGGTCCCATAAAAAGTTTCATTACTCACTACAAAATGTGTTTTAATTATTACAGTCACTCTGACATTGAGCCCTGGGTGTTTCTCTCTTGCTTACTCTGTCTCTCGTCCATCTCCTTGCCTTTTTTCTCTCTTTTTTCCTCTCTTACTCTCCTGGCTCCTGCTGTCCCCCCCAAGATAGAGGATGCCCTGGCTAACAAGCCAGGTTGAAAAGCCCAGACTCCCTCCAAACGACAGTGAGGTTGAAAAGCCCAGACCCTCTCCAAAGGATACTGAAGGAGAAGATAATATTCAGATCCTGAAATTATCCCTTTGCTTTGGACACTAATTACTGCATAAGAGTCAAACAGAAAATCCAATCCCATGTGCTCAAAGCATATCTCAGAAGAGTCAAGTAAGTGAACCAGAACATCAGCACAGGTGTGGCAGCCATCCCTGCAGAAGTGTCTGGGTGGTGGGCAGATGGATTTGATGTCTCTCTGATCTGGTATATGTGTCCTAATATAAACAGCAACGTACATAAACAACACCTATCCCACTTTTGACATCTGGCTATTTTGGTCCACCAGGCATTTGGCAACTTGCTTCAATCTGACCACATTAGCTCAGTTCATCCATGAGACAACCCTAATCCACCAGGCATGGACCTGGAAGCCCAGCACGCTGAAAATGTGAGTTATTCCAGTGGAGTCTCCCACAGACTCCCAGTGCCTCTCGTGTCATACTGACAGACACTGGTTTTCCATTTCACTAGCAGAGCCTACCACTCAAAGCAACAGAAAGAGTGTCATCATTTGTCCAGTGTCTGGAGGAATATGGTGCTAACAAAAAGGTTAATAACAATTAAACAACAGAACTGGAGATCCCCCCTCACCCCCAGCACCTCCCCACACGCCTCTGCTTACTTGTACAGACCATCTGGTTCCAGGCACTTGAAAATGACTGAATAGAGGCTGGTTTCAGGGACATCTCCGTGGCTCCTACCCGCTGCCACACAGGATGTTGCAAGGCCAGAAAGCAAATCATCCGCAAAGCTCAAGGATTCTCCTGGAGAGCAAAGAGATGAGCAAGACCAAAACATCAATACAGGTGCAAAATTATTGCTGACCATTTAAAAAACACTGTAGGAACACCTCTACACAGAACAGGCAATCAACAAACTCTAGCTGGCTGTGGCTGATAGGAATGGCCCCAAGTCCATATGGAGAATATCACCTATACACAAAGCAAGCAGAAAACACACCTGGGCCATCAGCTGTAACAGGGACCCACTGCAGAAACCAGGGCCAGTGCTAAGTCATCGCTTGGACAGTGGAAGGGTGCACTCACAGAGCATACTGGCAATGTGTGGACTCACTGCAAACACCACATGCAGGACCACCATCCAAGGACAGGCTCCAAGTCCCCGGAAGATCTGGAAGCCTGGCTAAATAGGGCTCTCCTGCCCTAACAGCACATTCAGGTCTTAAAGGGGACATGGCCCTTTTCAAAAATCACCTGTCACAGTGAAATGTGTTTCTGCTGTGTTAGATTATTGGGAAAGGAAACATTTTTAGAGCTTGGATGGAATTGCTCTCAATGTGCTGGGTTTTTTTCTGTGGTGGTTTTTTTTTTTATTCAATGAATATTAGTAGCTTTGCATTGCCTTTCATGTGCACTCTGCTGGCTCCTGGAGCTCTGACTGGAGCTCCTTCAACTGTGCTGAAAAACACTTTACAAGCATTTGAAGAAAAAAATACTAATTAAAAATGCTGAAAAACTTTTTTTTTTGTCTTCTTGTTTATAAAGCTTATTAAACACTTAGATCATGACCCCGCTGAAACTGAAAATGCTCCATTTATTAAGCTTTTTTGGCATGATTAGCCACTGCCGTACAACCTGTCTCCTTTCAGTGGGCAGGCTGTCTATCAGTTAAAGCTCATTGCATTCAATTCCCAAGCACTAAGCAGGAAAAAAACCAGAGCAGCTGCCTTGGTTGTGCCCCCATTCCCACTGATGGGAACTGGAGAAAGGGCTGCTGCAGCTGATGGAGTTATGCTGGTATAAGCAAACCTGGACCCAGATTGCGGTGCTGGATACCTTGTGCATGTGTAAATGTCAAGACACTGCAGCAGAGGGAGGAGGAGAATTCCCTTCTTAGCACTTTTTTTTCTTTGTTTTTCTAAAAGCAAAAGTGACTGAGGACTACTGAAATGAAGCACAAGTCTTGCCATCTCTGGTACAGACCGTAAGAAATAACCCAGTGGTATAACCAGCCCAGAACATCTCGCTGTGCAGCTGGATTACCTAGGTAGAAAAAAAATCCCCTCCTCCACAGCCCCCCAAACCGCATTTGCGTCTTGTCTCAAAATACACAACTCAGCAACAAATGTCCCCCTTGGCTAGAGAAAAGAGCAGCAATAAATTCTTTTCCTCCCTAAAGGAATCCAAGCCTTAATTATTCATTTTAATGCTCCCAGCACGACTTGTTCTTTCCACATTTTTTTCAGGCAGCTCTGTCACCAGTCTCTGTAGCTTAACCCAGTCCCCAGCTCCAGGTCTGTACCAAACCCCAAGTCAACTCAACGGGCAGGTTGCGTTGGCAGCAGTACCATCACTGCTTGGAAGTCACGAGCACCGAATGGCCTTGAGTAAGCCCCTTAACTCTGGGTTTATGGTTTAAACAAACAGACAAAGCTCTATTGCTCATTTCCAACTTTCATTTCTGTCCCCTTTCATACAATGTCGGGCTGGATTGGGGAAGTCTCTGTCACCAGAAGTCATTGAGAACAGACACTGCCATGACTTACAAAGCAGATGAATCACAAACATATAACAAAGAAGCAGGACCAAATTGTGTTGCTGAGCTAGAGCAAGAGCTTTTATGCCTTTTCAGACCTCAAGCAACCTCCCTTCTGACCAGGAAGAAACTTCACAGCGGGGACAGATCATCCCATGGGTGTCTGCTGTGGGATCTCACACCTTCCTCCAGAGCACTCAGGGTTGAGAGGCAGCCAATGAGGGGTAGGAGAGAAAATAGCTGGGCAGAGAGACTGTGATGAGCAACTGGGCAAGACCAAGCGGAGATTTGGACTGGCAGTCCACGGGTACCAGGAGCATCAGTCAGGACATCTGTGCCAGGGAGCACAAGAGATGGAACAGGAAAGAAACACACAGGGCTGAGACAGGCAGTGCAGAGGGTGGAACCAGACTTGTAGGAGACTGGAAATGGGATGGAAAATGTCATGTGCAACCACTGAATTAAAGCTCATATTAAAATTGCACAGCTAACTCTCTTTAAGGCACTCACTAACTTCTGAGTGCTCATCTTTCACGGTCTTTCTGGGTAGCTTTGAGGGGAACAGGCTGGCAGCAAGCACTGCCTTGAAATGCAGTGGTAGCTGCATCACATCATGATCTGGTTTGCCATGGATGAGACCTGCCTAGGTTGTGGAGTGTGTTGCTGTTCCCTTGCACGGGAGGAAATCGAGCTCTCAGGGTCTGCCAATGCAGTGTCAACTTGGGTTAAGCCAAAACCCTTGCAATAAAATCCCTACAGCAAGAGGGTGCTTTGTGTTCAGTCCTGAGCCTCTAGGGAACTTTCCCCTCCCATTGGCCCTGCTACAATCAAAAAAAAGCAAAGAGGTTGTTATGAAAATAGCAAAACAGATGCTAGCAAAGGTGTTGAAACCTCACTCCCAAGGCTGGGAATCTTTCTGCACCTGTATAAGCAGCAGTGAGATTGCTGGTGGTGCCAGACTGCACGGACTGCAGAGCAAAGACAGGGTCAGGTAAGGGACACCCTAGGGACGAACTGACTACCCAGAGCTGTCAATCTGCAGCGAACACAGGGAGCTGCTTTTCCGTGCTCTCCCCTGGGTGAAGGAGAGCACACAGCAACTTTATTTGTTCACCGCACACAAGGGAAGTCCCTCCTTTTTCAGTCCATGCTGCTCTGAGAGCAGCTGAAATGAAATTTCCTAAGCCTTCCCTAGGACCAGAAAACAAGTTATTCCATAGATTTAGACTGGGACCTTGTCAGTGGAATGCAACTAAGGCAACAGGTGCATTTGCTGGCATTGCAAGAGGATGATGGACCTCCAATGTTGCCCTACCAAGGAAAAGTGGTCTTGGGATGTTGTAGCAATAGAGGAATAACAACCTAACCACACAAGGCCATGGTGAGAGCTCAGTGCATGGTACTGCTCATCTGTGCTTATGAACAAGGCACAGGGAAAGCAGGAGAGAAGGCTTCACAGGGAAATAACAAAAAGCACAAGTTTACCATGCAAGCAGAGACATAAAAAGGCCAAGCAGAAATACATGACTCTGTGAATACATCAACAGGGCAGGCACTCAGATGGAAAATAAATATTTAGGCTAATGGGCAGTAATGGCAAGAGAAAGTAAATTGGATATGAATAAACGGTCTACTCCTGAGAAAGGCATATAACCTAGCAATCTTTTAAGAAGGAGTTTGATGACTTTATAAAAGGGATTATATGGATAAGTAGCTTGTGATGGAAAGCAAAGGGGCTTCTCTTTCCCATCTGGACCTGTGTTCTCGCACACCCTGCCAGCAAATATAAAGAAGGATTTCAGCCTCCCAAAGCAGCCCTGAAGCACAAACCTTCTAGATTGTTGTAGTATCTTTGCTCACATTATTAAATTTCAGAAAGAATCCAAAGGTTCTCTGCAGAGTAAATGATAGCTAAGTAGATCATCTCTGTGGAGTAGGAGATATTTTATTGACCAGACAGCCATCTGTGTCCTTCATTAATAGTAATAAATAATTGATGTCACGCTAAATAAAGCAATAAGCTGTTACAGATATCAAGGACAAATGACCAGCTCCTGTGAGGATGCCTCACCTGTGTTCACTTCTCAGTAGTAAAAAATCCAGACCAGAGCTCAACATCACTATGGTAAATGCTGTGCACAGAGCAAAAGATGGTACTTGACGCACAGATTCAAGGTAACGGAGCAGTTGGGCTCAGCAAAGGGATGCTGATACTCCCAACTGTAGACCAAATTCCTGCAAGACTCTCTTCCCCCTCATTTCCATGCCTTTGCCTTCCCAGGGCTGCTCTTCCCCAAACCATCCAATTCCCCAGGCAGCTTTTAAAAATCAATCTCTGCTCTACTAATGACTGCTGGGAAGATGCAGCTCCCTCCAGGGGGCATCTTCCTTCTCTCTCCAGTGCAACCCCTCGCTACTGCCTCGTCCTCTTCCACAAACACGGCTGCGGAGTTTGGCAACCCTCCTCTTTTTGGTTTTGTAAACGTATCTTATATTGATTCTGGTGTTGTGGTGAGTCAGAGCTCTCCCTAAAACAGAGGAAAATAACAGCACGCTTGGAACTTGCAGGGAGGTTAGCCCCATTTTGTGAAGCTTTGCAAACTTCTCCTGGCCACACCAAGGTCTGGCCACACCAAGGTCAACCCACCGGTGATGGCTCTGGGATAGCCACCTGGGAACTCAACTTGATGTCTGGTCTGGAGGAGGAGGATACCCCCGACTCAGCTGCCTGCCTGCAAGGCTGAGCTGGCAATCTGCCCTTGAGCGAGCACATTTCTAGTGGCAGGAGGCTCAGATGAGCAGGAATGGGAACTGAGGAATGAAAATGGATGGGAGCAGGCTCAGACCTCTTGCTCGCAGCATCCAACAGTCTTAGTCTGCCTCAGTCCTTCCACCATGACCCGTGCCAGCGTCCAGCAGTTGCGGACAGCAGGCAGGATGAATCACCTATCAACCATCCCACCAAAGACAACACGAGTTACGGCGTTGAGTTCAACCAGACTAAACAAGAGAGCAAGTCCAGGAGCCTCCAGGAGGTTAGAGGAGGAAAAGGAAGCTCTGGGACCCTCACAGGCATTCTCACACCTTCAGCCTGTGTCCCTGTGCTGACAGCAGCATGGACAAAACCCAGGCAGTGCAAACCAAAGTGGAAATGAAGACAAGAGGAGACCTCCCTGCTGTGATTCACCTTCAAGATTCCTAGAAAGAGCACAAAGAGGAAAGTAGGAAGGCACCAATGTCTCTGTCTTGACAGCTTCTTTACTAGACTGGATGAAACCAACCCTGCAACATTACCAGTCACTTTCTTCTGATTGTGGTTTTCTCTCTCCGTCTTTCTCCCTTTTGCTTTTTTTTAACCTGTTTTCAATTTACTCTTGTGGCATCTCTGACTGTGACCTCATTCTGGTACTTAAGGGGGGGGGGGGGAAGAGAGAGAGTGTCCTTTAAAAAAGAAATGAAAGAAATCATATTTTATTTAGCTTGGTTGGTTTTGAAGCTTTAGCAGAAGAAAGATTAACCTTTTCTGCCTAACTTAATGAAAACAAGGAGAAAACCTGTATAGATAAATAAATATCTGTGTGGGTATGGAGCAGGCACGATCGTGTTACAGCCCCGGTGGAGCTGTAATGGGGAACAGGCGCGTTCCTGCGCAGCAGCTCCCAATTCCTGATCCATTTTCAAGGAAAGAAAAACAGAGTAGAATGTCAGAGGCCCAAGTGGGCATAAATGAGGGAGCCCGGGGAAGGCAGATGGGGCCCAGCGAGGACCTCCGTCCCTGGCAGTGACCCCCGGAGCAATGCCAGCGAAGCAGATGGAAAAAGAGACCTTACTCCACTTTGCTCTTGCCAGGTTTTGGTTCGTGAAATGAGGAAACAAATGGCACGCTCAGCACTCCAAGTTTGTCACCTTTTGGGGGTCGTCATCCCACCCTCCTCTTCCTCTGCGGCTCTGCCTTGAGGAGGGGAGGTTCAGAGGAGGGCTGTGAGCAGAAGGCTTGGACTGGGTTTTTGGATGGGTAGATGGGGAGCACAGGCTTGCAGGGTGGTTCCTCTACAATAAGGTTGTACCTGGGTTTAATGTACTTCGGATCTGGTGCTTGGTGGAGGAAGGCAGTGAAAGGTGGTTTCTCTTGGAGATGATGGGCCGATTTAAACTAGTGTAACATAACTTTAGGCGACAGAGCTGTTCCAATTCACATCAGCAGATGGTCTGTCTCGCTGCCTAGATCACTAAAAGCAAACCATCCCTACTGATCCTGGTGGAAGGATGTCAAAACCTCCTTCCCTACATGGCTTGCCAGATTATAAAAGAAATAAAAAGGCCTAGTAATTACTAAAAAATCTTCTGCCCACATTCTGGGAGCATCCATGCATGACAGCCTCTTGCGTTAGATGGGAGCCTAAGCCCCACGCCCAAAAAGCCTGCAGCCTCTGAAATAATTTCTTTGTCATGACTTTTCTCAAAGACACATCCATCAGGAATCCCTCTGGCTGGGCACAGGTTGTCTAGGCTGAAGCAGAAAAGCCAGTGATTATGCTGTGCAACTTCAGGCACAGTTTGTGCCTCATTTGCCAACTTGTACAAAGGTGCAAATTGCAGTACTTCTCTGAACAACTTCACCTTGCCTAAGTTATGAATTTTGGGGGAATCTGCTTCCTATGTCTATATGCTACTAGACACATTAATAATGATGTAGACCTCTCCTTGGGCTTCCCAGTTCCTCTGCATGGAAGACTGCATTTGTAGATGTTAAAATTTAAGGAGCAATGCTTTAGCTGAGCTAAGAGCAAAAGTTGCATTCCAGTGCCACAAAAGTCCCTCGAATGGCTTCGTTGGTGCTCTCCAGGGCTAGAACTTGCTGCATACGGAGTGACCATGTGGAACTGAAGGATGGGCTGTCTTGCACTGTTCTTATCAAGAGCAGCCAGTCGAACAGAAGGAAATGGTCTTAATTTGGATGAACAGCAATGTTCTAAAAACATGATGCACAAGGCTAATCATGAGTGTATTCTTCTTTTAGGGTCATCAATAGGATTCACTGCTCCTTCATCTGAGCTCTCCACAGACTGCTTATCACAGTTCTTTCACAGTCAATATCTAAGACCTCAGAAAAACTTCTTCAACTCATGTAAAAATGCATCACCTCCTCCATCTCCCTCAAGGCACTATGCTGCTGGAGGAGAGTGAGAATTAATGCATTTCATTCTGTGCTGTGAGCCCTCCAGTATTTCTCAAGGTTCACTGGGTTGCTAAGGGTCAACCACAGCCAGACACAAGCTGACTCTGCTATGCTTGGAGCCATCCAAGCATGAACCAGTTCCAATCTCAAAGCCACGCATTCACATTAACATGGTGGAGACTCTAAGTGAATTTATCTATTCCATTGCAGTCTGTTCTGGGCTCTGCAGCATGTTAAAATTGTTACTTGATTTCAAGGCAAAGTGCGAACCCATTTGTGCTGGGAGTTGTGCAGACACAAAGCAAAGACATGAGCTTTGTCCTCAGATACTTCTTGTCTGGCAGAAGATTCTGTCCATCACCACAGATCTAGTTCTCACCCTCATTCTTGCTTTCCTTTCATTTTTAGCTTCTTTTCAATTAGAGATTTCTAAAGAATGGACCAGGGGTCCAGACCACTTGGTGGTCCCCAAGGCCCTTAGTCAGTAGTCTGCAGTAGATCCAGGGACTGCACAGAGCCTTATGTTCACCAGGAATCCCACCAGCCCTGCTACAGTCCTGCTGCAGCCCCTGAGCCACTCTTTTACAGCACAAACTGGTGTGTCAGATACTTCAGAGATGGCAACGAAACCTGTATCATAACTCTTTCTTCTTAAATGCACAAAGCTACTGCACTCTTGTGGTTCCTAGGGGAATGAGCTACTGTCCGAAAATGACTCCCAAATTTTGGATGCAAAGATGGCACCAAGGACCTGGGCTCCACCAGTCCAGAGCACTGGGGGGTTCCATCTTCTGCTGGGATTAAGATGAATAAACTTGAAAGGGAGCAGCTTTCACCGTGAGACATGTCAGAGGACAAATCCTGGGATCCTTCCTAAAGAAAGGTCAATGACAAGGTGATTCTGGCCAGTCCAAGCGGGCCCTGGTGACAAACCTACAATGCATCTGACATACAAACTTGCCTAGTACCCTAACTTCCTAACCTGCCTAGTACCTGATGGTCTAAGAAGAGAGCAAGGGAGACCTGCCAAACAGCAGGGTCAGGTCCTTCACTTCCAGCTCTATTGAACAATCTCTTACCTTTATTTTCAGCTCTTTATGACCAAATACTCCAGCAGTTTAATGCCCCACATAATACCACTGGTTGACTTGCACCCACTGGAGATCAAGCCTTACACACATATGCAAATACCAGACTAGCAGCAGGGGGAAAGAACATTTCCTAGAAAGAAACTCAGCGTGCAATTAATTGCTAAAAACATAATTATCTTGGGTGATTTGTCAAATCAAATTAATGTAACTCTACGCTGAAAAGCCATCAGCTGGTCTGTGCTTCACTTCTCCTTGCACTTATTGGGAAAGTAAATTTTTGGACTTCTTAGATCAGCCAGTTTCTTCTATATTGCCACTGTTCCCTGACCTGGCTCCCGGTCCCTTCTTACACTTCATGGCTCAGTGCTGGACAGTGGACCAAACCACTACCTGTAGTGGCAACCAATTTAAAGAAAATATTCTTTGTTTGGTCCCATTTATTCTAAATAGAGGTAATATGCGTAGATACTAATGAATTAGTGATAAGACTTTGGACCAGTATATTCTGAATGGCTCAGCACACACAACTGCAGCCAGATCTGCAGCCTGTTAGCCAACAAACACTTACAAAAATTGGTCCTGATGGAGGGACCTGCATGGAAGCGGACCTCTTATTTGGCCCTAATATGCAGTTTTGGACATTTGAGAATGTGGGGGCAGATCCTCAGTTCATAAAAATCTCCTGTAGCTCCCTTGAAGTCAATGGAACAATAACAATTTACACTAGCTGAGTTTCTGCATTCTGGCTGTGAGCTATTTGGAACAACTACACCATAATGATTATTACAGATATTTCAGATCACTTGTCTAAGACAGATAGGAGAATACCACTGCATAAGAAAATAGAGAGTTGGTTTGCTATGATTTCCAAAGAATTATTGACCCATATCTTGCAAACATTTACACATGTTTAGCTTTATTCATGTGAGTTGTTCCATTACACTCGTGTGCCAGATAAACTAATGTACATGCTTGCAGGACCAAAGTTAAAACTTGTGCAAACACAGCGAGTTCTAAATATTTTTATAGATATATTCAGTTACCTCGGATTCAGACTAGAAAGCATGTCATTTGACTGTGCCTCTTTTCGTAACTCTCCCATTATCCAAGCAGGTATCACAAGAGAAGCCAAATGCGATATCAGGATAAAAGTGAGAAAAGAAGCAATTATCTGACCAAAGTCAGAAGCTAGAAAACACCCACTCTGTCAGGACTAATGTATGCAAGAGTTGACATCAGTTCTTGAACAAGGAATTACCTGGGTTACTAGAGTATATTCACAACAGCTTGCTTAACACACCTAATGAATCATTCACTTACTGATTTCCCCATAATGAAGTCAACATTTTTCTTCACAGTTTTGATTCATTAGAAGACACAAGTCAGCGAAGAGGAGAATGAGCTGGGAATCTCTTGGCCATGAGGAGTCTACTTCAACATCTGTCATCATATTAGCAATCACTCCATCTTTTCCACTAAGACTACAAGGTGAGACAGGATCTCCTGCACCACTGCACAGTCCCGCTGCTCACAAGGACAGAATACAATCTTTAATTTCTTAAACTGAGCTGATTTTGTTTCCTTGAGGACAAAACACGTGTCAACAAGGCACCTGACACCCAGAGACTTCAATGCACTTCACAAAGGCCATTAATACCTCCGACAATGTGGCAGCATTTACATCCCTCAGCCAAGATGTGAGCTCCGTTATGATACACACCTGCATCGCAGAAGGCTGCAGCTTTGGGAGAGGCGGCAGGCAAAGGAGCAGGGACGCAAAGAAAGGAAATTACTTTTTCAAGATAGCAGGAAAAAGGCAAATTTGAGGCTATAACCCAGAGCCCCAGTCCAGATCTCTAACCACTAATAGCTGGCTTTCATCTCTGAAAGACTATTAACCCTTTTTTACAAGTGAGCAAACTCCAGGCACTGAGGATACCTGCCATAAGCGCACAGCAGGATGCTGGCATGGAAGGAATGCCTTCTGCTCTGAATTTTAAGTCACATTTCCCAGAAACCAAGACAAATCAATCCTGGCATCCACAGGAAAGGGGAGTTTTTAGTAGCCAGGACAGCTCTGATTAACGATGTCCCCTGGGAACCTATCTCACCAAAGACCCTCTATGGTGGGAACAGTTGTTTGACTCCTAGACATCCTTGGCAAAGCAAGGTATCTGGGCACACTTCCCATCCCCAGGATCACCGATCACTCTAGGATGGTTAGTTGGAGACATGTCATCACCAGCAACTGTGCAACATCTTACCACTCAGATGACAAAAGACAGATTCCCAGATTGAGCAAAGCAGGATTAAACCAAACGTTAAATGGATTCCAGGGCTGTTCCAGGATCTGTGCTGACAAGGGAAGCCAGTGCCAGGTAGCCAACCCGGAGCTCGTATGGCGTGGTTATCACTTCCCTCTTTTCTTCAAATCCATAAATAGAACCCACACATGGCTTGGGACATGTCAAAGAGATAAGGTGAGTCTCTCCCATCCCTTGCAAAGCCTGAAATAGAAGCCCCACTACTCCCTATCCTAAGCATTAAGCATAGGATGTTGACATTTAGCAGTAGGGAAAATTACCCAATGAACCCTCTCAGGTCTCTCTTCTCCCTTCCCTTCCCTTCCCCTCGTCCCCTGGAAAATGTTCATAAAGTCAAGTGGAGAAAAAAAAAAACCCCAACCCAAACCCCAACAACCAAACTCCAACCTTCCTAAGGCTATGGAAATAACATGTAGAGGAGAAGAGTGAGTCAGGCTCTGCTAACTGTGCATGGGTCAACCAGTCCTGAAGGCGGAGATGATTCACCAAGGCAGCAAGAACTAGGAGGCAGAAGAGACTCAAAAGAGGGTGTGGAAGGAAAGTTGTATCCAAGAAGAGAAGGAAATAAGAAATTAAATGGTTGCATGCACCTTGCTCTTTATCAAACACCACTCACCTGGAACTGACCCACGATGACTCACACGATAGCGGTGTGATTATTCCCTTGGTGTTTTGTCCAGCCTTTCTTTATGAGAAGGAGAGCAAACAGGCTGTAAGACCTCAATCCATCCCCTTCTCTTCCCTCTCTTCTTCCCCTGCCTGAGATGCTCAGCAGAGCCTCACCTCCCTGCTGCCTCTGCTTCCACTGCTCCTTTCCCGCACCCATTACCTTTACCTGTGGCAGCATTATGGGACTCTGGTTTCCCCATAAAAGACACCTTCAAGGAGATGAGAAAAGCAGTGCCTCCTTAGGAGCACGGCATGCCATGGGGAGGCCCTCCTGGATGCCACTGGCACAGAAAGGACATTGTCACAAGAGATGGAGAGAGGCATGGGGCTCAGGTGCCTGGGGAGAACTCTGCTTGCCAGAATGCTCTCCTGCTATTCCTCCATTCATCCTTCCTCCTCAGCCATGTCCCCCCCTTTTATTTAATAACCATAAAAATTCAAACACAAAAAACTTGCTCTGAAAAAATCTTAAATACAAAAAAAAAAAAAAAAATGAAAGAGAGCTGTAAAACCTTTTCTGCTTGGAAAATTCTCTCGGTCAGTTTTTCCTACTGTTTAATCCCCGCTTTGAGTTACACAGAATGAGTAAACACATTTTATAAGGTTCTAATTCATACCTAACCCATACAGTTTATAGCTTAACATAGTAAAATATACACACACACACGCACACTTTTTATACACACACACACACACACACATATGCATAAAATAGCCTTGGTCCCACTCTTGCGAGCCTCCCAGCAGCAGGTCTGATTGCTCCGGCATGTGCTCTGCTATGAAAGCAGCCTGGCGTGCTTAGGTGTGAGTTAGCTGGCCTGGGGAGTAGTTTCCGCTCCAGATTCCTGCAACCTCCTTTGTAATAAATAATTAGTCAGTCTCATTAAGGCAACAGTGGGATCCACTGCTCCATCCTTGGAGGACTAAGGAATGCCACCACATGGTATCCCAGGAACAATTTTTGTCCGCTTTCTGCCCAGTGAGCACCTGGAGCAAAGCCCCATGGCAGGGACGCAGCCGAGGCTGGGCTGGAGGAGCTGTGGGGAGCTTGGCTACCATGCAGCCATGGCCAGGTGCCAGGCAAGGATGCGTCTGTCTGAAACGCAGCTCTCTGCTGGCAGTGATCAGAGAAAACCTGAAGGTGGGCACTCAGTCAGAAGATGGCCTGTGGTGTGAACACCACCAGTTGTTGCTCTGGAGGAAGGTAGGCAGCCCTCACACCAAACTCCTCCATGTAGCTGTGAGTTAGGGCCAGCCCCAATGGGGCATCGCAAAAGTCTTGCCCTGTGCCAGCCTCTGTACCGAGCTGCTGGTGAGGCAGTTCCTCCTCTGCAGCAAATCTGCATCCTTCACCTTTGCTTGGGACCATGGAGACCAGTCGCAATGGCATAAGGCCAAAGAGCTACCTGAACCTCAGTCTCCCACTCTAGCTGTTTGAGAACCAGCCACCACCTCCTGCCTTTACCTCCCCAGAGGCAGAGCTGACTGATTCACCCAGTAAGACCTGGGCTCTGCATCAGGTCCCTCTGCTTCTTCAGCCTTTTAACCCATTGTGGGTAGGGAAAATGGGATCCCCTTGACCAGTAGTTAACAATTAGCCGATTTCACCCAGGAAAAATACAGCTCCTGACACAGAGCGCTTGTGAACAACAGCAAACCCCACCAGTCCACAAGGGTATCTACCTTACCATTTCTGATGGGCATCTGTGCAGCTCTGGTACTCCCAAGCATCTCCAGGATGAATAGCTGTGCGCATCAGACCAAAAACTCCGCAACAACACTCACAAACTCTGCACAGGGGGAACCTTATAAATATTTTGAGCTGCCTGCCAGTGGCTTTGAACTGGCTGTAACCTGAAGGTAAGAGATCTTTACTACTATTGGTTAAGGAACTGCCTCTACCATTGCTCTGAAGAAGGTGGCTTCTCTTGAGGTTTTGTATTTTGGGTTTTCCTGCTTATTTCCCCCAGCAGCTTGCTATTAAATTAAACCGAGCATCTCATACAGTCCCATACTTCTGTCATAGAGAATAAGTAAGTGATTAAAGTATTGTTTCTGCTATACCTCTGCAAGACCACACCAAGAGATCATTTCCTCACAGGAAAGAGAAACAGACACACAGAGAGATCTGTGCCAGTGACACAGCTGAAGCCTCTGCCGATACAAGCCACAGCAGCTCCGCTGACACGAGTGGAAATGGAGAAATTTGTGCCAGCCAAGAGCCTGGCTCTAAATCATGCTCGGTGTGGTGCAGCTCCTTTGTGCAGGAAGACAAGAAGACAACAGAAACACCCAGAAAATGTCCCAGACATGGGATTTTGTGGTTCTCCAGAAAAGCCTTTTCTCAGCATTTGTTTGCTTTATGGGATCCGCTGCCCTGAACCCCATGTATTCCCCTGATGGGCTTTCCTCTCCCAGAGGGCATCCAATTAACCAGCAGAGAAATCAGAGCGACAATTAACTTATTTTCATTTCCTGACTCACTGTCATACCTCCCATCATCTTGTTTTTCCTCATCTCTGCTTGTTTACCCCCAGCCCCAACCCCTCTTCTATTCAAAAACCAAAGAAAAAGCAGGAACAAATATAACCCTCACCAAAAGGCCAGGGTCAGCTGGAAACCTGCACTGAAGCAACACAACTGCCTGGTCTTAATCTCCACAACTTTGTCTTGCCCTCCAACACAGCCTCCACTCAAGCCATCAGTAAACCAAATACCAGCAAGCAAAAATGAGTTGACCCTTGAAGTCACTTTTTTAAGTCAGGGTGCCCCTGCATCCTTTAAGTCCTCGAGCAGCCTTGCACAAAAGCCACCTCCCAGGTGGAAGTTTGTCTCCAAAGACCACGCTCCGGGTCTCTGCTAGCAACCAAGGCTACAGCTGCCTGAATGACATCCCCAGGGGAGCCAGCACTGTTACCATCCCTGCTTTTCTCTCTCTGTATTCCTTCTGCCTGTTGCTGCTGTTAAAATCAAAGTTTCAATTTTTCAAGTGCAAAGATTGCCTTGAAGACTCAATCTCTTTTTTTTCTGGGTGCTTTTTTGACACACAGTCCCTCCAAGGGTGCGGAAAAGCTCTTTGGGTCATCAAGGTGAAATCATGGGCATCATTCAAGTCCATCCTGGCCACTTCTGTGATAACTCGTCACTTGAAGGCAGAGACAAAAGCCGTTGCTCAAGCTAGCTGTTTGAAGTTGCTTCTAGCCACACAAAATATGAGATGTGGGCTTCAGGCCCCATAATGCTATTTTCATTTTCCTCCTCCTCCAAGAAAATAAACGGAGTGTTTATTTCCTGAATGCTCTGGTCTGAGAAAGGGCAAAACTTTCCTCCAGGAGCCAGGTGGCTGGAAAGGGAAGGCAGAGGCAAATATTTGCCGAATTTGTCAATGAGCTCTTATTCCATTTTTCTTATTAATATTTATTTAGACATAATGTGAGGGAAACCTGCTCAGACCACAGCAATGTGGGAGATTCCACTGTTATTCTCCTTGTGCCAGCTACTGGCGGGGAGGGAGGAGAGAAGGAAAAATAGAGACAAAGAGAGAGTGTCAGGGAGTTCACAAGCAATTTAGAGAAAGTCACGGGCTTTCGTCTTGACTTAGCAGAAGATAGGATGCCTTGAGAAAGTCAATGCATCTATGGACCATGTGACGGGTCAAAGAGGTTGAATAGCTCGGCCTTCCTTGCCAATATTCAAGGCACAGGTGTAGCTTTGAGAGAGAAAATTATCTCATTATACAGCCCTCTCCTTTTCTTTTTCTTTTAAAGGAAGGAATCATTAATGACATGAAGACAAGGAGAATAAACTGCAACCCCAGGTTTAGTAAATTGTGTGAGACCAACCTGATGTATTTCTTCAATGAGACAATTCATTCCCTAGACACGAGAAGCATAGTACAGTCTAATTTATCTGGGTATCAAGAGGCAATAGCCATGACACGACATGGGTAATTATTAGGTAAGCTTGAAAAGATGGGAATTAGCAGAAAAATTATACAGCAGGTAAGGAACTGAGTAATGGACAAATGAAAACAGGCTATGCTGAGAAGAGAGTGATGGGAACTGAGTTATAACTAGCAGAGTTCCTCAATGATCAGGCTTGTAATCAATCTTATTTCTCACTGGAAATACAGCAATGATTTTAGCACCGATGAAGTGGAATGCATTATTAGTGCACAGGAGATCAGAGGATCAGTCAAAAGAAATTAAAAGATCTTGAGGGCTATAGTAATACAAGTGCAATTAATTTTAATATTTAAAAATGCAAATTAACTTAAAGATGGACATTAAAATAGTTCTTTTGTTAGCAGAAACCTCTGCAGATAGAAACAAGGGAGGAGGAAGAGAAATGCCTGGATGCACTGGCAGTGCAACCACATGTTGCCATTGGATGAGAGCTGCAGAAACGGAAAGGAAATTTTTGGATCAGCTTAGAAAGGGTCTTCCAGTTGAAATAGGGAAGAATCAAATCCTTTGATAGCAAAAGGCTGAATGTGGTGGCTTACCACCTGCCTTGCCATCAGAGAATCACAGAAAGTCTCCAATCCAACCTCTTCAAAGCGGGGCCAACTGCAAAGCCAGGGCATGGCTGCTCAGGGCTTTATCCAGTTGAATTTTGAAAATCTCCAGGGACTCCTCCAAGAGCCGCACAGCTGGCATATAAATAATCACTACTTGGTAGCAGAAATCCCACTGGACTATGGTGTCCAGGAGGAAAGACCTGGATGCATTTCTGCAGGGCTTCAAAGCCCCAGCATGCTGGTTGCCCAAACTGGTTGGGAGGTACACGGCTGTGAGTGTGTCCCCTGTTGCCCTCCACTGGACAGAAGGAGGATGTCACACTGCTGCATCGTGTCTGGGGACAGCACATCCTAAAAGCATCTCCTCTTTCAGCTGGGGTAATAGTCTGTGCTCTGGGAATAGAGCAGCTGAACTCTAGCTCTGTTTTTGCTCTGACTGTGTTTCATGTAGCAACAGCTGGGGGACATAGGTTTGCTCAAACCACAGCCAGACGATTGGAAATAAAAACGATATTCATATATTAATTAACATCTGGTTACTTGTCTAATTACATGATACAATGTGCATGAGTTTTTTGTTCCCTTCATATTTTATGCATTGAATGAAAACTAAATAAATGTTGCAAAAGCAAGAGTGCAAAAGCAAAAAAACAAACACTACCCAAGTTTGTACTTATAACACTTACTGACACATTAGTTTAATTAACATGTAAAGAAGGACATGACTAAACCATGATGACGAAGATGGTGGTGACATCGAACTGGAATTAACATCCAGCCTGATCAAACCTGGCCATTTTTCATTAAACTGGGCTTCCCTTTACACATATTCTTTAAAAAAAAAAAGTAATAATTTGTTAAACTGAGCAGTTCAGGACCTGGTTTAGCAAATTATTACTTACCCATTTTCAAAAGCCACTTTTAATGAAAACTGGCCCTAAAAATTTCAGCCGGACTGTAAAGCACGATCCCAAAGGAAAGGAGCTGATGTCACCCTGCCTGCGCAACACTTCTGACAGTGTCTGGTGTTTTCTGCCACACTTTGGGGACAGAAATAAAAAAGAATGAGGGGGAAGGAAAGCCAGATTAATTAAGAAAAGTCATCACTCAGGTTGTCTGGTGATAACACGTTATCCCATCTGTGTGGCCGTCCCCACGTGGCTGGCAGGGGCGGGTGATGGGATGCCTCATGGCCACAGGGAGGTGACAGGGACAGCGTGTATCTGCACGAACACGTGGGTGGGCAGGGAAAAGAAAAGCTGAAGGCTTGGCTTGGCACTTGGTTCCAGGTTACATTTGGGTTTTGTTCAGAAAGGGGCGTGCAGAGGTGAGAGCAGAGCCCCTCCTCCTGCCCTGCGAGAGGCGAGGGTGAAAAAAATGCCCAATGCATGCTGCCCCACTGAGAAACCCTAACATGATTAAACGCTTCCTCAAAAAGGCTGCGGGCTTCATTAAAAACACAACAGCAAGAACAATAAAAAACAACCCTAAGCTAACAAACTCCTTTCTCAACCCAACAGCAAGAGTGGAGTAAGAGGAGTCTTGGGGCTGGGAGAGGTGGAAGGCCACAGGGTTTCGGGAAGCAGCTCACACAGAAGTGGGGCTCCCCAGCACTCAGCCCCCCCCCCAGCGCCTGCCCTGCTTGAGCACCAGTCCAAAACCACAGCTCTGTTTGATGTCGATGCCATGGAGGGAACATAAAGCAACTGCTCACCTTTTGGGTGGACTGATGCCCATGCTGGAAGCCTCTCACCAGCATAGCAGATATGTACAGGTACAACCAGGGTATGAGCACACATCTCGGATGCGAGCTCTGAAGGGTTAATACTACCAGCTAGCAGCTGGTGTCACCCTCAGTTTATTAAGAGGGACCAGAAGCAGTAGAGGGTTCCTCTCCTCATTCAAGTTACCCATCCTTCACGCAGACCACCCCAACCACACGAGCCCTGCCCTGATGGCAGCAAGGTGTGATCCAGCTCACCCAGCTCATCTCACTGCAGCATCTCTATGAAGGTGATTGGGCAGGGTCCCACCATGAACAGTGATTTTTATGGTTAGCATGCAGATTCCCATAACCCCATATAGACGTTTCTATCCCTTACAGCATCTCTGCATGAGGCCAGATCCGTGCTCAGCTACCCGAGAAGAGGACGCCCATGAAAACACCCCCCCGAAGCAGAGCAGGTAGCACAGCCTCCACACGCTGGCCCAGCACTTTCCATATGTTCAGCTCCTACAACACTGCCAAACCTTAACTGTTTGGGTTGAAATTTTCCACACTGGGTATCTGCCTCAGGCTGAATTTTTTTTTTTGAAAGTTTCAGATAAAATAAGTCCAGCCAATTCCAACAAGGCAGCTCGGGAAAACATACAGTTTTCCTCATGTTAAAAAAAAAAAAAAAGTCAAAGAAACAAAACCAACTTACAACTTTTGTTGTGAAGCCCCAGTGTTCAGAGCAGGGACTTGGCATTTGGCAGACAGGGTGGTCACTGCATTAACGACACAGCTTTGTCATTAGAAATTTCATTCAAATTGGCAGCATTGCAAGGCCATCAGTATTCAGTTTGCACACACTCCACAGAGAGGTCATTTGGCTTCTCCTGAGTTCCCCGAGATGCTCCAGCACCTCACAGCTCCTGCACTGGACCACACCACATATACATCCCTCCCAAAGGGTGGGTGAGAGTGCCCCAGCCAAAAGGCAGCCCATAGTTTTGTCACTATTGATTCAGAGACTGAAAATCATTGCTTAACATTTCCCAACTGCCTGGTGCCTGCTGCAGCTGCAGAGGAGATGCAACTCATGCATTAAGCACTAATGCAATGGTAATGCAGAAAGGGCAGAGGGCCATGCAGGGGCTGCAGATGTTCTGGGAGTTGAAGAGGGCTCTGCAAGACCACCACAGATGAATGCACAGAGAGATCTCACTGCACAGGAAGATGCCTGAATGAAAGGGCTTCACGCATGTCCTGCTGAAACAGACCAGGGAACATCAGTGACTTCTGTGGGGCAGGACTCAGCTCTTATAAAGGAAAAACAGATAAAAGAAAATAATAAAATCCAGTAACAAAGTGATATAGAGGAATCTTGCAAATTATGACCTATTCTGCGTGAACAGGACTTGCTGCTTTGCTTGTTTTAGTGCACTGGGGTTTCTCTTCTATTAATTTTTTTAATTGCAAGTGGTAACAATAATCACATGCTGCTGTTTGCTCGGCAGGTAACCCTGCTGGCGTGGTGTGCAAGCAGAAAGCAGGGTAGCTCTTAGGCTGCAAAATAAATCACTTTGGCTGGGATTTACCTCCCTTTAGCCCTCTCCAAACCAGTCATCTAGTTAGGTTCTTCCTTTAGTCAACAGGCAGACAATGTTACTGAGGATGTGTCCAGGGCTAAGGATACAGCTAAACTGTCATGGATACCACCAGTCTCATAGTAAGACTCTTCTATCGTACACACTGTCAAGGAAGCACAACTGAAATGTGGACACAGGCTGAGCTTCAGGAAGGAGGACCGCGAGATGCCATCCCACAGGTCCACATTTCCATCCACATAGTCTCAACTGATCAAAATCACAGCCAACACAACCCATCTGCACATCTCCTGCAGAGTCATGTGGACATTGGTACATGGGAGCTTGTACCCACAGGATAAGAGCCCATCACCCTGGCCAGTGGGCACCCAACCAGGATGGAAAGCCCAGACAACTAGCAATGCTCAAGCCAACTCTTATCTCCAGGGCTGCATGCTTCAACTCTACCTTCCCAAAATGGGAATAACGAGTTCCCTGCCCCACGGATTGTTGGTAAGAAAAAAATGCACAAGACGTTATAAAATACTGATGGAATAGTATCTCAGGTAGAGCAAAAAGTCAGACCTTCATCTGCTAGAGTATCCCACTTCCCTCACTCAAATTCATGGAATCATAGAATCATTTAGGTTGGAAAAGACCTTTAAGATTATCAAGTCCAACCGTTAACCTAGCACTGCCAAGCCCACCACTAAACCACGTCCCTAAGCACCACATCTACACATCTTTTAAATACCTCCAGGGATGGGGACTCAACCACTTCCCTGAGCAGCCTGGTCCAGTGCCTGACTACCCTTTTGGTGAAGAAATTTTTCCTAATATCCAACCTAAACCTCACCTGGTGCAACCTGAGGCCATTTCCTCTTGTCCTATAGCTTGTTACTTGGGAGAAGAGGCCAACCCCCCACCTCGCTACAGCCTCCTTTCAGGTAGTTGTAGAGAGCGATTAGGTCTTCCCTCAGCCTCCTCTTTTCCAGACTAAACAACCCCAGCTCCCTCAGCTGCTCCTCACAAGACTTGTGCTCCAGACCCTTCACCAGTTTCATTGCCCTTCTTTGGACACGCTCCAGCACCTCAATGTCCTCTTGTAGTGAGGGGCCCAAAACTGAACACAGGATTTGAGGTGCAGCCTCACCAGTGCCGAGTGCAGGGGCACTATCACTTCCCTGGTCCTGCTGGCCACGCTATTTCTGATACAAGCCAGGATGCTGTTAGCCTCCTTGGCCACCTGAGCACACTGCTGGCTCATATTCAGCCAGCTGTCGACCAACACCCCCACGTCCTTTTCCGCCAGGCAGCTCTCCAGCCACTCTTCTCCAAGCCTGTAGCACTGCATGGGGAAGTGCAGGACCCGGCACTGAGCCTTGTTGAACCTCATACAGTTGGCTTTGGCCCATTGATCCAGCCTGGCCAGATCCCTCTGTAGAGCCTTCCTACCATCCAGCAGATCAACACTCCTGCCCAACTTGGTGTCACCTGCAAATTTACTGAGGGTGCACTCGATCCCCTCATCCAGATCATTGATAAAGATATTAAACAGAACTGGCCCCAATACTGAGCCCTGGGGAACACCACTTGTGACCAGCCAACTGGATTTAACTCCATTCACCACAATTCTTAACACTGTTCTTAACACAATTCTTAACACCATCCAGCACCAAGTGGGGCTTACATCTCACTCCCAAAATTGGATCAGGACACTTGGTAGGTAAGAACGTGTCCTTTATCTCTCCCTGCTCCATGGTTCAACAGATGACTCCAGTCTTCAGGACTACTACCCTCGGATCCTTCACCACCATCAGGAAATATGCCAGGAGGAAGGAACAGAAATAAATCTGGAGGAGATAACTGTCATGTGAAAATCTGGTGTGAATGGTGCAACTGGTTGCATGTCAGGGGGCTTGGGAAGGGGTGGTGGAAGTTGGCAGCGTGGGCAGTTGCTCAAAGGAAACCACAGAGGACTGACCAAGCACTTGAAAGATTCCACACATACCTCCCAGATATGCCAGCAGGGTTACAAAATCCCTGCCCGGCACTTGGGGTAGCGGCTTGCACTTGGGAAAAAAAAAGGGGGGGGGGGGGAGAAGGGAAAAACAAAACCCCAAACAACCATTCATGGGATACACAGAGTGCTGCAAGTCCTCTGCTTTAAGGAGATGCTGCAGGCATTGCTGCCTTGGAATTCGGGCTATGCTTGCGGTCCACAAGGCGACTCGCCGAAGCCTTTGGTCACATTAAGCAACATTACATGATAATGCTGCAGCACTTTCAGGCTGAGAGAGAAGGAAAACAAAACAGATGACTCTGGACGGAAAGGCATTGCTGTAAACCTGGGAGGGAGAAGAACATTCCTTCTGATACTTTTTTTGGCTGGTTGTGTCCTCCCCTCCCGCCTCCCACCTCTCTCTCCCTTTTCCCCCTCCTCCTCTTGGAGAATTGGTGACAGCAAGCTTTTTTACTAATATTTCCATATTAAATAGAAAGGAAGAGTGTGAAAGGCCATGCGGAGTGGTGGCAGCTAGACAGTGGAATCTGCAACTGAAGGGTGGAGTTGGAGCACTGGAGAGGTGCCGGTTATTTATAGGGTATGAGAGAACACAAAAAATGTCTGGCCCCTTTAAGGCCCCTTAATCCAAACAACCAATGGAAAGAAAAAAAAAAAGGAAAAAAGGAAAAAAAAAGAAAAAAAAGGGAAGGGAAAAAAAATTAGGAGAAAAGGCATCTCTGCACCAGACTGCAAAGTGTGAAGGAAGACTGAGCGATGGCTTGGCACAGTCCTTCCCTGTCCCTCCAGCCAGACCTGCACCCCATGGCTCCATCATGCTCAGGCAGCGGGACCGGCATTGGGGCGAGGAGCCCTGTGCTCCCCAGGCAGCCCCGAGACACAGCTGCCTCAAGGGTGGGACGTGGCAGCTGTTTAAACCATGATACAGCAGCGTTGGACGGGAAGCGGAGATGAACGGCATGTTCAAGAGAAATCAAAAGGGAGAAGCTGAGAGTGTCGGGAATACGGACTGGAAATTCCCTTTCTTAGGTCAGCATTCATGGAACAAACGAAGATCTTTGCACTCCGATCTGAGAAGAAGAGTCCCTGAGATGCAGCCATTCACTGTCCTCACTCATTTGGGGATACATAAATTGGAACGTCATCTTCAAAGCTTTTCATGGCTGGGTATTTCAGCGCAAATGTGGCTGCTCTGGCAAGGCTGCTGGTGGGACCCTCATCACAGCTGTTTTAAGCAGGGTTATTTGGCTCTAGGCCTGGAAGACCATTGCTTCCAGCCCTTTCCTAGGACCCCTGATAGATTTTAGCCCAGCTGAGTAGTGTCTTTCCTCTACAAGATGTCTTCCTGAAGAGGACTGAGAGGGACCGCGGTGCGAAGAGGGGCCATGCAAACCACAGCAGTTTTGTGCGCTAAGTAAAACTCCTTTTTCCTTCTTTACAAAAGAAATGCATGAGGTTATGCCTATCTTTTCTAAGCAGACATAAGGGAATTTTGAAGAGGTCCTGGAGGACACTCAGCACTTGGGTGATTTAGTGTACAACAAAGTGGATAAGTCATCAACTTCAATGAATATACACCTGGAACCAGGGAAACTGAAGACAGACAATACTGTGGATAGAAAGGGGTCAGTAAAAAGATTCAAGAGCTTGAGCGGATGACAGTGACACTAAATCCTCAGGTCTTTTCACAAGCCCTGCTCTTATTCCCTAGGATCCCATTGAACCCATAGGCCTTCATTAATAGGTTTCATTCTCCTCTGCCAGTATCAAATAAAAAATGTCAGATCTCATATGGGAACCACTAACAACATAAAAATAAGATTTATATGGAAAGATGAAGTTCAAAAGAAGAGATACAAAACTCAGAAAGGTTTTGTTTATACCCAAGCACACACAAATAAAACCAAAGCCAAAACACTGTTGTTCAGGATTGCAATCACCATCACCTGTGACCTTCTCCCACCATCACTGTGATTTTGAATGCTGGACACTGGCTACAAATTAATTCGCTGAAACTGAGGAAAATGCTTCCCTGATGTGTAAATAAGAAAAGTCTAAACATACATTAGGTAATCCCAAACTTCATTTGACCACTTCTAGTTCACGCAAACTGCATGCTAATACTCCCTCTAGCTCTCCTTTCATCTAAGACAGGAGCTCCAGAGCTCTACACCTGCTGCCTACCTTCCAACCTTGGGAGAAGGATGACAGCATTATAATGTCAAAATCCTTAACTGCCAGTTGGTGACGCTGGTTTAGTTTTTCTGGTGACCACAGAAATGCCTAAAGCATCGCAGATCTGGAAAAAATGGAGGCATGGAGAGGTGAAAAGACTTGGCCATGGCGTGGAAAGGCAAGTCCTCAAGAGGCGTAAATCATTACAGCTCTTCTGATGTCAGCACCCCAGGGAGGCTGGACCAGCATCAAGCGGAGCAGCGAGGAAGAGGAGGGCTGAGCCTCTTCCTGCTTGTCATAACGTGATTCCAGGAAACTCGGACTTCGGCTCTCCTCCTGCTCTGGACTTCAGCCACTGGCTCATCCTGCTCGGAGAATTTGTCAGCACACCTCAACCCTTGAAAACTGGGGCTTGAGCCAAGGCCCTCAAAAGGGAGCAAAGGAAGGATGGGAGACGGAGTCCAAAAGTATCTTTCCGCCCTAAAGGTGAGCCCTTTGGAACAGGCTTGAGTCCCATTCGCTCTGCCTGGGGACAGCCTGCCAGTGGCTGTTTGATATGTGGAGTGAATGAAAACGTTACCCCCATGCGATGATGTTCCAGCACCTTTCAGCACTAACTTGTCTTTTCCTTTATCTTTTTTTGTTTTAAACACAGACTCTTGGGAAAGCAACTTAGCAGACCAAGCTGCAAACCAGAGACAGAATAGAATTGTCTTTTTTTTTGGCTTCCAATACAAGAATGCAAAGCATTGTCTCTCTGGGAGGAGAATTAAGTATGGGCAAGTGTTTTGGCAAGAGAGCCACAGAGGAGAATGGAAGGCGAGGATGAAGTGGGGAAAGAGGAGGGGAGGGAGAGCTGGGGGTCAGATGGATGGTTTGGTCTTTTATAAATCTTGGATGGGGAAGAGGCACACAGATGGCTTTGTGTTTTAAAATGATTCTAATAAATCAACTCCATAATCATAATCAAAATGCCCTTGTCTCTCTTTTTCCTCCTCTTCCATGGATCACAGCTGAGCAACAAGGCTGTGTTGTTGCGTGTGTCTGGCGAGGGAATGGCAAGTACTCAACACAAAACCAGACTGTGCCGAAAGCGTGAGGGGACGCGTGCGTGCGAGCGTGCAAACCTGTGTGCACGTGTGACCGCAGCTGGGCGTGGGAGCCATCACAAGCACTCGCTACGTCAGTCTGTAGGTGAACAAATGACATGAGCAGGGGAAAGGACGAGCAAGGGGGGCTTTGCAGCATGCAACAGGCAGGCAATTTTCAGGGCAAGGGTGGGCACATCGCCACAGGAGACCGGACAATTTCTAAGCAGGAACATGTCCACACTGTAGGAAGAGGGTCTGAGTGGGAGGGTGAGCCTGCAGCTATCTGCAAAGACAGGAGCTACCCTGATGGCAGGGGAAGGAGTGGGAAAAGGCAGGGTTTAATCTCTCCCAGGCAGGAGCAGACGTGCTGGGGAGGAATGCTGCATCCCCATTCCCGTGCTCGGTCTTGGCTGTGAGGAAGGTGCAGCCTCTCCTCCTCCAGCAAGAGCCACTGGGCCTGGACTGCGGGGGGAGCAGAGGCTCTCGCTGTCCGGGTTTTCCATTTGGAGCTCCACGTGGCATGAAATCCCATTGGTTTCCTTGCCAGAGGGAGCCAGGTGGAGAGAACAATAAAAAGCAGAAGGCGCAGGGCGGGGCGGGATGGTCCAGAGCGGATGCAGAGGATGGAATTAATCAGCTGTCCGGGAGGAATATTAGAGCTCTTCGGCTTGTCGTCAACGCCTTCTCCTCCTTCCCAGAGACAGACACAATGAGAGACCAAGGAACATTTCCTATTGTTACAGGGGATTTGTCCACAAGGTCCAGCCCCATGTGGAAGTCATTACCGGCTGGGAGTGGTAGGTATCTCGCACAGAACATGCAGCTAGATGGGATGGGGGAGGGCAATGGGGAAAAAGTTGAGAGACCAGAGATGATGTGTCCCTGTCTAATTGATTTAGGCATCTCATGGGAAACTGTCACCATAGCAGCCCGGCTCCAAGTCCAGGGATCGCTATGGGCTGAGGTACGAAGTGTTTTGCTTAATATCAACCCTTGGACTAAGCCAAAGTCCTGAGTGCTCCTGTGAGAAGCCATCAAGGGTAGCTCAGCGCCAACAGGATTGGATCATGAATTTCACTGCTGCTACTGAACAGGGAAGGGAGGGACAGTTACGTCAAGGTTTTCTTTTCCCTGTCTCCGACCCTCCCTAGATAGAAAACTGAAGAGTGGCTGCAGCAACAGCTGTACGAAGCACGAGGTGAAGAGCTGACCACTGCCCACCTGCAAGTCCTCCCACTCCAGCAGAACTTGGCCTTCAGGATCATCCATGGAAAAATGTAATTATCCGTGGGTGAGAGCCCAGGACTGAGTGATCAGAGAGAGTCAACACCTCCAGGCTCCCAGGGGAAGGTAGATCCTTTTAGACACGTTACATCTAAGCTCAGTCGTTTCATGCTAAATCATAAAGTCAGCAGCATCTCCAGAAGTGGTGATGTCAACATCCCCAGGACAGCCGGAGGAAAGGGGCACCTCAGAAATAAATGAGAAATCAACATCCCAACTCATTTGCTGCCATTTCTCAGTCTCCCTGCTCCTAACTTGTTGGGTACTGAATAGGATTGGATCGAATACATTTTGCTGTAGGTAAAACACCATCCGGTGTATGACAAAGCTGCCTTCCCCAGGCCCCCCAAGTTCACTCATGACTTCCCCAGCCATGAAGGAGCAGATAGAAACAAAGTCAGTCACACTGATTGGGGTAAAAAATAAGCGTATGAAGCCTGGTTTGGCCATTTGGTCTGACAGAAAACACATAATGAACTGCAAAGAGAAGTGAGAGTGCTGGGGTCCAGGGGAACAAGCGATAGTCAACAGGCAGCTCAACGTTACCTGGTCAGCAGAGCTGTTATGGAAAGTGGGCCCAGAGGACACTTTTCGGGCTGTGTGCTAAATGCCACCTGTCACTGTTGGCATCTTTAATGCAGAAATGTTTCTCCCAGGGATCTCAAGCCATACTGAACGAGCAGCCTTTAAGCTCCCATGAAAAGGAGGTACCACTTTTACCTGGATGACATTGGAGCAGTCACCCAGCTCCTTTAAATGCTCGCCTCTTTTGATTCAGGCTCTCAAAAAACACTCAACATATAAATACACAAATGGGGAGCGATACCAACACTGAAGGTTGTCTACCCATACCCTAACCAGTTGCCTTTCACCTAGCAGGGTTTCTCTTTCACACAGTTGACTTTTGTCAAGTTTCTACCACTGGTCAGGGTTATGGCTTGGACAGAGCTGATCTGCAGGCTGCACCTGGGTAGGAACAGGTGCCCATCTCCAGAAGATGCAAAACTCAGTCTCATGCAATTGCCTTCACAAAAACATAACATCTAGCGGGAAAGGATTTGAGAGAGAAAGTAGGGCAGGCATATAGTCAAGGGGACTATGGGGACATAGTCAATGGGACAAGCAGTGTCTTCTGCGGTTTTCAGAAGCTCCAAGAGCATCAACCACAACTAGCACGCTTGTAGATGGGCACGCATGACACACTCAGAGCACACATCCCCTAACAGCACCAGGGGAGCAGGAGACCACTGCTGTGGGGGCAGGCCAGCAGAAACAAGGACTCTCAGCTGCCTTTGTGTTGTAGGACATCTAGGACAACTGCCTCTCCCCCAAAAGCCTCTTTTGCACCAGATAGTAAGCAGATTTCTCCAACCTTCTTCCCTTGCTGCATGGCCTTCCTGCTCCAGCCCAACCCTACTACACTGTATTTCTTGCCTGCATTGAGTTCAGTGCACACAGAAGCCCTCACAAAACAAAGCATGGAGCTACAATGCTGCGCTACTCTTTTTTTTAAAAGTAAAACAGAATAAAATACTTGTTATACATGGATATTATCACTGGGAAGTTCAGAATGCTCAGCTCATTTATCTCCAAGGAATTTCTACTCAATTGAGCAGAATGTCCTTCCCCACAGGACAGCATTCACTAGGGTACTTTTACCAGCATGAACACTGTGGCTTTTTCTTGTAAATGGTGCGAATGTTCTCCTCTATTTATGTTCTACAAGAACTCATTTTTACCAACATTTATGCATCATAACACATAGACCTGATCCTGCAAAATCTCGACATGGGCACAGCTTTGTGTATGCCTGAGATCACCCTGGTTTCAATGAGCTATTCATCGGTAGCTTGCTGAAGAGGTTGAAGTTGTACTTAGGTTTTATGTATGTGGAAAAATTATTACATAGCAATAGGGTTCAAACAGGAGTCCCCAGATTCATCAGATGTTTGACTCACTTGGTACATGCAGTCTAAAATGGAAACAGGGGATGGGGAACATCATAAAATGTAATAAAAATGTCTTTAAACATTTCAGGTTATTGAAAAAAAATCTCTCTTTGTAAGCTCTCTAACTTTTGAAATCATGAACATGTATTCTCACAAAGTTAGACTTAAAAGTAGCTCATATTTACTTTAAAATTGTATTGTTCCAATTATACCTACAAAATACACACAGCATATACATGTATAAAATACCTTATTACACTATAAAAAATAATTTACATTATTTAAATTACATTTAAAATTAAAATCATACTGAAACTAAATCTATTTGTTTGCCATATGTCTTTGGAGGACATGCCATCCTCATTCTGTAATACCAAAGAATATAAAAATAAAAGCTAGGTATTGAACTCGTAGCTCTTTTCTCTTTAAACTTTTTTTTCTCTTTTTAAACATCAACTGAATTTTTAGGCCATCTTTTTGATGTTATTTACACACTCTCCACTGCGGTACTGAAGATGATATGAATACAGTATGGATTTGTCCTGTCCAGCGGGGGAAAGCGCATCACCCCCTCCACCCCACCGGGCAAACAGCAGCGATGCCACGAGGGCTCAGCAGGACGAAGCAACCCCAGTGCTGCCTCGTTGGCATCGGCATCATCTCCTACAACAGCGAAGAGGCAACGGCCACCGTGGGGAAGGGCAGACACCGAGTCCCCATCGTCACCAGCCCACGACGCGGTGGCCTCCCAGGGCTCCTCTTCGCACAAATGCAGCTCAAAGCTGCCCATTCGCAGCACCACCTCTCTCCCACCTCCCCTCCCGCATGCTCCCCCCCCCCACCGAGCTTTCCTTCTCCTTGCCTCTCTCTCTCTTTCACTCTCCCACTACAGCTGGTTAAAATTACGCTGGAATTTTGTTTTTCTGTCAAGTGAATTTGGACCTGGTAAATCCCTCCCAGCCATTCCAGTGGCCTCCCAACGAACATTGAGGCTGCATGTAATACACATGATTTAAGAAAGGTGCTGCTGGAGCTATTTCCGAGCACGTTCACGATACAGGGTTCAGGGCAGCCAAGAGGGGCTCCTGCGGCTTGCAGACACCCAGGGAGGGATGGCGGGGTTTCCACATGAGGAATGGGTGGAGGAAGGAGGAGATGTCCAAAGGCATGTCATGTCAGCTGGAGCAGCTCACCTTGCAAGGACAATGCAAAAAAAACCAAACAAACAAAACAAAAACATCCTAGGCTTGGAGAAATTTCAGCCCTTTTGTCTTGAGAGACCACAGGAGCAAACATGAAAACCCTCTGGTGAGCCAAGCCAACGGAGAGCTGTGGTACAGAAGAAGGACACGTTCTTGGCTGACCTGGGGAAGCTAAGGGCTTGCAAAAACATATAATAATAAATCGAGGCTACAAGTGTACACCTGCACACATGTGCTCACGCCCGGTTCAGTGTGGGGGGCTCCCGGTTTGTGCCTGGGGGGCCACCAGCTCTCAGTGGTGTTTGACCCACCTCTGCCTTGAGCTGGCAGAGCACAGCGCAGGGAAGCTCCATGGGCGTGGGGCAGCGGGTGGTAGAACCTGGCCAGGGGACCTGGCCCAAGTCCGAGCGCCTCCGCTGCTCACCTCTGCTGCTTCCCTGGGGAACGCAAAGGATCCCAAAACTGGTGTCCCCGCCCCAGCGAAAGGCTTGGGCCACCCTCAATGAGCTACAGGATCTCCCAAGAGACCAGGAGGCAGTTATGAGCAGGACTGGTTAGGAATACTAGGTCAAAACCAGTTGTCTGGCAAAAAAGTCCTTCTGGTTAAAAATAACAGGTTTAGAAAAAGGCGTACGGGTCAAAGCAATTTTGGGTTGGGGGAAACAAAGCAAGGCAATCCATTTGATAGTGTTGAAACTGCCCCATTACAACATTTTTGGAATGGAACAATGCAATTTTAGCTTTCAAAGTGACTTTTTTAAAGACAATCACCAATGGTTAAAAATATTAAGTTTTTAAAAGGTCAGGAAGAGAAAAAACATTTCGCTTTCGCACAACAAAGCCTCTAAATTAACCCTAAGTGGGTTTTATGAGGGGGCAGGGAGGGGAGGTAGGGGGCTGTAAAGGGGAGATTTTATTTAATGGACTATTTCAAATGATTATAGGAGGGAAAAGAAGGGGAAATGTTCCCTTTTGTTGTAATTAAATACATGCATATTGTGTCTATATATACATGTATATATGCATACACACCTCTTTTCCCTTCAGACCAAATATCCAGTCCCTCTCTGGGTTTAATTAATATCTGTTTGTGCTGCGCATGTAGACACGATTCCTGTCCTGGACAATTCCCGATCCCAAAAGAGCAAACCAAAGGATGAATCAGGATCTAAGGGGTGAAGCAACAACTTAAACTCCCACAATGGGTCAGCGGCAAACCTGCAACCAGAATCCAAGGAACTCTGGGTATCACTCACTGCATTATGGGCTTGGCCAAGTATGTGAAGGAAAAGCTATTTATAAGGTGGTGACTGAACAGTCAAAGAGCTGTCTACATGGGCTGGGTTGCATGTGAGCATGAAAGAGAGAAGAGAGATTGTGTGTGCACGCGTGCATGCCCATAGGCACGCCTGTGCCCACCTCCTGGATGGGGACAGCAACCAGCACTGAAATTACCGAGGACGTGTAAAGAAAAGAAATAAAATCAAAGACCGAATCTTGGTACTAGTCTGTATTTCTCCCCACCCCCACCCCAAACACAGCAATAAAAATGGTAAATTAACTTTAAGGCGTTTTTTTTTCCCCCTTAGTCTAGTGTAAGCTTCAGATGATATGAGAAGTTTTTATATATAATCTAGATTTACAGCTTTTTTGTTTTTCAGTTAAATGCTGGGTTATAAAAGAGAAGGAAGTCATGTTTTCGTCATAAACAGAAAGCACGCACACAGAAAATCATTTAGATATTAATTTTGCAAACCTGATGCCTGCATTTTTATATGTATATAAATATATATATACGCACACAACAAAGACAGAACTAAACCCTGTGCTTCTGCATCATGTTTATACACTATATCTATGTGTACTTATAGAGAATCCACTTACTGACTTTTTTTGGTGTTTGAAAACATGCCAGTAAAAAGCCAAAATGTCAGTAAACACAGTAGATGTCGTCACTGTTTTCCCTTTTCAGGTTGGTTTCCCTGGTGTACAAAGGTCAGCTCCAGCTCCAGCATAAATTATTACTGCCTATTTGACTCATAATAACATATCCAAATAATAACCAACACATGCTGGATGCTTTATGGATGAATAATTCCTCTTCCAAAGAACTGGCAATTTAAACAGTTTAGATGTAGCAAAACTGGGAGAAAGTCTCATTGCCCAGGTTGTGCAGCAAGGGGCAGAATGAATCCCATGCCTGAGGCAACACAGAAAGCTTCCTGGACTGAACTACCGCTGCCAGCACCTCTGCACCCACCCCTTGCTGGACCCAAGGAGAAGCAGGAGAAGCGCCCGGGGCAGGCTCGTGGTGGTCAAACGTCTGCTAAAACCCAGCAAACCTTTGGATGCTTCAACTCAGTGCAGAGCTGTTGTGCTTTGAGACAGCCAAGTGGGTGTAGAGGAGCCGTGTGAGCTCGGATGGATGGGACACTGCCTCTCCTTTGCAGGACAGGGGTGGGCTTTCACCCATCCCTGCTCTGCAGGACCCGCTCTGGTTGAACACGTGGCTGAGACCCCACCAGCCTCTGCGATGCTCCGCATCTCTCCCACACGTGACAAGCACAAGCACAAACTCGGACCATTCCTACAAGCCCGTCCTCAGCCTTTGCTGGCTCCGTCCCTGACATGTAAATAATGACATACCATTTCCACAGCTTTCCAGCCTATTACGCTGCTCTTTGGACCTTGTCTTCCATCAGAACAGCAAACCTGTGGCCCTGCCTGACCCTCCTGGCGCAGCCAAAGCAAACCAATGTGCTATATTTGTTTTTCAAGCCTGGGCCAGGAATGATTCCCGTAAGGCTCAGCCTGGCTTAATGGAGCTGTGTCTGTGCTGTGCCTCTAAGCCTACATTTGGCCACGGGGCCGGAGCTGCTTTTTTGCCTGGTTCGGGTAGGATGCAGCGGTGTTTGCTGAAGGTAACTCCAAAGTGAAAAGCAGCAGCAGAAAGCAATGATGGGGCGGGGAGGGGAGGAATAAAAGAAGGTAGATGAGGGAAAATGAGGAGGAGGGGCAGCCGGAGGGTGCTCCCAAGCTTCCCAACATATCGTGGCTGTTTGGAGACAAACTTGGCTGGCCAGAAGGTTTCCAGCGAGGAGTGCAGTGAGAGGACAGCTGGGGCTGCAGCCCGGCATGAGCCGTCGCTGGGACCTCCTCGTCATGCCTGTGTCACCCCCTCCAGCCTCTTGCTTGACCACCTCGGCAGCTCACATGTTTTTCTTGGAGGAGGCAGCTGCTGCAGTTGTTCAGGGGCAGGCTGTGCTGCCGGTGGCTGGGGGTGCCACGGAGAGTGGTTTGATGCTGGGGGGACGGTGCCATGACTCGTGGCCCCGTGGCTCCACCTCTCTGCTTCACAATAGCCCTCATCTCCCTTGTGTAAATGGGGCTGTTGCCAGACCTTGCCACCAGCTGCCAAGCTGATGCTGTGGCAAAGCATGGCGTGGCACATGCTGAAGCCCTTGCAGGGCTTTGCTGTGTTTCCCTGTTTGCCCTTTCCCCACAGGTCACACTCCTGGGCCATGGGTACCCGACCTTCTCCCAAAGGAGCATCTTCAGGAGAGCATACAGCGTAAAAGATCCAGAAATCACTTCTGGGTCCTTTGTCATGCAGACAGGTAACACACGCCTACCCCCAGCCAGTCACTTACTTCAATCACTCCAAAGAGTGCTGAAAGAAATCTCGCCTTAAGACAGACAGATTAAATCCTGAGCTTTTTTCAACATAATATAGCCCTGTCCTCTATGTCTTATGAAACCTCTTTCCACCCTGCATGGGTACGTGCTTTATCGCAGGCGTATTTGGTCTGCAGTGCAAAGAGAGTCCTGGATCCTACTAGAGACCCGCATGCAGACCCTCCCAATATCAGGGCACGGAGGGATTTTTTTTTCCCAGGAGATACCTTTTCCCGTCAGGATTTCCCCACTGCCAGCGCTCAGCAAAGGAACTAGCAGGTTTGTCAAACCAATTATGTTTGCAGCTGACAGAGTGCATGGTCGTAGGCTGCACTTAGTGGGCAAGGAGATATTAATTAAAGTTTCATAGCAAGTTCTGCTAATTGCATCAATGAGGTGCAACTGTCCCCCTACACCGGTGTCTGTGCAGACACCCGGGCACTTTGCCCTGCAGCGTAGTGCATCAGGAGCCCTGCACGCCAGAGCAGAGCAAAGCAGTTACACTGGGCAGCTCAGCACACAAAACCCAAGTGATTTGACTGCTGCCGGACAGGAAAAGCTTTGGGGAGGACAAGGAAAGCATGGTTGTTGGACCCAGATCTTCTACTTAGTGCTGAAACATGTCCAGAGCAAAGCTGGAGAAAGAAGGACATATTGAATCTGCAAAGCTTGGCTTAAGAGCCAGAGCAGAAGCTGAGCTCACTCAAAGTTTGGATGTATTCATACTGGGAAAAGATTCAACTCCTTAGGAAGAGAATGGCCATGAAGTTTGGACCCAGAACTAAATTTCTATTGAGTTTGTACTGTTTGCATTGCAGTTTTTTTTGTTGGACTCGTAAATGCTGCTGTCCCTGTTCTCTGAGGAAGCACCCACTGCTGCTCGCAGGTGGGACCCCAGGGCAGCCGTATCCTCTGTACCCGCACCGCAGCCCACCCGAAACGTGGCTGCTTCGACACACAGGAGAAAGAGATGGTCTTCATCTCCAGGACACAGGAGTGTAATTAAATGCCATCGCCCTGTGGCCAGCAGTACTCTGCATTCTCCAAACAAGCAACCTCTGAGCCCAGCAAACCTCATCGAGTCTGGCTATAATGAGTATGAGACACATCTTCCTCTGAATGTCCTCAAAACCAGCAAACAAGCTACCCAGAAAACCACCAGAGAAACAAGCCCAAGAGGCCTGGGTGCATCCCAGCCTCCCTGAGGAAGGAGGGGAGATGAGCAACTCCAGGACATCTCTTGACCACGGTGCCGAGGGCTGGTGAAGTCCTGCTTGTCCCCGCCACGCAGGCACAGTGGGCAGAGGTTTGAAGAGCAGCTCTGGTGCCGCAAGGCTGCTGGGATCCTTCATCCCTGGGCAGCACGGGCAGGGGGGAAAGGCAGCTGATGTTTTGATGGCAAATTTAAAATGTTTCTACTGAAATAGAGCCTCCACCTGGAGGGTATCGAACAACTCAGCTGTGCAAAGGAGCCCTCCTCCCCTGGGGAGCATGTTTCAGGCCAGTCTGGGCACATGGGATCATAAGTCACCGTTTGTGCTGGGGTGGCAATTAGGAGCATTGAGTCAAATTCCTGACCATGGTCACAGCCACCCGTGGGCTGCGGCTCCAAGGGAGCCACGGTGCCCACAGCAGCCCTGCGAGCAGCATCTCAGAAATGCCACCTCCAGCCGAGAGCTCCCCCTGACCCCCTACCAGCACCCAGCGAGTGTGTGGGCATCTCCCGCGGCCTCACCATAAACACAGGACATCAGGTTCCAGCCAGGATCCTGTTCTGGCATCTTTCCCCAATGTTGCGTTCGGCAGGCTAAAATGATGTGCCTGCCACCTATACCTTCGCTTGTCCTGCTGCGGGGACAAGGCACAGCTGCAGGAGGGAGGCGAGGGGCTGCAGGGCATGGCTTGGGCAGGACATGAGAGATGCTGTTCTTGCTCTGAAAGCCTGGACGGGCAGGAGCACGGGCAGAGCCGCAACTCCACCTCGGCACTGCCCATTCCTGTCTACCTGCCTTGGGGAGGGAGGGAGGAGGCGACGGCCCCCCATGCCCCTCGGGACCTGCAGGATGGTCAGAAGCAGCCGATGCTGTGCCACTGCCCAGTGGGCACTGCGCCATGCTGCCTGCAAGGCAAGGCAAGGCAGGGCGAATGGCAGGGCTGGGGCTGCCTGAGTGCAGAGCGACCCAGATGGGGCCCCCTCGGCTTCCCGGCCAAGGCAGGACGGAGCAGCCCAGCTGCTCAGGCTTGGCTTCTCCTTGCATGGCAGCTGGGGGGGAGAGCCAAGTGCAGGGAGAGACAGGGAGTGTGTGCGTGCATGGGGGGCTGCAAACGTCCTCCCCTCCCGCCTTCTCTCGGCTAGGAAAAAAAAAAGAAAAAAGAAATAAGGAATTAGTAATTAGAAGGTGAAATCAGGACATAAAAGAAGCAGAAAATCATCTCAAAGGATGCTTTTTCTTTTTAAAGGTTTCACCAAGATTTTTGCTTTTCCCCAGGGTGTCCTTTGCAAATCAGGCCTCACTGCAAAGGCTATTGGATATGACTCTGACGTCAGCAGGGAAAAGGTCCCCAGACTCTCATTAGAAAGGGGAAGAAAAAAAAAAAAAATCTATCCTTTTTTTTTTTTTCCCCCTGACCAATTTAACCTTTTCAGAACAATGAACAGGCTGGTTACAGGACGAAACCAAACAAGCAAAAGGGCTGTGGGCTCTGCTTCCCAGGGACGAGGGAAGGCGTGTGGTGGGCAAATGCCAAGGGCTTGAGCTGGCACTGTGGCCAGACAGCCTCCGTGCTCCCTCCCCATCCTGCCTGGCTCAGCACCGCAAGGCTCAGCACCGAGGGGCCCCTCGGCAGCAGCACCCTGCCCATGCACAGGGTTGTTTTTAACCCTTTGCTAGTCTGGAAACCGAAGGTCATTTCACTACATGAGCCACTGTGTTGGCATCAAGAAGGGGTCCTGCGATGGTGTGGAACACAGGGGAGGCTGCCTTGGATGGGGAGCAGGAGCAACCAGTGGTACCCAAAGGCAGCAATGAGTTTTGTTTCTGGCTCTGCTGCTGACACAGCATGCAGTGCTATGCAAACCAGTGAGCAGGGTGAAATGCTGCTCTGCCTTTCCCCAGTGCCCGTTCCCCAAACATGCAGTGCCAATCCCGTTTACTGCAACCTTGTCTCGCTGAAAGGGGGAGACGGGTGAAGTGCTGCGGCAAGGGGTCCCCAGCAGTTCCCCACATGCCCCTTGCAGACCTCCCACCCAGTTTGGAGGATGCTTGGCTGTCAAGTTTCACATGATCCTTGCACACGGGTGCCGTATAGAAGTAGCGTATGGTTACCAGCAGACATACACACTGGAAAGGGAGCAGCTCCTCATCACAAAAAAAAAGTGTTTAGAACCCTTGGTTGTCATTTCGGGGAACAACAGAGGTGTGAAAGAGGCCCTAAGGGGCCAGGCTCGATCAAGAAAGATCCCAGCCATAGATACTGTGCTCAGGTCTCTGGAAAATAAGAAATTTAACTTTTAAGATGGTGAAGGGTCGCACCTAAAGGAAACGGGCTTTTCCGAATTATAAAAATAAGGCTTGTCAGTGTGCAGTGCGTGGGTCAGCACTGATGGAGCCTGGCCTGCGATACTCAGGATGGGCAGTAACCCAAAGGGAACATCTGCTCATTGCATGGTATTTTGGGCCCGGTTTTCCCAGCCTGGGATGGGCAGGTCTCAGCGAGCAGATCTGGCAGGGCTGCTCATGAGAACTGGGCCGCTGCCCTCCCGCAGGAAGCAGAAGACAAATCACGCCGAGGTGGGAAAAAGGCGCTGCGAATGGCAGATCCGGCTGACAGAGAAGGGAGGACCAAAGGGCTGGGTGGCTCCTCCAGCCTCCCTGCTCCATCAGCTGTCCACACAGGACCCCGCCGCTCCTCACCCCCTGGGCATGCTTGCCCTCCTGAGGGATGCTGCACAACCCCCCCTCTCCTCTTTCTGGGTGCCCTTCTGCCCCAAGTAGCCCCTTTCCCTTGTCCCTGTACCATTTCCCATGCTGTCCATGCAATGAGAAGATAACTTCCCATGGTGGCACTCTGCTTTAAACCCTGTCCTGCACATCCTAAAGCCACAGCACACCCATCCCATACACCTTCCCATCCCACTCAAGGACGTTCTCCTTCACCCTCATCACACTATAGGGATGCACAGTGCTTCTCCCTGCTGCGGATGCCAGAACTGCACCGACGCTAGATACCAGTTGCCCCAGCTCAGCTGTGCTGGCAAGCAAGAGGACGAGAGGTTTGGCCAGATCTCCACCCAGCCACGTCCCTCCAGGGTGGAGAGGGAGGAAGCAAAGAGGCCGCTCGCTCCCGGCCGCCTGGCCCCTGAGCTTGGCTTGCCTGCACAGGGGCGTGTGCGCAAACAGGGCTCTTCCCTCTCGCTCTTCCTTTCCATTTTGCGCTTTGCTGTCCAGGGCAGCGAACGCAGAGCCCATCAGCTCAGAAAGCTGTGATTGCTTTCCCATTGCTCCCCTGTCATTAGCACAGTCATGTCTGTCCTGTGGCACTGCCACCCATGCTCAGGCTGAAGCCTCAGCCCTTCCCTGAGGTTTGATGGGGGTGTGCTGGGCTGGATGAGCTTTTGGATGGGCTGCAGGGACCTGTCTGGGACAGACAGATGATAATCCCTTTGCCAGAGTGCCAACACCTCTACAGGTTGTGTCCTGGACATTTTCTCAGCTGCCACTGAACACAGGGGGAGGTGAAGCTCATCAGCAGTGGATAGGAAAAGCAGGGCTGTTATTTTGGGGATTAGGATGCAATCTCCTCCAATTGCCTCCCCGTACCCCTGCCACAGTCCCTCCTAGCCCAGCCATGGCTCAGGACCTCCTCAAACCCCATGGGTTTGTCAAAGTGCATCAAAAGGTGCTGAACCTTGTCAAAGGAGAGGGGGCAGAAAACAGCGGCGGGGTTCCCAGCTCCTATCACTTACCTGATCTCCAGCCTGCACCTTTGCAGACATTCATCTCGGCTTCCCCTCAGCTCGGTTCTCCCCTTTCACTTCCCTGCCCTGGCTAAACCCCAAGCCCAGCAAGGCCGGAGCAACTCGGACGTCACCTTGATTTTACCCTGACAAGGTTCACGGGGGGATGCCCACCCGCCAGCACCGAAAGCAGCTTTGAGCTGCATGGGATAATCCTGGGAGGGTGGTGATAAAGATCTCCTCATCCCCATGGAAATTGAGCCATGTTCCTCACATACCTCCACTAATTCAATTTTACACTGTGTGAATAGACCTGCCAAACCTTTATTATTCTTTCTTCGTGAGAAGTTCACAGCAGAGGGGTACGGCAGGCAGAGGGGAGGATGGGGGGCATGAGGGAGGGGTGGGCTCCCTCCTACCTCTCCTGAGCCTGATCTCTGCGATAAATAGTTATGCTTGGTGCTCTTCAGGCATGTTTTAGTTACTCTCCTTTCAAAACATGGGGCTGAGGATGGAAGGGAAGAGAAGTCAGAGGCAAATATGTAATTGCTTAGAAACACGTGGGGCAGGAGGCAGTGGATTTTGGATTTAGGTGAGTGTAAAGGAAAAAAGCACTCGGAGAGCATCCTCTGCAGTTCTGCTAATGTAGCTTAGCCTGGCCTGGACCACCGCTTGTCCCACTCTTGGCCTCCGCTCCTGAGATGCCCCAGTCGGGCCTCCCAGCCCCTACCCCACACACAGGTCTAAGCCCTCTCCCACGCCAGGACCCCCCCTGCACACCTCGGTCCTGCCCTGCACTGCCCGCAGCCTTGCCAGCACTCGTAATGTGTTTCATACCTCCAAATGGCAGGACCTACACTAAGACGTTTTTCCTTCTCTCTGCCCTTTTTTTCTAATTTTGTTGCAAGATTACCCACTAGTTTTCTTTTAAACCTTAAATTACTCTTATGCATTCTCTACATTAGTTCCACACTGAAGCTATTTGTTTGAGATTAGTTATACTTACCTAACTCGAGGGGTGCTGGGAGGATTACTGGGAGTTTGCAAAGGGCTCTGACAGTGGAAAGTACTATCTAAATGCTAAGTATTATGAAGTCAGATGAGCTATTTACTGACCCCGATTGGTAATATCCCCCCCTCCAAATTGGATGCAGAAATTGAAAGAGCAGAATCCTTTTTTTGGAGAGACAAATAGCGACAGAAGGCCAAGCCAAGGTCCACAAATAAAAGAAATCCTAAAACATCACTTAAGGTCAAAAAAGGGCTTGGTTTATTCCTGGTATGAATAAGCACCGAGCGAGCAGCAGGACCCAGAGCACAGGCAGGGGGGCTGCAGGGGTGCAGGAGGCAAAACCACACCTTGCGGGATCTCCCTTCCAGCCTTTCACAGCACTTCCCCATCATCCATTACGCAACCCAAATACCCAAACAGCTCATCTGGCAACAACTTGCAGCCTGGCTCTTAAACAGAGAGATAGACCGAGCTCCTCTTCTTTATAAAGATGAGTTTTACTGATGCAATGTGACCTTTTGCTGGGCAACAGCATTCGATCATTTCATCTTGCAGTAGCACCTCGAGGTCGCAAGGGAGATCAGGGTCTTGTTGGGAGAGATTTTATACACATACGTATGAGCAGACAACTCCCGTTACAGGCAGTTGGACTTTATGATCCTTATGGGTCCCTTCCATCTCCAGATATTCTATGAAATATTGTCACCATCATAGTCCCACAATCAGCTCTGTACAGACACGGATGGCAAAAAAAAAAAAAAAAAGCCCAAATCAACCCATGTCTTCAACAAATTCACCATGACCGTATTTATCGAGGTGGGAGGGTTAATGGGAGCATGGCCCCTTCCCCAGTGCAGGCACTGCACCCTGCACCTAGAGCTGAATCCCTCCCAGACACGGCCAGGAGAATCCAGATGGAGATGGAGGAATGACGGAGAAGGGCGTGGGGATGAGGAGAAAACTGGCTGTCTGTACACACGGCAGCTTTTTGGGAAAGCTTTGAGAAGAGCTTTGAGCGAACACGATGAGGGGATGGGGACAGTACAAGGATCCTTGTTTAGAAGCCTGTTATACAGGCAATAAAATTTCAAGTGCTGGGAAGAAACTCAAGAGAGGATATTCAAGAGGTCAACAGCAAAGCCAAGAAGTGATGGACCAGCACTTCAGGGTTGAAAACTGGCCCCAAGACCTCCCATTCCCAGGTCCTCAGCTCCTGGCATGGGCAGAGAGGGAACAGGCACCCAAACTCTGCCAGTGAGAGCCTCCACGGGGAGACACATACCAGGGTAGCCCTGCATCATGGGGCTGAAAAGGGGGATAAAAACAGACTGTTTGGTTTCTTTCTTCATATTCCTATGGTGATTTTTCCCATTGTGCTGGCACTTGGTCATCAAGTTGGATTAAGGGGTCATGAATCACCAACGTCTTGCAGTTGGTGTGTCTGTGGCAATTTTGGTGTTGGTTTGCTTGCCAGTGCAAAAAGCTTGAACTGCCTCATCGGGGAAGCATTTAGATCCATTGAAGATTATTTTCCAATAAGGTCTTCACACCTGGCTCAAGGCTCTGGCTGCTCTCTGCCGGACACTTTGGCCAGTCGGCAGAAGGCAGTACCCTGTTTTGCAACCCAGCTACCTGCAGGGCTTGTGCTCAGTGCCAAAATCAGAGTGGAGAAACACTGACCAAGAAATCCATGGCACAAGGGTCGTCTGCTCTGGGGATGAGCCGCTTCACAAAAACCAGACAAACGCTGCAGTTGCATTACACAACCTCCCAAGCAGAGAGATGGAGAAGACGAGATGGGGAAGAAACTGTCTGCAGTCAAATGTAACTGCACGGGGAACCAAAAAGCAATGCCCCAAGTGTATTTTGCACTGTCACCCATGGAAGGCTTGCAGGCTCCTGGCTTCATGCTCAGCAGGGGATCCCAGAGAAGACGCGAGGCTACTGCTGTGCATGTGGGATGAGGTGGGGGGAGCTCACTGCAAGGAACACAAAGGTGCAAATGGAGGAAAAGAATCTCAGAAGTGGAAATCTGTGCAGAAAGAAAACAGAACCACGAGCTTGGCGCAAGGTGATGGGGACATGGAGGTGGACTGATCAGAGGAAGGTTGTGCAGGCAGCCAGAGGGGTATGGCAGTGCTTGACAAGATGGGCAAAATGGGCAGAGGTCTCACACCTCTCAAATGAGCCATCAGACCACGAGAAGGGTAGGGGGACAGTGATTGGGATTAGCTGGTGACTAATGGAGGACTGCATGTCCAAAAGCTGGTCCTTTTTCCCCCATTTCCTTCTCCAGGAATATCAGTTGGCCTAACCAGAGATATTACCTCCTCTAACAAACCACATCCCACCAAGTATTTCTCCAAAGTGGAATTCAGCAGGGAAAAGAGAGCACAAGCACCAAGAGTGCATCCTCACAAATGCAGCCTCCACCCCATGGCTGGACACTGCCACCCAGACGGGAAACCCTCATCCACAACTGGTGGAAAGAGAAGAGACAGCATCCTCCAGCCCCTGCACTTCACTCACCAGGGACCAACTCGTCTATATTGTTCTTTTCCCCAGCCAAAACTATTCCATGAATTTGACCTTAACTTTTGTAATAGTTTGGGGGTGACGAACATGGCATTCTTGACGTAGCTAATGTTTGGGAAAAAAACAAATGAAAAAAGAAATAAATAAGCAAACACCCAGCCACAGACTGTGCTCTGTTTTGCTGTGGTTGACATTTACAGCCTACAGTAGCTGTGGTGAGGATGACAAACCGGGGTGGCCAGCGGTGCTGCCGGCACAGCCTGGCAAGGTGCCATGGGCAGGGCTGCAGGGCCAGCGAGGGGCTGGGTGCGCACCCACCCTGCGGGCACCCCTCCCAGCCTGCAGCATTGCTGCAAACACTAACAGGCTCTTTTCCTGGAATGGGCACCTTGGCTGTCTGGGTCATCACAGTGGTGGGATGTGCTTGCCTAGAAATTCTTCTCGAAAGGCATGGGGTTAATTTCTGGGGGGGTAATGGCTCAGTTCAGCCTTTAATTGCCTCTGGCAGAGCTGACGTCCTGTTGGCCTGGTCTGTCTGACTTCCTACCTGACCTCAGGCAGGTCCCTCCACCCCCCTCCATCTGCTCAGACCATGGGCAAGGAGCTGCCCCAACACACACCATGGCTGGTACAACGGGGCTGTCACCCCAGCAGGGATCATCAGCCCCTAACAGACCCATGACACTGGGTGAAGGACTCTTGGGAAGTGCTCTCAATTATTTATGAATCAAGACAAGCTTCCTAATTGGTAAAAGAAAAACTCTTGCTGGAGATCAGCTGCTCAAGACATATTTTGCTGATTGCTCCTAAGAGCAGAGAGAAGGGGTATGCTCCTCGCTTTCTCTGCAAGCTTTAAAAGCACACAGAACAGTGTTTGCAAGATAATTTGGTGGTCACAGAGGACTGGGTTTTATTCCTGAATTGAAAACTGGCTATTAAACATCATTTAAAGAACAAAATAAAAATAAAACAGCAATTTCTTTTTTTATTCTCTTCCTATCATCATCATTAACCTTCTATCTGCATAATATCCCTCTGCCAAGGATCTTCAACTGAGTAATAAAATTTTAGTACTTAAACCTTATCAGTGCTCTGGAAGGGAGTATTCTTCTCATTTCAGAGAGAGGGAAACCAAGGCACAAAGAACTGAAATGACCTGCTCAAAGTCACGCTGAAAATTATTAGCCGAGCCAGGAAAAGATTCCTCAAGCCCCAAACCCCGGGAGGCAGCATGCCCACAGGTACGCTGCTCTTACAGGCCAATTAGCTTTTATGGAAACATTTAAGGAAACTTTTCCTTTCAAAGACTCTGCCTGTTAATTGACTCCCAAACTTTGTCATTCATGAGCGAGAGAGCCTTAGTTTTAGCCTGTCGTGGAGCAACTCAGCCCCTTCCCTTGCTTGAGACAAATGCACTTTCAGCTAGTAAAGATCTGATGAAACAGAGCACCCTGCTACACGCTGGTTAAAAAAGGGCTGGAAAAGGTTTTTCTGTGGGTCCCTGCCTACTAATTAAGTCTGATTGCAGAGACTTTGTCAAAGAAGAGGGCTTTGCACAGAGACACAACCACGGGGACTGCCGGGGCTCTGGGTGCAGAGGCACGCTTTGCTTTCCAGCACGCTGCTCTGTTTAGGTCTGCTCAGCTTGGTGGGGCAGAGCTGATTTTTCACCTAAATCCTCAATGTCACTACCTAGGTCCTGCCTTTGCAGGAGCCAGGAGAGAAAGGCAGGCAGGGACAGAAGATGATGACAGAACAGATGGGAGCGGGTGAGCACGGCGCAGGAGAAAAGCAGACATTTGTTTGCTTTCCATCTCTCTCTGCTGAGAAACGGTTAATAGGTTGCAAGGTTTCCACCCTTCCAGGACGGAGCTTTTTCCTCCCCTTTCGAGTGCCCCCTGCCTTCCTCCTCCAGCGACTGGGAAGCTGTGACTGCTCTACACCGCTGACACCTCGGCTGCTCTGGAAACCCATGAACTGTTTGAGAAAGGTCAGCTGGCAGCCGCTGCATCCCTTCTCCTGCTTTCCCAGCCTGAAAGGCCTCGGGCAGTGCAGGAGCCCCCTCTGTAGGCAAACACCCACATTTACCAGCATCCCCTGCTTCTTGACATGCTTTTTCAGCAACATCCCCTCTTCATCTACCCCAACCCAAGACCCTGCCACAGGGCCAGAGGGAGAGCAGGACTGCGGGGCTCCGCGCCAGCTGGGGATCGGGTCTCTGCTCCGCCACTCGTTAATAGCTGGCCCTGTAACATGCGACATGAACCGAGGCTGGACATCCAGCAGGATAGCAGATTTGCCATCAAAACAGCCCATGTCTTGCCAGCTTGCTGTTGGCAAAATAAAACAAGCACGCCTCTGTGCAGCTCTGGGCTTTGGTACATCTCCTACGTCCAGAGCTGCCCTCTCTCCAACCTCTCCAAAGCAGTCACCTACTTTTCTCTCGTCTCTTGCCAAACCCGAGCTCCCCGGTGCCGCATGAGCATTTTCCCAGCCCGTGTTACGGGGGCTTTGGTGCACTCCCTTGCAGTACAACAAAAGGGAACAATCCACCCCCAGTGCTCCTTCTCCATCCTCTCTCCTGCACCTCCTCACCCCAGCACTCCACATCACCCAGGTGAGCCTCTCCAGCATTGCCACAGCTCCCCCAAACCACAGCCCTAAACCCAGCTCTAGTTCAAAATGGCCCCATTTGGACCATTCGATATGCTGCAAAATTGCCCCTGCCAGGCACTTGCTGGGGCAGCAGTGAATTAAGGGCAGACGAACACCAGGGAAGTAGCTGAGGCAAAATGCCTGCCTGGATGCAAACAAGCTCTGTCCTTCCCAAAAGAGGAGTCTTTCTGGGGGTGGGAGGTTAGCAACCGAGTCAAGGGCTTGTGGCAGTTGTTATCAGCCACTACTCCTACGAAACAGTTTGACCACAGCTTTTAAGAAAATGTGTCGATTCACCGGTGTTTACTGCGCTCTCACCTCACCAGTTACAGTGCCTCCTCCTTGGAGATGCTCAGCCTGCATTCATTACATCCTTTTTTCATACGGCCAGCCCTTCCACACCCCTCCTGCTCAGCCACACACCCAATGTATTTGCCAGCAGCCTTGTAAGGATTTGCTAACCTAGAGCATGAACCCCTTGGTTTGCATGGTCCCTAGTTGGGAAAAACACATACCTTACCCACTCCTAGCCCCCTTTGTACAAAGCCCCAAGATGTGCTACCACTCTCGCAGACATGTGCCCCATGACAAAGCCAGGGGACAGGCAAAATTAGAAAGGAAGATGATGAAGATCTAAAGCCAATTTGTAGTCACCCTGAAATAACTTGATTTCTCTAGTGTCCCAGGAGCACTTCTGTCCGAGATGTAACATTACTCATTTTCATTTGGAGAAGTTTCAGCATGTAACAAAAATATCTCAGGCTCAGTAATGAGGCAAGAAATCGTGCTTACGTAGCTGAGCAAGTAACATCACTCAACTTTCCTGTCCTTGTGGTGGAAGAAAAATGATTGGAGAATAAATTAATCCTAATAAATGTGGGATTCTGATCAGGCATACATAACCAGCAGTGCGTCTGCAGGATGAGCAATTGATGAAGTCATTGCTTCAAAGGTGCCTTGATACAATTAGTCACTTGTAAAACATGCAGCAGAGGAGAAAATCCCGCTCCTTTTGTTAAGGAGCATGAAAATGCTCCATGTGTCGGAGTGATTTATGGGTTACAGTGCAGCAAAATTAGAGCGCGCGGCAATTAGGGGTGTTCTCTCAGAGATGAAAGGCCAGGGGGAGATGAGTGAAAGGGTGGACAGGATGCAGAAGGGCCAGATGAAGGCAGAACGCCAACGTCACATTTCTGTGCTGTTGGTTTTTAACAGGGATTACTTCCCCTTTGCACTGGGGGGGAAAGCGGGCTTCACATGTAAAACTGGTGCCACTGAAGATGAATCAAGTCATTAATCACCAGCATGAGTATCTGTAATTAGAGCTGCCGGGAGTCACAGGAGCAAGAGTCAAAGGCTCTAACAGGATTATGGACAGATCTGGATTGTTTTATGACTAATATTAGCAGATAAAGGGAATCTACCACGTGCTCAAGGAGGTCGGTTGATGAGCACGGGGGGCAGGGAGGAAGGCATTTCCCATCCCAACCCCACTGCCCGGCTTTGGTGCCCGCTGCATTGTCTGCCCACCACCGTACATGCAGACAGGAGGGCAGAGGTTCAACCCAGAACTCTGCTTGCAGTGCACCCCAGGGGGAGAGGACCCTCCCCAGAGGCACCGCAGCACCCAGGATCAGCCCACGGCTGAGAGCCGAAGGGAGCCGGCTGACCCGGCCGTGCCAAAGCGGGGTCGGTCCCAGTGCAGCTCAGCATGTTCCCGACAAACGCGCCAGCTGTTTGCGGCTGGAGGACACAGGCAGATGATGAGCAGCCGAGCCTCACGGTGCACAGCTGGGGCGAGCAAGGAGCGTCTGTCCAGCTACCTACCTCCCGTGCTATCCCAGCCTTGCCTGGACAAACAGGCTGGCTTTCTGGCATACCCCCCTCCCACCACGGGCCATCTCTCCGGCTCACACGCTCCCTTCTCCAGCCCTGTTCCCAACAAGCCCCGGCATGCCTCTCCGCAGCCGCCTGCTTTCAGGACAGGAGGGAGCAGGGAGGCTGGGAGCTGGGGCCAGGCAGAGCAGGCGTCAAAAGTCCTCCAGCTCCCCCAGGGAGGGGAACACGCAGCCTCTCTCTGGGTCTAGGGGCCCCCACACCCAATTTTAAGCAGTTATTGCTGCTTCTCTGAGCTCATCCTTGAGGACTGGAAAAGGTCTGGGAGCTTTCAAAGAAAGTTCCTTAGCTTAAATAAGGAGACAATGGTCTCATGTCTTTGCCCTCAGAAAGCAGGGTGCTGAGATGGGGCTGCACTGCTGGACACCATCACACTGTCCTGGCAGAGGAAGCTCCATCAGTTGCAGGGCTGCGGGAGGACCCCTGGTGAAGTCAGGATGCCAAGGGGGAATAGTCCCCACAGCCACTGCACGTTGTCCTCACAGAGTCTGGCACATCCCAGGGCACCCAGACGGTATGGCCATCTCCCCATCCATGAGAGCTGTGCACCAGGACGGGGCAGACTCAATGGCTTCTTTCATGCCTGGGGGTAGCTAGTGCTCCTGCTCACCTTGGACCCTAGCAGGACAGGCACATTTGCCTGGGTTTGACACTCTCCATCTACCAAGACAACACCAAGGTTTTCTAGAGGAACTGGAAATTGAGATCTGAAAATAACCTGCAGCCAAGTGTGAACTTTTGAGGCTTGAAAGCAGCAAGCACAGTAAATATTAACTGTACATAAATTTAGACCCCTTGCTCTTAACTAGCTCTTCTGGATTTAGAGCCCACACACAATTTTTGGCCATTACTGCTAAGTGCCTCAATTTCCCAGGCCATACAATGAAGTTGGTGAGATTTATTGATTTCCACAGATGACAGCACAGGCTAAAGGAAAGCCAAGTGTTACCTGTGATTGTGTACAAGCTCTCCTCTCACAGCACAGACATGCTGCTAGCACCTGCACTCCTGCCCTCAGTGTCCTCACGAGTGTGCACACATGTGAGTGTGCCACAAAGGGGGAGATGGAGAGTGGGGTCCCTCAGCCATACCTCAACACCCCGCACTCCACCATCACCCCGGGCAGGTGTTCAGGGCCAGCACCAGGGAAACAAAGAGTGAGCCTCATTAAAGCCAGCAAATTGACCTAGCTGCACAGGACCATGGGTCTGCCTGGAGTTAAAATTCAAGTCTTCTCAGTGGGGGTAATGCTTATATTGGTGAGGCTAGTCCCAAGGACAGCCCAGCCAAGGATGGCAGAATGACTGTAGGAAGAGCCAGTACCATGCTCTGAGCTCCAGTGAGGTATTTCCTATCCCAGCATCACCCTATTTCATCAGGGTGAGTCATCAGACCACCACAAAAAACCTCAGGACCTTGCTTCTGTAGTCATGATCAGAAACTTCCTTTATTAAATTAATGACCATCCCCTATCTGTCACCTCACTGTTAATAAAAAGAAATGAGGGCTGGAAGGAGCGCTGCAAACCAGTGCCTGGAGCCAGGCTTGTATCAGCAGAACTCGCGTCCAGCAATGCTGCAGAGCTGCTCCTGGACACAGCACGCAGGAACGGGAGGAGGTATTAACCCACACACCAAGCAGGTCTGCGGCATAAATGTGGTGGGTTTCCCTTCTCCAATACCCCCTCAGTACAGCTCTGAAACACTCATTTGGCCACAGGGGCAAGCTCATCTCACTGGCTCTGACTGGACCAACATGACGTCCTTCCTCAAATACATCGCTCACATCGGAAAGATGAAAGCACGCACTTAAATGATCCCCTCTGGGGTGTATCAATCCCTTTGCCATGACTGGCATAACACGGGTTAGCAAGGAGGAAGATCTTACTTGGTCCAAACAACATCAGTTCAGAATATGAAGCTTTTTCTATCCCAGTGTTCCTGGAGACACAACGCCCATTTAAAAAAAGATGTTCTCTCCTCTGTGAACAAGACCCAGTGGCAGGTCAGCACCACCCACCCCTCCCGCTGGCAAAGGAGAGGTCATGGTCCCGTTCTCTGGAAGAGCAGGATTATAGGGGTAGAAGCAGTTCAGAGACAGTCGCTCCCAGCAAAGACCAAGTCAACCAGATGCTGAGATAAGACTGCTCCTTGACTCCACCACACAGGCCCGATCAGTGGGAACCCAGCAGGGGAATGCTGCAGAATATCCACTCTATCCCCCATAACCCAAACTAGCCACAGCAGTATTTCCTATTATGTCTCCATAACCTAATCTGACCCCCCCTAGGGTCTCCTGATTAATATCTGAGAAAGCTCACAAGTCCAATCACCCAATTACAGGGAGGAAAGGTTTATCCTATCTAAACAGCATGCAATGTAACATAGACCCAGCTGCCCCCTTCCTCCTAAGAGCCAGATCTCAATACCTAGCAAGCTGAACAAACTGGGAAGGGGTCACGGGGGAGATGGGGAGGGTCTCTCCCTGCTCTTGTATCATATGAAACGTGCAGGAGGAGCAGGTATTTTAATTGGCAAATCCCCTGACTCAAGGTTTAATCCCTCTCCATTTTTGCTTAACTTCCCTCACACCAAAGCAACATGGGGAATAGATGATGTGCTCCACCTTGAACTGCTGCCGAACAAGAGGGGTCCCCGTTGTCTTGGTGAACAGGGAAGCAGGAGACGATGGTCCTCAGGACACATAGCATACACAGTCCAGCTCGGGAGACATAGGGATGAAGAGCTGGTACCACCCTGTGCCATCTAACACAGATGTGCCTGGGGAACGGCGTGGGTTAGAGCAGCCTTGATACTGGCAGGGCAGGGCAGGGCAGAGCAGGCAACAGGCAGGATCACAACCCAGAATGACTGCAACATCCCCACAGCACCTCCTGCACTGGGGTTGAGAGGTTTCAAACAGGACAGAATAGGCTGTCCCAAGGCAGTCTTTGTGCCTCCTTGGATCCCTTTCCTATCCTTATTTCCTTCCAGAGAAGTGTGGAGGGACACTGTCTAACTTTTTGGATTGTATTATTTCAGCCACCTGACAAAGCTGAACACATGGGAAACCTCAACAGCAGCCAGAGGAGTGGAAACTAGATTCCCTATCCTGTTCAGGATCTCATCTCAGGCTTTGGCTAGAATGAGAGGAACATGCAAAATCTCCAGAAAGATCCTAACCTGGCAGGGAATCCCAGTCTGGGTGTCATTCAGAGCCCATTCAAAGGGAAGACCCATGATTTTTGCTCAGCAACCATGCCCAAGTTTCCTCCCAGAGCAGGGTTGTGTTGCATCCATGGATGCCCCACAACCTAAATTTTCCAAGTAGCTCAGGGCTGCATTGCCAAGTGCCAGTTTTGCAAATGCAGACTGAGCTTCCCTCCAAATTCCAGCCACAATTTATTGATTAGAAAAGCCTGTCTAGTCAATAAAGGCTCCTATGAAAAGGTTCCACTGAACTGCACTCACATGCCACGATCCGTCTGACTGTGTTAGCAGCCTTCACTTTTGATGCTTTCTGACAAGATGGATTTGTGGCCTTGACTTTTCCAGATCAGGAGAAACTTAATCCTAAAGGATAAAATTACAGACCAATAAAAAAACTCCATGACTGGCCTCATTTACTGCCATTTAAGAAGTTCAGAGCCTTCTTAGCTAGAAGGGAGCATCCACAGCTGTCCTTTGCCTTGAGGGAGAGGTAGCTCTGAACAGACAGCACAAAGCCCTTGGCAAACACTGTGCTCTTAAAGCGCATGACATACTTGTGGCACCAGCCAGGCTGCTCCATCCTCCGCAGTCAGCAGGGAACAGGCAGACAGTCCCAGTTCTCCACCTATGAATTGGTCTGGGAGAAAGCAAAGATAATGTCCAGTTCTGTCCAAAAGGTGTCTGGGCAGATAAAAACAAAAAGCCTGGAACAACGATATGGAAATGTGAATTAATGAAATATCTCAGCAACTGACTCAAGCCTAATTGAGAGCTGAGAACCCTCCACCTCCTTTCTGCTTTCCAGGATACAAAAATGACACTGGTAGGTGGAAATAACTACAGCTGTCCCAGCGGGAGAGAAATCAGTGCTTCACAGTGAGTGTAATGGCCAAAATTAAGTACTTGCTTGGTGCTATTACACAACACATCCCAGGAAGCAGCTTCCAAAAACTTGACCTTCTCTTCAAAGGCTTCTTTTTGAATCATCTTTCCTTTTGCTAACAAGTGAAGTGGATTCAGCACTCAAGAAGGGTACTCTGAATGTTGAAAACATCTTTGCCCATGCACTAGTTATAGGAGAGGCAGCAGCAATGACAGCTTCCACAGAGCAGCCCTGCCCTGCCCAGGCTCCCCGCACACATGCATTTGGAGATGAAGCTCTGGTGCATTTCCACCCCCAGCACGTAAGCAAGCTAGTCCTTGCTGAGTGGTCATTGTGATCAGCCAGACATCTGCCCACTGAGAAACCAGCTGAGATCCACCACGCAGATCACCAAGGAATGAGCAGGTAGAGGCAAACTAGCAGTGAGTATAAGACTGGCAATGATGGGTCACCAGCTCCTGACCACCATCAGGTTCTCCTCTACTTTGGTGATGTTCAAGTACCTCTGGTGCATTTCCACCCCCAGCACGTAAGCAAGCTAGTCCTTGCTGAGTGGTCATTGTGATCAGCCAGACATCTGCCCACTGAGAAACCAGCTGAGATCCACCACGCAGATCACCAAGGAATGAGCAGGTAGAGGCAAACTAGCAGTGAGTATAAGACTGGCAATGATGGGTCACCAGCTCCTGACCACCATCAGGTTCTCCTCTACTTTGGTGATGTTCAAGTACCTCTTTTGAACTCGAGTCAAGCACACAGATGCCCCCTGAAAGAGCTGCCTATTCCTCCCAGGCTGAGTACTAACCTTCCTGACCACCAACATCACTGCACTGAGAACAGCGGTCTGGTATCATCGATAGGCAGAGCAGAAGAACTGCTCTCCTGAAACCAATGGAGACTGTGATCTCTTTCCCAAGTCTCTGTTTGTGATCCACCAGCTGCAGAGCCTACATCCCCAGGGCCAACTTACAAATCAAAAATAATCTACAAAAATGGCACCTATATTAATATAGGTGCCATAGCACTCTCTATAGAGAGCACTGCCTCCACAGGGCTTTACAGAGGTAGTCAATACCATCACCCACACTCCAGATCATTAGCATCTTTAACAACAACTGGTTTAAACAGTCATGCTTTAACATCCTCCACACTTCGTTGGTATGAATTAAAACTCTCAATGTTCACATATTTACCCAACTCCTGCCTGGACCTCAAGCTCCTACAGCTTTCTAAGGGCAGCGTCAACTCCTACTACTCTCTCTGGTGCCCAGCCTGTTTGGAAGTCAGGACTCTAAAGATGATTTTAAAGCATGTAATTGGAGTGCAACCTGGTTGTACAGAGAGTGCACTGACTCCTTACTGACAGGCACAGTATTTGTTCTGGCCAGACAGTTTTTTTTCTCTTCTTCTTCCAGCCTATCACTGGTTTTCACATGACACTAGCAGCACAGCTTGCACACAAGAGGGTGTACTGGAAGTGACAGTTGCCATAGCTATATCTACACAGTCCCAGCCACCCAGGCACGTCAGAACGATGCTCTACAGAACAGAGTTAAGTTATAAATAAGATACTCTCAAGCCTCAATTCAGAGCACAACTTGCAAGTGTACAAAACACTAAGCCTTCTGGTTTGACCTCTTTCACTTTCTTTTATAGACATGATGCATTTTCAAAGACTCCTCTGCAGAACAGCATTGCTCCAGAGAAGCCTGTAACATGGGCGCAGTGACTTGCACAGGTTTTATATAACCATACCCTCAACTTCTGTACATCATTCTGCCCAGTCTATTCTCCAGACACTCTCCCCACCTTACCTGCCAGCTCTTCTCCATGCCACAGTCCTGTATATAGAGGGCCCTAGTATCCTAGAGGACGCTGACCAAGCTGACAGAATCTGCATTCTCCTGCTCTGAGATCTACGTGATCTCCAACAAGCTTGTTCAGCAGGCTGCGTTTCTGTTCTCCTCCTTTCTTTGAGGATTACAAGCTACCTCTTCTTATGAACGTGATCACTGCCCAGACAAAGAGAGACAGGAGCAGCCAGGATCCCTGGATGTTGTGAGAAATAATAAAGCTTGGGAGTCTCTGCTTAGACCTCACCTGTCCTTCTAGGATACGGCATCTCATGACCGACAGCAGCACTGCTGCATAAAAGCAAATGAGTGGTGTACTTTGTTGTATACTTTTTCCAACTAATAACCCACAATATCCCCAAGTTCATTAACTCAGCGGTAGAAGTGGTACCACAGAAAAAACAGAGGAAACTACAGCATAAGAGCCTATGCAGAACAGGACAGAAGACGATGGGCTGGGAGAGGTAGAGCCTAGCAATCCACCTTTTGTGATCCGCTAGCAGCAACACAGAGCAAGCAGCATATCACATTCACACTCGCTGTCACTCTCAACCACAGTGACAGCAAGTACCGCTTTGTTTCTCTGCATCTTCCCAGTTCTATCCAGTTTGATACAGGAGGACATGGCTTCATGCTCAGGGAGCACAGCTATTGCACGTGCTTTGCATGTGTACAGAGCTGACCGTTTGGGTGGTGTGGAATGACTGGGAGGTGCGGCGTAATTCAGTGGCAGAGCAGTGAGCCTAGAGCAGGGCAGAAAACTAGAGGGGTCCAGGACTTGCACCCCCCTCTGCTCTTGGAGGCAAGTACCATTCGATGCCAAGGGTCTTGTGCTAACATTAATTCACTGCCCTGCTTTTGTGACCTCGGGGAAGGCATTTTATCTCTGTGTCTTGTCTTGTCTTCCTCCATCTGCACAGCAAGGGAAAGCCCCTTGCATGACCAGCAGAAGGAAAGGTCTGACTTATGAACAGCAAAGTGATTTGAGATCCTCTCATGGCTCACACACTGAAGCCACCAACTCCACAGGACTCCTCACCATCCCTGGGCAGGTGCATGGTGGCCACCCCCCGAGTCTCCCACAGACAGCTGGGGCCCAGAAGCACAGCAGGAGCAGAAGCACAGCTGAGGCCCCCCGCACTGATCTTGGTGGGGAGCCCCACCAGCCTCAGCCAGGCCCTGTTTGATAGATGCATGGTCAAAGACCCAGCAGCAAACAGAGATGGGCAGGAGGGGAAGAAAGCTGCACCAGGGAGAGGAACATTGAGAAAGGGACCAAAGAGCTCCCAGAACTACAAAGCATCACAGTAGCAGCATGGCCACCACTGTAGGAGTGATGTAGCCTCCCGGTGAGCCCACAGACCCCAGTCCACCACACAGCCAAAGTCCAGCCCCTCATCCTCCTCCAGCCATTCCCAGTCCTGCTGCATGCGTGCTACAAGCACATTCAAAGCACGTTTTTATTTTTAAACCATGCATTTTGCATGCTCACAGCAGTTGCCCCAATCTTTGCCAGCCCCCGGGTGGGTCCGACCTCCCAGGTGGGCCCCAGAAATGGTCCAGGTGGTGTTAAACCAGGCACAGGTCTGCCTGCCCCCACCCAAGGATTTCACCCTTTGTCTTTCAGATGAAGCCTCCCACCTCAGCTCCTTGGCTCCCAACCCTAAAACCAGGCCAAGGATCCTTCTGTCCTACCCATCGTAGGCTGGAGGATGCAGTGCTCCCCATGCAGGACCATCTCAGGTGGCAGGGCTCAGCTCATCCAGGGAACTTTCTAAGCCAGGGCCACCACAATGAGCAACAGCGATACCCCAGGTCCCCCGTCCGACACAGATGGACACGGCCTGGCTACGGCAACCAGAACTGAGACATAAAAAGCACTTTACACCATAGTCGTGTTATCCCCTTGTCCCTCCCCCTCATCCCCTTCGGAGCTTCTTAACTTCAGAAACCTTCCTCCAGAGGAGTGTTGGAGTGACAGAAAACATTTTCCAAGCCTAATATCAGTTCCAGATGTTCACAGCCATTTCAGTTTGTACCTCACCCTGTAAAACACATTTCTCCCTCTCTCAAGTGCAGCGCCTGCTTCGTCCATGACATAATGTGCTGGCGGGCTCGGCCACGCACACACACACAAGCTTGCGCCCTCTTCGAGAGCCCCATGTTCAAACAAAGAGCATCACTCAACTACAAAGCCATCACACACATAGAGTTATGAGTAATTTCCACAAGTTTTAATAAACAGTTTGGGATGTAATTGCTCTCCGTCTTCTCCGCTGGCTCCCGAGCGGAGAGCTGCTTGTTCCCTGCATGCTGGTGTTGAAAGCGTGGTTTGTTTTGCACACAAGTTCACCTCCTATTAGCCTCAGATGGTCCGAGGGCTGTGTTTTTCTAAGCATCAGTAATAAACCTCTTTAAAAAACACGTACAGCTGGTGGCAGCCAACCCATGCAAGCTCCCAGCTTCTTCGGCCCCGTCCCACAGCATCAGCGCCCCATGTGGAGCCTGGCAGGGAGCAGAGGGGATGCACGTTAGACCAGCCTCAAAACTCCCTCCTGACTCTGCTCCAAGAAGAAGAGGAGCAAATATTTTCTGGCTCAAGGGAAAGGCTACATCTTCCAGTTGCAAAGCAAGGGGGAGGCCAAGGAGTTTTGCAAGGGCAAGAGAGTGGAGGCTTTTGGGAGCAGGAGGAAGGCAGAAGGCAGGTTAGGCAGGGCCCAGGTACCATCTAGCTTGCCATGGGGCAGAAGAGGTCGGCACAGTTCTAGCCTCAGATAATGCCACAAATTCCAATAAGAAATGGCTGCAAGTGCAACAAAACAAATAACCCACACATTTAAACTCAAGAGATCCAAGCGATGAAAGGCAGCAGTCTCAAGAGCCCTCAAACCTTGCAGGATCCTCCCAGCCCAGCACTGCCATGCTCTGCAAATACCCGTGGTGCACCTCCCAGCAATGGGAGCAACCTGCTCCTACCTTCCAGCAGCCAGGAGACTGATGGGGAAGGAAGATCTGCCAATATCCATCAAAAGCCATCCAAATCTCATATCCCACACCCTGCTCCCCTTCTGGGGTTGACTTATTGTTTTTGTGGATGCTGCTCAGATGTGAGGGAGATGTGGTGCAGCATGATGGGTGGGTGATGGTGGTGAGGGGATACCCACAGTAGGATTTTTGGCTGGGTGAAGCACGGTACCAAGCGAATCCCTTGAGAGCTGTAGCAGTCAGCATCTCTGCAAACCTATGCAAGGTATTTGCAAGAATCAAGTCATCTGGCATTAGGGGCCTGTAGCATAAGAAAGGAATGAAGGCAAGAATGTTGTTTGGTTATAAACAACATAGAAAAAAAGGAGAGATTTAGGATTGGCTTTTCTCTTTAATTGTTAATGGGGTCATTCTGTCCCAAACAGTCCCCCAGAGCAGGGAGAGGGGAGGGCAGCTCCCCACAATGAATTCAATTGCCTGTCAAACACATGGCAGTCATAAAAGGAAAATAATAACAATAATCTGTATTTCCTACTCTGGCTGCCAGGCAAAGATCCAGCCACTTCAAAGGAGAAAACCCATGTTTCCCCGGTCTGGCCTCACCTGACCAATGTGTGAGCAATCTGGAATCCCCATCCAAAACAAAGCCCCTCCTTTGGTGGCTTGTTTTCTTTCTCCATTACTGGAGGGTGCCCCTCCGAGATAAAGAACAAGCATTCTTCCATGCCAGGAAACCAGAAACATAACCCAGGGGCCATGGCCACATTGGGCAGCTCTGGAAATGGATGCTGGCAAGGTGTAGGAGAAAGCTCCTGTGGGACTGACTGATGTATGAGCCAGGAACCAGAGCTCCTTCTCGCAGGGGTCTCCATGAACAGCCAGGACCCCCCAGGATGTGGGGCTCTGGCTCTCTCCAGCAGGGAAAGTCCAGCTCTTGTAGCACAAAAATTTTGGATATGGTAGTAAGAGAAGCTGCAGAAGCAGAATAGATGGGCCTGAGATGAAGAGAAAGGGTGAAAGCTTCCCTGTGGCTGTGAGCTGGAGCAGTATGCTCTGTGGCAGCTCATGGCAGCAGAGGGCTTGGCTCAGACAGTCTTACAAAATTAGCGAGGAGAAGAAAAAAGCCGCCACCATAAGCTGAGAAAGCTTTCGACCAAGACCTAAGGATTGCCTGCGGGCAACTCCTGGTCTTGCTCTGAATGATCTTCCTGAGATTGCCTTCCCAACAGGGAAACACAGACAAACATCTTGCCAGGATGTCCAGAAAGCCCCTGCAAGACTGCATGAGTGCAGAGAGGTTCTCCGCTCCAATGCCAGCCCCATCCCCACCTTCAGTCTGGTTCCTTGTCTTTGCAGGCAACCTGGACGTGCACGCCTCGCATAAGCTGACCAGGCTCCACCTTAAAACAAATAAGGTTTTTAATCACCCAAAGCCGTAGCTGTTGTAGAGCTTTGCTCCAATGACAGGTGGAAACCTTCTTCCTATGTTCCCTTACCTAGGGGGGGCTGAAATTAGGTATTCCCAGCATCTGGGGGAAGGAGCCTTCACACAAAGGTAAATCTCTGCTTCGGTCAACAACTGGCTGCCCCTGACATGTCACATGAGCTTCTTTAATAAACTTCATCCAAAATCCTCAAGCAAAAAGCAGCAGGAGGTTTTGCCTGGCTTTCCATACAGCAGTAGCATCACTCAAGGTCTCATGTGCTGTTTTCTGAAAGACATCATTGATTCACCCAAATCAAACCCCATCCTTCACACCCCTCCACCTTGCCCAGAAGCTCCTGGAGCATGGCTTGAATTGCTGACAAAGACTTTGCAAGGCACAGAGCGCTCAGTCCAAGCCTGAGCTGGGAATGAATCTCCAATCCAGAGAAGTTTCAGGTTCCCCTGGAGAAGTTTTGTGCTGCTTAAATGATCTCCCTAAATATTGCAGGCTTCGAGTTACTTCCATAGGTGTGCAAGGCAACTTAAAGTGTCCTTTCAAAGGTTGGCATGCAATGCAGTACTCACTGGAACGGACCAGTAAAGCCCTTGAGTTGCTGAGGGCTGCCCTTCCTCCCACACCCACCATCCTGTAGCATTTCAGACTGACCAGATCAAACAGTCGTTTCAGTCAAAAGAAACTCCAACTCGCAGCTCTCCTACCCAAAAAGGGCAAACCATTTCCTTCTGCCATGCTGTGTTTTTGTATTTCCCCTTCCCCTCAAATACCCATGACTGCAGAAGCCTTCAGAAACCTCTCCTGAATGAAGCGCTTTTGATACCTCATGTAATACCTTGGCTCTATACACCATTCTCCACAAAAGCAGCAGCTCCCAGCCAGACGGGGCACAAGATGCATCACCACACACCCTCTGCACCAAGAGGAGCTTGCCCTTGCAGCTGCACCCACCTGTGTAGAGGTCCGTGTCCGTGTACTCATCCACCTTCTTGTGCTGCAGGACATAGTCAGACACCTTCGTCCCAATGGCAGGCTGCACATCCAGCCACTCCAGAGAGACCACGGTGCTGGAGGGCTCAACGCTGGGGGAGAGCCGCAGGCTGGGCAGGAGACAGGAAAGAAACCAAATAAAACATCAGCTCCCTTTCTGGGGAGGAATCCACCTCTGCAAGTAGCACAACCCCAGGCAGGGCTCACACTCATACACAGGGATGGGCAGGCAGACCCACAAGGACAGGGGGCACAAAGAGAGAGCAGGTAGGTGACCACAGAAGAGCTTCCAGTTGAAGGGCAGTTGGGTCTAGCCTACTGCAATGCGTATCCTTACCTCCTCCTGGCCCTGGAAAAACCTAGGTCATGCAACTGCAACCACGCAACCCCAAATACCCCATCTAAAGGAGCCTTCATCTTCTGGGAGAACTACTGAAATTCAGCAGCCCCATGGGCCACCAAGGACCAAAAAAGAAGGAGAGGATCCAGCTTAATCTTCATGCAACCCAGTGGGGTTGAGTGTACAGGAGGGGAAGATCCAGTCTGCATTGCCAGAGAGCAAAGGCAAAGGAGGGGCAGGTGTGGCTGTGAATTTACCCAGCTGCAAGTGAGCAAGCCTCTGATGGGTGTGAGCAAAAGCCAAAGCAGGGCAGCTGTGCAGGAGCTCCTGCCCAGATCAGGGACCACGTGCATAGGGGTGAAGGCAGATCAGCTTTGTGTCCCTGGCTGTGCTAGTGCAAAGGCATTCGTTCTCTTTGCACTGGGGTAAATGACAACACAAAGTACAGGGCTACAGGGAGTCCAGCTCCAAACATACAAGTGTGTTTGTTGAACTCAGGATGGGAAATGAATCCCCTCTGAGGATATTGGCTCACTAAGGTGTTCTGCTCCTTGTGACTCGCTGGAGCCAGTCTTCCTGCTTTCTCAGCTAATTCCCCATCAGTTTGCTCCTGATTTGCTTTTGCTCTGACAAGCCACAATGAATTGCATTGTAATTCCATTTCTTTCAGCATTTGAAATCCCGTTCTACAAGCCCTGCTAATCAGGTGATGAAAATCTATAAGGAAACCTTCCAGGGCCACAGCCAGAGCCAGGATATCCTAAAGGCATCAGTCACACAGTGAGGAGCGCTGGACTGCGGCCCCAGGGCTCGAAGGCGAGAGGAAGGAGATGCCCATGGGCTGAGCCTGTGGGAAAGGGGCTGGTGCCGGGGGGCTGTGACCCGCGGGAGGGGCTCACGCTGATACGTACACAGGTGGAGGGAGAGGGCTGCAGTTTGGGAGTCCGTTCTCATCGAAGGCGTTGAGGTCACACCTGCACCAGTCTTCGATAACATCGCCTTTCCCTGAGCACCAGTATGAGCTCATCAGGGCTCCCTTGAAAGCCTGACATGAGAACAAAAAGCGTGAACACGTGTGCTAAAGACTTGGGGAAATCCGGCCAGCGGCTTGGCCGTGTGGTGCTGAGCATCAGGGGTGTGTGTGCACAGAGCCCTGGGATCTGGAAATATGAGGGAGTCTTCTCCAGCTCTGCCACGGACTCCCTGTATGGCCCTAGGCAAGCCCCTTCACCTCTCTGTGCTTTCGCTCCCGTGTATTGAGTGATGCTGGTTCATCCCTGAGTGCTGCTGCTGGTGTGGGGACGGGGAGAGTCTGCATGATCCTACAGAGGGGATCTCCTGTGATGGAGGACTGAGCTGCCTGAAGAAACACAAATGTAAGCCTGTTTGTGACACTGGACATCATATTAGGGTACCTTTACGCTGCCGCTGTGCACAATGGAACTCTTCCATGTGCCCATCCCATAGCTGTTGCTGTCCCCACTAAGAATAAAATAATTCCTATATCCCCAACAACACAGACCACTTCCATTCTTCTAATAGGTTTGTTATTCGTACGAGCTGCCCTCCTGCAAGCAAATTGCTGCTTTATTCACTTGCGTAAGGAATACTCACAAGCAAAATAGCACTACCTGGAAGAAAAAAATAAAATCCTGTAAAATACTTGCAGGGTGTTCCCCAGTCGGGCAGTCTCCCCTCCACAGGCTGTCCCCAGCCTGACCAGGAGCCCTCCCGACCGCTCCTAATGATGCCAGTGGATCCCCAGAATAACAGCTGTTCATCTGCTGCGGTCTGAGGCTGAAACACTTTGACTGAATTCCCAAAGCCCTCCAGGTCTAAGCCCGCGGTGTCTTCCCTGTGCTCATCCCACAGCTCGGGGCGCTCGGTGTCGGTCCCCATGCTGCAGGATGGGGCAACCCTGGCTCCGTACCCTGCTGTAGTTCAGACTGCATGGATTTACAGTGGTTTCTCCCACTACCCTTTGCCTGTTGTGCCTAATTAAACCTCCAGCTTAGAAGACAGTATCTCTCCCTGCACACTCATGGCCAATGTTCAACCCAACCCTGTGAAGCCACAACACTCTGCTAGAATAATCATAACACCAAAACTTCATCCACTAAAACAAACCTCTTTGTAATGCTTTTGACCTTTTAAAAGGCACATTTTGGGGTTGAAATGCCTTCACAGGTCCTCATCCATGTACAGCAGCCTCGCTGCCAGCCTCCGCACAGCCCAGCTCGCAGCAGCACTATTCCGCCCATTCAAAGCCGCCTGCGGATGCCTGGCCCCAGCGATACCGCCCACGCTGGCAGGTTACGCCTTAAAGATAAAAACATGCCCTTTGAGGAGGACAGGGATGGCTCCAGCAACTGTGGCATTTAGCAGAAAACTCTAGGAAAAGCACCATCCCGGGGAGGTTTCTGAAAAGAGGAGGTATAAATAGAGCCTGACGTCAGGGCTCCCATTGTCCGGGGTTTTGTCGCTCTCCCCAAACACCCCGAGCACCTTTAACGTGGCGCCTCGAGGCTCTCACATCTGAAACATTTTCTGCTTCCAGGCATTTACAAAACAGGACTGTTCCAGAAGGGGAAAAAAAAAAGAAAAAAAAGGAAAAAAAGGAAGGGAAAAAACATGTGAAAAAGAGAAAATGTGACGTTATTTTATTTTGTTCTTGAGAATGTAATTGAAGCGCTGGGCTGGAAAGGGCATCGCAAAGTAATTGGAGAGCAGGGAAGACAGAGAGGAGTTTATCTGACACATGGATAAATGGGTGCAGATACACTTCTGTAGAGAGCAGCAGGTCTGTGCAGGATAGAAATAGAAAGCAATGAACGTAGATGGATGGGGAAGTGTGTGCTCTTCCTAGGAAGCAGGATAAATATGTATGTTGTGGGTACATGTGTGCACAGACATGCACTGTGGGCGAAGGCAGACGTTGGGTGATCCCTGGAAGAGCCGCACCATCACACCGATGGCACCGCTCTGCTGTCACCCTGTCCCCAGCCCCGACCCTCGCCACTCTGCATGCTCCCTCCCTGGCCCCTAACCCAGCTCCTCCCTGCACATCCCCAGCCCAGGGAAGAAATCCCGCCCGCCCCATCCATGCCCTTTGGCCAAATCCCATAGTCAATGCCTTCTTTCTATTTTCTTTTTTCCGATGCTAAGTGCAATGCTGGATGAGCAATCCCCTCTGCTCTGCCTGCCCAGCCTCGTGCACATTTTAATTAGATCCTGCAGGTACCCAGGAGTCATCTGCCTTGTGTCAACCTCCACACAAACGAGGTTAGCTAATCGATGCGTCCTTCAGTTGCACTCATTAAGGCGAGCACACCTACGCACACTAACTGGGTTACTCGGAGCACGGCTAGCCCCTGGTGCTGGCTGCTGCCTCCGTCCAATTTCCAGCAGCCAGCTGACGTCAGGGAGAGGCTGGGGTGGTCAGGCAGCCAGGACTCACCCTCCCTCACTTTCCAGTGGGATTTTGAGCCAGTAGTTTCCGGGATTTTCCTGTCGGTGCCGGGGAGTGCGTGTTGAAGGGTGGAGAAGTGGCAAGAGTGAACTGACAGGGGGGAAACAGGTAAGATAGCGCAGAAAGAAGGGATGAAGCTCCTCACATGAGGATGTTCACCCTTGCTTTAGGAGGCTCTACACTTTCTATGGGGACACCAGCCTGCTCCTGGGGTACATGCACTTGCTCCACAGAAACTCCAGGACAAATGAAGGGTCACAGTGAGCTTTGAGGACTCTGTGGTCCTTCCAGCCCTCAAGCCAGGTAAAGCTGTAGTTCAAACACAGCCCACCTTTCCTTCCCTCACCTCTCCCAGCCTGGTCCAGGCTCTGCAGGCTCTCAGGCCCTGGTAGAGATCAGCAGCCGAAGCCGCCTTCCCTTGCAAAGGCTTTAACCAGCCCAGCCCCAAAGGCATGCTGCAGGCATGTGCTTCCCCACATGTGGCAACCATGTGAAAACCTCTCCTTCCCTTGCTCCTTCTGATAGCATAGCTCGGGAGGTATGGGTCTGCTCACACAAACCCAGGGGAATGGCAGCTGCCACCCAAACCAGGAGCCCAACAGCACAAGCAGACTAAGAGCAATGGACAAAGGATGCAGCAAAGGTGCTGAGACCCATCCCGTGGGCAGCTGCAGCCTTTGGGAGAGCTCCAGGTGGGAACACACAGGGACCTCCCTGGTCTGTGCTGGCTGAGGACCACCTTCCCCTCCTGCCTTGGAGTGGGCACTTTCATATCTCCTGTCTTTCCCTGCTGCCATGCTCGGAAGCGTGCAGCAAACACTCTCCTCTCCACAAGGAGACAGCACATATAACAAGACGACCATCTCCAACACGACCATCTCCGCATTGGATGCTTCAGCATGGTGGTCACGCCAAGCTACTGAGCTGGGAAAACCCCAACAGGCTCTGCAAGTGTGAAGGGCTTCCCAGGAGCAGCCCTGCCTGCTGGGGATGGCAGAGCAGCCCCCAATGCACCATCCTGCGCTTGCCAACCACTCCCCAGGATCTCAACGCCCCTCCGTGCCCTAAGGCAATTTTATCTTTCATTTAAAAGTATCCAAATTGTATTGTTTCCCTGTGAGTCAGCCCATTTAGTTTATGTCCTTCAGTGCCAGAGGGGAAATTTATGAGATGAGAAACTGGCTCGAAACGTTTATTTTCTAGATGACGAGTCATGCCATTAGATATATAGCATTATGAATCATAGGAACAGCATCTAATTTGCTCTTAAAGGTATAATAGGTCTGACTCCCCACACCCATACACACACATATATTGGATTGATAGTTCCCCCATAGGATGGCTAGTTCATTTGTTTTGACACAAGCAAGACTTACAGGACCATAAAGTCCCATCTTACCATAAGTTAAGCCTATTCATAAAAAAAATATTAGGGAAACAAATGATCAGCTAAGCACATTTATCCTACACTCAATTGCATATGGATCTTTCTCCTGTTGTTATTTGTGCTCAGGGGGAGGCCATTTGGCCCCGTTTTACAGCTTAGGCACTCGGCAACAGAATATAGGAGAACATTTCCTTTGTCCTCTGTTAGACCTGGCTGATGGAGAGAGAAGCATTAAGTTATTTCTGACCGTGGGTTTTCTGTTAACATCCCCGGAGAGGTAAGTGATAGGACATGAAGGAACCTTTCAGATCAGCATTTGCAGGACTCAGCACACACCACAGGGGCTGGTGTTTCCAGATGGGGTACTAGAAAGGGCATGTGTTGGGTGCGTATCTGTGAACATCTGGTCTTCTCCATGGCTGACAGGGATATGAAAACCTGGCTCAATTGTTTCTTTGAGTCTAGGTTTCTTTATGGTTGGTATGCACACCTCAGTTTCTGGAAAAATTAAAAAGGAAATACAGGGAAATGAAAAAAAATAACAACAAATGAGCATGTAGGCTGGACATAGATATGCTGGAGATATCAGAGATGACCTAAGAGCTGACAATTTGGTACATTTTGGGTTTTGCAGTAGTTTCCCTGCTCTTTGCTTGCTTGTTTGTTTTTCTTCTTCTAAATGTAGAAGGAAGGAAAGAATAGTGGAAGCAGGCTGGGTCATGCCAGCGGACAGGCTCAGCCTCATGTCCAGAGACACAGCAGCCAATGGAGACATTCTGTCCCTTCTTGTTTGCAGGATGGAGATGGTGCCTGCACACCACCACCACCACCTTCCCCCAGGTGCAGGCAGATACCACCAGCAGAGGCAGATTCTGTTCTGCTTACCAGCAAATCCAGTCACCCACCGGTGCCACCCCATATAGTGCCTGACACAACAGGGCCACTGACCAGAGCTCCCAGATGCTGCTGTGCTCCAGGCAGTCTGTAGATAGCAATACTGACTGTTCATCAAGGGAAAGATGACTATGGGATGCAGGCTCAAGCAGGGATTTCACATCCTGAACAGGATGCTACCATGATGATAGGGTGGCTGGAGGAAAAGCTTTCCATGCCCTTACAGTAATACTCAGTGCCTTTCACAGGAGACAAACGCTGCTCCATAGGCTAGACATCTCTGGGAGGAAGGAGGGGGGGGGGGAAAGGAGGAGTAAAACTAAGGATTTCCCAGGCCAGACTCTTTCCACGATCATGCAGTTCGCGTCTGAAAGTCTGCTCCAGGTTCAAGGCAAAGGAGGATGCAGTTTCCCTACGGCTGTTGGCAGGTGATCTCATCTTGTGCTGCTCACACCCTCCCTGCCTCCGGCTGCCTGTCCCTGGGGAGCAGGATCACCAGCACTTCATCCTGGGAAGGTACATCAGTGGTTTGCCGGAAAGGTCAGGGCGCTGGAATGGACCCAGGGTGGGCAGCATCCTGGTTTCTGTTATTTATGGGATCTGAGGGAGCGGCAGAGGACACTGTAAAACCTGGCAGCAGGGGAAATAAAAGCCTTCACGTTGCAGCGAGAGTCCCATCCTGGGGAGCCGGCTCCGCTTTCACACCTCGGCTACAAAGCTCCCCATTATAGCACGACCGGGGCGGTTACAATGCGGCTATTCTTCCCCTGGTAACGCGAGTCGGATGTGGGCTAGAGCTGCAGCAGGATGCTCAAGTGTGTGAGGAAGAGGACAAGGGCCAATTAGCAGATATTAAAACAAAGCAAAAACAAATAAAAAAAATCCACACTCCAGACCAAAACAAAAAACTCACCTCAACGATGCAACCGCTGTCCCCATTTGCTCTGGCTCCCTCTCAGCTTTGGTGGTGGAAAAAGAAATCCCTGGCACCGGCTCGCCATGCCTCAGGGACTGCTTCAGGGAAGCCACATATGTGCAGGGAGGATTGTTGTCCTCCAGTAGCTCTGCTGTCTGGTGCTATATGGGGGCCAAAGTGAGCCCGTGGCCTTGGGGACACCTCTTGTGCTGTCCCCATAGAATCCTGCAAAACTTCATCCTCCTCCTGCCAGGCCCAGATGGACAGAGGACATCAGGAGAATCAGCCCTGAGATACAGGGCAATGGGAAGGGCCCAGATATCTGCCCTCCTGAATGGGATTCAAGGGGTACAGCCAAACTCTTCCCTGAGAAATAAGTCTTAGTTTGACTTCTCCAGCCCCTGCCTCAATTCCTCTGCCTTCTCCTCCTCCACCTCTGGCCCTTCTCCTCAGGTGTATGTTTCTCCTAGTCCTGCTCAAGCCTAGGACTGATCTCCTCCAGGCATGTCTCTGGTCTCCACTTAGAGAGGTTAGCTTCCCTACGGGCTGAACCAGGACAGCTGTACGGACAACTCCTAATGGAGTCAAGGGCTCCTCTCCTAAGCACAGTCATAATTTCAAAGCCAGCAGCAGAGCCCAGATGTTGCCCGACAAGGCAAGCTCCTGCTGCAGGAGCACAGGGTCTCAGGACACCAGCACCAGGATCCTGGATTTCTCAGCTGTCCTCTTTTTCATCTGCTCTGCCCTTTGAGGGCAATGCCGCCACCAAAGCGGGGGCCATAGCACCAGCAATATACTTGGATACTCCAGCTCCTTGCCGAGGGGCTGGAGACCTGCAATGGTGAGCCCAGTCCACACAAACAAGGGTGGGCTCCCCACTGCCCCGTTGGACAGGTGGTGATGAAGGTACAATGAATGCATTTCCCCCCCATTCCCAGACCTTTAGACCATCCATCCTGGTAATTCAGGGTTGGTATAAGAGCACAGAAGTGCTCCAGGTACACAGCCAGGGCACGGCTCCATCGCACTGTGCCTTACCAACAGCAAGTGAGAGAACCCCAACCCCAAGACCCAACCAAGAACAACCAACAGAAGACATCAAAACCAGCTACACTTTGCAATTCTGCTGAAATACAACCATTGGAGCAAGTGATCAGCAAGGGCATGGAGATCAGCTGGACCCAGGAGAAAAAGCAACACTAGTTTGTGCAGCTCCCTCTGAAACTGCCACCACCACTTTGCCATCATCTGTGTGACCAGCTAGCCCGCTCTGGGGGTAGGAAGGACACATGATCCCATCATCATCAGTGCATCCTCAGAGTGAGCTGAGAGTAAGTAGTTTGAAGGATGGAGAACAGGACAGATGGAAGAGGAGCTCTCCCCTCTCTTTGCCCTCGCTTGCCTTCTGGCCCGTGATGACTCAGTTGCCCATCTGGCTGGGCTCAGGCAGTCGCTGGAGCTGCAGTGACGCTCCCCTCGGACAAGAGCATGGGCTGGGCATGCTCGCTGCCCGCAGCTCCCCTGGTCCTCACTCCCAGGCCCTTGGCCAAGGCCACCCTGCCAGCCCGGGGACACTGAAGTGCTCAGCGGTGGCCATGCTCTGCTCAGGAAGAGATGGCTCCTTGGGGCCAGCGGGTGCTCACAGGCAAGGGGTGGGAAGGAGCGATGCGGAATTTTGCTCCAACCTTGAGAGCTGCTGTCCCAGCGGGTGACCCCGCAGGGGCTCTGCAGGCCCCCGGCATGCAGGCGCTCCTGGCACAAGCACACTGTGGTCCACACACAGGCAGTGAAGCAGCTCTCATCGAGAGCCCCGCTGGGGTCCCAGCCACATGCCAGGCTCCTGCCGAGGCTGACAGGGCCAGCAGCGTGGGGACATGCCCCCCAGCAAGCCCCACATCCCCTCCACGCTGCGGGCTGGGTCACGTGTGCTGCAAGGAGGCTGTTGCTGCAGGTAAATGCTGAGATTACTCATTTTTGAATTAAATCAAGGTCCTAGGGGTCTTCTAAAAATCCAAGTTTCACATCCATTTGTCTCCTTAAATACAAACAACAGGGGTTTGAGTCCATTTCCCACTAGAAGCGAGATTGATCTCTCCTGCCCCCCTTCCCTGAGCCCCCCTCGCCATGCCACCCTCTAAGCACTTCTGCAGCTTGCCGGGCTGCTCTGCAGGAGCAGCTTTGTGTTTGTTTCGGGTTTTTTGGGGGAAAGGAACAGACCACAAACAGGAGGGACCATGCTGCCGAACATGCGTGGCCCTTTCCTCCCCACTGCTGACCACAGCTGCCCTGTGGCCCTGGCCACGCACATGAGCATCCCCATCAAAGATGCTCCTGGGTGCACCAAGTCTTCCAGGTCTCTGTGTCGCTCCCCGGGCTGGTGCCGGCAGTGGGAGGGAGCGGGGAAGCACGGCATCCCCACTCCTCCTGGTGCCTCTCAGGGTTAGCTGCCTGGCTCGCCTTTCTGCAGTCCAGGGGACACGGAGGTTTGTGGAATATGCAAACCTGGGGTCTTGCTCTCTCAGCCTGTGCCCGTTGGTGGACGCCAGGGCTATGCTGGGCAGTGAGAAGTATGTTGCCCATCCCATGGGGCGAGGGCAGGCAGGAATATGTTGATGGTGGAGGAACAAGGCCACCATAGCCTGGCACTCTCTCTAGGGTGACGTGCGGCAATCCTCTCCTTTGGCTCCAGGACGCTGGCTAGACAGAAGCAGCCGGGGTCACCACGTCTCTCTTCTCTCTCATCACTTGCACTCAACAGCATCCTGCCCTTGAGGTGTTAGGGGCATTTTGCCAGCAGAAAGACCCACAATGGTTAAGAACTCTTTGCTGTTGGGCCTGGCCAGCCACTGACACTGGTGGAGGTTTCTTCCACAGTCCTGCAGTGGAGAATCGCCTCCAGCTTTGTCTGGACACAGCAGCAGAGGGACCATTGCTTTGACCACACTGTGCTGTCTGCACTGCTGCCAAGCACAAGTGAAGAAGAGAGTTGTGGACAGACGGCATCTATCAAAATAAGATGCAGGTTCCAGGAACATCCACAGAAGTCACTGCCAAGGTCACAGCTTCTGTCTCTTTACATCTCTACAACTCATGTTGTGAGCATTTAGACTGAAGAGCAATGGAGCTATAACAGCAATGGTGCTATAAACCTACTTGGACTAGTTTAATCTCACCAGCTGACTGGGACCAGTGGAGAGAGGACTCCAGTACTGCCTCTGTTCCAGCAAGCAGTCCTTCCTCTGTGAAGCCTTCTACCCACAGCCACATCAGCCATAACCACTATTAAAAAGCCACTCAAGAAAGACCTTCAAAAGGTGCTTGGACTTTCAAACACATTTCCTTGACCCTGGCAAGCTCCTTGCCCACCCCAGCACTACCAAAGTCCCCAGCCAGGCTGCAGCTATTAGCAACTGTGCAAGTTCTCCGACCAACGCTGTTAAACCACAGGGAGAAACAGAAACACCTCCTAGCAGGGGCTCAATCTGTGAAGTTTTCATTGCACACAAGAAGGAAAAGAGGGGCCATCAATAACTGGCAGTGCCCTGCTCTGGGCACATGAAACGCTGTTCCTCCCCACTGCTGAGAGCAGGAGTGACGCTCGAGCAGGACTGAGGAGACAGACCAAACCCCTACTCATCACACACAGCTGAGAGTTTCCTTAAGCTCACAGCACAAATGCCCCCAGACAAATGTTCCCTGGGCAGCAAAAGGCAAAACTTGACTCCTGGAGCCCTTCTAGATTTCAAGCCCTTGCTTCAAAGCAAGAAGAAAACAGCAGTTCCCAATGACATGGAAATAAAGAGTTTTCCAACTTATTTCATGTGGGCAAAACAATATATTTTCACCTAATCTCCCTCTTGGAAATGGTCAGTTTTAGCTGAAATCAAACATGCATGCATAGAAAAAAAAAATCGCAAATCAGCCCAAGGCAGACACCCAGCATGGAAACTTAAACCCCAGCACTTTAGAGTCTGGCAAGGTCATCAGCAACCAAGAACATGTACAGTGCGGTAGTTGTAAATTTTAAAAAGTGTGTAACACTGCACTGAGGCAGATGAAAAGACAAACCTACTAAAAAATCCCTGCACATACTGAAGTGGGCAAAATGTCTTGACCTGTGTCTTGCCTCATCTCTGCTGCTAGGCAGAAATGGGAAAACTTTCAGCAAACTTTATAGATGTTAGTATCCACCTTATTAATGACCTTGCTTTCTCTCTATGCACGCATATAATTATCTTTGTGGACATATATGCAAAGAGAAAGACCTTCGTTGTTTACAATTATTATTTAATATTATGGGGGAATTGCGATCTGCTTGCAGTTCCCGTAAGGTCAGCATTTGCTGTATTGATTGAGCATCATCCACACGAACAGGGAAAAGCAGGCAGGGGAGCGCTCAGCCATGGATGCTGCGCTCGGAGCACACCTGCACCCAGGCATCTGCGAATCTTGTTTACGCCACAGGCAAACGCGACTCTGCTAGTGCCTGGGACCCCCCCCCCCAGGCCTCCTACTTGATGCTGAAAAAGAACATTTCATCATCCAGACCATACATGAGATGCTCCTGACAGCACCCACCCTTTGGGAGCCTATCCCAGTGCACAGAGCAAGGGAACAGTTTAAGCCGGCGGCTTTCCGGCACGCTCGCAGTGGACTGGGGCACACCTCTGGGTCTTGGTGACAGGGTGATGGCCTCATGTAGATAGTGGCTTCCCACCGCCCCCAGACCCCTGCTCTTTCCCGGTTGCCCTCCCTCCCTGCTCATGGGGGAAAGCAAGGGGAAGGCCATGCCCCCACCTCTGTGGGCATCCCTTGTCCCCAAGCTCACGATGCCATGAGAGGTGCAGGGACACATCCTCACACAGGCAGCACTAATCCCCCACCAAACCATCCTCTCTGGGGCACGGGCATGGCTACCATCGGCTCCATCTCCTCCGGAGAGGTGGGTGCAGCTTTGCGCAGCCCAAAACACCCAGCAAAACCTCCAGTGCTAAGAGGTGAGGTTTGTGCCGTGGTGGCAGCGAGGCCCTCTGGCAGCAATGGATTACAGCTACCAGGCACTGGGACTCATCCCGGCCTGTGGCACCGAAGGGCAGCAGAGGGAGGAGAGGGAGAGAAATAAATATCCTGCAGCAGAGAGGCTGATGGAGAGAAGGGCGAGAAGCAAGCTGGGGAGGAAGGGATGGAGGTAGCAGGACAGTGGATCAGATGAAGGCTTAAGAAGTGAGCAGGAAGAGGAAAGGAAAGTGCTGGGGATGACGCGAGATAAGGAATTCATGTTGAGGGAAGGGGAATGGGCAGGAAAGAGAAGGAGGAACAGGGAAGCCAAAAAGCGCTCCCTATGTCCTGCTGCAGCAAGGGTAGGGATGGCCTTGGATGGGCTGCAGGGACAGGGAGGATGAGAGGGCCTGCCATCAAGAGAAGCCCACAGCCAAAACAATGAGACCCAGCCCAGCTGCATGCTGGGGGTCAGAGAGGACAGAGTGCACCCACCTGGCCCCCCACCCCAGGACCTGCCACTGTGGATGGAGCAAGGTGACCTGTTCTGGCAAGCGTTGCTCACTGCCAGCTCCCAGTGTCCCCTTAGCACTTGCTCTGGCAGCATCCTCTGTCCTGCAGCTGCCCGAATCCCTCACCCTGCCACCTCTAACCCCAGCACCGCTGATCGAGAGCACCCTGGGGTGAAGGGAGAGCAGACTCACACACAGCACCCTTGCACAGACAGGCTCCCTGGAGGTGCCCCTCCATCTCCGGGTGAGCAGGTGGAGGGAGGAGGAGGAGGAGGGATGCATTGAACACAGCCCTCTGGAAGATGGCTGGGGCTTCTCTTGTTTGGTGGCTTCGTTGGAGTTCTGTTTGTTTGCGTGTTTGTTTGCTGGTTTTCCCGGCGCCTCAGCAGAAAGCACAATGCGGGCTGTCCTCCAGCTGCAGCTGATGGGGCCAGCCCTCCGCATGAGCCAGGCGAGGGAGGGAAGGAGGCTGCTGCTGGTGAAACACAGGCTCCAGCTTCCCAGTACAAGGAGGTGCCCCAAGCGAGCCTGGCAGGGCAGGCAGCGTCGGCAGAGCTGGGGGGACAGGTGAGGAGGAGGGAACCTTGCAGCCAGGGCCAGAGAGGCAGGGTGGCATTGCCACCTGGGCGCGGGGCTAGGAAGGGGAGCTGGTGGTGAGCAGGGTCCATGGAGATCCCCCAGGTCTTGCTGGGCTCTGCTTGCTTTTGCTGTTACCCCTTCCCCACAGGCTAACCTACCTCTCATACCCCAAAAGGAACTGCATTCTTGCAGATCGCTTCTGGGAAACACGTCTTTCTTGCCTGAAGAAAACCAACTTTCCCACTACTCTCCCTGTACCTGTAATGCCTCATCCCACCACTGCCTTGGGCATGCTGATAACGGCAGGTCAATGTCTACACAAGAACTGCCCAGCGGGAGAAGCAGGCATGGGTGGGGAAAGGATGCAGGATGAGAAAATAGTGTGAGAAAGGGAGTTTGAGGAAAAGAGCTGGAAAGAGAGAGGAACTGAGGTATGGAAGTCAGGTATGGCTGCATGGAAGAACAAGGAAGGTTGCTAGATAGGCAAGTACAAACAAGATCACGAGGCAGATATGGAGGAACAGTCCCCACAAGGGATTTGGGTGCCAGAAGCAGCACAGGGGCTCTTTTGCCCATGGATCTGGGAAGGGGGTGAAGCATCTTTCCTGGCGGTCACGCACCTGTGTGCTAGGATTGCTTCCTGACCTGCAGCCCTCTGCATCCCACCCACAGCTGTTGCATGCTGGCTCGCTCCAGGCATCTTAATCAAGCGCAGGCTCAGTGCTAATAAGTGACTTTAAGCAGGTCTGTCATTTTTGGATTTGGGATTGGGGTTAGAGTGCTGCGGATGGGGGTGGCAGCGAACCGAGAAAGTGGGAAATCAATCTCCATAGGATTAATGCTGAAGTTCTTGCAGGAGGGAGAGGAGCCCAGCCCCAGGGAAGAGTGACCTCCAGCTTGGCTGCTCCCTCCTGGAGTAACAGTGACCTCCTGTGGCTGTGGGACTGTCCCGAGGGGCTGGTTATTCCCTCCCTCTGCATGGATGCTTTACAAAGCCACGCTGGAGCCCTACAGGGCTTTGGCCATTCCTTGCACAGCTACAGCTGAGATCTCAGAGCCAGGAGTGAAAGACTGACCTGATGCCTGGCTCTTAAGACCCCTTCACAGGACACATCCTGCACATCAGCGTCTGCTGTGGGTGGACACCAGGAATGGCCATGGCCCCGGCTGCTCATAGCATTGCCTTCACCATCCTGAAGGCAGGAAGACACAGGTCTGCGAGGGCTGTAGGTGGTGGACAGCAGGACCTGCCAGCTCCATCACTGACACCATCCTGAAGCGTTCCCCACCAAACATGCACAGGAAAGCACTGCCCTGCTCCAGGAAACCCAACATTTAGAATCACAGAATCGTTTAGGTTGGAAAAGACCTTTAAGATCATTAAGTCCAACCGTTAACCTAGCACTGCCAAGCCCACCACTAAACCATGTCCCTAAGCACCACAACTACACATCTTTTAAATATCTCCAAGGATGGGGACTCAACCACTTCCCTGAGCAGCCTGGTCCAGTGCCTGATTAACGTTTCAGTGAAGAAATATTTCCTAATATCCATCCTAAACCTCCCCTGACTCAACTTGAGGCCATTTCCTCTTGCACTATAGCTTGTTACTTGGGAGAAGAGACCGACCCCCACCTTGCTACAACCTCCTTTCAGGTAGTTGTAGAGAGCAATAAGATTTATGCAGACTAAGGCAGGCAGACTTGAGAAGTGACTAAGGCAGGATCATAGTGGTGGAGCTGGTCTATCACCGGCTCACTCACCTCCCTGGTATCGTTGTCCTGGATCAGAGCGTACAGAGGCACCACTCGGTTGATCTCCAGCAGAACTGGCGTAGGGCTGAGCTGCTCCTTGCCGGGGCGCCGGCACAAATGGCAAGTGGATGGGCAGCGCCCTTTCTCCTCGCAGTGAATCTCCACACCTGAGATGAGGTGGTCATCAGACAGCATCTGTGCTGTCAGCAGGCCCGAGAGATAAGTAATGAAGGGCATGGATTTCAACTCCTTCTTGTTTCCAAGCTCAGTTGTTTCTGGTTTAGGGAGAAGGAAGAAACCAAACAACATTAAGTAAATCTCAGAACAGTCATCCCAAACCCAAACTTTGCTGTAGTCAGGATAAACACAGCTGCTGAAGGTATAGGCCAGGTGGGAGCAGGAAACCAGAAAGGTCAAGGGGCGAAGGAGAAAAACAGGACTCGCAGGTCACTGCTTGGGAGTGGGTAGAAAGTGTGAGCACTTCCAGCTTCCTTTCTTGTAACTCGCATGTTCACTTTCCGCACTTTAAAATGAAACAAAACCACCCAAGTATATCTTCCATGCCAAAGAGAAACCTCTCCAAAGCGACCAGGTCAAAGAGCTGAGTGTCCTCATCCCTGCCCCAACACCAGCCCTCTCTAGTCCCTGTGGTCCTTAGCTCTCTTTGGGTGACACATTATCCAGGGCACTGAGAGGGACCCAAAGGAGGCTGCAAAGAGACTACATTGTGAGATGAAGCCCCTTGGCAGAGGGGGTAAGCGGGTACCGGAACAATCTCACCACATGGGGAATAGACGGAGGCGTTTCCAAAACCAAACTGTCAACACTCTGCTTTCAGGAAATGCTCAGGCCTTTGAAACCCATTGTGAAACTTCCTGGTGGTCTTAACCACAAGAAGATAAACCCAGAGAGCCTTACTTTGTACTGCCTTGGTCCAAATGCTCGTTAAAGACAGGGAAAGCATCGCACCTGGTGATACCCTGAGTGAAGGAGCCAGGATTCCCATCTTTGTCTTGTACACTTCTATTTAAACTCTTTATCTATAGACACTCCTCTTGGGTTGATCCAAGAATGAGGGCTCGACCTTCATAACCTGGTGACAGACCTACAGAAGAAAAGCCTTTCTCCATCCTGTGCCCGAATGAGGCCCCCAACACCGTGAGCTGGATGAGTGTTGCCTCCAACAACCACCTCCCAGTCCCATGAAGGAGCTGTAGAGGAAGGAGGATTGTCTCAATGCCCTTGGCTTGCAGTGACATGCAGCTGATCTGGCAAGGCACAAGTCAATTAAAAATGCAAGTAAACACAGTATTCATTCATGACTCCTGAAGCCCTTCAGGCTAGGGACAGCCCTTCCCTGCTGTCTGGCTGTCAGGGAACACTTCTGTGCGCAGGATCAAAGCTGTCACGGGAAGAATGAGCAAATTCCAACCAACCCATCTTTCAGTGGGATAAAAGGGGGACAGTTGCTAAAATAAATTAAAACAAGGCTGTGAGGAGATGTCTCAACATCTAGGGAGACACTGGTGTACACAGACATGGAAAATGAGAGTTGGAGCTGGTTCTTGAAGAGATTATTTTCTGAAAGAGCAGCTCCAGGCAACTTCAAGCCTTGTATGGGAAAACCATGAAGCCATGATAAACTGGGTGGCTCAGAAAGAGCGAAGCTACAGGATGATACCATGAGCCTCTGCTCACTTCTGGATAAGAGTAACTTTTTTTTTTTAGCATCGCTACTAAACTACATTTAGAAGAGAAAGAAGGAGATGACAATGACACTTCTGGGCTGCCAAGCTTCTTCACCAGAGCTCAAGCAGTGATTTCAGCAGTCCTCCATGGGGAAGGAAGCTTTGGAGCCATGATTTAAGGGAGAAGATGAACATAGAGCTGAAGAGAAAGTGGAATCAGTTACCTCATGATTGGCAATAGGATATCAAACCTTCCTTCCTGAATTATTTGCTTTATAGCTAAGAATGATAGACCACTAGCATCAAATGCCTGGATGTGTCCTTAACGCAAGCTATAGCTTAGCCTAAGCTTAGCTAAGGCTTGTCTGGAGATGTAGCACACAGTTTCAAGCCTTTCTAAAAGGCTTTCTGAAAATCATTGTTCAAATTGCACATACAGGCTTCCACCAACACTTGGAAGAAGATCTGGACACAGCCCAGGCTGGATGGGCAGCATGGTCCAGCTGCTGGAGCACTGCTCTGGGAATGCCTTGTTGGAGGCTCCGTTCCAAGATATCTGCTCTGTGCTTCTCCCCCTGCGTCACCTGTCCTCTCTGCATTGGAAGCACAGAGCACACCGTGGTGTGCGCACAGTGCTTGGGGTCTCAGGTGCTCTTCTAGTACAAACAAGCAGTAAGGAGTGGGATGAATAAGCAGGAAGAGCAACCTCCCTCGGTCCTCCTCAGTTATGGTCTGTGTTTGCAAGGAGCAAGCTGAGGCAAGTTAAGGAGGAAAATAAACATCTGAGCAAGAATTTTCCTCTGCAGGAGAGCACTAGCTCTGGGGGCACCCAATTTGTGTACTCAACAGTCTCCCTGCATTGCCCCATGCTGAGGGACAACCCAACTGATGCAGCTGTAAGAGCTCAGACTCAAGTGTTTGCATTAGCTGCCCCATCCGGGAATACAGATGAAGCTCCGTGCAGCAGTACTCCACCAGACATGTCACCTTGGGGACGGAGAGGACACGGCTTCCCTGCAAATGGTGGGCTAGACAAGGAGAGCCATCCTCCAGCAACCACTCTGACAACACAGACCCTTTAGCAAGAAAAGAAAATGAACATGAGCTCGTCCAACATATTCTGCACCACCCGCTGCCTCCTTCACCCATCGCTCCCAGGAAAGGGCACTGTAGCCAGGGGTAGTGAAGATGGTTGTTTCTTTCCAAAGGGACTGGCATGAAAGTGAGAGTTCCTCCTTTCTCCTGAAGGAAACCCAGGTGGAGCAAAGCCATTTCAGGAGCAGCAGTCACCAAATGGAGCTGCACTCTCTACAAAAGTAGAAGTCTGCAAATAAAGTAAGATAGAAAACAGTGTGAGTAGTGCAAGTCCCCTTCCATAGCCACGTTCTCAGCAACAGAAGATTAACCGTGGAGCCTGGTGACTCGTGGCAGGCTTGTCAGAAGAGCAGATTTCCTAGGTAAGGTGGAAACGGCTATCTGCATTTAATCCTCTTTGTAACAGTGGAAGCCCCAGTCACTTTGGGGAAAAGGACTACTTTGCAGACTGGCTTCCTGGGGACGTAAGGGGTTACTGCAGCTGAGCTTACTGGTTCAGCGTGCTGGCAAGGGGCCCATGGTGTTCCCTTGTACCGAAAAGGCTCTGGGTACAACTCCAAAGGAGGAAAACGAAATAGGATGTGGCTCAGCAGAGGGAGATGGGCTTCATTGCCAAATTGCCAGCTCTCATCCAGACAAGCACTTGGAAGTCATCAGCACTAGATAGCAATTCCTGGTAGCTTTTGTGGAATGAGCTTTGGGGGCTTAAGTAGAGACCTAACAAAATAATCACGCCGTTTCTGCTTTTAAAACCTATCTGAGAGTGCCAGCTGCTCACCCTGCTTGTGAACCAGCTCCTCCAGAGCCAGGGAGAGACAGCCAGGAGGACTCTTGTTCCTCATCTGCTTGCTCACGGAGTGGAAAGCATCAGCTCCAGGTGCCTTCAGGATGGTACTCATCCCTAGAAAGCTGGCGATTTCCTTGACAGAGACTGCTTCCTTCTCTTCCCACCCACATCACCCACCACTCGCAGCATCTCACAGAGGAGTTATTCAGATCTGGGAGCGGGGTCCCTCTGTCTCCCTCTCTCCTGCCTCTGAGATGAGTTTTGGTTATTTGCTCAGCTGCCTGCATGCAAGGAGGGGGCCTGGGGGCCAGCCCGTTCTCCCCACAGCAAACCTGACAGTGAACTGGAGGAAACCTGCATATTCCTGGAGGCTCGGTCTGGCTTTTATTACCTAGTCACTGTACAGCGTTCGTCAGCACTGAGGCCCAGCTGACTGGCTTCTTCTCAAATGAAAATATGGGCGACCCAACCCTGTTCCTGATGAAGTCAAAGGAAGTTTTTGCCGTTGGACTGGAGAGAATCAGAACCAGACCCTGCAACGTACTATTGCAATGCCATCTCCAGCTGCCAGCGAAGCCAACAGAAACACTCCGGTTGTCTTCGCTGCAAGCTGAGTCCAGTCCAGAGTAAGTAAACCCACCTTTAGCATTCAGGTCCACATTGCATGAGCCCCATGCAGAACTCGATAATCTCCCAGGGCGCTCAGATTGCTCTTGCAAAGCCTCTGCTTGGCTCCAAGGGAAGGGCTTTGCAGGTGGCCACTTTGTTAGGGTGCTCCAAAGGTCCTGTTCTGGCAGGAGGATGAGGCTTGGCTGCAGGGGCTGCAGCACAGCAGCAGTGAGGACAGAGGGATTCCTTATCAGCCCTTGCATCGGAACATGCTTTCCTAATGCTGCTGGCGACTCAGTTGAATCCTGGCAACATCTGTTTGGAAGCACAGTGCTGCGGATGTGGTTAGACGCATCACGGCAACTTGTAGGAGTTATTAGTTTGTTTGTTTGTCTGAAATATGTATTTTAAAAAAAAAAACAACAACACAGCAAAACAAATAAAATAACAGCCTTCCACTAAGCATCAAGTCTCACTTAAGAAAGAGAGAATGAGCAGCGCAGGGTGTGCAGAGGTACTGCTCGCCTATCGGGGTGCCTCGCTCTGTCTCTGTGCTCCACCAGGATTTAATAACCCCACGGCACGAGGTGACTGCCTGCACAGTGCGCAGGGGTCCCTGCCCGGGATGCGGCAGTTGCAGATGTAGGGAAATGCTTCCAGTGTTACCAGCAGCACCTCCTAGTGCTTGGACAAGAGGGAAGCACGATAACACCGCTACTATAACAATAACAAAAGCATGATACCTAATTCTTTTGTATTGGAGTGCTATTTTGTCTTGAGAGCTCCCAGAAGATGATGGGTTTGCTAGTGGTCCAGCATTTCTTACAGCGCCTCTTCCAAAAGATCCCAAGTCATTCCAAAACTGGGAATCACTCCACTTACCACAAGAATGCAGCCACATCAGGGGTAGGATGTGGTAGCTCTTCAACAGCAGAAAAGCTTGGAACAAGGAGAAGAGAATGCTCTCCAGCTGAAGCCATAGAGAGAACATCAGGAACAGACCCAGGTAGGGATTCCTCCAGGCTCAGCAGGTTAACCCTGCCGACACAGACAGGCTGCTCAGCTGGGCCTGATTTAGGACCTGGTTTTTCCATTTCATGCAAGGAAGACGTAATTCTGGTTCACCTCCCATTTACACCACCCTCCAGCTGGACAGGCCTAGTGCCACCACGGGCAGGACAGTGGGGATTTATGGCCAACACACATCTGCTGGCACAGGCTGCCCGTTTATTACCTGGTGGAATAATACCCCATTCATTGGCAAATCCATCGAAAGGGAGTTAGAAAGAAAATCAATAGATGTGTTTGCCTGGGAATTTCTCTTGCAGTGAGATATTGTCAGTGCGGTAACCAACAGGTCTATGAAGAGCCCAGGCAGATTTAATGCTGCCCGCTGTTAGTGATGGGCAAACAACGCTCGAGACTGCGAGGAAGGCGTGGGCACAATGTCCGGGGGAGCCAGCAGTGCTCCTCTGTCACATGCATCCACGTGTGTAAGAAGCATGGTGCCAGTCCTTGTCACTGCCCAGGAAATGCCGTACCGGCAGCGGCTCAGGCTGGCTGTGCCGAACTGCCAAGCAGCCAGCAACGCCCGCGTCCCCCGCGTCTCACACGTGGGCTGGGGCAAGGGAAGGCTCACCTAGGAACCGCTACCCGTCTTTTGGGGGAATGCAGCCGTCCCGTTGCATGGCATCCCGCGTGGGAAGCTTGGGTGAAGGCATGACTACAGCCTGCCCAGGAGGGATGCAGCACATGAGTGCAGACCCCAGAAGTGTGCACGCTGGGGGCTGGGAAGCAACTGCAGATGCGCACCCGTGGGACACCTCTGCCGAGCCCCCCGGCGCAGCTGGTGGGGATGCGCGGAGCCCTGCCACCGGCGTGGCTGCGGGGCAGTTGTGGCCATCACGGTCCGTGAGGACCTGCTGCCCTCTCGTGGCATCGCGGGAGGATGGCTCTCGGGCTGGAGATCCTGCCACCGCTCGCTCTGCCGCTGTCACCCCACAGCCCCGCTGCGGGGACCTCCTGGGCCTCATCCTTCGGGGAGCCCCACGCCTTGGAAAGACGAGTCTGGCAACCCAAATGCATAACATCCCTCGGCGCCAACACGAGATAATCTGAATCTGATGGTTTGTGACCCCTTTTCTCCCCGTTATGTCTGGAGATGCCCACACTGCCAGCTGCCTGCCTGCCTCTGCCCCCCAGCAGCCTCCTGCTACAAACCCTCCTCTCCCTGCTGATGCTCTGACCGCTGCTCCCAGCCCATTAACCTACCTCAACTAAACACAGAACCCTGCAGACTGAGTGCCCCAACGCCCAACCGCAAGGAGTGGCCAGAGAGCCGCACCGTGGTGGTTGCGGCTCAGCGGCATGCGTGACCCCTGCCTGCCCATGGGAGCCCCTCTACCCTGGGGCTGATCCCGAAGGTACCGGCAGGAAGAAATCCAGAGGCAGACCATCTCCTCTGCCCGCAGGCTGGCCAGGCAGGCTCTGCAGTAACCTCAGCTTCAGATGAGCCATTTACAGACTTGCAAGCCTGTGGTATTAGGAAAAAAAGCCAGGAGGGCTTTTAGAGACCACCGATAAACCTCTGTAAAAGGGGCCGGTGCAGGTATCACCGGTGAGCTCGCATTATCAAAGGAACTAGCTCTGCAGAACCCTGTACAGTCCCCACTGCCACCTTCCTGCCTGTGCCAGCTCTCTCAGGAAGAGCAACTGAAGCCGTGCCCTGCTCATCCGACCCTTAGTGGCATCTCAGTGCTCGCCCCTCTGCCTCTGAGCCACTATGGCCCCGCAAGGACGGCTCCATGACCCCCAAATCGCTGCTGCCGCCCCCCACAGGCTGCTGTGTAAGACCCATATCAGCAGCTGGCTCCCTCCTGGCTCCAATGCACCCGCACGCCCATTTCCCACAGGATGTCCAAGAACTACCAAGCCCTGCCGGCTGGACGGCCGTCAGCGTGGGGCAGCCCCTCCGGACATGCCACTCTGCCAGGGCGTCGGGGTTCACAGCCTCCCCATCCTTCCTTGTCATGGCACAGGGTCCCCACACTCCAACAGGCTGGGTAGCATCATTGGCTCATCGTTATCACCTCTAACCAAATCCAGAGAGTCCTTTGTTTCCTCCCCAGGATGCATTAAAAGCTTATTTTCTTATTCCTACCATTATTTTTCCCTCATACCTTTCATTTTCAGATGTGCTCTCACAAAATCTGCCAGACCACCCTGGTTCAATGGTAATGTCCACTTTTATTCACTGGAAAATACATCAGGGGCCGAAAGAACCCTGGTGATGCCAAGAGCCGGGAGTGAACCCCGTGTCCCCTCCCTGGGCACAGCAACGCCCTCAGGGAACCGCTGGTGCCCAGGGGGGTCCCGCTGAGATTTGCTGCTCAGGGCCTGAAGCACAGCATGAGACAGGAGACTGTAAATCTCACTCATTTTCTTTTGCAACCCTGGTCAGGCTTTGCATCTGCTCTCTCTGCCTCTGAGTTCATCCACTGCCCACGTTGCTGATCCCTGCTGCTCCTGACCGCTGCTCGGGTGTAGATCCCTTCCAACTGAACTACTCTATTCTGTTCTGAATAGAAAAAAGTAAAAAAAAAAAAATACCAAAACCAGAAGGTGGCAAGAATTGCCGTATTATGCTAGTGCTTTCTTCAGTGCTGGTTGGTAGCTGCTGGAGCGGGTGAGCAAGCAACACTGGAAATGTGCTGCAGCTTTTGCTGAAAGGTCTGGGCATGGCCCCACAGCTGCTGGCACTGTGCTGGCTGCACCGTGCTCCTGCCCGGGCACGCAGGAGGAAGGGCCACAGGCAGCATTTACGGGCAATGGTTAAACTGAGGCCTCACCTCCTCCCCAGGCAGCAAACTCCTCCGAGCCTCCAGACCTCCACCTGCACACCAGCGGCACTGCTGGTGTGTGAAGGACATGGTTCCCCTGGACCTGCCTGCCCAAGCCTGGGCTTCTCCCTGCTCCTACAGAGGCAGCCCCAAGCCCTGACATTTCCTGATCTGCTGTCCAGCCCCACGGGGTCACAGTAAAACTGGTCTCTGCACCATCCATAAAGCTGTCTCACGATGGCCGAGCAAAAGCTGAGCCGCAACAGGACCAGTGTTGCTGACGGCCCTTACAGCAGCACAACCCTGGGAAGTGCCAGGGCAGAGCAGAGCCACGGTCCGACGGCGAAACCCCTGCCCCTGGTTACCACTGCCAGCCTGCAAGCAGCGCGAGAGCCCGTCTGACAGGCAGAGAGGTCAGAAATAAAGGTCGGAGGGACGAGGAGGGAAGAGGCAGGAGGGAAATGACTGATTCTATGATTAACAACTCTGGTCATTAGTCCTGCAGGCGTGTAATGGAGATGCCATCCTTTGCTGCCTCCCAGGCGCGAGCGGAGGAGTCGAATGACCGGGCAATGCAAGCTCTCCTCTGATGGAGGGCAAATCCCCTAACTGCTCGATTCTCCATGAACCGATGAATTCCTGCCTGTGCCACGGCAGCTGCACCGACCGCTGGCCACCAGCGCAGAATTGGGGCCACTGCGGGAAAGGAATTAATATCAACCAGGACGCGCCCTGAGCAAGCCATTGCATAAGCCGCTGCAGCTGCCTCTCTACTCACTGATGATATTTACGCGCATCACCCAATCAACTGATTACATTTGCTATTCTCTACCTAAAAATAGTCCTTTTTGTCCTGGGAGTCCACGGGCTGCTCCAACACAGTTTACGAAACGGACCAAGACAGACAGATTGTCAAAAGACAAGTTTTCAATAGGTGAGGCAGAAGCCGCCGGGCGCGGGCCCCGCCAGCGGGAAGGGAGAAGGGAGAAGGGAGAAGGGAAGGGGCTGCTGCGGCGGCGGGACTGGCTGAGCAGGGAAAGGGCACGGACCAAGCTGTGCGCGACAAACCTGCACGGAAAAAACAACACAAAAAATACAGAAAGCATGTTTCTGTTTCGTTTTTTGCTTTTAACTTTCCCGGAGAGAAAGGGCTACAGCACAAGGGCGGAGGAGGGAGCCGGGCCCACCTGGGGGCTCCCTGGGCGGGCAGCTCCCTGCTGCAGCCCCCGGCGGGGGCAGGCCCGGGAGCGGCCTGCGGGCCCCCGCCTGCCCTTACCGACCTTCCCGCCCGCGGGACGGGACCCGCCGCAGCCTCTCCCCGTCCCTGGGCCCCGCCAGGGCCGCCGCAGCGCCTCGGCCGCCCTCAGCCCCCGCCCCGGCGCCGGGACTCCATTTCCCGGCGCGCTCCGCGGCCCGCCCCACACGTCACGGCGGCGCGGCGGCGCGGGGCACGCCGGGGAGCGGCGGCGGCCCGGGAGCGGCGGGGCAGGTAGGGCGCACCCCGGGCCCCGCGGCGGCGGCGCCCCCTGCAGGCGGGGCGGGGGCGGCGGCGGCGGGCGGGACACCACCCCCCCCCCCCCCCGCAGCTGCGGGCCCGGGGCGGCCTCGGCGGGCTGGGGAGGGGGCGGGCGCTGCCGGCCGGCGGGTTACGCGGTCCCCGACGGTGAGAGCCCCTCGGGGGGGGTCCGCCCCGCCGAGCTCCCCCCCCCCCCCCCCCCCCAGGCCGCGGCCGCCCCGGGCCTTTTCCCGGGCAGCTCTGGAGGCCGCGGCGGGGGCGGCGGGAGGGGGCCCGTCCTGCCGTCGAAACGGCCGCTCGCGGCGAGCCCAGCGGCCGCGCGCCCGCCGGAACCGCGCCTCTCCCTGCGCGGGGCCCGGCCGCCGCTGCCGGCCCGGGCCGGGCGAGGCTCAGGCAGCGGCCCCGGGCTGCCGCCCTGCGGGGGTGCCGCTGCGGGGCGGGAGAGGCTGCAAGCGGTTGCTTTGGCAAAAAAAAAAAAACCAACCCAAACCCCTGTGCCGTCCTGCTGGTTTTGGAGCCGTCGCTGGAATATTGTCACAGATGCTGCAGGAAGGAGTCACAATGCAGACTGTGCAGCTTTACCCTATTATTTTAACTTGTTAATGACACAAGCTATGAATTACAAGTCAAACTAGTTGTCTCACCACACATCCTAGCTAAAAACTACAGAGTGAGAAGAGAAACGACGGCAGGATATTTTTTTGAATATAAGGAAACCAAACTCACATAATTTACAGAGTTTTATAGCTTGATCCACAGCTGAGGCTTTCTCCAATACCCCGCTCTGCGTCAGAGGAACTGCCCTGGGAACGACTGATACGCAACAACAACTCGCTGTTAAGGAAACTTCCACGAAGGCGCAGCCGAATGCGAGATAAAGATAAAAGCGCAGCGGTAAAAATAATTTCACGTTACTAAGGCGCCCGCTGGCATTCCAGTAAAAGGGGGTTATATATGAAAAGAATGTCGTACAAATCATCTTTCTAAAAAACCGAACCTAACTTAAAACTAAACAAAATCCCCTCCGTCATTGTTCTTTAATGAAAGTACTTGGTTTAAAGGTGGCTTTTTATGTAACTCTCTGGCGCATCTAGTGTCTGTGCTGCTCCCTCATCCTTCCCTAACCAAGTCTTTTGACATATTCCCAAGGAAAATAAGAATAATGGATCTGGTATCCTGTGTTTCATTTTTAAAAATTGTTTTAAAATACAGATTTTTCATGCCTCAGAGGAAGGTTTCTGATCTACATGGCAGTGCCCGGGCTTCTGCTTCCCCAGCCTAGATATATGCTAAGAATAAAAGGGAAGCGTATTCAGTGCCAGCAGCAGCAAGTGCCTGGGCTGCCACTGCTCCCCGGGTGCCAGGGATGCGATACTCATCGTTCCACGGATCAGATCCCAGCCTGGTACTTGGAGATTCTGCTACGCCACTGAATCCCTTCCTGAAATGTGGGCTTTAAAGGACTGTGAACTGCAGCTGATAAATTAAAATGATTTTTTTTTTCTTCTCTCTATGAACATAAAGAACTTTTCTTCGTTGTGGTTGTCTTCTTCCACTTGAGGAAATGGTAAACTGAAATACAGTGAACTGTTCTGTCTGAAATGCTCCCGAGGACGAAGCAGGCAGACCCAGCAGGGAAGAGACAGTGCTGCATGCATGCAGCCATTATTCAGAAAAAGCTGTCTGTTCATATCCCTCTGTGACCACATCTTCATTTTAAAGACTAACTACTTCCTTCTCCTCCTCTCCCCCTAGAAGAAATGTTTTCCTCCCCATTTCTTTTAATGGCTAAGCAATGCAATAGCAAAGGTATTGAAACCCAGTCTGCTGAATAATAACTTAATGATGTGAACCCTGTTCTGTTCCTTTTGAATGGATGGCTGCTTTAGCAGGAGAGCTGCTGGGATCTGCTCCCTGCTGTGAGGGATGCGAGGATGGAGAAACCTGGGTTGAAGCTGAATGGCAACCAGTATAAAACTGAACCAGAATACAAGAATGAGATCAATGCTGCAAGACTGTGAAATAAGGAGAAATTATATGTAATTAAGCTAAGTTCAAGAACTAATAGTGAACACTTGTAGTATGTATTAACGAATGTTTAGAGTTGCCTGTTAACTCCATTATTGCTAATACCTGCTAGAACACCGCCGTGTCGAGCTGTGTTTAATTTGCATGCTGAAGCATGATGCAGCATGGCAGAGGTTAATGAAATACACTGGCGTAAAATCTTCGCTGTGTGTTTTCAGTATGTACAGCCATTCCCAGAATGAGTGGAAGCTGACAAATCATTCCTTCTAGTTTTACTTTCTGGCAAACGTATGAAACCTTGAAAATTTATTTTGGCTATCTAGAAAAGCAAGAGTAAAACAACCACATTTATTTCGTTCGTATCTGATGTCACATCTGAATGCAGGTCTCCAGAGGTGATATATTAATGTCTTAAAGCGTTGCACCATCTGGTTCCTCTTTTGATGTGCAACATTTTGAATGCTTGGTTTAATCTCCCTGGGTTTCAGTAAATTATGTAAACTCGGAGGCTTGGCAGCGGGAGATGGGCACCATGAGGAGATGATTCAGTCATCAATATCTATTGGGCTTCCTTATTGCTGCCATTACACTTCTTTCAGTTCTACTTATAAATTTTGCAAGTGAACAATTCATCGCACTAGGAGCTGCAAGTTAGTTTTGGAATTTGCCCACTCTGAGATTAGCTATGACTAATCCATCCTTTCCAAATGTGAAGAAGCTAACTGGGCTTCTTTTTTCCAGGGTTGGGTGATAAATCAGAAATAAATTGCATGTATATGTAACTGCTGGTGATATAAATCACATTTCCTTTTTTCTTTCTGGACAGAATCAGAGCACCTTGGAATAGATGCAAGTACAAGACTTTGCACCAGCTAAAGCTGCCTTGGAAAGCCATGGCTGCCGCCCCTCATCTCAACTCGGATGCGCTCCGAGAGGTCCTGGAGTGCCCCATTTGCATGGAGTCCTTCACTGAGGAGCACCTGAGACCCAAGCTCTTACACTGCGGGCACACCATCTGCAAACAGTGCTTGGAGAAACTCCTAGCAAACAGCATTAATGGGATACGGTGCCCCTTTTGCAGCAAAATCACACGGATCACAAGCTTAGCTCAGCTGACTGACAATCTTACTGTGCTGAAGATCATAGACACCACCGGACTGGGGGAAGTGGTGGGTCTTCTCATGTGCAAGGTCTGTGGGAGAAGGTTGCCAAGACACTTCTGCAAGAGCTGTAGCTTGGTTTTATGTGAACCCTGCAAGGAGACATCACACATGCCCCAAGGGCATAGAGTCATTGCTATCAAAGAGGCCGCTGAAGAGCGTAGGAGGGAATTTGGGACGAGGCTTGCCAGACTTCGGGAGCTCATGAGTGATCTGCAGAAAAGAAAAGCATCCCTGGAAGGTGTTTCAAGGGACCTGCAATCTAGATACAAAGCAGTTCTGCAAGATTACAGCAGAGAAGAGCGCAAGATCCAGGAAGAACTGGCCAGGTCACGCAAGTTCTTCACCACCTCTTTGTCTGAAGTGGAGAAGGTAAACAATCAGGTAATGGAGGAGCAAGCTTATCTGCTGAACTTAGCAGAAGTGCAGATAATGTCTCGCTGTGACTATTTCCTTGCCAAAATAAAGCAGGGAGATATAGCTCTCTTGGAGGAGGCAGCAGATGAGGAAGAACCAGAACTGACCAACAGTCTCCCAAGGGAGCTGACTCTTCAAGAGGTTGAACTCCTTAAGGTGAGCCATGTGGGACCATTGCAGATCGGGCAGGTGGTGAAGAAACCCCGGACCGTTAACATGGAGGAATCGCTCATGGAAACTGCAGCATCCTCATCGGCATCGTTTAGGGAGCCTGACTTGGTGCAAGAAGAGGCCAGCTGCACACCGAATTCCTCACCAGCCAAGCCAAGGATTCCTGAAGCAGCCACGAGCATCCAGCAGTGTCACTTCATCAAGAAGATGGGCTCCAAGGGCAGCCTGCCAGGGATGTTCAATCTCCCCGTCAGCCTACACGTCACCCTGCAAGGCGAGGTGCTTGTGGCAGACCGAGGCAATTTCCGAATCCAGGTTTTTACCCGCAAGGGCTTTCTGAAGGAGATCCGCCGGAGCCCTAGTGGAATCGATAGTTTTGTACTGAGTTTCCTTGGCGCAGACTTACCCAATTTGACTCCCCTTTCTGTCACCATGAACTGCCATGGCCTGATAGGTGTGACTGACAGCTACGATAACTCTGTGAAGGTCTACACCATGGATGGCCATTGTGTGGCATGTCACCGGAGCCAGCTAAGCAAGCCCTGGGGCATCGCCGCCCTGCCCTCTGGGCAGTTTGTAGTGACCGACGTGGAAGGAGGGAAACTCTGGTGTTTCACGGTGGACCGTGGCATGGGGGTAGTGAAGTACAGCTGCTTATGTAGCGCAGTGCGCCCAAAGTTTGTCACCTGCGATGCTGAGGGGACCATATACTTTACTCAAGGGCTGGGGCTTAACCTGGAAAACCGGCAGTACGAACACCATTTAGAAGGAGGCTTTTCAATTGGCTCCGTCAGCCCAGACGGACAGCTGGGACGCCAGATTAGCCACTTCTTCTCCGAGAATGAGGATTTCAGGTGCATTGCTGGCATGTGTGTCGATGCCAGGGGAGACCTCATTGTTGCTGACAGCAGCCGTAAAGAAATCCTGCATTTTCCTAAAGGAGGTGGCTATAATATCTTAATCCGGGAAGGACTCACCTGTCCCGTCGGTATCGCCATTACTCCCAAAGGGCAGTTACTGGTGCTGGACTGTTGGGATCATTGCATTAAGATCTACAGTTACCATCTGAGAAGATATTCCACTCCTTAAAGGCATGTCTCTAGGTAAAGCCCCTTTTGGCAGCAGAGATTCTTCCAGCCTCATTGCAATCGGATGGGAACTGGTGTCAAGCCGTCAGGAAGATTGTGCCATAACCAAAGGGGGTTTGGCACAGAGGCTGTCATGTTTTGTGTGTAGAAACAAAATAGCTTACGTGGTGGTGGTCTGCTTTTTCTTCTTTTTTATATAAAATCCGTACAATAAAAAAGAACAAGCATGAGGGAAAGGATCCGTCCTTCTGGAGTATTTGTTCCTTGCTAAATGCCTGGTCACTCCATAAACCTCACCTCCTTTCGCCACACCTCCTACACTTCCAGCTTCAACCATTGTATCTTTCTTTGTGCCATAAACACCGACTGCTCTAAATCACCTTCCCTTAGAGGACCAGAGAGGCAATCCTCTTCTCGCTGTGGTACTCGCAAGGAACTGGGTAGCAGTTGTCTGGGCAACTACTAGAGAAAGCAATTTCTGATTGCAACACTGCACAAAACGAAATAGCCCTCTTAAACTGCAGGGAGATGGAGCTTTACTTTCAAACTGACGAGGGAGGGTTTTCTCTTTCCGTTTTTCTGGTATTCAGGAGATCGCCCCTGTCGTGCCATTTGTGAACTGTGTCTGTTCAATGTGAAGTGAGTACTGTGCAATCATGGGAGACTGAGCTGAGCCAGAAAACTGCCCTCTGAAGGCAACAGGGTTTTTATTACTACTAAAAGTTCTGCTAGGTAGAAGGGGGTAAAAAGGGAGGGGGCTGGAGGAAAAAAAAATGAGGGGAAACCTATGGTTGATATTTACTGTTGTTTTATTATTAAATGTATCCTGGAAACTGTTTTTGGAAGGTATGTCTGGTGTCTAAAGCTTCATGGGGAGGGGGGCAGGGCTGGGGGAATAAGACTGGGACATTGTAGTAAACGAGATTAAATGCAACATATTGTAGTTCACCTGCACGTCACTATTCTGCGTTCCAGACCATTGCATTTAGCAATAGGTTTCCACCCATCTGCACTTCGTATGTGCAAGCTACTCACTGCTGAGATGGGGATGGGGGGGGGGAGACTGTTTTGCTTTTATTTTTTTAATACTTGGAAGCACATCCATTGGTGCATTGCCTTTTTTTCCCTTGCACAGCAAAACACTACATTCCTCAGATTTTTTTTTAAAGCACCAGCAGGCACCAGAGTTCATGTTCATCATGGCTTTGGGCCAAATGAAGCACAAAACTGCAGCTGTGTGAACCAGGGCCCCCACAGTGCTACTCTTCTGGCTGATAAATGTGTACCTCAGTGTGGTGCTGCTCACCTAGAATAGTTTATTGAAGGAAAGATGCATTTAAATAGGGCACAGTGGTAGCATGTTAATCTGCCACAGATAATAGTTACACGGCAGTGCTTTTATTTGTTGCTATCAACAACGTAGTTGCAAATTTGGGGGCACGACAGACAATATAAAAGCTGATTTTATGGTGGCTGCCATGCTACAGCAAATTGTTTGCTACTTGTACTACAACATGTATGCAACAGGTGATTTTTTTTAAGCTCCCATATACTTTCCCCTACTGAAACAGCAAAGTAAACTAGCCTTCAGAGCCGCTGCTGCTCCAGCCAGTTGTTTGGCAGTTACAGGGTTTGCAGAAGAAGCGCTGGGAGCAGATTTTGGTAGGATTTTGTTTTTTTTTTCTCTCCCTGTTCTGCTCAGCCGAAGTGCTGAAGAGGGCCAGCACAACAAACCCCCCGCTGTGTGATGGAGGTGCCCCTCCATCGGGGCAACTTCCTATTTCTCTCGCTGTAATTTGCTGGAAAAAGCTTGCGGAGAAGGGAGTAGGGGTTAGGACACTAGCATGGTGGATGGTGCTGAGGGAGCCGAAGGGAACTGAACCCCCCTTCCCTCCTGAGCTGCTCCCTGTGTTTGCCAAGGCTACGGACTTGCACATAATTATTTACATTCTCTGCTTCTCTTTTTTGGGTGGGAAGGGGTAGTTGCCTAAGGTATGTTACAGCAATTTGGGGAGCGGATCTCATCTCGCATGTATGTTTTTTGGGAGATGATGACTATTACTGGGCCCTTCTGCAGTTAATTACATTGTAACTCAAGGCATTTTTTCCGGTATTATGGTAATGGCAGTTCCTCTCCTACAGATCTCTTTTAAACATTTCTCCTGTTTCTAAGATCTGCTCCAAGCAGGAAGCTACTGTGGACCTGAATAATTGAAGCAATATTATCTATGATAATATGTACCTCTGTCATTTTCTGTTCCAATGGATTTTTTTTTTTTTTGCAATAAACATCACACTACTAGCAATAACATTTCCTGGAGTGCTTGAAGGGACATAAAAGCTGGTCCAGTAAACTGAGCAGTTGGTTACCCCAGCCTGTGCCTGGTTACACAGTTCAAACAAAGCGTCTGTCATCTGTTTCTCGCTCAGAGATTCAAGAAAAATAACACTACCCTGCGATGCACTGGTGGGCCAGGACACTGCGATCGGCGCCTGGGGGTGTGTGTCACCTGCGGCTCTTCTTCTAGTCTTGGGTTTCAGGCAGAAAAGGGAAAAAGAAAACCTGCTGTCCCTCGCCCAGTGTATGCACATCCCCTGATAAAACTCGATAGCGACTGTGAGATGATTTTGCAGAGCTGTATTTCTTGTCGTGGTTCCCCCACACAATGTTGTGATCGTCTGCCAAACGAGATGAAATGGAGTAATTAAGGACTGTGATGAAATAGTTTGGCTTCTGCTCTCTACCTGGAGAAAGAGCTTGTCTGGTTATACGTATGTGTTTGGTTTTTAAAGATTGTGTAATAAAGGAAAAATTGATCCAATTAAAAGCACATTGCAAACAGCTCATTTCCTTATTAAAAACACTTCATCTCTTCCCTTTGGTGGCAGGTTGCTTTTTATGGCCAGTGGGGATTAGACTTGAGAACACAATGGCTACGAGACCCCTTTTATGCCGTCAGGTTGTGGAGGATAAATCTGATCTCCTTGGCAGCTCTCATGTAACTTTATCCTACCCACCTCATAAACAAATACTAGAGTTTCGTACCTTAATTCACACCAATACTCCCACAAGGGCAATATCTTAGTTTTCACCGTAGCCAATACCTGATGTTTTAAAGGTCTGGTCCAAATGCACTGGCACCGAGCGCTCAGTAACAGGACGTGGAAGCCTGTCTGAAGGCTTCGTCACCCATGTCCCTGGCTCATCACGGGGTTTTCGGGCTCAGCTCTGCTCCGCTGCAGAGGTCACATATTTGCTGGGGCCGGTAGAAGGGCTGCTGTGAGGTTTCACCTATTCTGGGTAATTTTGATAAATACTGCAAAAAATCATATTAGAAACAGCGTATTTAGGTGGAGCCGAAGAAGAGCTTAGCAATTTGCCACTCGGCTTTCAAAGGCGTCAGTACGTCAGCAGCACGTGCAGGTCCTCCCCGATCCTGCTAGCCAGCTGGGTTTGCTGATCTGGGTGAAGGTTTTTATCGCCCAGGCTCATCTCAGATGATATGAAGCAGCAATTTAAACAGATACGAGTTGCTGGTTTATCAAACATATACGATCCTTGCAGAACAACCGCCGTGCCGGTGCTGTTAGACTTACCCTGCCGTTTTATGAGAAGTTATGATTTCTTAGGGTAGCAGCAACTAAGCCGCGAACATTTGTTCTGGGCAGCGACCGACAGCCAGGGTTTCTAAAGGGATGAGGGGGAGAGCCTGTTTCTTAATCAAAGGGGGCAGAGCTACAAAAGTAAAAATAAAGCCAGATGCTTTGAGTCTTTTCTATTGTATAGCTTAAGTGATTTTTCTGGGTCATTACTCAATGCAAGGATTTAAAGTTATTTCATTTTGCACAACTAATTACTCTACTTGCCTGGCAATTTTGGATTACAATGAGCAGTGCATAAGGTCATTTAGCAGACTGAGTCACAGCACATATTTTAGTCTAAACTAAATTTCACGGCAACCAGCTAGATTGTTTTTTCCTCCTCCGAACAAAATGTCAAATTCTGCGGTTTTGAAATAAATATAATGACATAAACCGCAAGCAGTAAGAGTGTTACAAAGGTAATAGAGTGCTTGTTTATAGGAACAGATCTCAAGGACAAGGAAATTCTATACACTTTACTTTTGACCAAGCAGGTATAAGGGAAAGCCATTATCTCCTTTAATAGATGCAAAGCTTGCCTTACAGCTTTCTTAATGCACCTGATTGTGTCTAGGAAATGAAAACTAAAGGTTCCCGTGGACTAGTTCAATCTTAATTGTGTTACGGCAGTACCAGACCTGAAGGAAGATGAATGAGACCTTGGGAGGACAGAAGGGATCCACAGGCCCTGCTCAGAAGAATATGGACTGCTATTTTAGCAGAGCTTGAGGCTGTATGCTTAAAGTGGCTTGTATTTTATCAAGCTCTTTTGTCTAAACTACTGAGTTCACAAGAAAGCATGACAATTGTAACCTCTTAAAGGTAAATACAACCAACGACATATGGTCCAAGAGAAGAGAAGCAAGTATTGGGGGGGCTGGTGGGCAGAAAACCTTAGGGAATGTGATGGGACCTGTCAGGGCACAGCCCCTCCGTGGACTATTTTGATGTAAGAGGTGTTATTGGGAGGGAACATCTTTCACATCTGTAGCAGCCCCTTTCAAAGCTCAGCTTGATGAGTGCCCAACGTGGCCAGGTAACCTCAGCCAAGGAAACTCTATCTAGAGATCATAGGAAACGCAAGAAAAATAAACATTTCACTCACTGCAGACCTAAAGCACTATTGCAACCGAACAGTTGGGTAGTGAAACCCTCTGGACCTCCTCCACCTGTGCACAGCACACCCTGAGCCCATCAGCACCCCTCCCCACTCCCCAGCTGCGCAGCTCCCAGGTCCTTGGTGGCAAGGGAGAGGAGCTCCCGCAAGCCTGTCTGCTCCTCCGCGGCAGCACGCCACCGGCACACCGTTCCTTTTTCCAACTTTTCCCAGCTGGAGAACAGAAGTCTCCCACGCTGAGGCTCAGCTAGTCTGCACCACGTGAAGGAAAAGAGTTGTCACTCAAATGCTTGACAAGACGAGACCCTCCGCATTACTGCTGATAACATCTCCATTTTCTCTAAGTGCTGGAGCACTTACAGACATTTGTTCTGCATTTTGTGTATCGCAGTGGGAACGAGCAAGCTAGAATAGCTCTTGGGGAAATCCCACCGGGGCTGTCAGATTTTGCTGTCAGAGCAGCTCTTCTCTTTCCCTAACCAAGCCCTCCTCCTCCTCCTCATCCAGCCAGACCGAGGGGCCACAGAGCAACCAGGTCACTGATAAACCTTTAGCAGGGACTGTAGTCCCTGGCAGGTGGATCTGCTGGATGGAGGGATTGCTCTCTTTCCTCCTGTACATTTTGTGACTGTCTTTGTGGTGGGTTGACCCCCATCCTCTACCTCCAGCTTTATCACTGAGCATGGCATTACACGGTGTGGAATAGCCCAGTTCGGGTCAGCTCTCCTGGCTGTGTCCCCTCGTGACCTCTTGCCCACCCCAGCCTATTCACGGCGGGGACAGAATGGGAAAGAGAGGAAGCCCGGACACTGTGCAAGCACTGCTCAGCACCAGCCAACACACTGGGGTGTTATCAACACTAGTTTAGCCACAGATCTAGAGCACAGCGCCACAGGGGCTGCGACGAAGTCAGTTCACTCCATCCTGGCCAGACCCAGCACATTCTTACACGCAACAGGAGGTGGCCAGGGACGTCGTGTTTGCTGCAGCTGCCAAACGAAGATGCTCACACAATTGGTGCGAGCTTAATGAGGTGCCGTCAGCATTAAATGCTGGCTTCGACAGGGGAGAAAACTGATGCGGGCTCCCGTGGCACAGATCAATGGCCGGGTCAATCTCAAGGTCCCCGCTCGGAGGCCACTCCAATGAGTTAAAGTGCTGCTTGGCTGCACAGAGCCAGAGCAAGCAGTCCAAAAAATGGGCTTTTAATCACTCTGCATGAAATAAAATTGGGGTTTGGTTTGGTTTGCTCATGGGCTAACGTGGTTCCTAGGGGGGGAGCCTGGGGGAGGTTTCCATGTCTGCCCTGAAAGGAGCACGGTGCTCGGTGTGCCATGGCCATGCAGGTGGGCAGCTGTGCCTCCGTGCCTCTCTGGCACTCTCATTTGCAGGATTCACTCCTGAAAATCCTTAGGAACAACGGTGGGCAGCTCCCTTGGCTTGCCTCCCCCCAGCACACACCTTATCTACGGGCAGGAGGAAGGGGAACATTTTGCATTTCTACAGGCAGAGCAGCCTGCAAACACCAGTGGTGCCTGCAGCCCGCCCATCCCGGCAGGACGATGGGTCCAGGGAGCGAGAAGGCACCAACTTTCTGCTGTCCTTGGTGAGAACCGGATCACTTTCTCCTCCGTTTGGCTGAAGGAAGCACTCTACAGACACCGACCCACGTCACGGGCTGCCGTGCCGGCTGCAAGCACGGCATCCGGGCTGCTCCAGCCTCGGCAGAGAGCCAGCGCCTGGCCCGGCGCTTTACAAGGATTCCGGCTGCCAGCAGCGCGCTCTCCTCTTCGAGACCATGTTTTCAATTAGGGCTCGACGCGCAGATTGTGCGCTTTATTGGCGGAGGCCTCCTCCTGAGGCCTGCCGATTGATTTATGAAGTTGATTAAAATATTAAAATAATTTTGTGTGATGCTGCAAACATACCACAATGTGCATTTTTATCATATTTGGTGCTGTTCCAATTAGCTCGAGACTCTGCTCTCCCCCTCCTCTTCTGACCTGCTTTGTTCGCTAACAAATTACAGTTATCCTGGCCTTACTTTTGTATTTATTAGAGATGATGCATATGTGCACTCTCTGAGCAGTTCGGAAACGGGCTGGTTAGCAGCAGGGAACCCAGCGGGCCAGAGCCTGAGTGGTGAAGGCATCCAGAACTGTCTAGCTGGAGCTATTTATTCAGATCCTCCTTATGTCACTGGCAAAATGAGGGTAAATCCGTGGAGAAGCTGGGAATAAAATTCATCTACCATAAACAGCAAGCTCTTTCTCTTAGCTGACTGGGGTTTCTCCAGGAGAGAGCCCTGGGTTTTCCATGACACCTTCTTCCCTGTCCACAGAGCCTATCTCTGCCGGTATCAGCAAGAGCCCTGAACATCCTCGATGTCCTTCCAAGGGCATTTTCTGGCCATCAAAGAGTGAAATACAACACTGGTACTCTCTGCAGTAGCGATGGCCCCAAAGTTCAACCTCACCAACCCCACCAGCTACCAAAGCCACAGACAGAGCCACACACAAAGAACAAGGTTGGAGCCAGCACCCAGTGTCTAAATGCTGAACGGTCAGAAATTAAATGCTTATGTCCAGGAGTTACATGCAAAAGCCCCAGAGGATCTCTGGGGTCCCACAAGTGCTTTGGTGCTTTGCAGATGGTGGGGAAGGATGCCCCACCGGGGCAGCCCTGTAAGCGGCACGGGGCGGGCATGGCTCCGGGGTGCAGGCGGGAGCTGGGTGGGGAGCAAGGGAGCCCGCCTCAGCCAGCTGCATACCATGGACTAAAAAGGAAATTATTTTGTCAGCGAGGCACTGCTTGCCTTCAGGCCCTGTGCCACTGCAATGCTTTGTGGTTGAGCCCTGGGAACCACTGCTGCCCCTGGCCGGGGGAGAGGGTGGAGGCTCAGAAACGAGAGATATTTCACCACTGGATCGAGTGTGGCCACCGTTCATCTCCCCTCTGGCCCCAGCACCGTGAAACAGTGGCAATGCTCACGCCAGGCTCAGACTGCAGCATCCGCCTCTCGTTCCCACCCTGCATCTCCAGAGAAAGCCTGCGTCTCTAGTGATGGTGCTGGGACCATGGAGCCACGCTGGGTCTGCTCCCCACTGACACATTTGCCCGGGGATTGCAGGCAGTGTGCCCAAATGATTAATAACATCGCGAGTACATAAAAACCACACCTCCACGACGCTTTCTCCTGCTAAACAGGGACATTGCTATGGCAAACTTCATTTATCACTATTTAAAACCTAAACAAACGAGTACAGGGTGTTATAACTACGCTTACAAGACGAGTTGCGCTGGGAAGACAGAGGAAAAAAATGAGCAGGAAGCGATGGAGGCAGCGGGCGGGAGAACACCTCTGCCTGCTGGCTTGCACGAAACAAGGCTGCTCTCAGCAGCGCCCGCGGGGCAGGATGCAAGTGCCTTTACGACCTCTGTTACCATCAGCCCTGCGACGGGCCCTATGAAACACCACAGATGTTTTTCAACAGAAAAATATCAGACCTGGGGAATATCCCCAGCTCCCTGAAGGAGAGAGATGAATTGGCAAATGGAAGGCTACAGCGATAAGGGAGTTTTTATAAACATAACCTAATTGTATTACTTCAAAGTCCTAAAGTTTATTGCCCTGTTTAATGATGTGTCTCATTATTTATGGTGTAGCACAATGAGTCTGCTATTGATTTAATACACTTCCTTAAAGACCGTCATTGTCACAAGCAATAAAACGAAGCCATTCTGAGACAGCTCCATTATGTCACATCTCCATCACCCGACCCCGAGCACCCCTGGTGTGTGGGGGCCACCGCGGCGGAGCCGGGGGCAGGTGGTGAAGAGGGTCCCCCTGGGGAAGGATGGAGCCAGAGTGCGGTAGCCAAAGGGCAGGAGCCGGCAGGATGGGTTCACCTGGCTCAGGGATGCTGCCCACGGACACGTGCCACCACCTCCTGCTGCTGGGCACTCAGTTTGTTACAAGTCTCCTGTCTGCGCCTGCTCACCAGCACAGTGACAGTGTATGCACAGGGGAGAGGGGCTGATGGATGGAAAACAGCACGAATTAATACTGGCATTTGTGCCGCTGCCCGTTTCCGCCGCCCTCCTCACCTTTCTGGTACTGGAGCCAGAGCTGCTGCTGAACCTTCTTGCTGGGGAAGTGGATGGTGCAGCTGAACTCGGAGCCGTACAGCGCCTCCACGATGTAGTGGGAGCCAAACTGCTGGATGAAGGAGAGCAACTCTTCCCGGCTGCTGTCCTTGTTCAGGATCTTCAGGATGTTTGCAAAGCCTGTGGGAGGGAGGCAGGGGATCGGCAGGTCGGCCAGGCAGGGCTGCCAGCCACAGCCCGGGGGGAAGGAGGCCCAGAAGATCCCCTGCTCAAGCCATACAAGTCCCCACGTGGGTGCAAAGCGCAGTTCTTCCTCTCTTGCCTCCATGGTCTACATGATCCTTTGGAATCCACAACCTGCTCTTTACCCTGGGCTGTGGCTCTGGGATCCTTCTATGATTCTTCTCCCTAAGAGATTTCTCAAATCAATTTGTAGGGATGTACGTGTGAACGCATGTGTGCACAGACACACATATCCACACACACACAAACACCCTCCCACCAGCTCCATCCCATTTTGCAGGCTGCTGGGACATCATCAACGCTCTCCCCAGAGGATGTGCTTGGCCTTTGCTTTGCAGTAACCATAAGAAGAGATGTTCTCCTAGTGTAATTTATTACAAATTGCACTGCAGGCCATTCCCAGTGTAAATACTCCGTGCAACCGATAACTGTTTTTAGGAAAGCTGGAGACAGCCCAGAGGGACAGAGCGGGCTGGGCTTATGGCAGCTCCGTGGGTGCGCAAGGGTTGGGGCATCTCTTGAGCAATGCCCTGCAGCGCCCGGGCAGACAGCGGGGACTGCTGTCATGGGACAAGGAGCCTCACTGCTCTACGGAGATGAAATATCATGGAGGCATTAGTGACTACACAGCACCTTGGCATCATTTAGAGCTGGCTGATATCGCCGTTTTCGCAACTGAAAACATACTGCAAGAAAATATGTGATAACTGTCACCAAAATGAGGTTATCTGGCTGGTTAGCTGGTTTATTGAAGAAGAAGGCTGGTTTAATAAAAAAGCTAGAAGAATTAATTTTGAGCTGAACCCAAATATTTTGTTCAGCTTGAAGCAGGTTATTTTGTTCTGGGGCTGTGCAGCCTGTCTGCACAAAATCTTTTTTTTCTTTCTTTCCCCATTTAAAAACAGGTTAATTTTTAAATAAAAAATGCTGTTTTGAAATGAAAAGGCAAAACATTTCAGGTCGCAACAAAATGTTTCAGCATTTCTGAAACAAAATGCGTAGCTATAAAAACATGGAAGTGAAATGTTTTGACGTTTCCAGGATCCTCCTGCCCGCCCCTTCTTCATCTGTGACTCCCTGCTTTCTATGACATGCCTTTACAAGCGCTTTGGGTCCTTTTGAAACCGCATTTTTTCAAGAACTTACTGTTTGTCTTACATACAGATATACACAGCCACCCCCACATGAATCCTCGCTGCAGTGTTGCTTATTAGCTTGACCCCAGCTCTTGGTTTGTGCAACCGAACCGCACAAACTCCCTGCCTCAGTTTCCCCCTGTAAAAAGGAGAAAAATCTCTCTGACTGCCTCTGCAGCAGCACTGGGAGAGCGAGTTACTGTCCAAGCAGAGCCTGGAGGTGGGAAATGCTGGTGAGATGCTTGGCACAACTGTGCCTTGGGGCAGAAGACCACCACCCACCCACCCGCCCACACAGACACGCATCTCCCCACCGCTAGAAACCCTCACCTGCAGAGAGGGTGATGGAGCTGAGCTTCACCCTGTAGAGATTGCTCCTGACCCGCCAGTGCTGCACCATGGGGTAGCCCATCGCCTCATCATACTTGATGTCACCTGCAAAGGAAGAGCCAGCGCTCAGCCCCTGCCGACCTGGCAGCTGCGCTCTGGGGAACGCTTAATACTCACACTGAGCAATTACTTTGCTACATGCCACAGGGGCAAGAAATGGGATGGTAGCAGGGATGGTAACCTCCTCCCAGTGGTCATGCCATGGGGTCCCCAGGGGGCTGGCAGGACCAGCATTGCGGTGGCACACTGCAGCTGCCAGGAGCCCGCAGGCCATGCTGGGGCGGACTCGCACAGCCCATACGCTATTTCTACCCAAGGGATGCAGGAAGGATGCTGTGAAGGACCCTGAGATGCTGGGGGTGCTGATGCCCCTTGGGGACCACGCTGGGATCCAGGGTGGGAGAAGGGGCTCTTGCTGCTGTCCTTATCCCCAGTAGGGGCTGATCCCAGGGGCAGCTCGTACCAGTGAGAAGCTGGAGGTCAGGAAGGGGCTCCGAGAGGACACCGCGGCACTGCTCCTCCACGGGCAGCGGGATCACCATGAGGCCATCGGCCAGCTGGGGGAAGTCCTTGATGAAGTTATTCTCCCTGCAGAGAGAAAAAGACAACTGCAAAGCAACGATGCAGGCCATAGCCAGGCAGGGGGGCTGAGCCGCCCCGGCGGCACGGGGACGGATGACTCAGGAGGGCAAGGGACATCTCCTGCAAGCAGGAGACCTATCAGGGGATGGGGTTTGCAGCCCCTGCTGCCAGCTGCCCCAGCTCTGCAGCCCTCTGAGGTGATGCTTAACGAGCTCCCTGGGGACTGTGGCTCCATTAGCTCTCTGGCGGCATGGGATTGCTCTCAGCCTAGGGACCCTGCCACTGGTTTTGGCCCTGATTTTCAAAGTGTGCCACTGGAGAGGGGAGCAGCGAGGACAGAGGAACGGTTGCTACACCCCAACACTGCCCCTTTCCACCGGCTACAGCATCTTCCTAATATGGGACCATGACCAAGCACCAGACCAAGCCCTGCTGGGGCTCCCCATCCCAGGCAGCATCATCACCCCCACGGCTTTGCCCCTGGATGACTGGCTCTCCAAAAAGAGGAAAACGTACATTTATAGACAGACACCAGAAAAAAAGCCGGTGCGTGCAGCTCACAGTACGATTTTACCACACATGCGGGATCTTTTCTAACCTTGGCAGGAATAACATTGTATAATAGGCCCCTAATGAATTGTTTCTAGAACAACGATACTGGGGAAATTATTTGAAATGGTGAACAGACAGGTCTCTGGGAGATGAGCCTCCCCCGGCAAGCAAAATGCCTCGCGCCTGCGCAAAGGAAACGGGAGGGGGGATTTTAAATATTGATCTTAGAGACAAAATATAGGCCAGGAGGCTCTACGTCCTCCGGGTGCAGAGACAAAAGGGCAGCTGAGCAGAAAAAAGGGACATTCCTGCAAAATCAGGTCAGCGCCAGGAACTGCGTTTTTCTGAATAGATTTTACTTTAAACAACTGCTGGTTCACCCCCCTTCCCTGGTTTTACCCCCCTGCAGCTTGTCCCTGGGAGGGATGCTCCATCATCCCATGATCATCTCATAAGTGGGAACACCTTGGCCACCTCCAAGGGTTCCTCTGCGGCGAGATGCTGGACTGGTGGAGCACTTCCCCAGGGCCCTCCTGCTGCTCTAGGGTCAGGATACAGCCCGTGCAACTTGTACTGGTGGTGAGCAGGAGGCTGTAGTCCCGTGCAACGAGCCTGGGGATGCTCCTGGTCCCAAGGTGGTCGAGGAGCACTGGGATGAGCAGCTGCAGGAGGGGACACATGAGTGGGGCCGAGCACAGCTGTGCAGGCAGCCCTGCCGCCAGGCAGCAGCCTGCCTTCACGCTGCACCCGTCTCAAAGCTGCCGGCACCTGATTGCGTCTCAGGAGCTTCGCTTTAGGCACTGCCAGAGAAAAAGTGATTTACTTATCTGAGGGGAAAAGCCTCTCGCTCACACATGTGCTCACAAATCTCCTATTGATCATACTGGGCGCGGGATCCCCGTGGCGGAGCGGTGCTTTGCTATTCTAAGCCCTTTGCTGTCTTAGCGATGCAAATGGGGAAACTGCAATTACTGCCAAAGCTGGGAGCTGCGTGGGTGGTGGGAAGCAGGGGCTGCAAAATTAGGCAAGTCGGTAGGGAACACGGGAAGGAGCGTGTCAGTGTCTCTGCTGCTCTGCCTCAGCAGAAAAGGGAGAAAAGCATCAGCGCTACCAAATCCCAAAGCCATGGAGAGACGCGATGCTGCACCAGGGAAGTGGGATGCAGCTGCGCTGAGCCTGCCTGCCACTCTGGGGCATGGGGACCGTCCCCTCCCTGACAGGTCAGCCCTGCACCTGAGGGTGAGCACAAGGGCCAGGAAGGTCACGCCAGAAGCCTGTCCAGCCCTGCAACCCACCTCCGAGAGGACCAGGAGAGACAATGACGCTGGCTGGTGGCACCTTCCCGAGCGCTCTCCCACCACCCTGCACAAGGGGACAGACCTGGCCGTGCCAGAGGAGCTCAGCCATGGTGGACAGAAACACGTGGCATGGCAGACACCAGACGACTGCGTTAACCCTGTGCCCTGCACCTGAGCACGGGGCAGAAAAGATGCAAAGAAGCAGCATCTCCTCCTTCCCCCACGCAAACCCACCCGGACCATCTCACTAACTGCCTATGCCATGAGCCTGCAGACCACCTGGGCACAAGCCCGGCTCATCTGGGTGGCAGCACAGCCCCCAGGGGCTGGTGGTCCATGCACTGGCAGCTAACAAGGGAGAAGCTGGAGGAGACGCACACCGGTGTGAGGGGAACCCACAAGCAGCGGCTGCTGCTCAGAGCTGACGCCTCTATGAAAAGGTATTTACCGAAAAGCCGCGCTCTATGGTGCCACTTGCTGTAATGCTGTTTGCTTTAACTGCTCCACAGTCGAAAGGTCGAGGAAAAACAAGGGGCAAGTGCGAGCCAAGGCACTGGGCGTACACACAGGCACGTGCCCACAACATGCTCTCGTAATGGGAGGGAGCAGCAGTACAAGGCAGGACTTCAGGAGCAGTTTGATGATGCATTTTTGCTACCAAAACGTTCCTGCATCTCCTCCTTCCCTCCCCATCTCCAGCCCCCTGCTCCCTGCCACCCCAAAGCAGGGATTAGCCAAAGCCCCACGGAGGGGAGCACCCACCAGGCATGGCGCAGCCCCCCCTGCAGAGCCCTGCCAGCTGGCACCGTGCCGAGCCCCTGCTGCTTCTGTGGGTGCAGGAAGACAAACTGGGAGGGCAGATGATGGGGACACCCAAAACCACTTGTGCCAGGCAGCTGCTGCCCACGGCGTGCCCAGCCAGCGTGGAGGGCGGTGTGCTGTGGAGCCGCAGCCGGCAGAGGGCTGTAGCTCCTTTTCCACTGTGCCTTATTAATAACCCTGTGCTGCTCACCACAGAAGCACAAAAAAGAGTTTCTGCCAGGCTTTTGTGCTCTCTGGAAGCTCTGATCAAAGCCTTCAGGCTCCGTATGAGGGGCAGGGAGGCAGACAAGGGGAGGGATGTGACAGTATCCCTGTGCATGTGCTGCCACACGTGCCTCCATCTGGGGCACGGCCGAGCCACCAGCACAGGTTCACACCTGGGGGTCCATACTGTTTCCAAGAGGCACAGCAGCGCCTTCGTGACCTCGCGGTTCCTACCAGCCATGGAGCCAGGTTTATTCCGATAGGATCAGGAGAGAGCCCAGCAAACCCACCTGCTCCCAGCACCTGCTAGCCCCACAACATCCTCCTCTGTCTCTTGTTCTGCCTCCCAGCATCTCCCCAACACTCACGGAGCAGATGCCCGATACTCGCAGGAGCAGCGAGCATGCTGCTCTCTCAAGCACGACGCACACTGAAGCCACTCGTCGACTCGCAGCACTCTCTTGGTGGGGATCTGAACATCTCTCGGGGCATTTTGCAGATACTGAGTCATTACACAAGGAAACGCTGTTTCTCCCTCGCAGCTCTGGTCCCCCGTAGCATCCGACCCAGAGTACGTCCCTGCCTTGGGAGGGAGCTGACTTCCAGATAAACAAGTCTTGATGCTGGGAAAGGTCAAACAGCCGAAGGCTTTACTGAGCTCTCATACTGGCAGGGTGGGCTGAGGAGGAAGGCAGTTGCCTGGATTAAACTGAGTTCAAAATCCTGCCTTTGATGGACACTTTGTGTAACCTTGGCCGAGTCATAAAATGCACCCATTGCCTCGGGTGACACAGGTAACAGACAGCAGCTCCCTCCATCTCGGGATGCTGGTGGAGTAAAGGCAATTAGCGGCTGCTCAGGTACCAGGAGGAAGGCTCAGGCAGTGAAAGCCCACTGGGCTGGTGTTCTGTCCTTCTGAAACTAGGTATATAAACTAGAGATATTTTCAGGGGATCTGACCTTAAATAATACACCCAAGGTCATGCAATCAGTTCTGGCGTGGTGAAGCGTAGGGCTGCATTGCTGTGCTCCGCAGTGCTGGTATCATCTCACACAGCCAACTGGAAGCCTCCAAAAAGGACCAGCATCCCACAGCATCCCTGAGAGAAAGGGGGTTTTGGGGGGAGCAGGAGAGCCTGATGCAGGTGCTGGGGAGCAACTGGAGTGCTGTGGTCCTCCTGGATGGGGCCACAGCCACCAGGTCCTGGTCCATGGCACGATTCTGCTGAGCCCTGGGGCACCTCATCCCCTTGCCGAAGCGCCGAAAGCCAGGGCCAAGCTCGTAGTGGGATTTTGGCCCACAGGAGTGAAAGATCAGCTGGTGACTCACATTCTTTTCATTTTCCTGTTAGCAACACCATTGGGTGAAGGAGCAGCTTCTCCTTGGCTCTGCTGGCTGTGGCTTCCTCCCTTCGCACTTTGCTCCTGAAGGACGTGGCCTCGAGGCCAGAGTCTGCCCGCCCACCCTTTCGGAGACCCTCCTTGCTCCTGTACAACTCCCACTGCAAATTCAAGCATCGGCTTGCATGGGGCTTCATGCCTCCATCTACCACTGACAGCGGATGCACACCCTGCATCACTGCAACCGGGCAAATATATTCATGAAGGGGTAAAAAAAAAAAAAAGAATATATAAAATGACCCCACAAGTGATTAGCTGATGCCCTGAAGCATGAGATTTAATTACCCTTATCTGAGCCAGCACAGCTACAAATGTTAATCACATTATCATCCAGCGTGCTTATGTTCAGCAAAGTGACTATACGAGAACTGTGCTTTCTGCTATGCAAGTCTGAGAGGATGCCTTCTCTGGCAAGAATAATTTATTAATCTTACTTCTTTCTGTCCTGCAATGGCTTGGGGAGAACAAGATGGATTTGAGGTTATTTAGTGCCAGCTTTTGTCCCAACATTTCCTCGGAGGAGCTTTTCTGCTGTGGTGGCTGCAAGCTCACAAGAGCTCAGCCTGCATCTGACACAGGGACATTCAGAAATAGCTTCTTTTCACTTGTCGTCACCAAAAAAAAATTGATCTAGAGTCACCGGGAGACAGAAAAGAGGGTGTCCTGTTTCCACGGCCACTTTGGAGAAGGTAAGCATGCCGTAAATTTTCCCCACATGTCTCCACGACCTCAGGCACTGGTGAATTATAAAAGCTTAATGCAAACCCTCTGAAGCAGCAGTTACTTAATCCAAATTTACTGGTCATTAATTTTAGCAAGGCCCCACTCCTGTATAACGAGGCACGATAAAAAAGGAGAGACCGGTCAGGTTTTGCCAGGCCCTGGAGCCCCCTCCAGCTCCCCAACTTTCAGCCCTAACCACTGCTTGCAACAATGCACGGCTGGACCGGGCTGCGGGGAGAGAGGAGAGCACCAACCCAGAGCTGCTTGTGCCCCCGAATCTGCCTGGTGCGGCCATAGCCATCGCCCCCATCCCTCCATCGGCCCCAATGCTGCGAATAAGACCTGTCCCCGCACTGCCCATCCCTCCCCGCTGCATCCCTAGCGTGTCCCCCTTCAGCGCCAGCAATAAACAGCCTGACAATATTCAATAGCTGCCTTACCCCCTGGTTCAGGGAGAATTAGCATTTAAATTGAGGTGTTTCGGGGAGGTAAATCACGCCGGCACTGGGGCCGCAGTGACAGTGCTCCTCAGGGCCGGCACAACGTGCCTACAAGCATGGTGCTCAGCACCATCCCCTCCATGCGCCCTCAGACCGAGCCCCAAAACCTGCCCCAAAACCCTCTGTGGGGCTGGGAGCGCCAGGACCCCCTGTCCCACACCCCCACTCCCCCTCTCTCCTGCGGGGCTCAGGCTGCGCGGCGGCGAAGTCACCTGCTCTGTAATGGAGAGGTGTTGAAAAGGGCTGAGCTGACGCCGGCAAAACGCTGTGGGCTCCGTCTCGGCGGCTCTTTGATCCCAGCACTGGAATACTAATCGTGGCACCACGCCAGCACTGCTGTGGGAGGCCCTCAGTGGCACCGCCGGGGCTCCTCTTCCCTTGTCATGCCAAATGTGGGGACACCGAAGCGTGGGAGGGGACAGTGAGAGCCACGGGACTGGGCAAAGGGTGGTGGCTGTCACCAGGCACCGCGGCTGGGAGCAGGAGCTGCAAACCCCACTACTGTCTGTGCCACTGGGTGCGTAGTGCTGTGCAGGGACCCCAGCCATGGCACAACGATGGTGACAGCCAGCAAATGACATCTGGACATGGGACTTTAAGACCTGTGACAGCAGTGACAGTTAGACAGAAGGGCGCGGGCGGTGGGAGCAGCGCTGCTCCCCGGGAACCAGCAGAGGCAGGGAATGAGTTTCCTTCCCGGTGACTAGTTTATTCACCATGAAACAGGAATTCAGTTGATCCAAAGCTATTTGTCTACTCTGCTTGAACCTGTTGCAGAACCTGAGTGGAGATTGTTTTGGTTGCTGTTGCTTTAAAGTACAAAATAGATGGAGAAAGATGAATAGATGTCACTACCACGCTTCCACCACCTCCGTGCCTGCCGGGGGGTCCTGTGCTTCCCTGGTAGCTAAAGGCATGTCTCAATGGAGACTGCGACTGCTTTCCTGTTCTCCCTTAGCACACTAGACCATTAAATTCATTTCACAGTAATCCAAAGCATGCCGCTGCTGGTGTTTCAGTTCAGCTGTTGAACTGATAACTTGGCTCTCTGCACTGCTCGTGTCCGAGCCCAGGTCCAGCAGGACCCCTTCCTCTGGCTCCCTGGGAGTCGCATGCCCACGCCCATCAGCATCGTGCTCCAACAACACTGGACTATTCCAACCTGATTTTCCTACAAATCATCTCCAAACATCCCCTAAACGCTAAAGCTCTCCTCTGGTCTGCGTAGCCACAGTGACACCACTGAACTCTCAGGGAAACCCAGCCAGCGGTGCCCACCACTGCGACACTGATGGTGAACAGAGAAAAAGTGCATCCTCTCCTGAAGCCATTTCTAAAGGAAAGACACAGGAATCTGCTTTGAGATGGGGAGATGGAGAAGCCACGAGCCCAAGAGGATACCTGGCCTCTCCCAGCCCCTGGCTCTCAACATGCCAGGTCCCGGTGACAACTTCGGTGCCCGTTTATCACCTTTTATTATCCTCTCCGCCCCACTCCCCATTATACAGCTATTTATTTATTCCAGTAAAGCGTGTCTTCTGTAGGTGAAATCCTGCGGTAGGCTGTGGATCTTTCTTCCTCCAGAGTGCCTGTTGGGAACAGGCTGAAATGGAGTGCCGAGTAAAAACAAATTTGGAAAGTTACGGTTCCCACAGCAACGCCTGGTGCCTGTGCAGCAGGCAGCACGCAGGCACGCAAAGCTGGATTTATGCTTTAATTACAGAGTCGGGGCTGCAAGAGGAATCCCATGCAAAGCTCTAGTTTTCAGCTCCCTACACAACTTTGCAAATATACAGATTATTCCCTTTGGCATTAAAATTTCCCATACTTAACCTAAGCTTAAAGGTGATTTTCTGCAAGTTTGAAGAAAAGTAAAAAATCATCATTTTAGAGTGAGAGGGTGAGGATGAAACACATCCCCAGCTAGAGAAAAGGAAGAGTCACAACCTGCCTCTTCTTGCCTGTAACTCTGGCACAGGTCACTCCTGGAAGCCCACACCCACAGAGGGCAAATCCCTTAGGAGGCAATTGCATGTGAGCTAGGAGACACGACTTGGTTCAGAAGCTGCCATCATTAACACTCAAACACAGGTAACATCTCCTAGCTGCGTCAGAACCAGAGCCCAAAATACCAGAGACCACCAACAGTCCCTTCCCTCTGACAGAGCAGGACCCAAACAAGCTCTTTGCATTTACTGCCAGAGACCTCCTCGTTTGATGGACTGCTCACACCAACAACAAGCAGCAAGGAAGCTGATGAAATATAACCCAGCGTATGTTTGACCCAACACTTCCCATCTTTAAGTCGCTATCTCCTTACTGCTGTCCTGCTTGAGTCACGTCACATAGGTGCGTCACATCACGTAGGTGCATCATCACCCAGAACAAGCCCTTCCACACACACCTCTCTGCTCCTCTCCTCCTTGCACAGGGGAAAAGCAAACGAGCAAGTAACCAAAACCTCTCTCCCTGCGTGGCTCTGCATTAAGCATTTGGCTGATCTCGTCAGTGAGGTAAGGCAATGGCTCCACCATTGCCCACAGCTGGACAGGTTTTGGCCTCAGCAGCCTTGTCCTGAACCTGCAACCCGGTGGCAGGGCCAGGAGGACACATCTGAGCTGTGTGCCACCCTTCCTCGATAGGAAGGTCCGGGAATCACCCAACAGCTGATGTGGTTGATGAGAAATCTGCCGATTTGCAAAGGGCTGGCGCTGCTTAGTGTCTACCAGGAGGATCCTTGTCTTTCTCCATGTATCTGCTCTTCAAGGTGTCTCCCTCCATTAGCTTTGCCATCGCTCACAGCCGAAGGGTCTGACCTTGTCTGCTTCCATAAGTCCAGCAACTTTCAGCTTTTTAACAATTTGGATGGGGAAGTGCCGTGAAGACAGACAGACCTTCTAGAGCAGCTCGCGAAGCTTCTGCCCACCAGGCTGTAGCCACAGCGAGATGATCTGGGGACGGTTTCTCTATGGGAATGGTTTTTCTATGCCTGAGCAACCCAGAGCCAGGCTGGATGCCTCCTCTGAATGAGTATTTCAGCGGCGAGCTGAGCCAAGGCTGCGGGTCCTCTTGCACGGGTTGTTTGGGTGCTGTTTGCAATCATTTCCCAAGCGTTGCTCAAGCAGCTCTGTGCCTGGCGCTTTCATTAGCATTATTTGTCACGAGGCAACAAATAACAAAACTCCCACTGACTTCAGAGGAGCCAGGACCGCACGCTGAGACTTCCAAAGCAACTGGCGCAAGGCTGGTGCCTGACTGGCATCTAGTTCCTAGGGGATTTAGGCACGGTGACCTGAAGCCGTTGGCCTCTCTGCACACCAGCAGCCCCTCGCACCAGCAGCTCTTCCAGGGAAACCCACACCCCAGCTGCAACGCCCTGGGAAGTGCAAGCACTGCCTTTTAAATAATATTTGCCCTTCCAATGTAAATGCAGACCCAGCTCTCTGTTCAGCACAACACATCCATTCTCTTTTAACAATTTGGGATCTTAAGCATTTTTTTTTCTCTCCTAAGCTTCATCGTTAACCTTTAAGATGGAGATAAGGCGTACGAGTTTGGAAAGGAATCAGGAGGGACTCTGGAAATGAGCCAGGAGCAGTGTTAATACGGGGCTGCACATCATATCTCTTTGGTTCTTCTTTCCCCCCAGGGTGATTCGGACTGCTCTTGACTACCACCATGGTATTACAAACTCTAATGAGGTTTGGAAAATAAGAAATCCACTGCGGCGTGGGAGAAACTAATAGAAATTGTTTTGTGCTCTCTCTATTAGTCATTAGAAGCAGAGGAAAAACAGCCACAGGCAGTGGCAGGGCTGCAATATCACCACACATTTCATATGCTGGCACTCCAACAAAGTCATTTCAATGCAGTTAATGCTCCCGCTTCCCCTCTGCGCAAGGCCTGCCATACGCCAGCATGGTCTCCAGCCGCACCAGCATCCCTGTGCCAGGATCAACTGAGCCTGAAGTGACCCCAGTGGTGCTGGACACTTGGCCAGCCTGTGGCTCTGCCCAGCAGCAAACCCACCAGCATGGACCATCGCAGCCACTCTGCAGCGAGCTGCTGTGCAGAGCCTGGCATCCCCCAGGAGCCAGGGACAGGCAGGGAAGGCGAAGGCAGTGCCTGGGCAGGGCAGCGCTTGGGGACGCATCCCTAAGCAGCAGCTCTCTGGCACTATCAGGCAGTCAGAGCATATGGTGAATTAGCTGGGATTTGCGACTGCATCTGCAAAGTCGTGTTTCTGTGTACGAGTTAATTACGGAAACCATGAAATGATGCATGCGGCTGGTCAGGTTGGGGTGACGGCACTTGCAGCGAACTCACCCCTTGCCATCCTCCCAGGGAAAGGCGGGCGCTGAGAGCCAAGCCCCACTCCAGAGCTCAGCGAGGTGCCTTGGAGCACCTTCCACTTTACTTCCCTCCTTCCAGCTCTGCAAGCCATCACACCCGGGCTGCGCAGCTGCCTGATGACAAGTGGCAGTGCCATCACACCTTCCAGATGTTCACCTGCTGCCCACAAGTATGGGCACAGCTGGAAGAGGCACCGTCCCCCAGAAAGCCGGGGCACAGGCACGCAGGCTGCTCTGCCTGCACCAGGCTCCTTTGGCCCGTGCTGGTGGAGAAATGAACTGGCACAAGCGCCCTGAGTTTTCATCTCAAGAAAATTGTTATCGAAGGCAGCAGCCCATGGGAGACTCCTTCTTGCCCGGCTGCAGTCTGGGCAGGGTGAGAGCACAACGGCAAGGAGCATCGCTGGGGGACAGGGAGGACGGCGAATGATGCTGGGTCACTCCCCACTGCCTGCTCCTGCATTCCTCTGCACTGAGACACGGCTCCAGCATCCAAGCCAGGTCACATTGCCCAGGAACTGGGTGCAGTGGAAGATTTAGGAGATCTCCTGGGTTATCCCATATGCCCTACGGGTAGGATGTGACAGGGGATGGGAGGGGTCCCAGCATAGCTTGTCCACCACCTTTGGTGGACAGTGGGTTCAACTGTTGGGCCCAAGCCCAAACCTAGCACTTGCCTTCAGGTTTACACAGTCATGAGTTACACTGCAACATACAGAAGGGCAAACCCTCCATCTCTGGAGAGATCACTTGGGATGGAAAAGAGCAAAATAAATTTTTCTGCTGCACTGAGGATTGCATCCAAGCCCTGCTGCTAACTCGGAAGCAGGTATGGCTCGACAGCTGGCATAGCTGCGGAGTGCTCAGATAGCCCCATGCTGGTGCCTGCTTGTGACTGCATTGCCTGGAGCAAGGATCCGCATTGCTAAGTCAATGTCAAGCCAATTTAGTCCTTGGATGGGGAACCTCCGTCAACCAGTGCTGGCACTAGCGAGGAAGAGCACTGACGGGCTGGTAAGTGTCAGCTTTGTCCCCAGAGGTACCGCTGGAGCAGTGTCTGTGGTGCAAGCAGCACAAACCCACAGCCCGTGCTAATGGTGACCAAGGATGTGCCCACAGCATGATGGAAAACCCCTGCTATCACAATTGAAAGCTAGGTGGTTACAATTCACTGCCTCAAACCCTCCCGCCTCACTGTCTTCTTTCTTTCCAGCTGAACATAACCCTTATTTTCATGTGTCCCAAGTGGGTGCAGAACTCCCATGCCCCAGGAGTGGCTGCACCCCACGTTGGATGAGGAAAGAAGGAGAAGCAATTGCTCTCTGCAAGTCTGTACACCACTGCAAGGCTATAAAGCCAATAAGGACCCCCTGGGATGAAAGGTACTCTATAAATCTGAGCTGTTATTATTATAAAACCAATCTCCACTGCATCTCTTAATAATGCAGATTAACTATGCAATAACACCAGCTATAATTAGTATCATAAAAGTCAGAGATGGGAAAGGCTTGCAGGTCAGCCAGTCAGTCTCATGGACTGCTCCCCACACCACGGAGGGAGGGGGGAACATCCTGGGGTGCCCTGGGAGCTCAGAAAAGCGAAGGCAGGCTTGGCAGTGCTGGGCACCATGAAGGGAGCAGTGACAAGGAGGGGATGGCACACAAATTACCGCGCCTCTGGCAAACCAAGGAGAGAAGCAGAGCCCCACTCTTGCTCTGCAAGTGCCCAACGCCGACCTCAGTCCCTCCTATCCTGTGTGGATCCATATCCCCTCTCTCAAACCCTTATCCTTTCCTCATGTCCAGGACTTGAGACAGGGGTGTCACCATAAGCTTTTCACAGAGTGAACCCTGAAGACCTCCCTGAACCCCCTGACAGCTGGGGGGGGACATGGGCATCCCCCGAGGGTCACAGGCTGATGACAGCAGGGCAGTCTCCTTGCAGGAGGAACCCATGTCCCAGACCAGCTCCTCCAAAGGATGAGCATCCCCCCAGACCCTTCACCTCCCATCCCATGAGAAGCTCCCAGTCCCACAGCTAGGAGACGCAACCTTTCTGTACACACACACACACGCCTTGCCCAGCAGCATTCCCATACTGGGATCCCACTGCCTGCTCCCATCCAGCCCAAGGACCAGCACTCCTCTGACCAACCCAGCTAACGCACGCAGCCCAAGCCCTGATGCCCACCACCTTCCTCCACCTCCCGCTCCCAGAAACCCCGTCATCCTCCTCGCCCCCACGGTGCGGCCACGGCCCCGGCCCTTCTCCCCTGCCGCCCTCACTGGCACGGCAGCACTGGCAGTGGGAAGGGCAGGAGGGAGGGCTCCCTGCCTGGGCGCAGCACTACTCTGCCCAATTAGCGCTGCTGGGTGACAGGCTCTGTTTGCACTGTGTGATTAGCTGTGGAAATGCAAATCTGAACTTCCTCCGCTGCAGCAGCTAACAAGGTAATGAATATTTTCATCAGCTGCTGAGAATACAAACATCTGCGCAGACACAAACGTGCTGCCAGGGCCAGGGGAGCGGGGAGCAGGGGTGCGGGGTGGGGAGCAGCTCCCCACCATCCCTCGCTGCAGGGGCAGCAGCTCTGCTGCCGGGGGAAAGGAAAGCTCTGCCACTGCCGGCTGGTCCCCAGGCCTGCCAAAAGCCTGTGGGTGACACTCCAGTGCGTGCTGGTACCGTCTCCAACAGCAGTGCCTTGGCTCTGGACAGCGCCTGTGTCTGCAAGAGTGAGTTTCGGGCACATACCCGTGGTACCCAGATCTCCCAGGGCACCATGCCGGCTCTGCCCCCTCACTGCCCATCTCCAGGGCCTGAGCTCACCTTTGAAACACGAACTCACTGGTTTGCATGACTGCGAAGCCTCCATTCAAGGGCATGGACCAAGGTGAAAGCTGCTTGGCTTTTCCTCAGCCTCATGATAAAGGTGGGTGATTGGTAGCATTTTTTAGCACCCACTTATTTTCTTTGTACTGGCACATCTTCACACACTGCCTGGCACCGCTGGGGCTCAGGAAGGGCTGGGGAAGGAGCCCAAGCCCCAAATCACGGATATGCAATTAGTTTTGGGCTCTGGCTGTGCTGGCAGCTTCCACCCCGCTGTCCCTCCTCCTCCCCAGCGCTCAGGCACATGCTGGGAGCAGTGGGGCTTTCGTGGGCAATGGTCAAACAGCAGAGACCAACCCTGTGGGAGGTTATCCCGCTGCCTGCACAGACTGGAATGAAATGGACCGGCTCAGGGGCGCGTCCGGAGCAGGGACGGGGCAGCAAGAGCTTCTAGAAGGCGGCTGTGACAGCCATGCCCACGCTCACCAAGGATGTGCTCGCCTGCTCCTTAAATCCTACCCACACCAGGCACAGAATGAGTTTGAAAACCTCTAGTAGTTAAAATACCTCTATTACTAAGATCTCAATCAGTATATTATAAAAAACATCTCTTCTGCCCTGGACGCCTGCATTGCCTTTAGGATATCGCTGGCACTACACTTGCTTTTATTTTGCTACAAGAATAAAAAACCGCTACCAATCCGGTGCAAAAGCACGTGGCTGCAGACTGTCGGAAATACCAGCTCAAAGCCACACAATCTGTTCTCCTTCTCGGTAGGATGCTAACTTTGAAATGGAGCAGGGCTGATGCACGCAGGATGCAATAGTAACCTAACTGACGGGGTGCTGTGCTAATTACATTAGTCATTTATACACTGGATTGATAAAAATCTCAATGCTTAGCCTGGCCAGTGAGGATGCGCTCAAAATACACGGTGTGTGTTTATGTGCAGCCTGTTGTGGGCTCTGAAAAGGGCTGGATGGACTCAAGAAAGCAGCCAAGATGTCCCCGATGCTAGGTTGAGAGGTGGAAAAAACGGGATTGAGGAAAAATGGTTCATTTTTTCAGGGGCCCTTGGGGGACTGAGGAAAAAAGGCTCAGATGGGGGCTGCAAAGTCCTTGCATGTGGCATAGCCACAAGCAGGCACCAGGACATCTCTGCTCTGCAGGCAGTATCCCTGGCTGGGAGCAGGCTGTGCTCCTGCATGGCACATACTGGGAGCAGAGCAGAGAGTGGAGCATCATCACATCCCACAACAGCTCCAGAGCTGCTAAACTGCTAATGACCCCCTTACCCACTACTGAGGACCAAGGCCTGAGGCATTAGCCTGGCTTGGAAAGACATCATTGCTTCCAACTAGTATGTCTGAGGCTTCAGAGTTGTGAACAGGTAATAGAATTGCAGCAACAAATAATAAAAAGAGGAATGAAATAGAAGGCAGCCACTGAAAAAGAGATCCATCCGTTATCCTGGCCTGAAGGGTAATAGGTAAACAAGGCGTTGGGGTACCGGCTGGCGCCGAGCTCGCCGACACAGGAATAATAAACAGCGCAATTATAACTTCTGTGCTCAGAGATTTCAAAGAGAGGGGAAAAAAATATGAAAAAATCAATAGTGTTAATTTAACTAGTTACAGACTTTACAGTTGTGATGCCGCAGGCAAGGCAGGACGTCCTCACCGGGGCTGGCCCACGAGCTCCAAGCTGGGAGGCACCAGCAAAGCCCCCACACGGCCTCCCGCACCCAGGCGTGATGCCGCACCCAGCTGAGCACCCATCCTGGCCCTGGCACCACCCACGGCCGGGGGAGACTCTGGGTGCAGCTCACACGAGGCCTCCCCCGAGGCAGAGGGAGCGATGGGGTGGGGACATCTCCAAAAGCAGCCCCTCGGCAGGGATGGCGCCGAGCTGTCAGCACGCCCCGCCGTCGCCACGCTGGTTTATTAAGGGCTGAGAAGCAGCGAGGGGAAGGAGTGACAGATTTAAAATTAACTTGCCAAACTCCCCATCAATATTATGACAATTCCCCGCATCGGTTCAGCGACCCGGCGCGCCGCCTGACAGCATTAACATAGCTGTGTGGAGGCAGAGCCGGCTGCCGGGCTGGCAGCGCTCGGGGCGAGCGGGCGCCTGTCCCTCCCCGTGGCACCCCGGCCACCTTGGTGCTCTGCTCAGCAGCACCGGCCGGTGCTCAGCACCACCTCCAACCTGCCCTTTCCCTTCCCCAAGGCTGCAAAGAAGTAGCAGCCCTATTTTACAGGTGGAGATGCAAGGAGCAGCATCCTACGAGGACCAATTTGCAGAGAGAAGGGTGTTTCCAATTTGCATGAAGCGTGGCACAGCAGCCCTGCATCCTCCGGAGCCATCCTCTCTGGTTATGGAGAGGGGAAAACACTCAGTGTTCAGCCATTTTTTTGCACCGTGCAGTGAGGGAGCATTGACAAAACCTCCTGCCCCTCCAGCCACCGAACCATTCTGGCTGCTTATCTGTGCCCAACACCCAGAAACTCCCCGGACTCGTTGCATCTCTGCTGGAGGGGATCAAATGGGGTCTGTGTGGGTGAGCAAGGTGCTCCCCGCGTCTCGGGGCTATGCCAAGCTGGAGCAAGAGCTGGGACGAGAGGCAGAGCCAGAGGTAGGGATGGGAAGAGACCCCAGTTAGGACAGATGGCTGCTCCCCGGGGAGCGCTCCACCACACGTTGCTCTGACATCCTGTTTGCCGTGCAGTAATAATCCAGAGAGTAAATCTGGCTCCACAGGTAGTAATTTGGGTTTTCTCCATATTAATGGCATAAAAGCAACAGCCTGCAATTGCAAACAGCTCTTAAACAAAAATCTCTGTTCCCTCGTGGCAAAGAGATGGTACAAAACAGATAAGGAACAAACAAACAATCCATTTTGAAAATAATCCCCCAGTGATTTGGGGACGGCACGGAGTTTGGGCTCTGCCCCACCATGAGGCAACGGGGGTAAAAATCGCTCTAATCTAGTCTTCAGCGAGCTGGATCTACCGCTGAGCCTCCCGGCTAGACCGAGAGGTGTGACTGGAATAGATCAGCTCCAATCCCCTCTATTTATTAACACTGCACAGCATTTTGCCAAAGAGAAGAACCTTTTTTTTAAAAAAGAGAGGGATACTCAGAAGGTGGAGGCTCTGAATGTGCTTTCGGCTCAACAGTGGAAGGAGCAAGGGGGGTTTCTGGTGTGTGATCAAATACCCCTCCGCTGCCCCCCACCAAAGTGCACAGCAAGGGACTGCACAGCAGAAGCATCACCGGAGGAGCGCTTTGATTTAAATGCTTGCAATAAAACAGCAGCAGCAATGATGTGGCACACTCCTGCAAGCAGAAACCTTGATGTTGGCTTGTCCAACAGGTCAGCTGAGCACCCCAACCACCACAGCAATAATTAGGCGTTATTAAGCCACCTCAGTATGGAAAAACCTGTCCACAGAGCTCCTAACTCATTACAGCTTGAGCTGAGCTGCAGGGATGCTGTGGTGCTCGCATCCTGCTGGGTTGTGGCTTCACTGTTACTGACGGATGGGGAAAGGGTCCTTGGCACCTGCACGAAGGGATGCGCGAGCAGGGACAGGCTCTGTGCAACACAACGAGGTGTTGCACCAGTGCCGGTGTACATACAGAGCATGTATAGTGAACACAGTATGAACTCTTCTGGCTGCTGCTCATCCCTGGTCACAGCAGCCAGTATTTGCTTCCACCATCCTTGCCTTGGGCATCACTATCTCCTCAGTCATGCCACCAAAGTGTTTGGGTGCTGCCTGACTGCCTTAGATAAAGTGATGTGGGTTAAAGGGCAAAACCAAAATCTGAGCCAGCACTGACTAGAACTGCAGGCTGGTCTCAGGTCTGGGACCTGCAAACTGCGCAGCTGTCCCACTACCAGTCTGCTGTGCTGTGTGCTCATGTCAAACACCAACCTTACTCTGCGCCTAAAGGTACCTGCTGTACATCCCCATCCTTTTGAGCTCGCCGGACACAATAAAGCTGTCGGTGCTACACCAGCTCCATCCCGATGCCGTGCCGAGCCACGGCCAGGAGGACCACGCAGCCACCAGAGAAGGGCAGAGGCTCTAATTGGTGCTGCAGACTGTTGGGTGGCAAAGAGACCACCCCAACCCCAACAGAATGGAAATACCATTGTAACTGATAGGTGTTGCCCAGGCCAGAGTGTGAGAGACAGCTTTTCCCAGATTCCTCCCAACACCATGCTGACATGCCTGGCGGATTGAGAATATCCTATTTATTAAAGACACTGAAGATGTGGCGACATGGGAAGCAGATACCATTCAAAGGACTGTCACATCTGCATAGCTAAAGGATCCCAGCAGTTATAAATCCCTCTAAAATACTCAGCCCCTTGTTCTGATAGCAGGTTCTTGCTCCTACTTTGCAGAAACAGGCTTTTAATCCCTGGTATTAGGCAACTTCCTGCTATGTTTCAAATGCACCAAATTAAGGGCTTCTCTAACAGCTGGTGTCTTAATGCTCAGAGAGGTTCTTGAATATCTATGAAAATCAGAGGCAAATTACATCTTTTAGTTAATAATTCCTTCTCCATTAACCTCCTTCTCTTCCCTTGTTAGGAGATGATGTAATGGTGCTTCTATGGCATAACCCCTCCGACACACCGGGCAGCCTGGCCGCGGGGAAGGATGCTGCACGCGGGGAAGCAAGCCCTTCTCATCACTGCCTGGTGCTTCTGGAGCTGCCAGGCTACATTCAAATAGGAAAGGGCAGCTGTGCTGACCTTCCAGGCTGCCGAAAGCATTTCTGGAGCAAGACATGCTGCCTCCCGCCAGGCTCCAAGCTCTGCCGAGCCAGCCTGCAACACATAGGCACACTTCACAGGTTGCTCTTGTTTCAGACCTGCTTTCTCCTGCCCCTCACAGCTGTTAGACCTGGGACTAGTCCCCCAGCCAATGCTGGGCACTGAAAACCCTGTTTGTCATGGCAAGGTCGTGCAGAGGACTTGGCTCCTGCTGCGCAGACCCTCACTGGAAAAAGCTTCCCCCCACTGCGAGCACCCCGGCCATCACCCACGCAGCGTGGCAGGAGCAGTGCCAGCCGTAGGAAGGACGGATCCCTAACAGCCCTTTTTTTTCCAACCCGAAAACCTGTCAGCCAGAGCCCCAAGGAGTGCTTTGTGCTCTGACCCCTGGAATACACAATCCCAACACCACAGGTGTTTTATCCCGAAAGCAAAGAGGCCGCAGGCAGCCCTGGCAGGAACCGCTTCTGGTCCAGCCTGGGACTGCCCAAACCCACCATCCCCAGGATGCCCTCAGATGGCACGACTTGGAGAAGCCACCTCTCCCAGGACAAACCAGACCCACAGACAACCTTGTGTGCTTTCCAGCTGGAATTTAGCCCTGAGGATGGGGGATGCGTTTGCTTCCCAGTGGCGACAAAGCGGCCCTTAGACACCAGCCCTGGCTGAGGCAGGGGCAGGATGGCTTTCCAACCCTCCTGCTTTGCAGTGCAAACAAAGGGCGGGCTACGGACAAGCTGGAGAGGAAATTAAAGCCTCTGCAAAAGGAGGTTTGGTGCATAGAGACTGACGGCACAAGCTGGGGCTGGACCTCATCTGGGGGGAGCTCATCCGGGTCTGGCATTTCCAAGCGATGGGCTTGGGGAATTTTTGAAGTCCCCGGATCTGCTCAACCCGCCAGCTCATGGAAAATTTCAGCTCTGCAGCCCTGGCTCTGCTCTGGCGGACCCACTGACACATGTAACGTGGGAGGGAGAGAAAGCAAAGAGGAGGCCACTGGGAAAATTGCCTTCGTGTACTGTCAATTCTCACTTCCAGCAAAGGCTGCGACTCTGCTGGCTCCATGCACTCTGCTGGCTGCGGCGTTCTGAGCGCCTTTGTGCTGGTGGAACTCGTAATTCATCTGCCATCAAGAAAGCAAAAGGCCAGAGTTCAGCATGAATTCATAGCTAGGAAGGATTTGCACTCAGCTGGGGGAAAAGCGCACAGAAAAACACCGCGGCCAGCAGTGATGAGCACCCATAACTCCAGCTAAAATCGGAGGCAGCAATGAGGTCTTGGTGCCTTAACAGGAGAGAAACCCTCAGTGCACTGGCAGATGCTGGGCAAGGAATAGTCATGTCTGGGATGTGGGCTTGATCCTCTCCTGACCGTGATCAGTGCTGCTGCTTTGAAACTCGTAGGCCCACCTTAGTTTACACGCGATCAAAATGTGGCCGCATTCAGGAGAACTGAAGAAAAATAAATAAATCAGCTCATTTTCCAGCCCTGAATTCAGCAACTATCAGCAAGCTCTCCTCTGTGAGCACTGAAAGGAAAAGACCTGGGCTGTTCAAACCCCGCTATCCCCAACTGCATCTGACCCTCAGCACTCTCGATACACCCGGGATGCAGCTTGCAAACACCCCCTGCTATCTGCTACTTGCACTCTGGTGGGGTATTTACCTTCAGCTTATTTATGTTATTTCTTATCATGCTATATCCATGGCTCCTCCCAGTACTGCAACGGGGGGGCGCTGAATAAAACCAGCTCACGTAGGTTGAAACCACGCCAAAGGAAATGCTCTTTCATACCACACGCAATTAAACGGCGGAACTCATTGTCGCAGGATATCACGGAGATGAAAGACATCAGTGTTCAGAAAGAGATGAGGCAACATTACTGAGAAAAGCCCATCAAAGGCAATTAAACACTCATCTGATGAGACATACGCTGGCACGGGGGGGCCCTATGTTGCTGTCTGCGGGAAGGATGAGCAAGTAGGAAAACCACGGATGCTTGTTGTTCTCTTGCTCTCTTCCCTTAGTGAACATGTCAGAGATGCTGGCTCTGCACCAACAGACTTTGGTCCCATCTCACCATCCCGATGTTCCCAAAAGGAGGAGCAGAACCAGGCCATACCTGAAAGTCATCTGGAACACCTGCCCTTGGTTGACATGTTGGCTCCTGTTGTTATAGCCATGAAGCATCTCCCCAAAGAGGGTGTCGTTGAACTTGGCATCCGACTTCAGGCACTTGGGGCCCTCGCAGATGTCAGACAGCATCAGACATGACTTCCCATCCGGGGCCAGCTTATACTCCTCCACACACCTGTGCAACACCACAGTTACATCAGTTGGGCCAGGCGCAGAGCATGCGATCCCACAAGCCCTGCCACGGGACGAGTCTCTGCCAAACCCAGCCGAGCATCACCAACACCTGCAGCAGCTGCCCAGGAAGGCACAGAGGTTGCAGAGCCCACGTCCTCTGCTGCGGCTCAGTTGGTTGACCAGCAAACGAGCGCTTGGCTCCCAACACCCATCCTTCCTGCAGCCGCATGACCCTGTCTGCCTGCAGCCATGCTCTCCTACCTGAGAGCTGTCCCCACGCTGGAGAGCAGAGCTGACCCCACTGCGCATCTGCTGCTCAACCATCACAAACAGCCCCTGCCCGCCCGGTGCCCTCTGATGCTGCTGCGGTGCAGATACAAACATTCCCCAGGCAAGAGCAAAGCAAAATCAAGCTCCTGCCCTTTTTTCTACCCTGCAGCGCCCTCCTGCAAGGAAGCAGCTCCAGCTTGGCTTCTCCTTTGCTCTTTGGTCCCACTTCCAAGCACACTGTGGGTAAGATGCACATGCTCTTCTGCAGCAGGCAGCAAGGGAAACTGAGGCAGGCAGCAGGGATGTGATTTAACTACAGACACTGGAGACATCAGTGGCATCTTTTGCATGTGTTCATCCTGCCTCCCCTCCTTCTCTTCTCCGTCCTCCAACCTTTTCCCCAGTGTTAAGGCTCCCTGCTGACAAGCAAACCTGCATTCCCTGCCTTCCCCTTCCTCCCAATAGCCACAGTACTCTGCTAACATCAATGCCGCTTCTAACCAGGCTTGCTCCTCTCTCCCATTCCTCTGCTGCATTTTACCCCTGCAAGCAAAACTCCCACCCATCTGTTGCACTTTTCCTTGCCTGTTCCCAAAGTGCAGCTCTGCCTTGAAAACGGATTATAATAAAAAAAAAAAAAAGGGAAACAGTCTCTGTCCTTGGGGATGGAAAATTGAAATGCAGATCCCCTGCGTGCGTGCAGATGGAGACCGCGTAATGTCCCAAGATTTTCTAGACCCTCCCCACGAAGGCTGCTGGTGCCTGTATGGATTTCCAGCCCCTTTTGCAGGCACGGCGCAGGCAATGTGCTCTCTCTTAGTGACTCAACTGCTCTGTGCTGCTAAACAATAATAAAAAAGAAGGTGGAGGGGGGCAGAAACCAACAAACCAGCAAAAGAGATTAAAAAAAAGAGAGAAGCTGAAACGGACAGAGCTCCCTGGGCTGTTCTTCCCAGGGGAGCAGCCAGCAGCTGGGGCTGCATGAGGTCTCTGCTGCACCTGCAGCATCAGGACTCGAAAGATGCTCCTCGGAGTTACTGTTAGGGTTTTGTGGGTATTTTCTTTCCAAAAGGGCTCCTTTTCCCCTCCTTCACCCTAATCCTTCCCACAGGGATGTGAAGTAGGCTCCTCATGTGCCCGAGAGCATGAACCAGCCGAGGGATGCAATCTGCCAAGCCCCGGTGCCGGGGCCGGGCGCGGGATGGGGTGAGCGATGGCTGGCTGGCTGCAGCTGTGCAGCATAAAGCCAGATAATCACTGAGCTCCTTTTAGAACATACTGCAGCCGGGGAGATTTTCCTGAGAGAAAACGCTAAATTGTGTAGGATTATAGGATCCCGGCCAAAATCAGGGATGAAACTCTATTTTAAGAGAAGCACAGGGGAGAGAAAAAAAAAAAGTAGTATTTTTTAAACAAATCCTCCACCTTCCCCCTCCAACATGCAATGTACGATTTTTGGGTTCCTTCACGGTGAGTCACAGATCAAACCGTACCGTCACAAAGTGGGGGAGAGGAGGAAGGTGCATCTGCTCACACTGCTCCTCACACTCGCATATGCTTTTGCCTGCAGGCAAACCAGGTGCCTCTATTCCCTGTTGGAAGTCAGCTCCACTTTTTCTCTGGTGCCTTTTTCTCGGGTGCCCAGCTCCCTCGCTGGGCCTGCTGTTTTGGGGATGGGTGGCACAGGAGGGTTGGCAGGGATGGAACAGGTTATTTAGCTGCTAGCAGGAGATGCAGGAGCGTTGGAGGGGACTCACCCGCAGAACATGAAGATGGTGCTGGACGAGGGGTCGTGGGGCAGAGGGAGGGTCTGCTGGAGACAGAGCTGCTCACAGCCGCCATTGAAGCCATCTGAGCAGTCAATCCCTTTGGAGTAGTCGTAGCAACCAGTGCCATCCTTCATGGGTCGGAGGTCCTCGGGGCACTGCAGAGAAAGAGGGGACATGGTAAGGTCACCAGTGGGTCCTCACCCACCCTGGAGCCACAGCCTGGGGGTGCCCTCCCAGGGCATAGCCCACTCATGAGCCAGAGGGATTTGTGTGTCGTGCTGCTCAACTCCGTCTACACCTAAAGCAGATGAGTTCATCCCGAGTGATGGTCGGGGCAGCCCCAAGGGCCCTGCACCACCTCGCACAGCCTTTGGCGAAGGGGCAAGGACCACAGGGCAAGGACCTGGTCAGCTGCAAAAGTCATGCTCCCCATCCTCCCTCCAGACGAGGGTGAAATCCCTGAGGCAGCAAAATTACACAGCGATGAAGCCTCAAGCCAGTGTGGACAAAGCGTGATAACCTGCTCTGTAACGTGCTGCAGAAACCCTCTGAATTTGTTACCTGTTTGTCTAAGACGCAGAGAAGTCCGGTGTGACCCAGAAAAATCATCTCAACACCTGGGACCAACCCAGAAAACCATCTCAGTGCTTGAGAGTGACCCAGAAAACCATCTCACCCCATGCCAGGCAGGCCAGTGAACGTGGCCTTGGCATCATCTCCAAAAGCGTCTCGCTGCCTCCCATGGGAGGAGGCAGCTGCAGGCAGGACCAGCCTGTGGTGGAGGCAGGATCGCCGCCCAGGCTCATCAGAACAGTTTTCCGCAGCAGAGGGAACCATGCTGATTCACACAAGCTGGGGATCTGGCTCTGGGTTTTAATTTCAGTTCCCCAGCTGGCTTTCCTTGTCCCAAAAGATAAAAGCCAGCAGGCGGCAAATGCCATCAATAAACTGCCACCCAGATTAAAGCACTCCTCTATTCCACTTGCATTATTTATCCCTTTTCACCAAACACGCACACACACAAACAACAACAAAAAGGCCAGTCCTTGAAAAAATAAATAAATCTTGCCTAGGAGCAGCTCACAATTAAAAATGCATTATGGAATTTCTTGAAGATGAGTTAGACTGGAGCGTGTACAGGTAGTGATGAAGGCAGGTTATAAATGGCCTCTGTCAAGCAGAAGAAAGGTTATAAAACCGCTATACTTCATGCTTAAAAAAGAAAATCCATTTTCCATGTAAGTAAAATGCTGTACATATTAATAAAAGTTCACGAGACCCTGGACCCTGCACTTGCTGTCACAGGCAGGGTCCCGATGGTAGATGGGCTGCCAAGCCTTCCTCACTCTTGGCTACTCAAGAAGTAAACTGCCTGCAGGGGACATCAGAAAGATGCTTTAGGGAGTCCTGGCCCACCTCATCCAAGCAATGAGAAGTTTGTCTCCACCTCCTAAAAAACCTGTGCTTTTTCCCTACGGCAGCAGCATCAAAGCCCCACCTGCAGCAACCTCGATATCTCAGGCATCCCCGTGCCTGACATCCCTCAGACATTTCGCTGGCTCCCATGCCCTCAGCTCTGAAGCTTGGGTGGACCTTGCAAACCTCAGCACCTTCCTTGCAAGCACCAGATAAGGTGGGAAGGGGAGGCAAGGGAAGGTTGAGAGGCACATGGCTTTTCTAGCCAAAGGATATTAGGACAAGGGGTAATGGTTTTATACTAAAAGAGGGTAGATTCCGACTAGATTTAAGGAAGAAATTGTTTATGATGAGCATAGTGAAACACAAGAACAGATTGCTCAGAGAGGTGGTAGATGCCCCATCGCTGGAAACATTCAAGGTCAGACTGGACAAGGCTCTGAGCAACCTGATCTGGTTGAAGATGTCCCTGCTCACTGCAGGGGGGTTGGACTAGGTGACCTTTAAAGATCCCTTCCAACCCAAACCATTCTATGATTCTATGTTGGCAGGAAAGGCTCTGGAATAGGACGCTGCCCATCTCTGCAGAGCAGGCAGGGCACAGGCAGGGCCCTGCAGAGACAGCCTGGGAAACAGTAGCCCTGCCTAGGCACAGAACAGCAGAAGACATGGAAGCAGGAAGCCTTCTAGATGCATACACAGAATAAATATGAAGGAGGAGAGGACACTTAGAACAATCTGTGCTTTTCACCGCTGAGCTGCCTGGGAAACAGGATGAGGATAAGTCTGTTTGTGAATCTGCCGATACAACACTTATCTCCTGCGGTCTCCTCTGCATCTGCCGGCCCCACTGTAAGAATAAGAGCTGTGCAAATTGGCAGAAACGCATCTCCCTGGAGGACACGGAGGGCTGACTGCAAACAGCATCTTCCACTCCACAGCACCGCATCCACCTCTCTGCTGCTCTCCCCATGCTGACGGGGATGGGGAGGTCTGGGACTCTGCCCAAGTCCCCTCTGGAGCTCCCATGGGACCCTTCCGGGTGCTGAAAGCAACTGGATGGGACCTTAAGTCAGCAGAAGCTACAGGATCACAGCCAGGGGATCAGTCATGGCTTTTCTGAGCTGTCACTTGGGACTCTCACCCTAGCACTGATCCATGTGCTGAGCTCAGCATCTTCCCCAGCCCGGAGAGGAAGATGATGGCTCTTTCCCTGGGACTGGGTTAGCAGGTCACTGAAGCCCTCCCTCCCTTAGCCCCACTCTGCTTGAGGCCACCCTTGGGATATTCCTTCAGTTTGGCTTTTAATCACCACGAAGCGTGTTTCCTTTCTGTTTGTAATTATGCATCCTAATATGCATTAATTATGGCAGGCAAATAGCTCAGCACAAAATTTGCAAAAGAAAGCATCCCCTCCCCTTCACACCCATCCCTGGCTCGGCGCAGAGCTGGCTCTCCAGCCAGCTGTTGTGTTGCAGCAAGAAGCCCTCCAGGGACAGAAAGCTTTGGTAGCCAACGCACAAACACAGGAGGTGGCCCTGTTTGGTGGGGCTGGGGGGAACGAAGATGCAAGGGACAGCGAGCCAGGGGAACCGGCGAGCTCTGCAATTAGTGCCAGCCAGCAAAACAAACAGGCAGGCGGCAGGAGAGGCATCACCAGCCACCTGCGTGGAGGGTTTTGCAGCGATGAATAGGTGGATGGAGCAACTATTGGGCACAATAAAACTTTACTACAGATCTCCCTACCCCTGGAGCAGAGGACTTGCAATTGGGATGTCCCACCAATAGACCAGAGCAGGGGGAAAACTAAAGCCCATTTGGGTGCAACTATGTTCTTACCCACAGTAGTCAGAAATGACACAGGAAAAAGCCAGCTCATGCTAATCCCGACTCCCTAGGTTGTGCTGAAGGGCCAGTCTGGGCTCCCAGGTGGGCTCACAAAACCGGCACTCTCTCGAGGTGTTTATAAAGGACCAGATCTGTTATTGCTGACATTGATTTGTCTGGCTTGGGCAGCAGAGAACCAATAATTACAGTGAGTTTTAATCAATCCCCCATCAATTCAGCTGCAGTTCAATTTGCGATCTGCCTTGGCAGTGACACAGGATGGGGGACTGTGTCGGAAAATGATTAGAAAATCAATAAGCAACTCAGCCAATAACTCTGTCTGGGCGATCATGGGTGACACGTCCCTCCCTGATGGGAGGAAAGCTGGCGAGACGTGGTGCCCCAGCAGCCCCTGGCCAACCATCTCTGTGCAACCCTTGTCCAGATACAGGATGGATCCATTTGTCCAGGGAGGCAAAGAGATCCTACAAACTGTTAGTCAGCTATTCAAAAGAAAAAGCTGTTTGTGGTTTGCTACATTAGACCCACACAGCTCGGGAACTTGCTTCAAACTCCCAGACCATCTTTCATCCATGGATCTGACAAGCAAAAATATCTCACAGCTTGGGAAGAGGGCTGGCACTTAATCCATGCTATGGAGAGGGAAAGGGAAGTAGGGGGAGACTCCAGCTCGTGGTCTGCTCCAAAAAGCCAGGGAGAAGGCGTTACCATATAAAGGTAATTCCACTGCCTTGCAAATCCACTCCATCTATGCAGGAGTGAATTGGTTTCTCTGTGATGATGGCCAGCCCTGAAAATTGCTCTTGAGATTGGAAAAGAAAACTTACTTTCTTATCTTCTTCTGCATTAGCGCTGATAATACAGATCCTGCAGGTTAAACATGACCCACAGCTACAACGCCCTGACCCTGCTGCTGCCGATAGGTTTGCAAAGGAGGAACCACCAGCAGCTCGGTGGGGTTTGGCTGATAGCACAGCCGGACATCGGCTCATCCCCTCCCAGCCACGCCGAGCAGAGCACCCAGGTCTTTATTTTTGTGATTGCAGTCAGCAAACAGACTCCAAATACGCACGGGGAATAGATATGCTGAATAAGAATGTGCTATTTTTATCTGGTTTTTGGAGAAATGGGCTTTTTTTCGCTTTTAAATGACATTTCCAAGGTGACACAGAGTGGCAGAGCTGGCAGGACCTGCTACCACATACCCCACTGCCACCCCTGGGAGGCCACCATAGCCAGCCTTACCGACACATGGAGCCATGGTTTGGAACAAATCGGGATGCCCATGCCCACTGCCATCACCCCGGCACAGCGTGTGACACTGCATGGCCTCCTGCCACGAGGACCTGGCACAGCTCCTCCGCCCACCGCACGGCCAGAGCAAACGCAATGGGAAGAGGATCGTCTTCAAGGGAAAGAAAGCAAGCATCCGCCAAAACCCGTACAAGATTGTGTCTTAGGAAAAAAGGTATCTGGACGAGTCCCTGTTCACATTAGCGAGCAAAAGGCCTTTTTTTTTTTCCCTTCTCGTTTACAAAGCTCATTAGCAGCGACACGGGTGAGGGGGTCACTGGAAATAAAATCCGAGTCTCATTACTGACACGGATCCCCCAGATGAGAGGACACCAGCCCTCCATCTCAGCTGCCTGACAGGGTTTCTCAGCTTAGCTCCTCTTTTCCATTATTAAGTTTTTAAAAAAAAGGATATTTAATAAAGCGTTTCTGTAGAGAGTAAACTGCCCTTTTTATTATTCCGCTCTGTTTTCTCAACAATAGCAGCCTTTTTGTCAGATAAAAAAGGCCCAGACTTCTCCCATACCAGGGTATCAGAGGTGATGCTCTGGGTGCAGATGAGCCTGGCTCCTCCCTGGGCTCTTTAAAACTGCACAGCAAAGCTGCCACAAACCCCAGCTGCCACCAAACCCCTTCTCCTGGCGCCACTCCAGGTACCACACACCCATGTCTGGATGCGTCTGGAGGCGAGACCCAGGACCCCAGCCCCGTGATCCTGCCCAGTGCAGCTCCTCCAAGCTGCATCCCCAGCACCGCCGGCCCGAGGCTGCAAAAAGTGCTGGTGGCTCAGTGCTGCAGAGGCACTGAGTGCAACGTCCAAAGGCCCTAATAAACCCCGCTTCGTGTAGAGGCATTCTCACTCCTCACCGAGGAACCTCTTCAGCGAGAGACAAAAGCATTAATCTGCTGAGGTACAAGGAAGTGCCAGCATGTTAATGAACTCCAAACTATGCACTGGCATGTATTTTATTTGCTTGTTGGAGCTCAGAAATGATACAAATGCAGTAAACTCCTCTGTGTCCATATACATATATATTCAGACAACTTTGGCTTATTCTGCCTTCTCTTTCTTGGCCCAGAAGGCCCTGGGTGAGCAACACTCCTCAGCAGCAGCAGGACCAGAGTCTGGCTGTACACAGCCCAGTCTCTACAGCTGAGATTTATCCCTCCTGTCCTAATATTTTGGTAAAACAGGCCAAAAAGCTGGTCGCTAAAGTGCCCATCGGCTCCAGGCTGTCTCTCTCCAGGGCCACCCCTCACCCCCTCAGGACAGCAATGTCCCCACCACCCCCCGGCTTCAGCAGAGCCCTCCCCGGCACCCCACTGCGGGGGAGCATCCTTCCCAGAGGGAAACATTACAACTGTTTTCTGAAATAAGTCATTATCTTCCCACTTTTTCCCCTCCTTCCTTTCCCCCTGCTTCCTTTTCCCTTTCAAGATCATCAATCATTATTTTAGCCTCAGAAAATCAAACCCATCTGTCTTCCAGGCTCCCGAGCACACGCTATAATAGCTCACACCCCTCAGCTCAGTCCCCCCATGACAGTGGGCTGGGGGCTCCACGGAGGAGCTGAAGCTCCATGCAATGAGGCATCATCTTCTCACCTGCGGCCACCGCAGAGCTCTCGCATGGACCCTCTCGGGAAAGTCACTATGTGTATTTTTTGCATCTCAATTCAAAGTGTTTCAAGCAGCTGGTGGGATGCTATGTACATAGACATAAGTGCTCAGAGCTCCTGGAGCAAGGAAATCAAGCTAGTGGAAACCCTCCAGCTGCTTTCCTTCCAGGAGTCACCAACACCCCATTTTGGGGTGCACTGGCATCTCCTGCCCATTGGGGCATTTTCCTTCCTAGCCACAGCGGAGGCTGGCACCTCCAAAAACATTTGGGAGATCAGAAATTCAACTCCTGCCCCACCTGACATCCAGGGTATAGCCCAGCCACAATGCTACATGCCAAATCCTAAGACCCAAACCAAACCCAAAGACCCGACCCAGTTGCAACCACAACACACGAAGCATCCCAGTCTGCTGGGGAGCAGAGGGGCAAAGGCTGGTGCCAGCCAAGTCCTCTGAGGAATGCCACTGAAAAAGCCAACGCTAGAGAAAATGGGGCTTTTATCACCCAAACTACCTCTTCCCAGTGCAGGCAGAGACCTCCAGCTCACCTCAGCGCTTCCTGAGTTATTCCACTTGCTTTTTAAATTTGGCCACCGCTTGCCAACGTGGTGCAAACCCCTTTTGCAGCACTGAAAGCAAAGGCAGGCAGGTGGTGGGCTCCCCACCTACCCCTCCACTACCTGCCGCGGCCGGCTACCAGCCCCAGTGGCTGTTGTCATCCTTTGCTTCTCTCTCTTCCTCAAATCCCGTTTCATCACAGGTCGTTACCTGGCTTAACGAGATAAATCCGAAACCACAGGCTCCTTGGGAGGGGGGCTTGCTTTGAGCACAGGGGGCTTCTGCTTCCAATCATAACGTGCATAAGGAGTCATCTTCTGCTTCAAGGAGCCAGCTAAACTTTAAAGGGATTAGAAGAGAATGGTTTCCTCCCCGTCTCCCTCCCTTGCATGTGCATCTCTAACATAATTAGCTAGGTGCCTCGTAAGGCAGGGATGGCTGAGTTTTTATTTTTCAATGAACAATTGTCTGTCAGAAAAATGCAGATTTGATGAAGCTTAAGTGCTTTGTGGGATTCCATCAATTACATCTCAAAATTCATTGGGAAATTAGGAGAGCATTTAATTTTGACAGGGTTGAAATGTTTTGGTTTCCACCGCCTAATTTTGTTTTTATTTCAGGCTATACACTGGGATAACACAATATATACCAAAACCTCCAGATGATAATGTTGGAATTAAGCATTTCCCCCTCCTTCATAGAAAGGAGATGTTTTGAACCAAAATATTTTGGAACTTTAACATATGTGGGGGATTTCTGCACAGCATTTTGGTTTGGGCTGAATCTCCTAAAAACCCAATTTCCCCACAAGAATATCAGTTCTCAGCATCATCCACTTCATGAAGTAGCTCCCCACTCCCCTTGGTCCTCAGGCCATCCCTGGGTGACTTGTGCTGGAAGGAGGAGACCAGAGCGGTAGCCACTGCCCTGTTCCTTCATTTCTACCTGAAATGGTTACACTCTTAAATTAAGCCATTTCTCTGCCCTGCTTTGCAGCGGCTAAGGAATAGCCCATCGTTTTGATGTGGAAGAGAGCAAAAGAGAAGGATTAGCTCCAGACAGGCTGCACTGAGGCTTATACACCTTTGTGGACCATCCCAAATTTCTCTTCCTTCTCTGTCTAAAAAGGCTGGGACCAACACTGCACCAGTGTCACCATGGGCCAGAACTTCATTAAGAGACTTTCTGGTAGATGCTCCCCCTTCTGCATACTGCTGAGCCAGACAAACTCCATCCTGCTTGATGGGCTGACCCCCTGATTGTAGAAGGGAACAGTTCATATTGTCCTTGTAGGCAAACTATACTTTTTTCTCACTTCAATTAGAAATAAAGCTGTGCTAGAGGAACCTCAGCCTGTGAGCAGGGAGATGGTGATGATCAGCAGGATTCATGTCTGTGCGGAACAGCAGCGCCCGCTGCCTGGGCTCGGTGGGCTCTCTGACCTCTTCCTGACACCTCTCCCAAAGTGGGACAGATCCTGGAGCACAGCCATGCTGTCAGCCCTTCCACATCCACCTGCGCAACATCTTTGGCCTCCGTGGCACCAGTCACTCTATTCTGACTTAAAAGACTAACTCACCAACATCTGCAGGCATCACAGATGCTGCGGAACCATCAGTCCACACCACCTGCACCCACCTGCTGCCACGCCGCTGCAGTGAAGCTGCTTACGCAGCAGGGAAACAAGGGGCCTAATTCTGCTGCTACCTCGGTGTGGGACCTCAAGCTGCCTTCCCCACCAGCAGCTGGGCAGCTCGTGCCCTCCTGCTTCTCCAGGAGGTCCTCGTGGTGATGAGACCCATCCTGAGAGGCTCAGACACGGGGGTCGGACACGCACCTTCACTGCATGCCTGTACCTACCGCTGCCTCCTCCAACAGCAGTGCCAAGGATGCCCAGTGTGCATCAGAGGGGCACCGTCCACCTCCTCGCCCAGCTCACGTGCCAAGACCAAAGCTCACTTTCCTTGGGAAAAAAACCTCACCCCTCTTATTCCCCTGGGGCTGTAGTCCCGCCTTGCTGGGGCTCACAAATGGGCATGGCCATGGGGCATCAGATGCAAGTGACCTCCCTTCTCCCCGGGCAGATGGGAGGACTGCCATCAGTGAGCAAAGCCAAGCTGAGAGACAGGTGGGGAAACCTGAATTTAAGCTAGCTAACCGGTGTTTTCTTCAGTCCCTCAGGGCCAATTCACAGGTTTTCATCTCAAATTATAAATCATCAACACATAAGGGTCAAGCCCTTTCCCTCCTTCACCATCCGCCTTCCTGGCTGAGCAGCTACCAGTGCCGGGAGAAGGGATCAGCGATATATATTCCTGTATTGGCAGTAATCTGACTTATTCCTCCAGCACAGTTTCTCCTGGTTTGCTGTGATCCCTGCAAGATGGTACAAAATGCACACTGGACTCAACGTGTGGAACAGAGCCACTAGATTTAGAGAAGCTCACTGAGATTTTGTCATCTTGGGAAATGCCTGTGGCTTCCCCAGACCTGACAGTAATTCTGGGGTTCAACAAGGAAAAGCAGCACGGAAACAGGTTTTCTAGAGCTTGGGGATTGTTATGTTATGCTGCAAGGTAAGGCTCAAAGGCAAGGCTCTAGTTAGCAACGTCAAGGTCTTAGCAAGGTTGCAGCCCATACTTCTTAAAACTACCCAAACAAAAAAAGCCTCCGATAAGAAAAGAACTGCAGAAAACCTTTATGCACTAATGCCATCTACTGGGGACAGGTAAAAATAACAGAAAAACCATGAAAAGAAGGGAAAAAAGGGCCTCATGGGGAGTGTGGGATGGAAGCTGAGGAGCTGTCACCCCTCCGGTGGGGACCCACTGCAGAGCCTTTGGGGTCTTCCAGGTGACACCTCGCACGCAGGATTTTAACTAAGCAAAGGGATGTACTCTTTTCTCCTTCGTAAGCCCAAGGAGACCACCGTCAGAGAGACTCCACCATGAGCTGCAATAAGCTGCCCTCGACATTTCAACCAAGTCCTTTTAAGGCCAAACAATTAGGTAATGGCAGAGCCCACGCCGCTGAAAAGCCCGAAGATAAATGCATCCCCAGTCCTCGCAGAATTACTGGAAGCTGTATTAAGGGCATGAAGGAACTGGTAACAGATGATGATTATATATAAAAGGAATAAGAAATCTTTGAGATTTGTGCTGTTCCCTGGTTGCGCTGCTAGGCTCCGGCTCTGCTGCGTATTAATTGCTTACAAGGCTGCATGTATATTTTATGCTCAGTACCTGCCTGGAACATTTGTTGGATTTAGCCTTGATTGATGAACCACTGATTATATACTTCTGTGGTCCTTGGCAAATTAATAAACTGTTGACTGGTAAAGATTAACAACATGTCATGATTTGCGAAACAGTGTCCAGAGTAAAGCTGAAGCAAACCTAGTGCTAAAATTAGTACGTGAATGCTCCCTGAACTCTATAAAAAGGGGATAGCTTAATTAAATTACATCCCTATATTGCCCATAGCACTTACCAAATTGGCAAATTGAGTTCACAGCAGTTCAGCTTTAAAACTAACTGACATCCCTGAAAATTTGCAGCAAATGACCCCATCGCTGCTTGCACTGGAAGCCCAGCTCACGCCCGGCAGACGCCAGCAGCAGAGGCAGGATGAGGAGGGGACGAATTGCCCAGTGCAGGGGCTGGTGCAGAAGGTGCTGCAAGGTCACAATGCTGCGGCTGTGGCGAGCTCCAAAACTCAGCTCCCATCACCTGCGACCTCACTCAGTGTCACAAGCATGACCTGGGGCTGGGGCAGCGCTGCCTGCCCACCCCTTAGGCTTCTCCCCAGATCGACAGCCATGGATCATGGTCAGAAACATAGGGCAGTGCCCCCCAGACCTCTGCGTGCACTGCTGCTATTGCTGAGGACCTACAAGCAGGTGATGAGTGTAAAACATTGCACGGGGTTGGGAGAGCCGGGAGGGATGGACCACTGTGCCCTTGGTGTCAGTCCGATGGTAAGCAGGGACAGATGTGGACTGGAGGCAAGATGCAGCAGCCATCTCCAAACTTCCCCTGGGAAGCTCAGTTCTGCTGTCCTCAGGCTACAGCTGGGACTGGGGAGCTGGGGGGCCTTCACTCCATGACTGAGGTCTGTGGAGAGGGGCAAAGCAGCCTTGCACTCCTGCAGCAGGGAGAAAAAGGGGTGAAGAGCAGAGGAAGAAGAGACAGACATCTCTGCGGCCATCTTCTGTCACCATGGGATGCACGGCCCTGGGAGCCCGGTGTGATGCCAGGGGGTGAGGGGGGTCCCGTGGTCCCTGTGTGTCACCTCTCGCCTACGGCTCTCGGGGAGAGGATTCGCTCCAGGAGGACAGCTCCCACTGCTTCTCCTTTCTCCCCCTGCTGCCTGCTGTTCATTCTCTTTACATAAAGCCTCATTTAGGCATTACAGAAGCAGGGGGGTTATTTTCCCCAAGTGACACGGTTTTCAATTTCTGCCTCTCCATGCACCGGTGTGGCGAGCGCTAGGCCTGTAATTTATTGACAATTTCTATCTTAATATATCCTGACTTTTAAAAAGAGGCATCTCTTCCCAGCAGCATGGGGTGATCAGAGCCCCGATTGCTTCTGACAGCATCTGGGAGTCACGCTGGTGTTCAGAGCAAAATTACACCCCAAAAAAGCAGGAAAAAAAACCAAAAGATGAGAAAGGCAGCTGCTCCCTGGAAAAGGGAACAAAAGAAAACAACAATGGGAGAAGAAAGCAGGAAAGGGAGAGGAGTGGCAATGGGGAGATGGCACCAGGCACTGCTGGTGACACATCAGACTGTCGTGCTAAATGGCCCTAACAAGCAATTGGAGAAGGGGATAATGAAAACACCACCCCCGGGACGGTACCGCTCCAGCCTGACCTTTCCCGGCTGCCATGTATAAACATCTTCAATAAATAAAGAGACACTTAACTCCCACTTCTGCCGAGATGGGAGGGATGGGGCGATGGGCGCTCTGCCTGCTGCGAGAGGGGAGGGGATGGGGCAGAGGGGTTTCGAGGGGCTTTGGAGCAGGGCAGGCGGAGTGAGTGACAGGCTCTGGACCCCCTTGGGGGTCACCACCCACTGCCTGGCAGGCAGACGACTCCTACAACAGACAGACAAGAAAGGATGCTCCAGGGTTCCCCCAGTTTCCCAAGGCTCTGCCCCCATGTCTGTGTGTCGTACCAGACTCGCACAAGCTCCGCACACAGGGAAGTGGTGACTTTGCTGTCAAGGAGAGGTGGGTTAGAGCCGGGAGGGGTGCTGAGCTCTGCTGCAGCCCACATGGAAGAATGGCAAAACCCCTCTGTGCATCGATAGCTGGGAGTGATTCAGAGCCTGTGCCCAAAACTAATGGTCTAGGGTCGAAGAGGTCTTCTGGAGGGGAGTTTACAAAACTTGGGACTCAGTAGGTTGTCTGGCAAGACGTGAGCACGTTCAGAAACAAATCAAAACTCTGAGGGTGTTAGAGGGGCCCAGAGGGGAAGAGGATGGGAGATGCTTCATCTTTCTCCCACGCTAGGAAGCACAAGGCAGGAGAAAAAGTGAGACTGCTTTCAGCCCCATGCTTTCTTGACAAGCAGGAAAACGACCATCAGCCTCAAGCATTTTTCTTTTGCTCATCTGAGCCCCCAGGCTCCTTCCCTGTGGTCCTTAAAGCACATGTGATTTGCCGCGAAGGCCCCAGGGGTGGGAGGAGTCCACCACCAGCATGCACATCCCCTCAAGCACATCCCAGGAGACAGGGCAGGCAGTCCCCCTCCGGCTTGTCCCCAAAGCAGACACCAGCCCCAGGGGCCAGCAGCCGTGGTACCTACCACACAGCCCGTTGAGTCCACCTTGCGATCTGAAACGCACTTGAAGTTGCGGGTACAGCCACCATTGTTGCGGGAGCAGTCTCGGACCGGCCCGAAGGAGGAGAGCAAGTCATTGATGGTTTCAAAGTAGGTGGACAGCATCGCTTCTTCCCTTGGAGAGAAAAGGCACCGTTAGGGGTGGCAGGGAGCTGGCAGCACATGGCATGGGCAGGGTAATCCACAAAGAGAGCTGCTCTAGCAAAATAATGGCATTTTGATTAGCAAAGTCAAGTCAAATTAAGCTTCCCAAGAAAACTAAGACTTTGTGATTACACTATATATAATAAATTTGCTGCATAACGCTGACATCCTTGATGCAAATCAACCAGTTATGGGGTTTCAAAGATACTATCTACCATTTTTACTCAAACTAGCAACTAAGAGATACTTTATTACTAGCCTGGAGTTGTGTGTGAATCCAACCCTACGCTATACAACAGTGAATCCACAACAGTGAAACTCCTCCTGAACGTTTCACGGCTAGGCCAAGCCTCCCCAAGCACCGACACCCTGTCCATCACCTGGGCACACTGCCAAAGCTGGAAAACCATACGAAACTTGGCTTCTCACTGGCTGGGATGTGGAGCCTCATCCCTGTGCTAGGCTTAGGGGACGGGGGACCTGGAGGAGGGGATGCAGGGATGGGTGCAGGCACAGCTCTCTGCTGCACTGCTCCAGCCCGTGATGGCTCTGCAAAGCCCAGGGCATGGCTGCACTGTGACATCCCTCTACTTAAGCAAGCGAGAAGCATAAACGCCTATGAATTCAATGGCCATGTAAAGCCTTGGGAAGCTCCCAGCCCTGCCTCTCTGAGCTGCACACACAGCAGATTTTGTCTGTGACAAAGTATTCAGGCACTTTGCTTTCTGCTGGGTGCCCGCAAAGGGAACACAGATGCTTGTCGAGAACTTTAAGCATTTCCAAGGTATTTTTCATCTTCAAAGCACATTTTATATATATTAACCGATACCTGCAACCCATCTTGGGCAACAGATCCCGTCACCCTCTTACCAACAGGAGAGAGACAAAGCGATCTACCCAAGGTCACAGAACAAGTCACTGATGGCGACGGACTTAACCTCCACAGGCTATTTATTAGATCTTTAAACACAGGGGGGCTGCAAATAAACACTGACCCCTCTGACCTTAAAATCGCCCCCAAGGCAATGCTGGGAGTCACAAGGTGGTTTATTCCCCTTTAGCATCTCCCCTGCTCTCCCACCAGCACCTAAAAAGCCACTCAATGCCCAGTGCTAGTCACCCATTTTTGGGGGGTTCTTAATTTGAAAACCATGTGCTTGGCAATGAAACAGTGGTGGAGGAATATTCAGCAGCCCTTGAAGACCACAGCACTGCTGTCTCAAACTAGCACTGCATTATCTATCAGTGGAGGGCCCCTGCACGCACGCACGCCGTCACACTCATGCACACAGCCCTGCCAACACCAAATGCTCGAAAAAATCATGAGTCAGGCATTAAAAAAAAATAGAAAGAGACTGGCATAAAAATGATGAGATTTTAAAAATAAATCGATCACTGGATGGGTTTTTTTTTTCCTCCCCTAAATTTGCCTTCTGTTTTCTGAGCCTTTAGGGTGTAATCGAGCTTTTCCCTCCAAACTTGAGGGCTAGAAACTACCCAGAGACCAAACCCAAAAAAATAAAGCCCTACGCAGTATTGAAGTCACAATTTTGCAGATTCTAGATTTCCAGGCAATCACACGATTCCAGAAGCTGGGACTTTCAACAAGGAAAACACCATCAAACCAGCAAGAACTGGTAAACTGGCACATCCCCACTCGAACGGAGGTGGAGGGCAACTTCTCCGCTACCGTGGGTCGGGGCGGACGAGTTACTCGAGCACTGGGGTAGCTCCGTGCCCACTGCAGTGCCTCCAGCTGCATTGCTGCCCCACGTAGCAAATTCATGTCTGTGCTGCCCGCTTTCACCCCAATTAATGCTTCCCAATTAACTTTTCCCTCTTGGCGATCATGCTTCCGATAATTCCCCCTCTCTTGGCCCATCTCCTAGATTTTCCAGCATATTTGGAGCTGAATCTCCCTCTGTCCTTTCTTGGTCATGTTTCAAATATCTTTAGAGGCCCTTTTCTATTAGCACTCTGTTCCCACCAGAATTTGCAGCCCCTCCAAAGTGAGGGAGTGGGAAAGGCAGAATATATTAGATCAAGGCATGTGTTTCTGCTGGAGAGGTGGGGGAAGAGAAAGGGCATATTATTTACCAACCAAAAATGCTGTTTATTAACGCAGAGAGAATTACATAAATAACAAAAACAACAAACCACGACAGCTCCTCCACCACCCACCCAGAAAGCTCAGCCCCATCTGGTTCTCCCGAGGGGTTTCTTGTCGTGGGTGGACTGCACGGAGAACCGTGTCCCCATCCTCCCTCCTGGCTTTTCCATTTGTCCACCAAACAACCAGACCCTCTGGCAGCTCCCATATCCCTGAAGGGAGAAGGTGAGGAGCTACAGCTGCGCTGGGTGGTATAAAGGAGACCCCGGGGCCCAATCCTCGGCTGGGGTAACTCCAGAGAGCTGGAGTGCTGCTGGGAGAAGACGGCTCATCCTGCACGGGGCCATGCTCCCGGGCTGGGACTGGCAGGGGCAGCTTGGGGCGCTTTTAATTAAAAGTCGGAAGCACACAACAACCTCCTGCCCTCAGGAGGTGGAGGACAGGAACGAGAACTTCACTCTCCGAAATTGTGCCTGGTGTAATGGATGACCCTTGACAAAACATGAGCATGGGCTGCTGAGCCAGAATGAGCCATTAAACGTATTAAAATATTAACCTCACTGGAAGGTGGGGAAGAGGAGCTGGAGGGAAGTGTTCAAATGTCACCTGTGAGAGGAGCAGGGTGATGGCGCTGCCTGCAGACGGAGGGAGGCTGCTTGGCTGGATTGCTTCTGTGTCAGCCGTCGTTAGATTAGAGGAGCATCACTTCAACGCAGCGCCCTGACAAGGCGGATGTCAGCAGATGAGAGGGCTGACGCGATGCTCGGAGCGAGCTGGGAGCAATCTTTGCTTTCGTCTGCCTCTGGAGGGGCCAGCAGAGCTGGGTTTGGCGCAGGCAGGCGCTGCCGAGCCTTTGGCACTGCCAGCCTCAGTGGCTCCTTTTAATTTTAGGGGGTGAAGAGCAATAATTAATTACCTGCCTCCCACAGAGACAATGGGACAGGCAACAGGTGGCATGGACCAGATGATTTTCCACCCCTGCAGCTCCAGTGATGACCCCTGCCCGTCCCTCCCTGCCCACTGTATGGGACCGCGACCCCCAGATCCCAGAGCCGGCCCTGGAGAGCAGGCAGTGCTGACAAGGCAGGGGACACTTGAGGAGCGATGGCAGCGTCTGGCCACGACTGCACGGTGCCCGCCGGGGGCAGCCGTCCCTCCCCACCACCTGGGCATGCCAGATGAGACCAGCCCTGATGGATGAATCACTTTCCCTGAAGTAACAAGCTGCCTGCAAAAGAACAGCTCTTTTCTCTTGTTCTCCATCTATCTGTATTGAATTTCATCAAGTGACCCTCAAATCTGTTCTGACAAGGCAGGACGGAGAAGATGGGCTCTGCAGTTTGCGCTGTGCCTGGCGTGCCAGGGGAAGCTGCTGGTGGCCCTGGCCAGACCCAGGCACCAAAGCTGCAAGGACCAGGCAGGGCTCAGTGCCCAGCAGGCTGGGAGGACAGGGCAATTCCCCACTGCCCTGAAGCAGATTCTAGGTCCCACCCAAAACGGCATTGCGGAGCGAGCAACCTAATTTCTGGTGCCAGATTCTCTCCACAAGCACACGCATATCTATGAACACAGGCACATGCTCTTTCTCTAACTCTCCAGGCCTCCCAAAGACACACGCAGACACTCAAATGATACACTTATAAATGAAATGCATTCCCCTTTTTGCCAGGACCCACTGATGACACATAGCCTCAGTAAAAGCCCCTTTTCTAACAACTTCGATTGCCACAAAGTCAGTGCAATGCACAACAGCAGGGCTCTCCGCCTGACTTGGCACAGCTCCTGTAGTGCAGACCACGGCACCCATCCTCGCCCTGCCCCGTGCCACTTCCCATCACCCCCACTCCCCCTGATTCCCTCAAAAATACTTTTCTCCATCCTCCCCCTTTGTTCCAGGCCCTCATTAATGAAGCAGATTCAGTGACAAATATCACTGGGAGTTATTTATTAATGAAATACCAACACCATGCAATTCTCAAAACCTCCAAAGCACTCATCTCAGAATAAGACCCTGAGCTTCACAGTGGCTCTTCTCTCCAGTTCATCCTGGGAGGGGATTAGTGGGTGTTATCCAACTCAGCTGCCCCTTTTTATTGCCTGCTAATGGTTAAAGACTTCAGTGTCTTACAAAGTTAACCGTCACTGAGAAAAACAAAAAGTATGCAAGCTGCGGACTAAGCCAGTGCTGCTCTACCATCTGCTCCCTGAGCCGTGTTTGGAGAGGGATGAAGGGGGAGATTTGGGGTTCATGAGTTTCTAGAGACAGGGCCCACTAGCAGCAAAAGGCATGATGCTCTGTAACCTGCAGCTTCATCCCAAAGGAGGGACTGGTACAGAGCAGGGACCCAAAACCACCCGGCGCAGCCCAGCCAGGATGCCTCATGTCCCAGCACCTCGCGCTGCTGCCTGCTTCCATTGGCAAGACCCCGCTCAACAGGGAACTTAAGAGCTGATGCACTTACAAACAAGGACAGAGCAATTTACACCGAGATTCTGCATTTTTCAGCCCAACAGCTGCTTGCCTGAGCAATTTTGACCAGCTCTGGCTACAAAAGTTCTGCTGTGCTGTGAGGCTCAAGAAAGGGCTGGTCTTCTCGTGGCTAGAGCCCACCAGAGAGGCATCTCTGTGTGCAGACTTTGCTCCCTTTTCCTGTTATGCCCAGTCAGGGGTTAAACCTGGACATCCTCTGCCTTTCACCCTTCTTCCCTGCACCATCAGGTCATCTTACCCAGAGGGACACTCACCCTCTGCCTCACAGGTGCTCACATGGGAGCCATGGCTGCTTACCCCATCACAGCCCTATCCAGCCCCAAAATGTGCCAAGGGCACAGCTCAAGCCGAGCACCTGTCCCTCTGGGGCAGTTTCCAGGAAGAGCTGGATGCTCGCCCTGGGGAAAAATGCCTCCAAGGAGTCCCCAGGCACAGCCCCAGACCCGCAACAGGTGAAGTCTCCATCCATGTGGTGGGCAGCTTATTTCCTTCCTAGCAAATGCTCTGTCTGAGCATCACTTGTGCTCTCACCTATTCCATTCCTGTCTTCCTCTGCTCCTTTTCTCTTCTCCCTCACATCTCTTTTTCCTCCACTAAACCCCCGCCTTCCTCTGCTAATCCAGCCAGCGCTGAAATCATCGGTGAGGTTGCCAAACTCTTCCTTGAGTTTCGGAGTAAACAGCTCAAAGATATTAATGGGACTGGTGAAAGTGGGATCCGCACGAGCCTTTTTGCTGTGCAAATGGTTCTGTCTCTGTTTGTCTGCAGCCATGTGGGCTGGCAACAACTTCTTCACCAGCCACGAATTGCAATGCTAGGTGGAAGATGGTGAGCCAAGAAAGGTAGGTGCCCTCAGCTGCAAGCTTGAAATACCAAATTAGAGGGGGAATTACAGACCATAGCAAAAGCAAAGTTAACCCAGCCCTTCGTCCCCGGCTTCCTGAGCTGCAGCACTTGGCTCTTTTAAGGCTGGGAAAAGCTCAGGGTGTTCACACAATGCCCAGCAAAATTCATCACAGAAATGGGCACAAAGGGCCTGCCTGCCTGATCAACACACGTACCCTAGCTGAGGGTGCGCTACAAAGCTCATAATCACATTTTTTATATAAGCATTACATATAAACGATAAAAAAACAAATTATATCTGCAAAGCCCAGCATTCAGAAGTGAACTGTCAGGATTTGACCAGCACGTGGGACTGGGATGCCGGCTGCAAGCAGACCCCTTGGGACCACCACCCGTGGCGCCAGCCCTGCTCTCAGCCCGTGGCACACCCTCTCACCTGCAAAGGCAGAGCCATCCCTTCCTCTGGGACTTTCCCCTCCCAGGGACTCAGTACCCAGGACCCCCAGCATCTCACGAACGTTAGATTATTCTCACAGCTTCTGTACACTGGGTATTATTTTCTTCACGCTTAAGACAGGGGAGCCAAGGCAACAAGAGATCAGGATTAAAGGTGCTCACCACTGTTGGATGTCCAGTGGCAGATGCTTTCAAAATTATTTTTAGTACTTTTAGCACTTCCCACGCTCACAGTAAAATTCCAGCTGGGTCTGATTGCACCACAGGCTCAGCTGTTCTGTACAAGGGTCATGCAGTTAAACACCCAAATTACGATGAATGTATGGTCACCTCAGAAAAGTGGTCTCCAATTTAAAGACAACAGAATATGTTTTTTCCAGGATTTCAACCCTTCTCTTTTTTATTCTGCCTGCAACAACAGACCATTCTCTCTACAGCCTCTCCTGCATGCACTACACCATTTACCACGTCTGTAGCGAATGCAGCAACCATCTCCCGCAGCACCAAACCAAGAGCTATCTCCTGAGCAGGTCCATCTGCTCGTTGACCAAACTGGGATGCTCTGGAAAAGTTAATCTCCAGCCCCGGCACTGGAGGACCTGACGAGGTGGTGGCAGGTTCTAACCAAGGGACTTCACAGTCTAAAACTTTGGCACACTTAAGCCCACGGCTTCAACCAGGTTTCTTAGCATGGTGCCTGAAGATGTGTGTGCATGGGGCGGATTTATTGTTTTATGCAGAAAAGCTGAGTTTCTGCCCAGTGCACCCACAGACACTTTTCAGCCACTTTAATAGTTCTGGGAGGTTTCAAGAAAAAACATCATCCAGGTCCTAAACTGGAAGAAATCATTTTTACTTGAGTGATGTTGGAGAAGGCACTTCAATGGAGCTACGCTGATGCGCCACAGCTGATGAGCTGCTTACTATAAATTTTCCGAGTAGTCTCACTTCTTGCGGTAATACTACAATAAACACTTGCGAAAATGGTCTCCCAAAAACCTTGAGGTTGAAAGCGTGAAAAATTCCCTACCACGCTTCAATAATTTGCTAGAGATTCAATAAAACCATTGCTCCGCCAGGGCGTTTTGAAGCTCACCTTAGCAACCAGAAAGGCCAGAAATTTAATTACAGCAAAGCCAAGCAAAAAAAAAACCCACACCGGAACAAAAGCGAGCTCAGAAAGCCCATCACATGCAGCACACGTCCTGTGGGACACCGGTGCTGGCGAGGACAGGGATCTTCCTGATCACGCCGGGTGGAGCCCCCACCCTCGGAGTCGACACGGCTCTGCTGTACAAAGGACCAGGATGCCACAGCTGAGATAAACAAGACAATTTTAATTCTGAGCATATTTTACCCCTGTTTCAGGGAACCATTGTGGTCACCGCTTCAACCCCACGCAAGCCAAAGGCAAACATGGGCGATCCCAGCTCAGTCTCCCAGGCAACCTTGGCACCAGGAAGTTTAAGAAAAGGCACACAAGCCTTAATAGGGATGATAAACCAGGGTCAGTAAGTGTGCTGGAAATTGAATGTGTCAGCGCCCACTTCACCGCGGCTTGTAATTAATCCTAAATTCGGTGGGTTGCATTTCCCATATGGCAACGCTATGGTCAGGATGCTCATCTGCATCAGGCACCTCGACAGCAAAATGTGGAATGGGATGGGGGCTTGGAGCACAGCAAGTGCCCTCGGTGGGACAGAAAACCCACACTAAGCACCTGGGGACACCAGCTGGGAGGAGAAACAGCACTGCTTAGCATCGTATCCCACCCTGGCACATCACAGCAAAAGGGATGGGCATGGCCCTATCTCCCCACCACCCCGTTCTGCATTTATTTAAGATACAGCTTTCCAAGCCATTTTCAAGGTTCCAGGCTTTATCCCCCTGTTTTATATCTTTTTGGAGCCCTGACAGCCACATCCCAGCAGGTTGCAGGGGCTCAGACCTGCCACACTGCACCGGGCAAATGTCCCCGCTCCTATGCATTTTCCACCTGCCCCTCACTAGCTTCATCAGGAGCTAATTCTTCAAGGTGGGGATGTGCCTCTCCCTGTTTCCAAGGTGCCTGGCACTGACAAAACTACTTCCCTCCTTCCATGCAAATGCAGAGCCCGGGCTCCCTGCTGCTATTACCACAACCGCTCCTAACATCCCAGCTGATGTTTTCAGCTTCAAAGGAATCTGTTTCCCTCTGTTTACTACATCACCAGCCAGAGCCAGACATACCTAATTCAGTTTTATTAACTTTAGTTATTATTTACCTATGAAGCATGCAAAGTTATCTGAGATGAGCCTGACCCATCCCTTTCCCTACACTGCTACTCTCAATTTCAGCTGCAAAGAAAAACTTTATAATATGAATTTTAGAAGTTAAAAAAATGGCAACAAACCAGAAGCACAGGAAAAGCACAGTTTCAACATCTTAAGACATTAAATAATAAAAAAATATAGCATTTAGACCACCAGGAACAGAAAGCTCCAGGCTCAGCAAGGAGCCACCTGGCCCCTCATGCCACTGCAATTACCAATAAACACCTTTTGGTGAGAGGTTCTAGGCAGCTCCAAATATTAATAATTTAAACAGTTAATAGTAGTGGAATCTGCTTGTTCAACACAGAATCGGTAGCAGTAGTACGTATTAATTGATAGTAATTGAGCACTAATTAACTCACAAAGTAGTATGTTTATCTAGCAAAACGGATCACGCCACTGGTGCGGGGGTTATCAGTAAAGGCAGTAATGCATAATTAAAAAATACATAAATGAAAATTATCAAATGATTTCTCTATGCTAATTAATATTTTTACTAGCGCAGTTTCCCCAGCAATTCCTTCCATCCCATCCTCTCTAAATATTATTTTCAAAATAGTGAACTTGTAAATACATTTCTGACTTCAATTTAGAAATAAAAAACAACTGGAGGGATATTTTTCATGCTCAGAGATAACACGGTGATAATAAGGAAGGAAAAAATCTGTGCAGAGACCACAGGGAGGGCTCGTGGCTTGCCATGGCAGATCTGCTCTGAGCCGAGCAGACCTCCCTGATGCTGCTGGCAAGACCTTCTTCAGGCTGCCGTGAAAGGAGGCATCCAAAAATACCTCTAACACCCCTACCAATGAAACACTGACCCCTGCACCACGCAGGTGGCCAGCCAGGAGTCCCATGGGCTTATCCAGAGAGATGGAGCAAAACACACTATGCTGTAGGAGGAGAAGAGAGGGGTGGCAGTGGGAGGAGAAAGCTCATTAGATGTTGATTAAACCCCCAGTTCTGACCCCAGAACTGCATGCCATGACCAAGGGCAGGGACCCAGGAGAATAGGAGAGGCCAGCCTGGTGCCAGATCCTCCATGGGGATCACGCTTCTGCTGGAGCTCAACTTGAGCTCATCTGTCATCCCCGTCTTGCTGCCACAACCAGCTGCTTGGATGCAACCCATCCCTTCCCGCAGCCCTGCCACCCAAATCCAGAGCAGCTGCCAAGTGCAGGACCCCACAGTTAAATTTACAGGGAGCAAAGCCTGTGGGGGATGCCACGTCCAGGCTATCTCCGCTTGGATGGTGGGATGTCCGCCAGTGAAGGGATCCTGCAAAGCATCTGCTCTGCAACTCAGAGACGTCGAGGTCCATCAGGCATCCTGCAAATGGGAGCCACACAATGCAGGTACGCACAGGTCTGCACACCTGTAAAATAATTGCCTATAAAGGCAATTATAAAGGTTGCAATGTCACATACGCAAAACTTAAGAAAGCGTGAGATCTGAGGTTGCCAAGGCAACCTTAATTCAGTCTCTGGTAATTATGCACTTTGATGAAGGTGTTAATTGCAAGACCACATACAGGAGGGTTATCTGAAGGACCTATTTCTCCCCAAATGCCAAAGGTGATGGTGCTGAGCTGTAGCCAGGTGTCTCTGCATGCCTGAAACAGTCTGGAGCTCGACATTTAGGCATCCCAAAACTCACCCCCGGGTACCTATGAACATCCACAGGCTTCTCAGCATCCTACAAACAACTTCATCTGCAGCTTCTCAACAGTTCTCTCGTCACTGGAGGACGCGTAGCTCCTACTTTATTGTACTCTATTCAGATACTGCTCTGCATGCGCAACTACTCAGCTCCTCATGGGTTGCTTATCCTTTGCTCAACACCAAAAAGCATCGGCATTTCACAAACAATAAAGTGATTAAGTTCCCAATCTCACTGTTACCATCCCCATCTTACAGACAGGGAGCTAGGGCCCAGGAACGATAATGTAAAAAACATCCGCTACATTACATGCACCAAATTTGAGACATTTAGACTTGATTTTTCAGAGCGCTTAGCATTAAATGACACTTCCCCTGCTCAAAGCACAGCTCTCATTGACTTTGGTTGAAGTTTTTACAGCTCTACATTAATGCAGATCATTCCCAGAGCAGGTTCATCAGCTGTGCTGAGTGAGGCAAAGGGGAAAACTAGGATATGATCATGCTATTAAAGCCGGTTTCATAATGCACATGCACAGAGGGGCTGCCTGAAGGCTGCACAGCAAACTGATCCTGGCACCTCCCGGCTTTGGAGTTTTGCAAACTTGATAACGTTTGCTAAAGAGGAGCCTAATCGGGGTTTTATTCTGGGCAGGGAGGAAGGCGTTTAGTCTGAAAAAGAGGACATTTTTCAGTAGCAGTTGCAGGACGAAGCATCACTCAGCCTTTCGTGGGCAGAGCTCTCCTAGGAGCAAAATCGCCCTGGCAAGCTCCTACCTGCCCGCTCACTGGGCTTGTAGACGCTTCCCTTCTTGTCCCAGTATAGCCCATTCCTCTCTCCCATTCCCCCAGTTCCCCTTCCCTGCTAGACCCAAACTGTATTTTTGGCCAGCTGCTGCTGCCCTCCCTCACGCCCTCAAGCAGTATTTTGGAGCGGAGATGCTTGGCCGTGATCAGGCATGGAGGGTCGCTGCCGACTCTTGATGCTCAAATCAAACAAGACTTCACGCCGTGTGCAGCGATTCATGTTTTTCAACAGCACTTTTAAGCTGGCCAAATTAAGGCGGTTCTTTGCCAGTAAAAGAGAGACCCTCCACAACACTCTGCCTCAATCCTCTGCAACATTTTTGCCTAGGGGAGAAAACGAAATCTTAGAAAAACAAGCAATCGAGCAAAAGCCTAGACAGAAGGCCTGGGATCTCTCATCTTAAATTATTAAAGGCTGAGAACATAATGAGATGGGTCAGGCCACCCCAGTACCAGGCAGCGATTGTAGCCCTGCTTGGGCTGGTTAAAATAAAACATAGATTCATGTAGACTCTACGTGGCATGGCGAAAAATGCCATTAATCTCACTGCCATGAGGAGCTCTGGGCACCTCCTTGCTACCTCACCTGTATTCACTCCAAACATGGACCCGATCAGACGCCAGAGAGGAACTGAGCATCCATGGTTTTGCCCTTCAAAATAATCAGCCATCAGCAAACCAATATTTCAGGTCCCTGCTCATCTGTCATCCCAAAGGGATGAGCCTAGGATGGGCTAAAAGATTTTCCCATTTAGAACAGACATTTATTCTAGCCCAAAAGGGAGCTTGGCTGCGGCAGATCCCATCTCTCCACCCTGCTTTCCCCACCTAGAAACTGGGAATTTGCTTGCTGGTAGGAACTTGCAGGGGCCAGGAAGGCAGAGAGGAGCTGGAAGAACCCCAGCGCATGTGCTGGCTCTGTCCCTGCTCCTGTGCCCCAGTCCTGGGGGCAGCACAGCCCTCTCAGTGCTGCAGCTCGTCCCCCAGCCCCACGGAGACAGAGATGTCCTACAGTGTCCCATGAGTGCTGGGGATGGAGCCGGTACAGGGTACGGCATGGGGGGCTGTATCTGCCTTTGGTCATCATGAGCGTTTTGCAATGGCAAGCTTGAAAATCCCAGCTTGGGGCTCAGACTTCAGTATGTGCTTAGGTACAAATGAGTCACTGGGGTTTTCCTTCCCTTTTATAGCCTTTGAGGGTATTTTGGGCAAGACTACTGTTCTCATGGGCTCTTCTGGATCTGACTTTGCAGCAATTCATGAGGGTCACACAGAAAAGTTGGACTTTGCAGGGAAACTGGGAGAGGGAGGGGGTTACCCTTTAGCCCATTTTTTTCCTGTGCCCAAGCACTGGGACCAGCCACATCCCAGACTCGACCACTCTCATTAAACAGCGATTAGGATTTTTTTTCTTTTCTCAAGAAACGTATAAAGTGCTTAGATGCAGTGGTGATAAGCACTTTAGAAATGCCGATAGAATTAGATTAGATAAATAGGAAACAGCCAGGGCTTCAGGATCAGACATCCATGCCCTGATTTTTCACAGATGCTCCTATCGATCCACTGGGAACAGACAGCATCGAGCCCTGGGGAAACTGGGTACCAGGGATCAGCCATCTCTGCATGGGCACGGATAAGCATTCAGAGTGCAGATCCCTGCCTTGATGAGACGGTCGCTGCAGACAGGACGGCCCGTAGAAAAGCAAGCCCCATAATGCTGCAGCAGCTCAGCATCCCCATGCAACTCCAGATGCAACACTAGGCTCTGCAATAAAGCTCCATCCAGCTGAACCCCACTGAAAGCTGCACAGCTGGGTGACCTTCACCATCCCCTCCACATCCCCAGGATCACCAGACCCCATCCACCCCGCCTGCTCCCCACAGACCTGGGGAGCTGGGCACGCTGCTTCCCAGCCACGGCACCGGGTGAGCAAACGTCCCATGGCATGGGGGCGTGCACGGCTGCACAGAGAGAGGGGTAAGAGCCCATGAGAAGCAAAACTAGAGCTTTTTGGTGAACCAAATCCATGAGCTGTATTTTAGAAAACACCACACACCTGGGTCAGTTACTAGGGATGCATTTATGCATAAGTATACATATATGCATAGCTTTGCTGCTATATATAGCACCTTCTATCAGCAATGCTCACTGGCTTTGAAAAAGTCAGGTGAATGTCCACAGACATGGGAACTGAGGCACAACTAGATTATTTACAGCTTGTTTCCAGAAGCAGTCTTTGAAGTTGGAATCCAATTAATTTTATACCTGGGGAGAGATTTGCATAGGGATTTTCCAACCATATGGGCAGATTTTTCAAAAGGACTCAGCTCTTATCTAGGCATCCAATGCAGACTCTGTTTTCCAAGGTGCCCAGCATCCATCAGTAGCTCCTCAGAGTACAGCTGAGTTTGTCACAAGGGCACCAACCTCCTTGGTAAGCCAGTGGTCACAGAGCCCTTCTGAGGACACCACCTCTGTGGGTCTGGTCACCAGAGGCAAGGAGCACCCCGATCTGCTCCTGCCTTTGGTAGGGACCCATCTCACACCGGCCTGGAGATGTGGGCATTTGAGAGCAAATAATTTCCTACCAGAAAGAGAGGGGTCTTCTGCCAGTTTAAATCCCTGAACAAGCTCAGTTCAGGATCAGAGAGATGCCACTGCTGATATGAGGGAAGTGATGGGCATTGGTGGCTGAGGGAGGAGCAGGACCACCCTGTGTGGTGGCCACAACCCACTAGATCACCTTGTCTGTGTCGTAAAACTGCACCCACACTGCCAGGAGGGTTTGTCTTGTATCTCCCCTGCAAAGATGCCACACGGCCCATGCCCCTCTCACCACCACATCAGCGAGTGCTGCCTGGACCAACCTCAAAGTAGCCACATGCTGTCCCCAGCTTGCAAACTCTTTGGGGCAGAAGCTGTATTTAGACCTGTTTGTGGGGCAGCTCTCTTCAATGCACTTAATGAACTTTTCCTGATTTGCAGGCTTATGAATATCCCGGCAGAGAGGCAAGCAAGCCTTTCCCTATCCCCTTTCACACTTCCATTGCAAACAACAACCCCGGGAGCCCATGGCGTGGTGCCTGGAAATCTCTGATCCAGGCGATGGCTGCAAAGCATCACCTTCAGACTTTTGAGGAAGACACAGAGCTTCAAATGCACATGAAACCCCCAGAGGCCAATGTTTCACAAACAAACGGCACCCACCGGGAGGGAGTGGGCAGCCCTGGCTGCAGCAATGCCTGCCTGTAACGAGCTGACCTGCAGGCTTCCTCCTGGCTCACCGATTCATGGGGTAATTGCTGTACATTTTTAGCCTTGCCTGCAGCCATATCGTATAGCAAAGGCTGCTGAGTTGTGTCCAGGGCCAGGTGTATTCAGAAAAAAAGGATATTCAGCGTTTTAAAAAAAAGAAAAAAAAAAAAAAAGGAGAAAAATCTGGCACTGAGCTCTGTTGCATCCATTTTTGTTCCTGCTGAACCAAATTCGCTGCCATCAAAGCAAATGGCAGATGAAGAAAACATTGACTTTCTGCTTGGGTCAATAAACAAGATAAATTGAGTGGGGAGTTGAACGTGGAACAGGGAACATCATCATTTACCTGAGGAAGAGAGAGGGCTAAAGGCAGAGAGGCTGAAGCAGGGCACACATCCGTATCTCACATAAGGATATTTCACTTGGGAGCTCAGTGCTAGGAGGCAGGAACTGTGCCGGCTCCACCAAATCTTGGGACTATGCTGTGGGACTGAGTCTGATGTGCTTAAAACAGAAGGCCCCGGACCCAAAGCCCAAGAAACAACTACAAGGGATTGCATTCCTGCAACTGAGCATCTGCTGGTGCCAATGGCATTTCCCCCGAGCAGACACACAGCCTGCACAGGGCTGACACCTGACTGCTACTGGTCCAGAAGTGGCCAGACCAACCCTTCTGAGGTCTCAGAGATGCTGAGGATAGGGTTCAGCTCACCCATCCCAAGGTAACCCAAGATACACATAGGACTGGTCACTTCGGGCTCCTCCAAACTCACTGGGGGAGATCAGCTCATTTTGGGGATGATGCCCCTGCCCTAAAATGGTCAAGGATTGCAGCAAGAACTGATCGGTGCCCTGAGGTCCATGGACTAGATCTCCGCTCATCAGAAAAGGCAGCCTTGGGGACTAGCTTAGATACAGATCTAGGGATGATCTAAGCTATTCCTAAGTGCAGTCAAATCAGTCCCAGTCTACAGCCCTTGGGCCTACTTGCAATAGATGCCAACTAGAGAAGGAGCCTGTTACAGTCTTTCCTGAGGAAAGGGAAGGTCTTATGCTCACTCGTAGCACTAGATAGCCAAAACACCATCTGGGAGAGAGACAGAAAGCCTCACTTATGGAAAAAACTCCTTGCACTTTGCACTCTCTTAGACACCACAGAACCACCATGAGACACAAACCTATAAAATGCCAAAATCCCAGTGCCCATAATGGGATTCATTGTACTTGCCATGTTGTCCCATCTTCTAGCCTCTTGACATTGTAGCTACCCTAGCTTACATCTGCTGAGCAGAGCTATTAATGGTGTGTATGGGTGGGAATGCAGAGGGCTGAGCAGACTCCCAGGTCTCAGACTCAGGTTTCCAAAGGAGACATCGCTTTGGAAGATCTACCTCCATATTTTGTTAGGTTATTTTTTTATTCACAAGCCTACTCCCTCTCAACAATAACCTATGACCTGAAGCACCTCTAAAGAACAGATGATGCATTTAACCAATGCAGCACCGTGCTTACACACAAACACACACTGATTTCCAAGTTTAACTCAGAGCTCCTCTGGCCTCACTCTGATACCAAGCATCCCAGAACAGACATCCTCCCTTTATCTGTAAACCTTCGTGCTATTGCATTATTAAGTGGAACATAAAGAATATATAGATTTATTAAAGGCAGAAGAGACTACGCCTCCCAGCAGATTCTTCCCTGAGCTCAATTACTGGCACTAAGTGTCCCACATCAAAGGCATCTAGAAGAGCTGCGCTATGGCAGAGGTTGCAAGGGATGCATCGGGGGCCCGAGCCCGCGGGCAACGATGGGAGCTGCAGGCAGGTGGGCATGGGATGGGCGCATCCCTCCTCTTGGGCCAGCCAGATCTCATCCATCAGGTTCGTTTCAGTTGCCAGTGTCACGGTGAAGGATATTCAGTTTGAACTGCAATTCACAGGAGTGTGGGGCATGGTCGTCACTACTCCTGCCTGATTAGGTCTGTCAAAACCTATCAGGGGGAAGTTTGCCTGGGAACCTGCTCTCCGGCTGCACATTTAGCAAGAGGAGATTGATGACAGGAGAAAAGGAGGCGGGGGGGGGGGAAGACGAGCACTTGCACATTGCAGGACCACCCTCCTTCTCCTGCCCATCGCATCCCACTCGCCACCCTTATTTTAGTGTCTATCTTAATTAAGGAGACTAAATGGAAATGCTTCCATGCTAAACCAATGTCTGCCCTGCCGAAAAGGATGCCCAGAATACAATATTCTTCCTCTGAAAGGCACCAGAGACAGACATGCAGAGACATGTGGAGCCCAGGCTCCCACCACGGACCCTGTGAACCCCCTCTGCCAGGGCAGGAAGCAACGGGTGAAGGTCTTCTGATGGATGCCAGGAGCATCCATCAGAGCCTGTGGCAGCCGGTGCCTCTGGGTAGAAAGGGGAGCAGTGAGCATCACGTGGGCTCTTGGAGGAGGTGGGGGGCGAGGGAGGACTGATCCCACCCCGACACCCGCAGCAGCTTGCACCCTGCTCCTCTTCCCAGGGTGATCTCTCAGCCTGACCCATTTCACACTGCAGGTGGCACAGAGAGCGATGCTGACTCGATGCTGCCTGCAAGGAGAGATGAGGGTTACCCAAAGCCTCTCAGGCAAATGGTCTCCCAAAATACAGGTGAAGACTCCTCTTTGATTACATACATGAAGGCCAAAACATTGATTTTTCAGCCAACAAGCAGAAGCAAGCCTCTGTGAACGTGACCCTTGGAAAAAGAGTCAAGTAGGAGGTTTTTGGAGGTAGAGCTCACTGGGGAAGCAAACCTGGGGATTTACAAGCAAGAAGTTGGTTGTTGTATTTTTACCATTTCACCCAAACAGGCTTGTCCATACACATTTGCAAAAAGCGGGGACCACAGCAAAGACTGAGCTTAATTTGTTTCTCAAGTTTTTATCTTGATGGAAGGAGCACCACAAAGCTGAAACGCTGCCCAATCACTGGCCCAAGGGCAAAGAACTTGCTTTCAGCATTTGGCCTAATTCACATTAGAAGACTTAAATTCGACTTCAGCAATATTCACCTCTCTCTACTCAAAACCAAACTTGGTTTAAAGAAATGAAGATGACCTCAAAACTACGGCTCTGTCACTGGAGACGAACAGAGAGCATTCCCAGGAATAAAGCCCCGAGCAGGAATTGGCATTTTGGGACCGGCTGCAGACTCGGATAGTGAATTACTGCACAACCGCGGGCAACGCACAGGATGTGTCAACGCTCCAGACTCCTCATCTATAAACTGGGGACAACAATAGCTACCTACCTCCCGCCGTGCCGTGCAGTTAATTAATGCTCCTTTGAGTTGTGAAGATGAAAAGCAACCCATAACTGCAAAATAGTGTTTTGTTATTATTATGAATGAAGCCTCCACTTGTTCCATCAGAGTACACCTTAAAGCAGTGCTACCGCAGACTCTGAGAACTGTTCCCAGCAGCTGTACTACCGCTGGCATTTGCAGGAGTTTAACTGTAGACTTGCATGTAAGAGCTTTGAACATGTTGGGGAAGAAGAAAGAGAGGGAGAACAAACAAATAGAAATTCCAGCACATTTTGTGCTTAGCACCTGGAGACGATGCTCCACTTTCCTGGAGGCTGGAACAAAACAAACCACAGACAACAGCATCTCTTCACCTCCTGTTCTTGCCTGTGCTTTACCTTCACAGGCTGCCGTAGCTCTGCAGGCATAACGTCAGGACAGATCGTACTGCAAGGGCACTTAAACAGCAAATTAAGATCACACAACCACTTTAGGAAGTGATTAATATATTGTCTCTATTTGACAGGTGGGAGAAATGTAGCACAAGACACCGAAGTTGCCTGCTCATGGGAATGCAGGAAGCTCGGGGCAGAACAGTGTGCCTGAACTAAGCAAAGGTGTGGACAGACCCCCTGCTCCGGCTGGGGAACAGCACCAGCTGTGCCCAGCTGTTGGCAGCACCCAAATTGCATCCCCATCCTCCCAGCTGCGCTGGCAGGAGGGACCATGGGAGCACTCCTCACCCACTCATGCACACACACACCCTGGGGGCTCTCCGGCCCCTGCTAACCCTTCCTTACCCTGCCATGAGCACAGAATCTGGTGGAGCAGGTCCACAACGTCCCCAATGCCAACCACAACCCCTGAGCTGTACACAGGCTCGGTCCCTCTCTTGCCATGGATGGTTTTGACTTGATAACACCAAACTAGCACATAGCAAAAGAGAGTTCAGATGCTGGCTCGAGTACTTCAGGCAAGTCACCTTTTGGTACCCGCATTATTTATTTCCTTTGCTCTACCTTGTGTATCTAACCTGCATCTCTCTCAGGCAGAAACCTCCTCCTTTGATGCTTATGCAGTACCTGGCACTCTGCTTTCCCAGCCCTGCAGCCAGCCTCTCCGTGCCCTGGCAACGCAACCCCAACCCAGGAGAGCAGCTTGCGGCTCTCCATCCCCCTGGAACCACTGCTCCCCCTCTCCAGGCCACCTCCCGCCATGCCCAGCTGAAGGACTCGGATGCCTGCAGCACACAGTGGCCACGCCACCCCCAATAGGTACCTTTCATGTTTAATTCAGAGGCTAGTTTAGTTAATCTATTTTTTAATAATTCATCCCTTCCATCTTAATTTTGGTAGTTGTTGAAAATCCCTAATAAAACATTTAGGGGCTCTTTTACTGAAGCAATGGCATGATTTACTTGACGGAATAGAGTCTTTGATGTCCTGTCTTAATTCCCTCCCTCCTACCGTGCCTCAATCCTGTTTATCGCTGTGCCGGAGGTAAGAGGTTCTTGTCGAGTTTTGTAGCTCTTAGACACTTGGTCAGCGTTAATAATTCAGCTGCCCCACACGGCTTGGACAAATCATGTAACATACAAGCCTCTTCTTTTTATCAACGATTCCCTCTACCACTGCGGATCCAGGCATCGGCTGGGAGTGGTGTGGAGGGACCAGGCGGAGCATCCCGACTGACACAGGTCGGAAGCATGAGCAAAATATCACAGGTGCCAACTACATTGTTGAAAGAATATACACCCTTTTACAGCACTTATATTTCATTCTCTGCTGCTGGAATGGAGAAACATGCTGGGTTTTTGCATCCGTAATTGGGGAAGAACAGATGGTAGAGGCACAGTTGGAAGTAATATGGCCATTAAAATAATCTATACGGCTTGTAATTCTCCAACATGTGAGAAAGAGGAGGGCCTGCCTTCGCCCGAGTGCCCAGCCTGGCTGCTCACCCTGCTGCAATATGGGCGGGAACATTTTTTTTTGCAGTTATTGGGATATTGAAGTGTTTTGGTGGGTCTGATGGGGTTTAGCATTTCCTTTCTACCAGGATTATCCTCTTGAAGCAATCTGAAGAGCCTACTGCTGAACCAGAGCTGCTTCCACTGGGTATTTATTTGACCCCCACGTACCATGCAGGGCGCATTTTCCCCTAAATCACCCAGTTAAAGCAACTGCTATCTTTACATCTACCTTAATGATATAAAAAGAGGAGCAGAAAGTCCCAAGCACTTCACGCAGGTAAGGCTGTCTCTGTAGTTAACTTAAATTTTAAATGGGGGTGATGGGAGAAACAATTATACACACACAAAAAAAAAGCCCATCGATTCATGAAAATTGAAACTTCTCGTGGGAATGCACAGGCTTTGCCATCACCTCTATCACTTTCAAATCTTCAGAGCGTTTTTCTGTAAAATCGAAGGAAGAAAATTGCCCAGAAAAGGCCAGATATTTAGCCAATATATGGACATTTATGCCCCTGTTCTGCATAATTTAGGCCACGGTTTCAGAGACCTCTATGCCCTCCAAACAACCCAACCACCACGTTGTTTGGTACCTCTTGACAGGTGAGGGTTTTTCTCTGGGCTTTTGTTACTGCTTTGTGTCAGTTTGTTTTTCAACATGAACATACTGTAGAAAAAGTCCTATTTCATCAATATAAAATGAAGAAAACATCTAAAATCTCAAAAAAAACCGCATTGGAAGGAGTAATCCTTTCCCATTGAAAGCCAGAGGCCAGCACCCCCATCCTGATTTACGGAGCAGAAAAGGAAGGGGAATCGCAGCAGCATCCCCTGGCCGGGAACCCAAGCATCCCAGGTCCACCAGGCACCGTGCTTCCTATGAACACCTCCCTAGGCTGGACACAAGTATTTTTTCAGCCAGAAACCTCCCCATTGGGCTTAAAATCTTCACTGCAATCACGCAAGCAAGTACCTCTCCAAATCATTACTTTCCACCCTGAACACACAAGAGCCAGCAGGACGTTACCTTGACAGCTCGCTTTGCTTTATGGAGCTGTAAATATATTTTTTAATAGGCTGGCGGCAAGAAAGATGTGTTTTCAGGCTCAACAACATCCAAAATGAACTGTGATTCATTTCAAAAGGGGTGAAGGGGTGGAGGAAGGGGGAACGCGAGCCTGAAACCCGCAGAATATAAAAGCCTTGAAAGCAACTGCCAACAAGACCCTGCACAGCTGCCTTCTGGCTCTCGGAAAGAGATTAAAAACCCGAGCAGCATCAGGCTGAAGCAGACGTCACAGAGGCCACCCTGGGCCATGCTCATGCTCAGATAACACTCTTTCTTATTATTTTCCTGGAGACAACCCAGCCTTTGCCAACGCATAGCTCTGCCCTGCTCCTCGCATCACCCGGCACAATGGGTTCATCTAAACCGAGGAGAGGAGATGCGAGATGCCGGTGCCTGGGGTGACCGGGGGCTCCCCCCACACGGTCCCTGGGGACCTCGGAGGGATTCTGCCGTGAACGTCAGCATCTCATCCTCCTTCATGAGCCAGAACATTAAGCCTGATGCGCCTTCGTTAGCCTCAGCGCTGCTCTCCGACACCTAATTTGACTAACCCTTTAGTGACTAATTTAATTACCCCGGCCCACAAACTGACAGACAGCTGTTAAAAATGGTTATTGCATTATTAATACGCTCCAGTAATTTCCCATTAAAACTATACTGTTAATAATTTTTCCCTGTATTTCTTCCCTCTTAATTAGTCTATTTAAAACTTTGAAGGAATATTCTCTTTATGGTAAATGGGAGCGTCGAGCAAATTACATTTTTGATTGAATACTTCTGTGATAGGCCAGCAAATAAGACCGTTGAGTTGTTAATTATTGTCAGAGTTTCACACGATGCCTGCTAATGAGGCAGTCAATCTTCTCTGCCATTCCTAGAATATTAATGGAGGCCTTTGGTATTGATTCTGGCACCGGGAGAAGGCAGGAACCCCTCCTCCTCAGGTGGCTCCAGGGAGGGCAGGGGGGGCTCTGCCCTGGGAGGGGACACGGAGGGGACCAGAGACCTTTGGGATGGGCTGAGCTAAGGAGGGCTTGAAGCTGGTTGAAGCTCAGGAAGCTCTTGGGTGTGCCAACGGGGGCTTGCACAGCCCACGGACCTGGTGGGGGAGCTGGCACATCCCCACAGGGATTAACCCCATCAATAGGCATCGATGCACAACAGCCGCACCCAGGCAGGGTAGGCAGCAGGGGGGTGTCAGCTCCTGCCAGACACGCTGGTCCCTGTCCCCTCTCTTTGCATCTACCTGTTGACTCTGAAGCGTGTCACATTCACCCCTTATCTTTCTGTGATAAGAGAATTTGTGTTGTTTTTTTTGAGGAAAGGGAAATACCTGATCTGTCTGGACTTCAACAGATAACTTGATAGAGTGATGTGGGGAAATTATTAACAAAGTAACCGTGATAAGGATTCGCACGGAATCGCGAGGTGGCTAAGAGACCGTACAAAAGCAGCCTTTGAGCTGTGCTGGAAGATGAGACAGGGAGTTTTCAGTACCATTTCTCAAGCTGTTTGGAGATTGATCCTATCTGATATTTGCACTAGTGCTCTCATCGGAGGATGGAGGAGTTTGGCAGCAAAGTCTGCAGTGTCAAAGTCAAAGGACTTGATGACTTTTCCCATCCAGGCTCCCACTGCCCAGTTTAGAGAGCAAAAGCAAGGCTTGTGGGGCCATGCCCAGTGCAGTCCCCCATGTCAAAGCCATCTCCCTGCAAAAAGTGTCTTGGCCAAGCCAGAAGTAATCCTACTAAAAAAAGTCCTGATTTTGTGACAGAGGAACCGAGACAGAGAGAGGCAGCAGCCACCCAGGAGGTCTATGGGTCTGTGACTGATGTCCCAGCTGTCCCATTAATGCCGTCTCCCCTGGGCAGGCAGGGAGCCACACTTCCCTGCATGAGAGGTTGCATACACATACGTGCAATTAAAAGATGCCATGCGCATCCCTGCTTCAGCCCTAAAAAGCAAGGATGAACACACAGAAACAGTTCTACTTGAGCCGTGGAGGCTGTTCAAGTGGTACAGCCGCCCCGCAAAAGCGTGTCCTCCTCTGCCTTCTGCAGCCACATCATCTCCTGCAAGAAAAAGCAGCTCTTCCCAGAGCAGGAGCATTTCTACCACTGCAGGTGAAAATCCCTCGCTGCGAGATGCGTGTGGCAGATACCGGCATGCTGCGTGGTCGTGCTGACACACAGCAGCAGGAGGGACCACAGCAACTCCTGGGAGCATTGGAGCTGTGGCAGAGGACATGGGACTGACTTTACCAGGATGCCGTGGCACCACGTCAGAGCAGAGATGTGGACTTCCTAAATAGGTCACCCAGCACTTGGTGCTGGGTTTTATTTCTCGAGGAAGCGCCTGCATGGGCGCCTGACCCGGAGACCAGCAGGATCAATGCTGCACACAGGGACACCGTGCTAGCCCTGCAAACCAGCTCAGCTCCCTCTAAACTGCTCGAGCCTTCCTAGCCTGAACCTGCCCCAGCGCTGCTCCCACCAGGAAAGCCAGGAGAGACAAGATGAACCTTGCAAAGCTCAGAAACCCCCAGTTATAGCAGTCAACGTGCCAACATATGTCAGACTGTCACAGCTGCTGCAGAGAGGCCAGAGCTCAGGAACTTCACTCCAGCTACCTGCTGTAGCTACTCCAGCCAGGCTTTGCACAGCCAAACCCACACACTCCCCAGAAATGAGACTATTCTGGGCTATTCTGGGAACACCCTCCACTTGCCTGACTGGGTGCCGCAAGGAAAGGTGGGGGGGGTGTGGGGTTGGAGCATCTGTGGAGATGCTCCCAACTCTCTGCATGTCCTGTCACCCACAGCTGCACAGCTGGAATGACACCAAGGGACAGGCGGAGGACAACAGCCTCCGCAGGAACAGCCACCCATCCACGCTGGAAGTGGTGGTGGGGTCAGGACCACTATCCCACAGTGAAGGGACAGCAAAGCTGCTGCCACCTCCCCACCTCTGCCTGCAACCTGAGCACACACAGTGCTCTCCGGGCAGGCTGCCAAAATACCAGGGAGCCAGATGTTTAGCAGGAAATCTTTTCGTGCTCCCTTAAATCCCTGCAAAGCCCCAGCTGATGAATCCAAAAGGCACACAACAACCGGGGCTTCTCCCTGCACCGCTCGCCAGATTTGCACTCAATCCCACCCATTTCTTGGCCCCTCTCAAGGCCAGGCAAGGGGACAGTTGGAATTATTGTGGTTTCTTTTCCACCGTGGAGCCAAGTAGCAGATAAGCATGGCTGTTCCCCAAATACCGGCAGTATCCCCCAACGCAGTCACCCCTGCTGCTTCTGAGCCCATCTGCTGCCCACTTGTGCTTTATAAGCAAGCCAGGCACTATTTTTACTGCAATGAAGTTTTTCAGGCTTGGACTAAAAACTCCTTTTTTTTTCCTTTTTATAAACCAGGCTTCAATAAAAGAGGAGGTTTCCGTTTATAATTAATTGCCTGTGATGCAGCATATCCCGGTTTTACCAGGAAAGGGGGAGTCTGTAACTCTCCCTGAGCTCCAAATGAGATCCCATGAAAAGCCCTTCAGGTCAATGGCAGCCATTCTTGACTCTCCTCCTCCTCATGTATCAGCTGCGTTCAGGCACAAATTATGGCTTTCACCCCCCAAAAAAACATGTCATCACAGTGGTCTGGCACCAAGTCCAACTAACACAAACCCAGGAAGGCTCCTTCACCTGGACCCAGCTCCCACCGCCCAGGCAGGAGGGTGGGAAGGGTGGGCTCGGGTTTGCCTATGGTCACATCAGGTAGGGATGATCTGCTCCTACCTTAAGTCCTCAAGAAGCTCCTATAAGGGAGAGAAGAAGCCAGGTCTCAAACAGCACCACACCCTGCCTCCCCCAGGACTCCTTTCCCGTGGGGAGATGCAGGATGATAACCAGAGCCATCAACAGCTCCCTGCAGGAACAGGGAACATGAGCCACCTATTTAGAAAAGGGCAAGAACTAAGGAGGCAGATATCCTTGAATAGTCCATCCATAATAAATAGTATTGCCTTGCAGTGGTGCCCATCCCAACTACTTGGAGCAGGTCTAAGAGCACTCATTTTAGCTGTCAGTAAAACAACAGTCAACATTCTTTGGACCCAAACAGAAGCCAACTACCAACTTATAGGTAAAATGCCACCACAAAGACTGGCTGTGGGCAGGAGGCAAGCAGAAACACACAGCTTCCCCGAAGGAAGGCATTGCCATAAAACAAGAGGAGGAAAGCGGGTACCACCACTCAACACCTACCAAGTCCCTACGCTGGGACCTCGGGCACGGCTGGGCTGCAAGCCAGGTCAGCAGCTGCTACCAATGCTTGCAGGCAAGAGGCAGAGCTGCCCAGCCTGCCTGTCCAGGTGTCACTCAGCCTCTGCAGACACTGTCGCCTGGGAAAACAGCCTTGGTGCTATTGCGCTTAAAGGTCATGCTTCAAAATAAGGGCAGGCTTTGAGTTAATAAAGGGTTAATGGCAGACTACGGGCTGTCAGCATGGGCACATATGGAATAAAAGGGGGGCTGAGATCAAGAGCCTTGTGGCGGGTTAACTCCATCCCTTCCCGCAGGGTTTTCAGGGCATTCCCCTGGGGAGGTAGTGCAGTATAGCTGCTCCACAGCATTTACTTTGATACAAGAACCCTAACACACGTCAGGGACCTATTACACATATAGATCATGTTTGGTATGGATGGTTATAAGCAATGTATTCACCCCTTGGACTCTATGGGTCAAGGAACCCTTTATTGAACAACTCACAACTTTATCATTAACTCCAAGCTGCGTCCAACTCCAGAGGAACAACATTTCAGAGCCAACATCCCCAGCTCTGTGCTTGATATGCACCGATTAAAAAAAAAAAAAAGAAAAAGGGAAATGTGGACTGAGCTGAACAAAGAGACTTCTCACTGCAAAAGCTCAGTGCATATTTACACAGTATACTGCCTTAATTCTCAGCTTCTTCATTTATGTCATATTAAGCCCTCCGCAGTAGCAGGGAAGTATTAGCTGCTGTTTAATTGTGTGCTGCTGGGTTCAGCGTGGTTACCGATGAGCTGCTGCTGGGAGAGAGCCCTGCAGCAGGGCAGGGCTGGGATGGACATGGCAAGGCAGTGACAGGGGGACAGCCCACAGCAGAGCCACCAGCCAGGAGGGTGAGCAGCATCAAGGGACACTACCCCAGTCTGAGCCAGTTTTGCCTTACATATAGGATGAAACATCGGCTGGCAGTGAATGACCTACTATGTGATACCCGGGACAAACCCCACGTGCAACGCCCAGACCTCCTGTTTGCAGGAGACATGAATACGTTCTCCCCCCAAACCCATCCAGCCACAATGCCAACAGACTTGAACGTGCCCTAGACAAAACTGTGGGCTCTTCACCCCCCGTATGCCTCCCCTCCAAAGCCTGCTCAGTACCAGCCGCTTTCATTTCCTCCAGTGGAGAAGAAACATGCGCTAGCTGAATTACGTACAACCCTTGTGGTCCATCAACACCCCCCATCCCCATCCCTCCCTCCCAGCGCTGCCTTCCCTGTCTCCACTCCAGCCACCACCAGCGCTGCTCAGCCCCGCCGGAGCCTGGCCCCGAGCACAGCGCAGCCTGCGGCACGGCATGGCCGCGGGGCCCTAACTGCACCCATCTGTGTTATAATAAAAGGCACTTGGTTGCGGCCAATAGCACCTCATTATATCAAAAACACCGCAGAACATGTCTACAGATGAATTGATTATGGCACAGTAATTCTTCAGCCAGTGAATGCAGGGCAATTCCCAAGATGGGATTATGTTTTTGCAAGGTTTCACCTAATTTTCTTGACTTTTTTTTTTCCCTGCTCACTCCCCAGCCCTCCTTCCAAAACTCTCCAGCTTTGCACCGCTCTTAAAAAAATATTCTGCTTAATGCACTCCAGCATAGTGCCCAGGAAAGCACCATCACCTGCTGGACCTCTGGACTTTAAACATGTAGCAGCAGGAAAAAGTCAAGAAAGCTTTTGCTTTTCACTCTGTAGCCAGCAGTCAGATTTGAGGAGACTGGAGAAAGACCTGACAGGTACTTACAAACATCTAAATCAGAAAAGGAGAAGCAGAGTAAGCAGCAAATAAACAGACGAAAAGAGGCAACGATGTGAAACCTGGGCAAAGCAGAAGCAAAGGGCAGATGATTTGCAGCTGACGCACAGTCTGGTCCGGCTGCGGTCCCACTGGCCAGCTGCAGCAAAGCACGGAAAGGTTGTCTGAGCTGATGGGCAATGCCAGACAGGGTGCACCATTCCCTTGTCTGTGCAATGCCAACGCTGTCTCCAAATCATGCGCTGAGATTTTTGGTGCTCCTGACCTAATATTGAGCTACTTTTGCTCCTTTGCCTGGATGTCAGGGGGTCAGAGAGAGCAGAGCATCTCTCCCACATCTGGAAACTGTGTGGAATGAGAATGACGAGCACAGTACGAGCAAAGTTACTCTGAGCTGTCCGGAAAGTGCTGCACCTACAGCTCCCTTGGCTGCTCTGAGGCTGGTGGGAGGAACAGAGGGTATTTTGCCCTAACAAATCACTCCGAGAGCCAGGCTGACATCCTGAAGCAGAGCAAATCCCTCGGGGACAGCAGCCGTGGTGGCGGGGCACCATACCCCAAGTCCACCGGAGCTGATGGAAACATCACCCTCACCCCGGCTACTCAGAAGCAGGAGCCAAAACTAATTAACTTCACTTGTCTTAGGAGAGCGCGGCTGTCCTGGTTCACCAGCTGTGACTGCGGCTGCCCTCATGCCCAGCCCTGGCCGCCCATGCTGCTGGGTTTAGCAGCCATGGTGCCTGCACGGTCGCTGCCTGCCCTGGGGTGAAAGCTGAATGGGACCTTCCCCCTCAGTTTCGTCTGGTTTGCACAAAGCTGCCTTCCCTCATCCCTACACAGCAAGAACGACGTTCCTCTGCAGCAACATGTGCATCCCCCCTTCCCTTCAACAATTAAAAAACTCCCATAAAAATAAACCTAGGGGTCCACCTTCTCCAAGATCCTTCCCAAGCCTGCAAGGGACAGTGTCTTCTCGCGGTGCCCTTAAAGCAGAAGGACAAAGCTTCCCTGTTCATGTCCACCTCCACTCCCATTGTTTTCGCTGAGATTATTTCTCCTCCCTGTGCCGGCTGTGGAGCCTGTTGCACGTCCCTGGCGTGCCCCCAGGAACGTTTCAGCTCGGCTGAATTTTATTAGTTTTGTCCTCTGGATGAAGTGACCCAATGGTAGTTATGGGAGATAAAAATGAGAAAGGAGGAGCAGATACAGTCCACGTCAGGCAAGTTTAAGGCAACTGAAATCTCATCAGAACTGGTTGGTGGATAGTGCCAGCTCTTTCTACTAAGTCACATTAAGAAATAGCTAAAGAAAAGACCCATTCCCAATATCACTGCCCCACCCGGGACCGTATCTCCCACTGACACAGCTAAGACAAAGGAGAGCTGCACATCTAGACGGGACCAGAGCCATCATCCCACCTCGCCCTGAAGCATCTCAGGACCTTAAGGACAAAATTGCTGAGGACAGCCCTGGGCAAGAAGGCAGGGACTCAGAGCATCCTTCCCCAGACACCCAGGAAATCCTGTCCCTCCTGCTGCTGCCACCATCCTCATTCTCTGCTGTCCCTCTCCTGTCCCCAGTGACCTCCGAGTGCAGCTCCAAGCCCCAGCCTGCCAGCCAGGCAGCTGCACGCTCTCGGCTGTCACCGGGTGAAAGTGACGCGGGTCGTCTTGCTTTGAATGGGAGATGGCAGAGCTGACCCCAAATACCCTGCACTTGCTGGGGCTCAAGTACCTGCACTACAAACCAGCCCCGCAGCGCTGGCCTGGCACTGCCATGTCCATCCCCAGTGACCTGACCCTTTCCAAAAGTACCACAGCTCCTTCCCCAGCACAGGAGGAAGAGGAGGAGGAGGAGGGCAGAGGTTCCCTGTCCCAAATCTGGTGCAGGTCACTGCTGCTCCAGCACAGCACCGGGGAAGGGATGACCTGCCTGGTCCCTCTCCCATCTGCAAACCTTCTAGTCCCCTTCACAGGCAGGAGATGGACACAAAAGCAAAGGTAATAAAACTCGGGGGGGGGGGGAATGTAATTCAGGAAAAATAGTACAGACAGGCTGTATAAACAGAGAGGCCATGGGGCTGCACTTTGAAAAGGCAGCTACAAAGCACGCTCCGGCTGATGTTTAACAAGAAGCAAAGGCAGGGACATAAAAACAAATAGCATCATCAAACAGGGACAGGAGAACTTCTTTCATTGAAGAAACCCAAGGTTTCTGATTTCACTGCCTTGCATCTCCCCTTCTGCTAAGCACACACATCAGCACAGTGTTTTAGAGCCCCTGCCTCCCCCTCCAAACCCTTTGCTCTCACTGCCTGTCTCAGCGCTGGCAGGATCCTACTCCACCACAGCTCCTGCTCCAGGCAGTTGGATGGACAGACACACAGCTACAGCAGCAGATCTGGCGTAGGGGTAGCTGCAGAGTCCAATGCCAAACCCTACTCTATGATGGGAGATCCCAGATACATTAAAGGGAATAATTCTGGGTGTGAGACAGCATTTGCATATTTGGTGGGTGTCACAGTTTTTTAATTGACTCGATAAATATATAAACAAAATCTGTTCGCTCGTTGGGTTGTTTTTCCCTCCTGGGCTCTGTGGCTCCATGGATGAGAGGAACAGCAATCGCTCAGCTGTCAAACTTGTAACTGTTGCTGGTGCTTCCTACGATGGATTTGCCTACAACCCAGGTCCATATTTACATCCACCACCCCTAAGGGGTTTGATCATTTTCTGTGCAGTTTTATGGCCCAGCATCAAGATCTCAAAAATGCAGTGGGTTCGCACAAAGGACTAGAAAACAGAGAGAGAGTGAAACTCAGCGTTACCATAGCAGGAATTATTAAAAGCCCCTGAAGAGGGAGGGCTGAAATGTTCCTCTGCTTCTGGGCATGAAAGATCACCCATAGCTGTTGATGGATCAGGAAGAGACAGTGAGGGCAGTGAGGTCCCTGCACCCTCCCACAGGTGCTGGGTGACCCATGTTTCAATTCTGACCTACCCTAGACACTCCCTGGGTGATTTCAGCTCAAGTTTGGGGCTTTTTTTCCCCCCTTTCCTCTCTGCCCCTATTTCTCTATCTCACCACTCCCGTAATTCCTCTCATTTTGCTGCTCACACCCCTTGGTGGCTGCCACAAGGTTACATCTCCATTTAGTCCCCCTGTAGCCAAGTGAGACGTACCTGACTCTTCTAACCTGCTCTCATAAATCAAAGCGGGAGGCAGGGAGCAGGAAAAATCCCAGTAAGCAGCCAGGATGATGCTAAGTAGACAGATGCAGGGCAGGGGCTGGTGGCTGCCTCTGTGTAAAGCATCTGTCCTTTCCCTGCAGAGGATGAGGCCAAAGGCTGCCTTTATCCCCATGTTAAGCACTGCAAGCTGCTTCTCCTCCGGTTTTGCAAGACGACGGTGTGTTGGGGTGATAAGAGGCCCAGGCCAGAGCATCAGGGACGTTATCTGCGGGGATGACAGTGTCTCTGTGATGTGCACAGTAATGAATTGCCCTCTTTGCAGAAATGAGTAAGTCATGCCTGGTGATGCAATGATCAATTTGCTCCATCATGTGAAGCCCTCCATTCATTACAGGCACCTGCTGATAGCCGCTCACAGCCACTCTATTGGCACCAACAGAGCAAAAGCCTCTGCAGGCAGCTCCTCAGGTCCCCGCTGAGGAACAGCCCCAAAACGGGGTTTCCCCTCTCCCCCGACCTCCTGGTTGAGGGTCCTTCCAGCATTGAGCATCAAGAAATCACAGCCCGCTCTGTTCCAGGAGACAAAAAAAGGGGAAAAAAAGACCAAGTTCCCATGGCATCCCCTGCACCGAATGGCAGGAAGAGCTGGCAAGGTGCCCTCTGCCTGCTCCTGCCCGCACCCCACCGCCATGCTGCCCAAGGGGACTGGCCCAGCCCACCTCCTGAGCCTCAGTGGTGCTCTCCTGCAGCAGCACCCATTTTCCTGTACTCCTGCAGATAAGGCACGAGGCTAAGGCACAGGGCAAATGAGCTCTGCTGCTGCTACGACAGCGTGGCCACGGCAAAGCTCTTTCCCCTCTTCTGGCCCAGACTCCCTTTGCCTTTCTTATCCACTTCACTTTTCATCCTCCTCCGCTCCCAGGGAGCCTCACACCACAGCACTCAGCACCGACTTGCAAAATCACAAGTGACCAAATCACTGCAAAACCCCTGCAAACAAACCACTGCAAAACCCCTGTAAGCCTGGGGCAGCGATGGTGTCGCAAGGGCATGGCAGGGCTGAGCCGACAAAAGCCACAGGCAGGGAGCAAAAGCCCAGCTCCTCTCCTCAGCACAAGATGGGACGCATGCGGGTGCAGAGCTGGGGAGAGCAGAGCACTCTGCCACCAAGAGAACTGAAAATAAAATAAGAAACAAATAAAAAAAAAATAAAAAATCCAGTTGACTGTACTTTGGCAAAGAATTCAGAGAGCAAAGGGGCTCACTTGGGAGCAAAACGAAGATGAATCGATAGCAAGTTCAAGAGAATTCATTCTGCCGCTGAACACTTGTCTCTCCATCAGGACATCTCGAAGGCTTGTCAAGTGAAGGCAAGGCTTTTATTTGTTTCGATGGTTGCCATAACGATAGAGCTATATGTCATGTCAGGCAGCAGCTGAGGCTCGCACCTCTGATTTATAGCTGCTCACCAGAAATTCTCAACTTTTCTGCAGAGCGGGTGGCACGGTGAACCAGGACCACCAGGTGTTTGCCAGTGCCACACTCTGCCGACGGGGTTATCTCCGCTCTCGGTCCCCCACAGCCAGCTGCGCCCCAAGGGATGCTTTTATTATCCCCCCCCCCAGGGATGCTCAGTGCTGATGGCAGTGGGACCCGGGGACTGTGGGTGCGGGTCCTCCCTGTGAGCTGCCAACAGCAGAGCAGCATATGCTGCTGCAATTAAAGTGATTCATAGTCTCACAGGACAAGCGGTACCTCCTAAAGGGCCGAAAAGAGATGGCAAGGTGTTCAGAGAAAGCCAGTAGAAGGATTAAACACTTAATAGTAATCTGTTTAAAACAATATGGACTACTGAGTTTACCATCAGGTTTTGGCAGAAATACAGATAAGAGAGAGGGATGGGAGCAAAGGGGAGAGGGAAACAATGAAAGGTCTTGAAAACAAGCGAGACAAGGTGGGACTGGGAGGTATTTCTTGTCCTGGCAGGGGATGCACAGCTGGAGCAACCTGCCCAGCCTGCAACCCAGCCTCCAGCCCAGGCCGGAGGCTTCCCAGCGCAGGGAGAGCCCTGCAGTACTGCTGGCCAACCTCATATGAGCAAAGACGTCACTGTTAGCATGACTGCCACGATCCCAGACGTGTGACTGACGTGATCACAGACAGACGATCAGATTCTGGGGTCGAGGAGGGGATGCTCAGTATGGTTACTGATAAATTATACATATAAGTTTCATTAACTCTACGCACCCTCATGCTTAATTTATGACGCACAGCCCTAAAACTCCCACCAGCGAGTTCTCCATGCAAAGTCCTGTCCCCACTCATGCCCCAGCACACGTGGGAGCATCCCTGGTGGGAGGTTTGCACATAGACCTTTGGCTCCAGTCTATAGGAAGCTGCTCTAATGACTTGGCTGCAGCAGTGGGAGGAAGCTTGGGCCCTTCGTTCCCATCCACCAAAGCACTGCATACAGCTTGTTGCACGGCTCAGCGGTGCAACACACAGACAACAGCATCCCTCCGGATCAGCAGCGGGAAGTCAGCATTTCTCCGGAGAGCTGCTGAAAGGCAGAGCCCCACCTGTCCCTTCCACAGTCTCAAGTATCTTCATAAAAACGCAAGGCCACGTTTGAACCTTTAACCCTCTGAGTTGTAAAGACTTCATCACTTGTTTTCTCCAAACCAGGCTTTCTGCAATTTCCCTCCATTAAACTCTTCAAGACAAGTGACCCCGGAGCCAAAAGGTGTCAGACTAATGAAAGGTCTGGAGGAATGCAGCATGCTTGTTATTAAAGACACAGAAGAAATACAGGACTGAGCCACCATCACAGAGTTACAGGACAGCAAACAGGGCACTCCAGGTGCTGAGACCGTGTTGCAGCCGGTGTAATACAGCCCAGGATCTGCCCCTTGGCACGGGGACGTGACTGTATTAGAGCTCAAGCGCTGCAGGACTACCTGCAGGAGCTGCCAGCATGGAGGGACATCAGTGTTACTGTGGTCCCACAGCCCAGGGAACAGGTTCCCACTGTGCAGAGGGACAGCTCTGTTTGAACACCTAGACAATGGACAGCACATGTTCATCTGTGATGGTAGGTCTGACGTTACGGGTCACCATCTGGTCATCTGAATCATGAAAACTTCTGCATTACTGCTCCCCTGAGAAGCTACCAACACTTGTCTCAGTCCAGAGGGACAAAGCAAAGAGCGTGCAAGATAAACAGCTCTAAAAATACCCTTCTCGTTGCATGAAAGTACCCAAGAACCTCAGATGAGGTTCTCGGAGACAGGCCAACTCCCATGAGCACCAAACAGCAACATCCCTGCTCACTGACTGCAGTGGACATGAACAGCCCCAGCATTAGCTCCTCCACACCATCATGCTCTGCTTGGGCAGTATCACCTTGGTTTCCACCCACTCCAGGGTACTTGGGACCCCAAGCTTGCAGCCTGATCCCCGTTTGAGAAGTGTTTAAGTTCTAATGCAGAAATAATAGATCGCTTTTTGGTTTTCACTGTATCTGTGAAACCTTCCATAATTCAACATCAAATATTTATTATTACGTTTATTAAAGTTTTAATAATTTAGCATCTCCTGTATGCAAGATACAAGTGCCGTGAACTCGCCTCCCTTATTCTACCTGGGTCACTCCAATATTTATACCTGGAATTCTTAGTTCAGGATCCATTTACAAGGGGAACAGGCAACAGCCTCCGTGCCAGAAACTCCCCTCATCCTGCCTGGCATTCATCCATCCCGACTGAGACTCCTCCGCGAGGATCAGTGCCCAGAGACAATTACTGCATTGGAGCAGAAAGCAAGCTTCCTAGCTTCTGTTTTCACTAAGGTATTTTTAACGACAATGTGAGGAGGCAGGAAAGAAATAATGTTCTCCTGGCATTTCGGCTTGGAAAATGTTAACATACAACAAGGCGACCCTTCACCTTCTCAAATGAAAAGCAGTAGTCTTCTGCAGACAAGAAAAACAATGCTCCTAAGAAAGCCAAATTGTGATAGATATGTACCATCAGTCTCTTTTGCAGGAGAGGGAACAAGCACTAATTAGCCACAAACACACACTTGGAAGTGAGGACCTCTTGGATGCCAGTCCTAGCTCTGCCATAGGTTTCGTAGGCCCTTGCTCCAAGCACTGCCCAGCCAAGACTCATGATGATGGGGCAGAAGAATGGAAATCCACCATCCCATCGCTCTAGGAAAAGACAAGACAGAAGGGGCTGGGAGATATAAGAATCCTGCTCGTGCCCAGAAAGATGATTCGCAACACAGAGAAGAATTTGCAGGTGAGAAAATCATGTCTTGAGTCAACAGGAAAAGGCAGTGAGAAGGAAGGCAGGGAGGGAGGGATCACAGAGTCTCCCTGGCACCCAACAATCACATGCTCCATCTTAATTTAATGCAGGAGAAGGGAACACACACTAAATACCTTAGGAATTAAACCCTTGTAGTTTACAGTTAAACCCTTGTAAACCAGGCAGAGGAGGACAATCACCACCATCACTCTCCTCTGAGGCAGAGGCTGCTGCTCCCTTTCCAGCTGGGGCACAGAGGATAACCATTTTGCCTGGCTCCTTTTCCAAGGGACCTCCCTTTGCCCACCCCCAGCCCGGTCTCCCAGTAAACAGTCTCTCCTTCCACCAGGGCAATTCTCCTGCAATGCCCTCTTAGGTCCCACTAAACTGTCACAAGTCCAATGACATCTGGTTAAAACACAAGCTAGCCAAAATGGGGGAGCCAGAGAAATATCTGGGCATTTACTGAACTCGAGAAAGGAAAAAAACCCTCTAGCTGTATAATAATTGAACAAGCAACACAGCCTTTCACCAAGGTCTGACTTTGGCTCTACATGAGCACCGCAGCAGACTGTCAAGGGCTGGGTGGATATGATATACGTACGAGTTTCTGAAAGATGATAGCACCTCCATACTGGTAAATGCATCAGTTTAAGCTATGCAATCTAACATGTGATTTAAGCCACTTTAAAATTGCCTTGCCATAGGTTCATACCAATTTACCTGACTGGATTGGCAGATTTCAGAGCTATATACACAAGCCTGGCCTAGACCCATCAGGACCAAAAATGCCTGAAGAGCTATCACATGAGATTTCTTATTGGAAGAAAATTAATCAAACTTATCATCATAGAAATTACTGCATCCTCAATAACAATTTGAGCAGTGTAGTCACTCAAGCATGAGCAAAACAAGAAATCTGCTTCCTACCTGACATCTGCTGGATCTTCCGTCACCAGAACATCTGTCTTGCAGCTGGCGAGAGGATTGATGGAAAGCTCCACAGGGGGCACCACGAAGCTCTTACTGACAGGCAGCCACAGGCCTTGACCCAAACTATATGTGGACCTGGAATAAGGACAAACGTGTCATATAGGAACAGAGTGTTCACAGCGAATGGTGACACTCTGTTGCACCTGACAACCTGGAAATCAGAGCAGTGGTGGCTCCGTGGGATAAGTTAGTCATTTGGCCTTGTCCTGAAAGCCAAACACCAGCAAATGAGAGAGGAATAGCTAGAGATGTGACAGGGAGAACATGGATACGGTCAAGCTCTTCTTTTTAGTCGAGGGGGACTTTGTGTTCCACTGTTCTCGCTTTTGCTGAGACACATCAGGCCAAGGGGACGAGAAGGAAATGCTTCCCTGTCTGCAGAACATGGACAAATCTTTCAGGTTTGTCAAAGGCAAACAACGCTCATGTCCCCCAGACAGCACAAGATGGAGCCGGGAGTGACCAAGAGGTAGCATCCGCTGGGATGTGCTCACCGGTGCTCTGCTCCCAAATGTCCAAGCTGAACGCTCCTCTGACTCACCTGAGTATCTTCTCTGGTGCCTGCTCTCCTGTGACCAAGTCATATCCCCGCTCAAGCGTCGTGTAGGGCCACGGCCTGGGAGGCAGAGAGGGAAAGAGCAGCTGTGGCACGTCACTCAGTAGGAAAGCGGAACAGCCCGGTCCCAGGTCTTTGGTGCCGGCCATGACTGGTGGGGAGGAGACCAGATCCCTCACCAACGTGGGAGCCAGGACAGAGCAAGCACACCATCACATGGGGATCAGCCCCACTCACCCTTCACTGTGTCCCCAGTCACTGCGCACACACAAGTGGCGATGGACGGGGTCCGGGGCGTAGCCTTCATGGCAGCTGCACTCTCCTAAAAGAGAAGAGGGGAAGATGAGACCTCTCTGCTCCAGAGGCACATCAGTGACCACAGCGTCGGGCTCTCCTTGCCTGCTGCCCTCCTCTGCTCGTTCACGGCTGTTCATGATCCCCAATGTGGGTCTAGAGCGCTTTGGACTCTTCTGAAACCTCCAGGAAATGCAGAGGAGGAGATGAGGAGATGTGAAAAGCTGCAAGAAACCTGTAGTTCTTCTGGAAGGGGTTACATGATGTAGTACCCACAGTAGCTGGGGATAGGATTTCATGATGCAAAAGGTCTGTCCTTAACCCGTGTTCCTGTGCAGCCCTGCAGCTCCCTTGGCTCAGCAAACCTCTGCCCGATGGCCTGCAAGAACAGCTCACGTTCCCCACAGAGATGTGCACACATGGATCCAGCCCCTGCCTCAGTCCTGCTGAACCCTGCCCACACCCCTGGCAGAGGGGCTGCTCTGGGGCCAGCAGTTCCCTCCTCAGCAGGGATCGTGACCTCGCTTGAGGAGAGCCAGCGTCCATGTCCATGCACCTCCCAGGTAGGGGGATGCTCCCAGCCCATCCTGGCCATGTCCCCTTCCCACCTCTGCTCCTGCCACCTCACACGGCGATGGGATGGCAGAGCCTCCTGCAGCCCAAACTCCAGCAGGAGGATGCAGAAACCCCCGACCTCTGTCCTCTGCAGGCAGTGCCCATGCCATGCCTTCGTCCTGCGGCTAAGGGGCTCTCGGACCTGCTCCCCGCCCCGCTCTCTCGGTGCTGGCTTACCCTGTTTACACCCTTTTGACAGCAAGAGAAAATATTTCCTGCACCAGAAACCCAACCATGCTTGGCCCAAATTGATTCCGTGTTTGGTAGAAATACATAACCCAGAGCAAGAAACAGCAAAATCAAAGGATTAATTGGATTTGCACGTAGAGTTTCTGTTACAAGCTCCTGCTGATGTTTTTTTCCCCTTCCTCTCCCCATCGTGCCTGACAGCACGGCAGGCTGAGCTGTAAACACCGGCAAAGGTGAGGACCTGAGGAAGATGCTGGGGGGGTACCCCCGTCATGGCAGTAATGCAGCCTGGCAGGTACCTGCATGCTCATTGGGATCCTGAGCAAGTTCTTAAAATGCCTCGCAAGGATTACAGTAAAAAGCTTTATTGTCAGGAGGGAGCGAGACGGGGGTTCAACTGCTGAGATTTTTGAGGAAGAGACGCCTGGAAAGGGGGAGGTGGCAAAAACAGAAAAGAGGGGGGAAAAAGAGACAGCTAATGATGTGCTAAAATGCAACAGCACCTTCATGAAATATTCACTGCCTTTAAACACGTCTAATATTAAAGATTAAATGTCCTGGGATTTGTCCTAGCGACTTCGAAGCACTGATTTATGATCTGTCAAAAGCTGCTAACCTCATGATTCATAACAGGAGCGGCAGGAACATTGCTTCTCCAAAGGCAAAAGAGTTGGGAGAGAGACGGCAGCGCTAGCCTCTGCTCTGGCTCAGCCATGCCCAGGGGCTAGGGCGGTCTCGTTGCAAGAAAACGCAGGTCCTAATGGCTCCATCAGTGATTTTAAAAAAAGAAAAGTTATTTTTTCCTTGGCTGCTTAGTACGCAAGTTTCCCCAGCTGCGCCATGGATCATTAATTCCTGGCGCTTATTACATAACAAATATATGCTCTGCAAATGAGAGACATCTCAAAGTGCTTGTGAAGCAGAGCTGGGAGTCTTGGGGCACCGGCTCGCGCTCAGCTCCTGCCATGGAAATTAGAGCAAGTAGGGAAAAACCACCTACAGAGGTTGGCATCAAACAGCCCAAACACCTTCCTCATTGATGGCTGGAGGTGCCGGGGTGGCGAACCCCTTTCCCGCAGCGCAGGAGGGTTTATTTTGTCCACCGGTTTGTTTACTGCTCCGTCAGTTTGGTGTCAGAAGGAGAAACTCTATCAACCTGCAGAAATATTGATTTTATCGACTCCAATCCTGGAGTTTCAACAGCTACAGCCGGTGCTCGAGACTTTATTGGGAGGTTTATTGGGAGGTTTATTTCAGTAAGCAAGAAGGCAAACGGTGGCATCAGCTGGGGAGGGCGGCAGAGAAGTGGGACACCGGGGAAAGCCACCGAGGGCATGGAGACCACAGGTACCTGCCCCTCACCAGGACCACTCAGGACCAGCCTTCCCCAGGGAGCTCTGCACACTTTTGGCAGAGTTTTAGAAATCGGATAGGAATTCTCCCAGCATGGGATCGGCTGAGCATTGCAGTCTGCTGGAGGAGCGGGGACTCCATCTCCGTGGGCCAGATGGTTTAGGATCTATTTCTGTATCTAGAACCATGAACAGGCAATTAGTGGGGTTTCCAAATAACCTCAGCAGAACCTGCTGTGCTCCTACAGGTTTTCATGAGCTTTTGCTCTCTCCCCATCAGCATCCACCCTCCTTCTTTGGTCCCCTGCACTACTCCTTTATTTTATGTCTGTCCCCATCCTTCCCAGGCGTGATGCTGAGCCAGGGAGGATGCTGAGCTGGCCAGGCTAATCCCCACAGACAGACAAATACTCGGTAAAGTCCCCGGAGTAGCAGGAATAGGGGTTCCTGTACCTCTAACTCCTAATTAGGGTAAGTGCATTTTCTAAAGAGCAGATTTCAACATGCCATTAAAAAACCCCCAACCATCAAAAGCCAAAACAATGCCCTCGTTCAGAGCTACTAAATCCCGCATGCTTCTGAGACAAGTGAAGTTACCCGCTTGGCATCGCTTGTGCTAAGTTAGGATTCAACCTGAGCTTAAAGCCAGAGTCGACCAAAATAACCAAGTTTGACAAATAACCGCACCTGAAGCCGGATGCAATTTCCACAGGTCCTGCACACGCCTCTGCGCAGCGTTCGGCTGCTGCGGGAGGCCAAATGAATCAGGATCTACAAACTGCTGTGACAAGCATCCTATTTCCACAGCTACCAACCCACATCCTGCCCATGGTAAAAACACAGGTATGTGTGGCCATTCCTCTTCTTTCAGATTCATAACCCACAAATCACATTGGATAATCCACAACAAATTTTGAACTGTTATAGCAAAAGGAAGGATCGCTGCTCACTCAGCTCTAGAGGTCCCATGTTACATTTCCAGTGTGTTATTTAACAAAACACTGGGAGAGGAGGGAAAACCTATGCCGTTGCAGAGACAAGGTGCCTAAACTGGGAAATGCAACACCGCAGCTCTAGCAAGAGACTTGGAAAACATGTTATTCATGCAACACGTGCAGCTAGGTAGAAGGGTGAGGGGAGAGCTGAGGTCATGGGAACACAGCAGCACCCACAGCACTGCTCTCCATCCTCCCCTGCTCCCCTCTCCCCACTTACACAAAATCTCATCAAAGACCATGCTGCCATGACTAATTACAGGTGACGTGGAGTCTCCACGCTGGTTTCTGGTCAGGGAGCATGAACCCGAACCTCTGTCTGAAGCAGCAGGACACATCCCCAAACACCACAGGCACGTCTCACCTGCAACCTCCCTCCTGCTGTGCCTTCATCCCTATGGAGGCTGGTGGAAGAGACTACTGGCAGCTCAGTCCAAAGTGCCACACAGAGCCACGCGCAGCAAGGCAATAGGTGGCTATGCAGGCAGGAGCAGGGAGCCCAGCCTGTGGCACCTGGAGAAGTGGGCATGTAGCTCGAGCTCCCTTTGGCCCCACGACGTTGCAGGCATCGCTCCTGCCCTCAGCTGGGAAGTGAGAAGGAGCTGGAGCCTGACCTGAAGGAACAGAGCAACCTAAAGACACATAGATCTGGTTTCCACATGCAGACGTGAGCTTCCTCTGTGTATTTCTGAGCAAAGGGCTTCTTGCGTTGCCCATGCTTCATGCCAGCTTTAGCGCTGGAGCTGCAGAAGGGCAGGGCAGGAGCAGTCTGCAGCCATCATTAGCATCCGTGGCTTTTGGCTCGGGGTTGGCCCACGCTGAGGCTCGCTCATGCCTAAAGGAAACGAATCTAACGCAAGCCACATCTGAGCTCACCACCTCCAGTGGCACAGGCATGGTGCAAGCCAAGTACATGGAGGAAAACAGCCCTCCGTACCCTGCTGCATCTCAACCAGCACAGCTGGAGGCTTTAGCTCTCTTTTTTTTTTTAATACCTAAGCTGGAAGTTGCAGAACTGTTCTTCCATTTTGCCCACCGCACCGTGCTACTCCTCCTCCTGAAAGGGGAAATGGGGTCTTGTGCTACATCTGCACCCCCCCCGGCCATCCTCACGCTCTGCCCAGGGAGCAGCAGAGCAGGGCTGTGGCACAAACCACCAGCGTGCCAGGGTAATCCTGTTAGCCTCGTTAGGGAGAGGGGCGATCCACAGTGATAATGCTGCAAGATCCCCCTAATCCACCCACCCAGCGCACAGCACAAAGCAGAAGCTCCCGAAGGCCCTGTGCTCCCAGGTAAGCTGCTCTTTGCTGTCATTGGCATTTTTATTCAAGGAGCCAGAGGGGCTTTGGCAGTGGCGGAGCAAATCTGTGGCTCGTCAACCCTTTCCTGGCACTGCCGGTGTCCACAATTCCCTTCTCCACCAGCAGCACCTCCACCCCTGGCATTTGCCTTCATCCTGGAGGGGTGCCCTGCTGTCCTGGGGCCATGCCCCTGCCGCGAAAACACAGCCCTGGGGAAAAGTCCCAGCCCCAGCTGGGGTGGCAGTTTGTTCCTGGAGGCTGCAGGGCTACAAACACACACCTTTCGACCTGCGTGAGCATTGCACGTGCACACCCACACCTGCTTCATGGCTGCCTCTCCCACCTTGAGTAATGCACAACCGGTACCCGGCGTTTCAGGTCAGCACTCAAGGGTGGACGCTCCCCTCTGGGGACATGGCTGCCCCAGCAAAGCACCCTCAGTGCCAGCGAGCCAGGGAGCTGTAGCACCACTTCCCCAGCCACCCTCAGCTCCACAGCCCAGCTGGGTCGTCCTCCCCACAGAGTCACCATCCCAGCGGGCATCCTAGCAGTGGGGCGAGCTCCAGCACAGCTGTCCCTCCAACAGCATCTCTTGCTTCTCCTCCTTCCACCCACCATGGCACAGGAGGAGAAAGGGTCTGCAGAGGGAGCTGGGCGCCGGGCGGCTAGCCGAAGCTGAGCATTTTTCGGCAAACAGAGGCGGCTGTTGAGCACAGCGGCTGCCTGCCCTGCCAGCCCTGACTGCACCAGTGTTCGCTGTGGGGCCGCAGCACAAAGCTCCTCTCTTCTGGGTGAGCACAGAGCTATCTCCAGGGTTACCAGCCTGCTCCGAGGCAGGAGGACTGGAGGGTTCCCCCTCCTTCCCTGCTGCCGGGATGCAAAGCCTTCACCCCCATCAGCAGTTTGAGCTGCATGGCCTGAATCCCCTCGCCATGAGCAAAGGCAGCTGCAAACAGCATCTCCTGCCCAGGCGCTGCTGTCCCAGCCACCAGCTCAGTGCTCGGTGAGGGCCATGTCCCCTTATCACCACTGCCCACAGCAGGAGCCACTGCGCTCATGGGCTGCCTCCTGCCACCATGCAGGACACCCTGTGCTGCTGCCAGCTCTGCTGTCCCCCAGCATGTCCCTTCCAAGGTGGTGGCAATGCCCAGGACCAGCAGCAGCAGCCCTGAGCATCAGCTGTGTGGCACAAGCCACCAGCCACAGATCAACACAAGTCATCCCATCCCTCCAACAGCCACAGCCACAAACCTCCCGTAATGAAGCTGTTGAGGCCTTAGACTCTTGTCCGCATTGGAGGAAGGCTTGCATCGATTTATCCTTTGTGAAAGGTTTCTGAGCTCCTGGAGAAGAAACCACCTCTTCATCCACCATCTGCAGAAAGTTTGACAAGGGCGATTCAAACCCCATGTCCTTCAGCCATCTGAAGCAGGTGCTCTGGCCCCACAGGCATCTCTCACAGGCAGAGAGCCTCCTCACCATTGCGGAGCACCCTGGACCCTTGGTGCAAGAGGAGGCTGCAGGGTTCCCTCCAGGTCATGGCATGGCCTGACGGTCCCCACTGCTGTCTCCAAACCACATGCGATGCTCGCTGCCTTGGCTCATCTCCATGCCTGCAGCAATCCCTGTGCAGGCAGATCTGGCCAGCACCCCACCCTAGAGCTGTGATAACCCACAGGGAGCTGCCACAGGCCCCCCACAGCAACACCACTCCTTGCTGCCAGCCCTCCTGCCGAGGGATGATGACTCTACCAGGGAAATGCAAACCCTGGGAACGGCACGAGAGATCTCAGCCACCAAGTCCTCCCGCAGATGGGAGTTTCTCTGCCTGCAGTCTAGCCTAAATAAAAACAACAAATCACCAAACTGTTTGCTAGCAGCACTCCCCGTGCTGGCCTCAAACTGGCTCCTGGGGGTGCAAGCACAGCATCCCAGTGCAGCTCCCCTGGGAGAAGCGGCTCCCAGCGGTGCGATGACAAGGGTGAGCTCACCAAGGACAGGGCAAGACACACGTTTGCACAAGGGTTGGCTCCAGGGTTTCCCATCGATAGAGGTACGGATGAGAGGAAAGTTACAAAACCCTGCAACAAAACCCCTCCTTAAAGCGTTTGCTGTGCTCCTGTGAGACGGCAGAGCAAGGGCCTCTTGAGAAAGAGGTTTGGAGAAAATTAAACACAGGTAAGGATGAACAAGGGTCTTAATAGTTCATTAAATTCCCAACTTCAATGAACAAGTGAAGCGTCTTCAGAGAGCTGCTCCTGAAGTCAGGCTGGCCCCTGGCTGAGGCCGCAACTCCTCCAGCAACTGCAGCAGCAGCACCGGCTCCTGGTAAAGCTCTCTGAAAAGCTTCTCTTCTTGCCCTTGCTATCTGCTGTTCCTGACCTTTGGGGATGGCACTTTCCAAACCTGGGTCTCTGCTTCATCCTGACAAGAAATGCAATTTCAGTAACAGCAGTTTAGCTCTCAAGGAATGAGACAGGGAAGGTGGCTCCCGCCCAGCTGACCTGGCACAGAATACGGAGGGAAAACCTGGAGTTAATTTGACAGTTATCCCTCCTCTCCCCTCACTGCAAGTCACCCTCTTCACCCAGATCCATCACAGCACTTAAGCACAAGCTTAACTTCCAAGGATTGCATCTGGGTTTATGCTCCGCACGGATTTTATTCTCATCATCTGCTCAGCTGCCGAGGAAGCTCTCCCTGGGTGCACGTGTGGCTGACGCAAGGAAGCAGTGAGAGGTCCCAAGGGTGGACAAAGGGTGGTCCACAGTGCCATGGCTGTCATCTTCTGCGGTTACCACTGTCCCAGAGCTGACCATGGCAGGGTGAGAAGCTACCTCCTGCAGCACTGGTAGGTGCTGGTAGGACTGGTAGGACAAGTCAAGCCGGGGAGATGGGCCCAGGAGCAGCTCCGTACAGCAAAACTCATTCCTCTTCCCTCCTCTCCGTGGTCTTTAGACAAGCACAGAAATGCCATTACAAGAACATTAGCAGCTGCAGGATTAAACACTCTAATGGCAGAAAATGAGAGTGTAAAGACAGCACAGATAACCTTAACTCAGCCCCCTCGCAGGCATGCATTTTGATTGCTGTTTATGTATAACACTTCAGCCCAAAGCTAAATTAGCTTGGGAGTTAACTGCCTCCTGCCCTGCTTGGTGCACGAGGCAAGCTGTGCCACCACATGAAAAGAAATCGTATATTACATGGTTTTTGACCAAGTTATTAAACTACATACCTTAGAGAGACAGAACCTCATCTTATAAAAGTCTAAGTCAATAAAGACACTAGGATCCTCCAACAGCGAAAATAGCAGAAGTGCACAAGAACAAACAAATATTACTTGATGTGCACAAAAGCTGCATGATATTAAATTGAACTATAGAAGAAAATGGTTGTTTTCATAAACACAAATACACCCTCCCCAAGGCTGGTCATCTCCTGATTTACATGCTCAGCTCTGCAACCTCCAAATCCCCTTAACAGGTTGCCTTTAAAAAATGGCTCTGTTTAAAAATGACTTTCATCTGTCTCCTGCCTGCAAGACCCCTGTCCTACCCGGACAGGAGCACCATCTGCGGCTCTGGTGACAAACTAGCCCATTTGGAAGATGATGGAAACCCTTTTTTTTCCTCCTGCCAATTTCCAGAAAAGACCTTTCGCTACCACATCTCATTAAGTCCTTACAAACATGTACCTACTGCTTTGGGGGGTGCCATCAATTGTGGATGCAAAGGAGAGAATTCCGATGGAGAAGTGCCCAATTTATAGATGAGGAAAAAAAAATTCAACGCATTTGCACCTGCTAATCAAGGTAGCTATCCATCTCATTTATGCCACTGCTCTGGCAAGTCTGACAGCACAAAATCAGAGGCTGTTTTTTCCAGCATTTGGCCCTAAGGGACCGATTCTCCAGCAGGTCTCTTAAGCGATGCCCACAGAATGTGCAAGTGAATCAGTTTTGTGCATACAAAGCAGGTAATTGTGCTCACAAATCAGGATTTGCATATGCTGCCGAAAACGGAGACTCTCATAAATGTTACCGGTGCTGGTAAAGGAGGCTAGGGAAAAAGCAGCGCTTCTGGATTTTACACAGAGGTATCCCAGCATGTGGTAGGAGTGGCGGCACTGGTAATATACTCCACATCTGTCCAAATTACAGAGAGCAAGGAGAGTTGAATTCAAGTCCCAGAAGATGAGAAACCTTTCCTGTTCTTCCTTCAAGAAGCACAGTCAGCACCTGCCAAAAGGATGGAATGTTTTGGCTGCACCTCTTCAGCCGAGGACCGCATCCTGACCCCAGAGAGGTACCTGTCCCATCCGATGTGGCAGCGGGGGCATGGCCACTGTGTAATGTCTGCAGGGGGAAGACCCTCAGCAGCATCCATTTATTTATGTATTTGCAGTCACGTCAGACCAACCAGCTTGGCCATTTCCAAGGCAGAGGGGAAGAAGAAAGATGATATTTTGCTCATATGCAGATGTTGGTGCTCCCTCTGAAAAGCTCTGATGAGCTGGTGTTTTGCAATGAAGGTTTGAAATTTGTCAGGGGGCAGCAATCATTTAATTAAAGAGTGAGTCACACACCAAAGACACAAGGGAAGGCAAATTAAGGTCAGGCAAGCAAAATATATTTTGGCATTTCCTAGTGTTTCAGAGCCTCCATTTTCAGTGCAGATTATTATTCATACTGAAGTAGTACTTGGTGGCTGGAGTCATGAGTCAGCACATTGTACAGACAGATCTTATATAAAATTCCAGCCCAAAAGAGGTCTACAGTGCTGGGAAGGGGTAAGAGCTCGAGTCTCACCAGACAGAGCATACGTGACCCGGGAGCCTCTGTCCAAACGTGTGCCTGGAGCCCATGGCACTGCCACTGAGGATGGGTCCTGCCCACAGAGGTCTGCCTACACCTAGGGGCAAGAATGCTTTGGGACAAGGCTGTATCCACGCTGCCACAGAGAGTGGCTCCAAGGGTAAGGCTGAAGTCAGATTAGCTATAAATGTGCTGGAGGACCTCAAAGCTGTCTCTGCTGCTCTTCACAGGGGAAACCTTCAAGGCTTTCATGCTCCAGACAAGACAAACCTCAGTCCATCCTCCTCATGGACCCTTTGCCCAGCCCAAGAAGACAGAAGGCAGGGGAGACCCCCAGCACCCATCACTTGGGACACTCACAGGGGTGATAAAATCCATGACCTGAAAAGGTTGAAATCTAGGCAGAATTTATGTCCCAGAGTAAAACCACAGGCCTGCCTCTCTCATGGTGATAAAAATAAATCACCCTTAAAAATAGAATGACATTAATAAAAATAAATCTAAAAATACATGCAGGGCATCATGGAGTTACGATTTTCTCCCAGCCTGGCATGGAAACTTCTCACCAGCTGGTCAACGGCGACGAATATAAGTGGTGCCTGGGGCTATGTCCTGGGATAGGGTGTCAAATAGGTACTTCCAAAGGCTTAATTTTCAGTGGGTGGTTGCTCAGCTCTTGTGAAGTTTGGACCTCTTAAGGGGGTCCTAGATTTAGGGTCTGAAAATCAGCAGGCCCACCCTCCAGTCCTGCTCTACCTCTATGGATCCAGCTGGCATAGACTGGAGAAAGCTTTTGCTTTATCCGTGTGCAAACTCCCAGGCTGGAGAGAGGGGAAAGAATCCAATCAACAGATTTTTGGGTGAGGAACCTGAAGGTACAGGTCAAGGCTGCTCTGCCCTCACCTCCCATCATGGATACAGCAGGGAGGTTGGGAAGCAGGGACAGAAGCTGCAGAGCAGCTGGCAAGGTTAGGATTCAGCACGGTGCCGGAGCAGAGCACCTCCTGGGCTAACAAGCATCGCTCCCTTCTCTGCAAACACAATGTGACACATCCTGCTCAAGCGTGGGGCATCCAGCGGGAGTGACAAGCTGCTCTGGAGAGCTGGAGATGCAGGGGGAGAAGCAGCTGGGCCAGCTCAGAAAAACAGCCGCTCCTCGCAGTGGAGGCCATGCAAGGATTAAACCCGCCCTGCTTGGTGCCAAGGAGGGCATGGAGCTGGTGAGCAGAGCCACGGGGCTCTTCCAACAGGGAAGTCACAATCTGGCTCCACACAGTCTGTCCGTGATTTCTGCTGGACACAGTTTTTTTTTCCTCTCCTCCTCCCCTGAACCACAGGAGAGCTGAATGCATCCTGTCTCTCCTGCAGAGGTGGCTGCATTCCACCGATGCCTGAAATGATCCTTCTGCTCTGTGGCATCTGGATGAGAAGAGCCTCCTCCTGTACCATCATCTCCATCTGTCAGGGTGGCTGCTGCCATGTCCCAGCCCTCCTTGGGACTGTGGGTGATGCCCAGGGCTCATCTACATGGGGAATTCATCCAGCGTAATTATCCCACTGCAGCGATGCCTGCCAGTGCCTCTGTGCAGACAAGCCTTGAGGAACAGGAGTACTGAAAAAGAACATTGTCTTGACCAGGAAAATGGATTTTTGAGACCAAGTTCAGTATTTGCACCTCAGCGGAGCAGGGAGGGACGAGAACAGGGTCACCCTCGCCAGCCCACAGTGTGTTCACGACCCAGGAAGGTTTCTTCCTCTCAAGATGCCGTGTATTAATGGCACAGTTCATGACAGTAGGAGGCTTAGAAAAAGCCTTCTCCTCTGTGAGCCATCTCTCTTCAGAGCCCCTGGCAAAACCAGAAACCAACATCTCTTGTCGCAGCCACAAGTCTCACACACAAACATAGGTAGCAGAGAAACTCCCATCTTCTCATTTTCCCTCCTTTAGAGAGGTGGGAAGTGGCTCATGCGGAGAGCCGGGGCTAACCTGGGACTGGTACTTCTCTGCAAGGAGACAGGGGGGTTTGCATGCTCTTTAGATGCAGAGCATGCCAGGAGCAACATGGGCACTTCTTTCCACACCACCAAGAAGGCGTCCCACCCGAGGTGAGGCACTGGGCAGCAGGAGCAATGCTCACCACTGCAGAGGGCACAGCATACCCCATGTTACGAAAACCCAGCACAGTCCCCAGGCCACCTTCCTGTGCAAGGTCCTGTCACCTGCACCAGCTGAGGAGATGCCATCTCCTAAGGGCCAGCTGTTGGCTGGGGTCACATACTTATTCCCCACCCATGCAGACATACTGCCTTCATTCACTAGTTGCACGTTTGCTGTTTTCTGGGTTCCTGGCTCACTGCAGACTCCATTCACCATTTTGAATCCCCATCCTTGTGCTCATCTTCTTTACACTTTGCTGATGGGGGTCACCACCGTGTGACCCTGCTGGTATCACTTGGTCCTCCATGCCTAACACTAGGCTAACACAGAGGTGAACTAAGCAGGCATCAAAGTACCCAGAGACAAACCTTCTCCCTCGCATCTCCAAGCTTTGCAAGGTCTTCACTCTTCCCTGGCCTCCCTTACCTGTCTCTTGGTCACACAGTTGTTCACAGGCATCAGTGGTCCTCTGTCCACAGAGGTCTCTCACCCAGGGGGATGTGGCATTGATCTGATAGTACAGGGACAGCTTGGCTGGATTAAGCCAGTCGGAGATGTCCAAGTAGCTCCCCTCACTCACAACGAAGCTGCTGCCTGGAGGGTGGGAAAAAGTGCATTAAGTGAGTGTAAAAATTAAAAAAACAACAACCAACCAACCAACCAAAAAAACAACCAAAAAAACCTCCACAAAAAAAGGTGCGTTTTGACCCAATATCAGAATGCTCTACTCTTCAGGAGCTGCTTTGATGTCAAGATCAGCAAAATAATACCAAGTTCACCAACACTCAGACCCAAAGAACTTCATTTGACCATTCCTCTCCATATGAATGTGCCCCAACGAATGGTCCACCAGCTGGGACACTCCTCTACCAACACTCCCCTACCCCTACTCAGCATCACAAGATACTGGATTCGATTCCCAGGTCGCTGCAGAAATATGGACAAATGCAATTATTCTGATCCGTCAGATCGGAGCATCGCTTCCCCAGCTCATGCAGGTGGTGTCCGCAAGACACCTGGATGCCAGGCTCAGGACACGGATGGGCAGTGGCAACATGGGCTGTTCCCACTTCATTTCTTTAGTTGAAGGTGAGTGAATCAGCCCAACACGCTTCTCCTCATATGAGTGATCTTGTATCAGAGACACTCCCTAACCCTCTCCCTCCTGAGAGTTAGAAGAGAATTCCTGCCAAAAATCTTTTCTTACAAAATTTTATGTTTCTTTATTTTGCGAAATGTATTTTTCCCCACTGGCATCTGGGAATATGCATCATCTAATTAGCCAAATAGATTTTCAGTTCAGCCCAATCATTTCTTTATCTAACATCTGAGGCCCAGTATCGCTTGGGGGATTTTGCAGGCACAGAGGTCCTCATTAACTCTGATCTTCAATTACATTGATTATAAGACTGCCTCCATAATAGTGCTGCACAGATCAGAGGGGAGCCAAAAAACCTCTGCCATTAAGTGGTGTTTTGCAAAAGTTACCAGGGTAAAAGCCTCTGAAAACAGGGGAGAAGAAACCTTCAAAGAGGAGCAGGCAAGGGGGACTGCCAGGTAGCCCAGGAACCCACAGCCATCCTTCCACTAAGCACTAGGACTTGCAAACATGAGCAAAATTTGCAACCACTATCTGAAGATTCAAATCCTTCTTAGCAATCACCCAAGGACAGCAAGTCTACAGATCCAGGGTGTATTTTCATAAAACTTTAGGGCTTGTATCACTTAGTAAAAGACTGGGACATAATTTTTCTATGCACTGCATAAGATCCTAGCTCAATAAAAGCCAAACGATTAAAAAAGTAGGACAAAAAAAACCATAGCAGCAACCACCCCACATGAACCTGCTTGAAAACAAACTCCTGATTTCCTTTTGAAGAGAATCACTGACGCTTTAGCCAGAAGGAGCCCTTCTAAACCTCATCCCATGCCACATTATCCATGCAGAGGATAAAAAAAGCAAAGCTCGAAGTCAAGCATCCCAGTGAGCAACCCCATTTTCAGGCATCCTGAGATCTCAGCACCATACAAATCTGGGCCCTAATTTCACATAAACTCAAATCTTCTACACTTACACTGTTTATACACTACAAACATATTCACAGACGCATCTCTACACTCAAAGCCAATGAAGGCTGCCAAGCTACTGACTGTTCAAACAAATGAAAATTAGACAGCCAGGATCCAGCTGCTCTGGAGACACAGCAAGGCAGGAGCCTGCATCACCAAGGCTCCAGGATACATCTCCATCAGACATACAGCAGCAGTATATTGCCAGGTAAACTCCTCGGCACCAGTGGAAAGCATCGAAACGCTGAGCACAAAGAAGTACCTTACAGCCACGTGATTTCATTTCTAATTATCATTCTTTTCCATGAATATTTAAAGATAGCTTTAAATACCAATGATAACTATTGCTGGTTTATTTTACCAAACAGAAATGCATCGCATCATGAACCCATTGGGAGTGTTTACTATTTATATGTATGTGTCTATGTACTAACCTGTCAATCTTGCTTTTTTCCTTATTTTTGCAGTTCCCTAATAAAGAACGAGGTTTGGGAGGCAAGTACGAACATTTTGAAGCTCAGCTACAGACAACTCCCTCTGCACCCAAAGACTGAAGAGCTAAACCACCAGCTCCCAATTAAATCCCTACTTAACGAACCCCACTTCTAGTTAAAATACAACCAGCCTGAAAGTAACGGAAACAAATCAAATGTAAAATAGTCATATAATTAGTATTCACAAAGACAAAGGTGACTTGAGCTGGCAAAGCATCCTGGCCCAGGAGCTGCTACACAGAGGGGACCCCATGGTTGGGGAGGGCGATGGGGGGGTGACTTCTGGAGCTCCCCACCAGCCCCACGTGCTGAACAACTCCAGGAGAAGGAAGCACATTCATGGCCTTGCTGCCAAATTTTCATCTTCTTTGGATAACCCAGCCTTGTTTGCTGCTGCAAGTATAAAAACCCCAAAACTATCTATTTATGGAAGTACCTCCAAAATCAACACCAAAATGTGACACCTGGACAGGAGCCAATAACTTCTCTTTCAGCAGAAGTTTGGTGTCCATGTAAAACCACAAATTTGGGAAGCTTGAAATAATTTGCAAATTGATCAAGCTTTACTATATTCTGTACAGAGACCTTCCCAAATATAATGCAACTGTAAATTAAATAAAAAAGTCCTGGCATTCTCAAGATGAATTACTTATTTTGATTTTAGTAAGTCTGATTAAGAAATCAATATCAAAAGTTGTTTTTTTTAAAAAAAAAAAAAAAGCAGAAGTGAAAATATTTGAATACAAAATCCTTGAATTCAAATTCAGTCTAAAATGGAGGCTCTTCTACTTCAGTCTAAGAAAAAAAAAAAACAACCTGGGGAAATGAAAGGTTTTAGTTAATTGTAAACACTTTCCTTCCTTCCTAGGAGGAAGGAGGGGACAACTCCAACAAGAAAACTTCTCACATCTTTGAAGCTGAGTGTGTCGCAGCTCAGCTGGGTAAGAGGTGTTCACAGACACTCTCGTCACCTTCACTCACACTGAATATACAAACAAACAAACAACCCAACCTTGACCCCTTTCTAGCTTGCCTGCAAAAAAAAATAACAGGAAAAGGTGTTTTACAAAAACTTTGAAAGCTAAAATTCTGAAGATTTCAAAGCCTTTTCACACAATTTTTCTCTTTATTTTCAAAGAATCTACACATGGTAAACAGTTTTCAAAAGTCACAGTGCACATTTATCAAAACCATCTTGAAAAGCCAGAAAGAGCAGGTTGAGTATCAAATCCTTTTAGAAACTACCAAGAACAAACATTTTCTAAGCAAGAGCCATTTCAAACATCTTTAGCTTGCCAGGAACATCAGCCAGGTTTGTTTTCACCAACATACAGTCTCTCAATGGAGGGAAATCAAGGAGGGAAGGAGGGTGACAAGGAACCCAAGGGGTTCACACCACCAGGGCAGTGGAGGGTAGACCCTGCTCCGAATCACCCTCTGAAAACCTGCCTCAAGGACCTCAGGCCCCACCGAATCGCCCTACACCCACACCCAGCCTACAGTTTGATGCACACCTACAGTTGCTGCCTGTGGACCTTCGGAGTAGATCTCAGCAGAGACACTCTCCAAAGACACCCAGAGAGACTGTCCACCCTGCTATCCTCTACTGCTAATCCCGTCCCCTCCCAGGTGTCCTCCTGGACACGAGTTTTGAGCTTCCCACTTAAAAGTTTGGTGAAATACCCCTTAAATGAAGACATTTAGGCCCCAGGGTAAAGCAACCATCAACCAAACAAGGGAATACAACAACAAAATGGCTGTTCTCCACCCACCACCACCTCCTGCTCCCAGGAACCCCCATTGTAGGATACGTCCCTTGAGTGCTGTTGGCTTTACAAGCCAGTCTACGCGGTAGATCAGCATTGCAATGCCATGAAGAACATCAGTACACGGCTACACAACTACCTCCCGGCTCCATGAGGTCCACCAGCACTTCGGGGGATTGATTTGTTTGGGTTTTAGCATGCATGTGTTTCCCCCCACTTCCTTCTCCAATGCTGATCAAAACCAGATCAGTTAAGGCAGCATCAAAAGATCATATCTCTCATGCTGGGGTCTCCTTCAAAGTTCAGTGGAACTGCTTAAGCCTTGACAAAAGAGGCTTGAAGTTTTGACATTTCAAAAGTAATTTTCCAGAATACAACAGAATAAAACAGCTCAGAAGAGATATCTAACAAAGGAAAAGAACAAAGCGCCCAAAAGGCAGCCAAAAGGGTTTGGCTTTTCCTTTCTCTCTCTCTCTTATTTTCAAGGGAAGAGATCAAAAAATAATTTTTGTGAAGAATTTCTATTTCTTCCTCCCTCTGCTCTTTTTGTCTTCTTTGGTCCATTCACTGTATCTTGGCCAACGAAACTCCCTTTCATCTAAAATTAGTATTTTGTGTTGGAAAGCAATAGGAGGTCATACTACAGGTTGCTATTAATGTAGCCATCCCTATACTATCATACGATTATAATCCTGTTACAGAATTTTTTTTTAAAATGTTAGAGGAAGGATTATCCCTCTTGCTCCATTCTATAGGTACAAAGAATAACCCTGTTTGATTTCTTTAGGGACCTTTTTTTTTTTTCTTGTTAGACTTCAAAGAACATTTCCCAAAGAGACAACTCCTCCCCTATCAGCTCTTTCCATTGATCAGCTCTCGTTCTCCTGTCCTGGTCCCAGGGAATGAAAACTTCTGCTTCTTAAATTTCTTTCAGAAAATGCAGAAGAGCCAACCAGGCATTGGATTTCCAGGACACACATATACTGACCTAAGGAAGCAAACTGGGCTTGGTGCAGGATCCCACAGACTATCGCGGTGCTCAGCTTTACCACCCCTCTCTCCTGCCCAGCACAAAACTTGGTAATTTTGGAATAATTTGAATTCTGTCAAGTCAAACTCTTATTTCTTTATTCTAAATTGAAACCAGGGATAGTATCACACTGGGTTAAAATTCAAGCTATCCACTTCATCTTGTTTTTCAAACAGTTTCTCTCTTGAACAAGATGAAACGCCTGAACAGAAAGTTACGATAGCAAGTTTTTAAAACAACAGAAGCCTATAGACACGCCTTTAATTTAGTCTTCCACCAGCTGAAGTGCATACAGTTTATATGGCACACAGTGCTTGACTCAAGGATGTATTTTCAGCACACGAACCAGTTGCACGGCCCTGGGCTGGCTACTCATGCCAGCACTCCCCAAGACGCTGATGATCAAACCCAGCAACCCCCACCCCTTAGAAACACTGTCAATTCTGCCAGAGCTTTTTCACTCTGGCAAAGCAGAAGCAAATTAGTGATACGAATCTGTATGTAATTACAGCTCAGACTAGAAGCATCTTTCCTGTGGGAGGAGCAGGGTTACATTTTAATTGTTAAATTGCACCTTCTTGATAATTCTGACAGACTCTTTCTTTGGGTTTTCTTGGCAGTCAGTCTTGATTTCGCCAGGGCTGAACTTCTGACAAGCAACGAATGCACGGATTTAACTTTATTCAGCAGATGATGACTTGGCCACCTTTTCCCAAACCCAAGGGAGACGGCATCTTCCCACTCCTGCCTTGTGGTCAAGCTTATGCAGCAATGAGATCTCCCATAGTGTTATTAGACAATATAATTGCGCAAGCATTAGTAACAGCACGTCTCCATCCTCAGTAGGCATCTGGGCTAGCAATGACTGAGATGAAAATTAGACTCCTAAGGAAAAGCTTCTCCTTAATGCTCCGTATCTCCCAACTCCCACGCTCCAGCCTGGGGCTCCTTCTCAGTGAAGTTGTCTAGATATTGGACAAGGGTTTGGGGAAATCCAGACTAAACCTAATCACACCACAAAGTATACGACAGATAAGTTATGATAAGCTTTAAAAAACATAAAGTGTGTGTGTGAATGGAGATTTTTCAGCCAGCACCAAGACCAAATGTCCTCCCAGGATGGCAGAAAAAAAAAAAAAAACAAGAGGTAGCACGTGCAAAGTTAATATGCCACGGGACCAAGGCAAGCTACCACCCACTCACCGAGAGATTGCACATCAGCAATGCTACCTGTTGGGAAAACGATAAAGTAGCACATTCCTAGCTATGCAGCCTCCAAAAATCCTTGCTGCATCATAGCTGCTGCAGGTATCCCATGAATTCTTGTTTGAAAGCAAGCGTGGCCTAAGCCAGTTTCCCAGGACTGACCCACCACCATGCTGCAAGCAGACAGGGTCTCATCCTGCAGATGCAGAAGTCAATGTTTGTTTCTCTCCATCTAGGAAGGGAGCAGGTTAGTTGGTCAAAGACACTGTGCCTTACTGTAGTCTTCCCTCACCATCCCTCCCAAATCAGAGGGTAAATGGCGTTGGTAGAAGCTCAGCAGGTGCTGGATACCACCTCCCCAGTGGTGAGTGCATCCTGCCTCTCTCAGGATGCAACAGCTCCCAGCTCTGAACCAACCCCTGCTGACACCATCCAAATATCAACACAAATCCCTCTGGTTTTGCTCCGATGAATCCTGCAAAAAAGAAAGGAAGAGGCATTTGCCTTCCCTTGCAAACTGAGCTGCCCCAGCAGGCAGGGGTGCTTGCGGCAGGCACACTGCCAGGGGAGCTGGGCTGGCATGGGGAAGAGCCAAGCACAGGATCACAAGCCTGTCAAAGGCACGATAAAAACATGATGTACTTCAGCCTCCGGAATCTTACTAGTTCTTCATGCAAAGAGCATTCACGCCGTAAAACCGTCTTGGAATCCCTTTGATCCATGCTGATACAGTTTATAAATTGATGTTAATATTTAGAGTTCATGTCTGGTAATGCTGCAGCCATTTGCTCACATTTTCTTGCCAACCAAACAGGCGTAGAACAGGATTGAGCTGTAATGCAGACACAGAGGTGACCCGGTGATTAAGAGCTGATGGAATTAAACGCAATCTGTAAAGCTGCCCCCAAACACAGCCACCTTTCCCGAAACATGCGGGGTCTGGGGCAGCCAGACCTACCACCGAGTCTGCAACAAGAGCATTGCTTCTGCCAAAGCCCTGACCCAGGTCTCCGTACAGCAAAACAGGCACCTCTGCAGCAGAACGACTCCAGGGGGAGAAAACAGCATAAGAAAAAGTTATTTTAAGCAAGTAAATTCCCTCTGATGATTTCAGAGGGGGCTGGTGGGACTGGGACCAGCTGGAGAATGTGGGGGACCCCAATGGTAGCATGTCTCTGAAAGCTCGGAGAGATACCTTTGAGATCAGATTCCTTTCTCCACCCTTCTGGTATAAACCTGGGGTGCTTCAGGTGTAAATCAAAGATTGTCTCCAGCTTCTCCTTGCTGTAAAAGGGGATGGGGAGGCAGCCAGTCCCTCACCTCCCGCTGCTCATTTCTCTGCGATCGCATGCGCAGCACGTGCTGAGCACACTCGCGGGCAAGCGCCTGAGGACACGAGCTAATGCCTGGTCACCTCTGAGGGCTGCAGAAGATTGAGCAGGAGATGTCAAAAGCAAACAATTTAAAGCAACATATTTAATTAAAACCAAAATGAGAAGTTGTTGCGAGTCCAACAATTGCAGTCTGCAGAGCTCTGGCAATCTTCGGGGAAAATTAACACAAGCTGCTAATAGCAGCATCCAATTCCACCAGCATCTTGGAGCAAACAGCAGTGGGGGGAAGGTAGGAAATAATCTTCAGATGAAACAATTACCGATCAGCTGCGTGACAATCACAGAACATCATTGTTCAGATGGGCAGATGCAGACACACGAAGCTTAAAAGAGAAAAAAAAAAGAAGCCACAAAGAAGCTTCCTCCAACTCTGCCATCTTGTCAGACACTCAAACCCAAAGCACGGTCTCGAGTGGCAATTCCACCTGCCACTGCTCTCCTGGCTTTGCACGGGGTGGGACTGGGCTTGCTTTCCTCCCCTTGTTGCTTGCAGAGCAGCGTTCATCCTGGGGGAATTCATCCACGTTCGCAGTAGGGCTGAAGCAGAAATGCGGGCAGCTCGGAGCAGAGCCCACCACGAGGACAGTGCCTGCCAAGCAGTGCCTCTGCTCCCAGCCTCCATAAACCGCCCAGTCCACAGTTCGGCAAGGTTACAGATAGAGGGATTACCACATCTCCTCTGGCACACGTCTCAGAAGAGGAGGGGAGGAGGTTGCAAATGCCCCGAGATGTCTTTGAAGTGACAGAAACCTGCTTTATGCCCTTTACTTTATTTCTACTTATAAAATGAAGCCCTACAAGCCCCTAGCTAAATGTAGCTCTTGCTTCCTTCTGTACGCACCGGAGGATCTCACCTACCTCTCCCACTAAAGTATCCAGATACAAACATCCACCCACACCATATATAACTTCTTTGCAGGCTGTAAAAATGGGAAGCTTTAATTGATACTATATTTCAAACTGTTGTGCAGCAAGGACATACTCCAGGCCGAGTCCTCTAGGGTATCTTTCCTCCAGCCCTGCCTTCCCTGCAAGCTGCTCCCATTGCTGTATCTCTACTTTTTGAATGATTACTTACGAGAAAGAAAAAAAAAAAAACAACAAACTATTGAATGTATAGAGCTGAGTGGCTCACATATTCATACGGGGTTTTATTACTCAGATGGAGGAGCTCTCTTTCCTTTCTTCCCCCCTTTGACACTGTTAAAGGGTCCTCTAAAAAATGCTTTGCATTTCCATATCCTCATAAAAGCGACTACGATTCTTTCTATAAATCCGAGCTGTCTCCGAAATCAGAACGATGCCTTCTGCTCAGGGCAGGCAGAGGCTGGCCAAAAACACAATGCCCTGGAGCAGCAGAAGGGAGGAGAGGATGCTCCCAGCATTGTATCCTAAGAGAAGATTTAGAGGCACCAACCCATTTCCCAGAGGCAGGAGGCCCCCAGCCTGCCCCTGCCAGCCATGGCAGCAAAGACCATGGCAGCTTCTGCCAGGCTTTCCTGGATTTGGCTGCCCTGTGAAATGAAGGCAGAGCAGCTGTACAAACCAGGCAATAATTGCTCAGAGGGGAGAGGAGCTGGGCGGGGAACCCCATCAAATGAACAAAAGGAAGAAAACAAACCGAGAGAGAGAAATAAGGGCAATAGAGACAGGCTAGTTATTAATACTGATGCTTGGAATACATTCTACCAGCCTTTGCTGCCAGTTGGCTTCTGGTCCCAGTCCTTCCCCTCCCTGTTCCCATCCTGCAGCTCCAGCGGGCTCAGGAGCTTCTTTCTCTAACGCCGTTGCTCACTGCAGAGAGGGAAAGCTGCTTTCCTCTGAGGCTGGAGACATTTGGTGGGGCTTTTTCCACCCCCCTTCCTTTTCCCAAGTTGGCTTTGGCTCCTGGCGCACTGGAGCTGGCTGGCGTCTATTTAAAGTTTCCTTCAAAGACAAGTTTTCATCTGCTAGGAGAGGGATTTCTTTCAGCCTCTGCCTTTGTTTGGCTTTTCCTGCAGAGGTGTTGGTAGCTGCTCCGCTTTAAGATTTTCCTTGGCTACTGGCATCTATTGAAATACCGCATTTCAAAAAGGAACGAGAGGGCACCCTTCTCTCGCACGGGAACATCTCCTGTGAATGCACCATCCCTGCCTTCTCGCAGAGCCTGCCTTATCATCACACAAAATACAAAAGAGAACAGCTTCAGAAACCAGACTATTTAAGTGCGCGGCAACCTTTACAAGACATGGCACGCACCATGAGGTGCCACGTGAGAGATTGGTTTAAGACTGATCAAAGCTCCCAGCCTTGGCCAGGCCAAAGACATCAGCTCTGCTGTTGCTTCGCTCACGTGGGGATGCCCACGCCAACCCCCTTTTGCACCCAGGCAAAAAGCAGGTTTAAACCCACCTGGGAGATTGCCACGGAGAAGCAAGTCCCCTATTTTCCATCAGCATAAGGTGCCAAGCCTCTGCAAACACAGCCAGACACATTTTCCTGGGTATCATTAAAATTTCCCAACCCGGCTCAGTTCTGCGATGTCTTTAAATGTTTTCTAATATTTTGCTGCCAGTTGGGTGCTGCCGTGGGATTTGTTGTTATTCAAAAAGAAGGGACAACTTTAAGAGCTTTTCTCTTCCCAGGCAAGGGACTCTGCCATTGCATAAAATGATGAGATTTCAGTAAAAGTGATAGCCACTGCAAAATGTCTTGGCTGCTTCTACGTGAAGAATTTGACTGTTGCTCATAAAAAATATTAAAATTTTTTGCAGTTTGTAATTATATTTTACAGTTTCATTACAAAGCTCATTTTAATTCTTTTCCAAACCGTTTTTACCAGTCGTCTTGCCACTTTCTCTTTAGAAAAGTCATTAAGTTGGGACTGGAGATCATCCCATTTCCCCCAGTTTCAAGGATATTAATCTGTTTTATTGGTATTTCATTGTCATTTCCATTCGAGTGTTCTCCATATTTGCATAATTTGCATTGCCACCCCCTTCCCGGTGACAAGCACAGGCTCAGCTTTTCACTTTAATTCTACAGAGTCACATTGCATTTTGTTTTATTTTCTTTTTTGAGGACATGCTGTCTTCCCTGGGCCAAAACTGCAGGCCAGGAGCATGATGCCAAGGTCCTATCTCCATCACTGCCTTCCAGGCTGACCTTCAAGCAAGTACCAACACCAGCTGTGAACTCCTAGCCCAAGTGATGAACTGGCCAGTGCCCATCTCAAAGGGACACAAGTTCGCACTGCAGCAACCTAATTTCCGAAGTGCAAAAAGAGCTTCTCTTGTCCAGCTACTCGGAATAATGATCTGTGAAGAGTTCAGAATATTTATGTGCAGCCTGGACAATCCTTAAACCCTTTTAGAAACAGGTCAAGGCGTAGACAAGTCCCTTGTTTCAAGTTATGCCTTTCTCGTGTCTCCCCTGATGTTCAGTTCCTCCAATCTGAGACCACAATGTAGATGCTCTCCTCCTCTTTCCTTTAAGGACCAAGCTTTGACTGCTGGGATAGCCCACGTACCCAGAGACTGGGTTGTAATTTCCAGAGTCAGCAGCTCAGAAGCATCCTTGGGGATCAGAGCAGAGGCAGCCTCATACACCAGCAAGAGGGCATCAACCTGCTGGCTGCACCCAACACCCATTCCATAAGCATTATTAGGTGTAGGCATAGAAGTGGGGTTAATGCGGCAGCAAGGGTCAGTCGTGGGGCTGGGGAGAGCATGTGCTCTGTTGGTGTTGCAGTGCAGATAACATCCTACAAATGCACATCAAGGCCAAGAAGAAACCACTCTTAGAAGGGCTGAATCCCACTTCAAGCACGCTGGTGAGTCCCTCCCCACCACGGGGGGATGGTTTAAGCCCCTCTCCATCACCCCCTGCTGCTGCCATGCCACCGCACCTCTTCAACCATCTACCTCTCCCCAAAATATTAATCCCACCAAGAGCTGCCCTCCATCCCGGCGCCCAAAGTAGGGGGCTGTACAGGAGCTGGCTGCGCTGGGACACCCCAGCAGCCAGCAATGCACTGACTCCATGCAGCACGTTTCTGGCAGAGAAAAGGTGCCCCCTCCACACGCCCCGAGCAGCGAGACAAGCGCAGGAGTTGAGGAATTGGAACTGACTGAATAATGGGTCCCGTCTGCTGGCAGAAAATGAAATTTGCCCTCGTGTTACTGAAAACTTGCACTCGACGCTCACTGAACATTATAAAGAAAAGGTCAGTGAAACACAACAAATGCAAGGAGCCCAGTTGGAGACAGCAATAAATAGTGACAGCAGCCCTCGTCTAATTTTTCAAAGCATCTCTGCTTTTGCTCAAATCCTAGCAATTTCACTCCGCACTGCTGCAAGGGGCTGGGACAAACAGCTTTGCTGCTGCAGGACAGGAAGACATCTGTCTGTGCAGGCTCTTGGGGCTTGTCAGAGAGTTCAGAGGAAAACAGGAATATCCATCAGACACCATTAGTAACAATAATAATAAGAGACGCAATTGAGATTTCTGCCTCAGGCTCGCAGATGCACTTTGCTCCTCTGGGAAGGGGGATCCCTGCAGCCAAACACAGCTGAGGCAATTCCCATAGAGAGGGACCCCCATGTCCCAAACATACCTGGGGGTTCAAGTCCCCAGAGGGTCTTACCATCTGCGATGAAGTGCTCGGGTACGTGAAGCGTCACCTTGACTGTCAGTGGGCAGGAGAGTTGGGAGCCGCACACCACGGCCAGGACGCAGGAGCTGACCGCGATCAAGGTCAGCGCTGTCTTGTTGACCGGGCTCTTCATCGAACCTGGAAGGCAGAGAGAGGGGTGGGTGGCCAAAAGGCAAAGCTGTACCAAGGGCTTGCTTGGCCTCCCCCCCTTCCCTGTGTGAATGCAGGAGAGCCCCAACCCCGGGGAAGGGCAGGCATTGAAAATAAAGACATCAGCTCAGTAGCACTGGAAGAGCTCCTGAGGTCTGCAGACCCCATCATTCCCATCACACCTTGTTTGGCTGGGATTTTAACATTCGTGTTGTTTCACTCACTGAGTTACATCCATTTTGGGGACTATATTTTCCTAGAGGAGGGAGAAAGCCTGCTTACAAACCTGTACCGACCCTCTCCCTGGGAACCCCCCTTCCCTGGAGCCATTCACCACCCCTGCCAGGCTCCCTGGCAAAGCCGTCATTACTTCTTGTCAGCCTTGATTTATTTGGCAAATCTTGTCAAGTCAAAAAAAAACCCGAAAAACAAACCACAAGTCAAATCTGAGGGCTGCCTGGACCATGGCATCATTTGCTTTTGCTTAACACCAGGAGAAATCTACACCTGTAGATGTTATATAGCACCAATGAGCATTAATTATTTACACAAATACACATAAATATTCAGTCATCACAGGGAGCCTATGCCGAACAACAAAGCGACTTACAGAGCCAGCCACTTTTGACAAGCAGGAAATATTACAAAACAAGTTTTATTTTGTCAGGTGCAGAAGCTTACGGCATCTCCCACAAAGCAGCTCAGTATTTTCCAACACACGGAAGCCAGCCGCCGAAGGAGGGACCCAGCCCACTCAGTCCCCTCACAGCATGTGGGTCACTCTCAGACTACGATCCCTTGTCTCAAAGGCCACGTGCCTGGCATCGGGCTAAGAGGTGCCTGCACCGACGAATAATCCCATGAGATTGGGAGGATGGCTCCGCTCAGACCTGCACACTCGTCCAGGCTTGGCTGGTGGCTTCTATTTTATTTGGAGTTTTTTTTAAGCATTAAGTGAAAGCCAACAAGGAGCTCGAGCATCCGCAGGTCTAGAAAGGCCGGCAGGAGGTACAAACTCACTGGGAAACCCTCATGGAGCAATGTGGCATTAAGATGACTGAACCGCTGTCAACTACAGTTGGGTGGGACAGAGCAAGTCCCAAGCTCTGCAGGGAAGAGGGTGAAGCTGGGCAATACAGAGTCATCGGGAGAGACCCAGCTGTCCCAGGAGATTCAGATGCTCTTGCTGGGTGCATGCCAGGAGCACACGTGTCCAGATGAGACACCCTCCACTGATGGAGGTGACCAGAAGAAACTGTCCCCTGGCCACTGCTACCCCATGAACAAGTCTCCACTGCCCGAGAAGGGAGCAGCCCTGGAGTCTGCATCCCTGGGGCACCACTGGTCCCCTCCCAACCCAGCCTCTCTGGAGCTGGGGGCTGCCCCACTGCTGCTCCAACTGCACCGCATCCCCCACGGCCACTCAGTCCGACACCACACACCAGTGCTCTGCTTTGCTCAAAGCTAACGACAGACGTCTCACGGAGCAGCCAGTTCCCTTCTCCGGTGCTTGCGACGCCACTTAGAACCCACTTGGGGAGTACAGCAACACCAAGGAGAGGACACAGCCTGGCAATTAACTCCAGCCGCCGCACAGTCTATTACAGTGCAGCTGAGGTGACAGAGCTCCCAGCAGACCTGACTATGTCCCTGCTCAGGATTCAGGCAAGGACACTTATTTATTTTTGGAAGCCAATCCAGCCTCTCCTCCCTTGTTCCCCGGCCCTTGCCATCTCATCAGGAAAGTGAGATTTAAAAAGCATCCCTTTAAAAACTGAATGGGAAATACATCCAGCAAGTTAGCACTTGCACACCCTGTAACCTGACCGAAGCCACTGTTAGAGATGCTGGTGCCAGGGCAGAGATCTCATGCTCGGGCTGAGCCCACAGTACGACCTGCGTTTTCCAGGCAGGGCAGCACGCCCCACCAAAGCATCCCCTGTCGCAGCATGGAGCCTGCACAATGGATGCTCCAACCAGCATTTGCAGGACAGGAGAAGTAGCTGATCTGCTGGAAAATACCCCCATCACTGCGACCAACAGGAGAATGCAAACTGATTATTTATGAAGCATCTTTTACTTTCCTTACGCATGCATCATCTAAACAGCCTTCCCACCCCTATTTCACAGCTTTATTGCCAAACTCCTGCGCCCTTCACCTTGCGATCCCCTTTTTTTCTTCCCAATCTTTATTCATATCATCAGCATAAGTTAGCACCTCCTTGGGAGGCAAATTCATCCTCTTGCTGGGCATACTGTGCCTGCCACAAACCCTGCATTCACTTGGAGTTACTACATGAATGCAAAAAAGAAAAAAAGGGGGGGGAGGGGAAAAAAAAAAAAGAAAAAAGCCTCCCATCAGGATAATTGGACACAGCCAAGTATACAATAGACTAAAGAACACTGGATTTTACCATTATAAATCACCTTTCAATCCAGGGTCTTAAAGTGCTTTGCAAACATTAAATCACAAATCCCTTACGAGTTAGATGAGTATTATCCCCTTTTCACAGAGCCTGAATCACAGGTACAATGGCAGCTTTCACCATCCTGCAGCCGGAGTGGAGCTGGAAGAATTAGGATCTGGGAGCTCCCATCCCCATCGGTCCACGTGTCTGTTTCTTTCCCTGTGACTAGAGAAGAGAGGGGCACAGGAGCTTGAAACAGCAAAAAGCCCATTACAGCTCAATGACTTTGAGCTTGGCTGCCCAAGAAAAGGAACAATGTGCTACATGTCTCCTATAACTACCTTCCCTGCTCCTCTGCCTTCCACTCCTGGCTCATTTCCATAACAGCGCTAATTATTGACCTCTAGAACTGCCTGACATTGGCTTTGACCAACTGAACCAAAACAACAGGTCTTCTGCTTGAGCAGAAATTGGATTTCCAGCTCAGCTCTTCGTTGCTTATGGCCAGTTTGCTGCCAGGTTTGATGGGAGGCTGTTGGAAAAGCAGATCCTTCCCTTGTTCTTTAAAGAGAGGGACGTGGCTCCCGTTCTCCATCCCATCGCCTGCGCTTCAGACCACTGATGCTCCAGCAGAAGCACTCCTGTGCTGCATTTAAACACCCATCTGGAGATAAACAGCTTCATGCCAGGCCTCTAAAACCACAAGCAAATGTATTCTTAGCAAGCCACTACTAACCAAACCAACCTCAATGGGTTCACCGAGGCTTGACGCTCCTGTTCAAGAAGTGAGACAAAATGACCCATTCCTTCTTTGGGTGTTCAAACTGGCTCTGTAACTCAGGCAGCACCAGCATAAATCACAATGCTGGAAACAGAAGCTCTACCTGGGTGAAGCCTGCTCTTTCTCTCCTCCCCTTGTTACCTCCAGGCTTCCAGGGAGGTGTTTAAAGTGCAGATTTGCAAACCCAGGCCCACTGGACAGGCTGGTATCAACCTCCTTAACCAAGAAGAGGAAGCCTGGGGGGGAATGCAAGACCTTCATGGATGGCTGATGGGACTCAGGAGCCTCGAGAGCCTCAGCACCCAATGTAAGTCTTTGTTTGGGTCTTGTGGGGTCCAAAAAGCCCAAAAGGAAGGTGGTGACCAGGCATGGTGGAGACCAAACTCACTCCCCAGATTCCTCTGCCCTAATAAATCCTTCATGTATTGAGATGGCCTCTCTATACTTTTAATTCAACATGTTTCTGTTGCGTTTTGGATGGTTGCACCAGAGTGAGCGAGTGCCCGAGCATTCAGCCAGGCTGTTTTAGGGGGAAAGTGATGGCTCATGGCAGCTCCCAAGGGAGGCAGACCCGGGAAGCCTGCACCCAAGGAGCAGGCAGAGCAGCAGGCAGGACGCACAACGAGGATGAAGAATAAGAAGAAAGAAGTTCTACCCAATGGGGAGAAATAACCCTTAGTCTGCAAGAACAAAGGAGGGAGAAGTAGAAAGGCAAGGGAAACTGCTCTGTTTTAGGGCAGAATCATACCTGAGATGCTTCCTGCTAGCGATCCAATTAATGGCAGCTTAATTAGACTGGAAGACAAGAGGAGTAGCCAGGACTGTGGTCAGAGAGACTCCTGCCACCGCCACGTTTCCCACTCAGAATTTTTTCCCCTCCTAAGCACTGGTGCCAATTAGCCCAGCTCTGGCCTCCCAGAAAAGATGCGGGTCCCTCTACAGACAGCTCAGGAACAGCTTGCAAAGCACCACATTCCTCTGAAGATTTTGCACCTGCTGCAAGATGAAGATAAATTCAAAGCCGCTGGTGTAAACACTCTGCAAACAGCCCCTCCAAATGCACCGTGTCTCCTTTGAAATATCATTTCCTCGTGCAGTTAATTACTTGCTGCTTTGTACACTTTCCCTTGCCTGCCTAAAGAACAAGGGGGGAAAAAAAACCAACAAAACTCTGAGCTCATTTCTTTTTAATATTGGCAGTGCTACCTAAATTTAAGGGGAAAAAAAAAAAATGCATGTTCAGAACACGTATGGATTTACGAGCAATACAAATATCCCGCGCTCTTGGTAATATGATGTTTCTAAATCAGGCTCATAAATACATGCTTGGGAGACTAGTCTATAAAAAAATAAACTTTAATTACCCCATCTTTATCAGCACACAGCCCATGGTGTTAGCCATATGTGGGTGTTAAACGCCAAGTGCTTTGCAATCTTCACCGCCCCCCCGGAGATAATAGCATAATACAGAATGTTTCATGGCTACTCGGATATTAAAATGTATTTCTACCACCCGAGGAAGACAGGGATGGGGAGACCAAGCAGGAGAACAGTGAGTGCCTGAACTGCTTAGCAACACGTGGCACAGCCGCCAGCGCCTGGCCGCCGTGCCGTGCCGCATGCAGAAGTGTCCAGCGCGGGGTGAGCAGCTCCTCCAGCACCCTTGGGGTGCAGCGAGCCCACTGCAGCCCATCTCGCATCCTCGGCATCCCCACACTGCTCCCAATGCACGCCGCTGTTGCTGGCATGTCAGAGGAGTTGGGCACTCCTAATGATCCTTCTTTATGTTCCAGCAGAGGCTCATTAATACGGTACAACAGCGTTTCCAGGACACCCTCACACACACAAACATCTCAAGGTGTTTTACAAGCAGGAGATCATGTCGAATCAAATCAAATGCCAATTAAGATGAGCAGCAGCGTTGGCAGGCATCTCTTGGCACAGAGCACCCCCTTGCCAGGGAGCAGCGCTGCCCATCTCCCCTCCCTGCCCTGCACCTCTGCCCCTCGCCACAGCCTCCCCACCCCTTCCACGCCAGGATGGTCCCTCTTCCTCCAGCACACCAGACACATGGGCTACGACAGGATGGGACATCCTCCTTCCAGCCAGACACAGCTCTCCTGCACCATGGTCCCCACACCAAGCCTTCATGGACCACTCTGCCCCAGAGCCACTTCTCTCAGAAGGGGATGGATGTTGATGCAACAAACCCCCCAGGCAGAATCTGAGCAGCCGGGTGAGAACACAAGCAGGTATTTCACTGCATATCCTCTCTACAATGCCTGGCCTCAGCTTCTCCTTGAGCTGGCACCTTCTCCATGGACAAATCCTGAGTGAAGGTGCTCACATCTATGGTCTGGATCTGGGTCAGGGTTTGGGCACGGGGCTGTCTCTCATCCCCAGAGCCAGCAGGATGGGGATCAGCCCCAAAGTGGTGGCTTTGCTCCCCATGTGCCAGGGGAGACCACCAGGGAGACCCTCCTCACCTCCAAGAAGGCAGAGAGGGTGCACACAAGAAGGGATAGGGGGGAAGCAGGGAGGAAAGACAGCTGTATAGTGCAGCAGAAGGGTGAGATTCTGGATTTATAGAGGATTTGATCTTGCCAGTATCAGATTAATGCTATTAACATTTATGAATTACCCACTAGCAATTAGCCGAGACATCCTCCCATACAGCAGAGACGGCTGCAGAAAAGGCAGCCCTAGGGCATGGGTCAGGGAGAGGAGGATGCTGAGGGGTGGCACGGCCACCGTGGGGAGATCGGGGTTGGGCTGCAAGACCCAGGGGCGAGGTCAAGGGTTTGGGGGCTGAGTTCTGGTGTGCACCACAGCCTGCACCGCTCGCCCCAGTGAGCTCTCGCACTCCCCCAGCAGCCTGAGCCTCGGCTCTTTACGCACTCCTGGAGTTTTAATGCCTCGTGTACTGAATAAATGTATTTATGTCCTATTTATACAGTTGCCAATGGTGCTCCCCCTTTGCTCTAAAACAGCGTGCCTGCAGCTCGCAGGGAGAAGCCACCAGCAAATTTCAGTCAGGAGGAGGAGGAGGACGAGGGGGGGAATCAGAGGGAAAGGAAAAGACCTGAAGGCTGGGCGAGGAAGGGGCAGCGGAAGGGAGAGGGGAAATGGAGATGACCGAGGTGGCACAGGTTGAGATGCTGGTCTTTGCTGACCCACCAGCTCCATCACTACCAGGGTCATCACCTCCAGCCCCATCACCACCACCAGCCCCGGTCACCACCACCAGGCACAGTCTCCTGCCCGCATGTCTTAGACCTCCCCTGGCACAGCAAAGGGGGAAGAATTTGTGCAAACCTAATTTGGTCTCCTGGCACTGTTACATTTTTTGCATTTCTCTGGGCATGGACAATTAAAATCAATGAAGTCAGTTTTGCTTTCATGTTCTCAGTGCTGAATCGGTTGAGATAAAATCACATTAAAGAAACAGTTACATATTTAAAAGCAGAGATTGCCTGCACTGGAATTTTCTTTCACGCAAATCAATAGAAACACTTCTCCTGGAATTAAGGCCTGATCTTTTTTTGTTTTAAACTCAAAATGAGTCCCAATTTTACAATATATAAACACAAAGGCAAATCTGAGTGGAAGGCTTCATTTTAAGGAGGAGGAAAAGCAATTTTCAATACAGTGTAACGAAAACATTATTCCTACAGGAAAAAAGAGGGGGAAAAAAAGTAATCATTATCTATGAAATAGCTCGTGTTGAGTCACAGCCCAGGGAGGATTGCACTCAGCGAGCGAAGGACTGGTCAGACAGCTGAATTGATTTTGGAGACCAAGAGGGAGCCGTGAGGGAGGCCAGGCTGCCGTAGAGGGCTCAGGACCCAGCAGGAGATGACCCAGCACCTGGCAAGCTGCCCATTGCTGCTGGACCTCCACTGCGCTGTCCACCCCTGTCCCCTCTCCCATCAAAACCCCTCAGGCAGAGCCAGGCTGCTGCCTGGGATCTGGGAATTGGGCTGGGATCTCCAAAGCCAGACATGCAAACAAACAAAACAAAACAAAACAATCAAACCAAAAAAACCAAACTAACACATCTTTCCCCTCCCTCCGTTATTTTTGGAATAGACGCAAAATGGCCCAGCAAGGTGCGACTAAAAATCTCTGCTCTGCAACAGCTCCCCAGGGCTGGGGCACATCCCCTCTGTGCCTCAGTTTCCCCTGCAGCCAAGCGGCACACAAGGGCAAGCTTCACCAGCGCAGCGTGACGTCCACCACCCTCTGCCTCCTCCCACTCCTCCCCCTGCTCCAGCCAGGAGAGAAATCCATTGCGTCACATGCGCGCCGAGCATCGGTGCCGAAACGCGTCTTTATTTTCCAGCCCGCGCTAACCCTCGCCCTCCTCCTGCCTGCATCCAGCACCGTGTTTATGTTCTGCTTCCTGGGAAACAAGAGACTCGTTACCATGCGGAGGGCGACAGCAGAGCGATTAGTGAAATTTGTTACCCACATGCTCTGAACAAAATTAAATTAAAAGTGCTGCTTTGCTGTCAAGATAAGGGCCAAGCCGGAGAGATAATTTTTCACTCTCAAACACTCAATTACTCGCTGAGGCTGTATCAGATACAATCAAAAAATAAATAAATAAATAGAAAGACCCACACTGCCTCCAGGAACAGATGTAAAAGCCGTTATCTCTAGCGCAGTCTGGGGAAGTTAAAGAGCCTGCGGCTGCCACGGCACCACGACCGTTTTAATTGCAGACCCCTCTGCTCCCCAGCTCATGCTCTGCAACCAGCTTCACGCAGCAACCCCTCTCCCCAAAACCTCAGTACCCCACGCAAGTGCCCAGGCACGGGCAGGAGCATGTGTGCATCCCCCATACCTACAGCCACCGGGGATTTATGGGACTAAAGAGGCTGCTGGAGCAACCCCAGCCCAGCTTCGCTGCACAGATTGAGTCTAACAGGGACAGAGAGGGGCACTGGGTAGGTTTCATTTGCCTGCTTGCTCCACGAGCCAAGTAAGCCATCAGGCAAAAGCACCACGCTTGTTTGCTCACTGGAAAAACAGCATCCGTGACAGAGCTTTTGAGAGCCGAGAAGGGCTGGAAAGTTACAGTGTCCCTGATCAGCACCACCGCCCTGGGGCACCGCAGGGGTGGATGTTCCCCAGTACTCTGGGAGGTAAAGGCGAGACTTGTGTCACGAAGGTATGTCATCCCCAGAGATTTGGGGTTGTCCAGGTTGCATGGGACACCAGTTGTCCCCTCTGGGGGGGCCCTCTCAGAGAGCAGCTCAGCTTCATGTGCCATGAACCAGCCAGCTGTGTGCCAGACACCAGCACTGACCTGTCCATCTGTCCCTGCAGCGAGTGGCTGTGTGTCCCTTTCCCAGGGAAGCCCCCCCTGCAGCTTCGCAGGGGCTGGGGCATGGCTGGACGGGCAGCAACTGAGCCGGCATGGGGTTGCCAGCACCGGCAGGGAGGGAGAAGGCTCCCTGAGCACAGACAGTACAAGGCACGGACAGACCCATTACTCCCTCTTGCTACTGTAAGCAACCCAAACCAACATGTTTGCTTTATCACCTTTTGTCTCCCATTTGATTCCTGACAGTGTCTTCCCCAGTCTGACGGCTGCTGCCATGGCGAGCCAAAGCTGGTGCAGACCTGGGGGGGCGATGCCCCGAGGACCACAGCAGAGATGGGCAGATGCGCTGCCTGCGGTGTTTGCTCAGCCCCGGTGGGGCTGGGGGCACTGGCAGAGCACAGAGAACAGGACCCAAATTTCATCCTGCATTTCGTTTAGTTCCCCATGAAATAATAAGTGTCTGCTGCCTCCAGAGACAGGAGAGGATCAAAGCGAAGCTTCCTCATATGTAACAGACTCCGAATACCTAATATTCCCTTATAAAAGGCCTTGTTTTAAACACCAAATACAGAGGCAGATCAAAGCTCAGCTTCTCATTTCTCTAACAGCCCTCAGAAGACTTCACCAGCCAGCAAGGCACACACATGCACGCACACACACGCGGCTGACACCAATCCAAGGTACATAATTGGACTCTGCTAATTTGTCTAAACTATCACCGCGTGTTATGGAAACAGACTGGTGCCTTGTTCATGGAGACCTCAGCCGAGGAGCATCCCAAAACCATGTCCTCCCTTCTCTGGGGTGTCAGGGAGCTCTCCTAGGACAGAAACAGGTTGCTGGGACAGGAAGGTACCACCTGGCTGCAAGCAGTGTATGAAAACAGGGTGGGATATTTCCCCCCCTCCTCCTTTAAGAGGCTGCAATAGAGACGATGCCAAGAGGGATGAAGCAATCCCAGACCCAAGTGTGGAAGAACAGGCTCAGGGTGGTCCGGCTCAGGGTGAAGCAGATGCTAGAGCCCTGCTTGAAGAGCAGCAGCCAGCTGAGGACATTCGATGAGAGATCCCAGCTGGGTCACTGTGCTGGGCGCCCTCCAGCACATCTCAACCATCATGGTATCAACAGCATTGCTTCGTGATTGCACCCAGTGCTCTGCCTTGTATTTAAGTTTCCAGCAACTCTCTGTACCTGACCTTTCTGCTTGATGGGGGGGAGTGAGATCAGCACAAGCCCCAGTCCCAGGGGCTCACCAGCAGCCACGGTGGCTCCCGGCAGGTCCCAGGGGCTCAGACAACAGCTGGGCTGCAGGAGCAGCCAGAGGCTCTCTAGGTCTCCAAGATGAATGGGGTCAGGATGCTCAGCCCCTCACAGGATCTCCATACAACACTGTCACCTTCCCTGCCTCAGTTTCCCCTAACCCAAGAAGCTGCACAGCATCTGCCCTGCAGACCCAATACGATGCTGATTTACTCTTCATTTATCCCTTAGAAACCTTCTCCTAGAAGGGGCTTTAAAAGAGCAGGAACGTTTCTGAGTTACAGAGCAGCTGCTCCAGGGCCTGAGGAAGCAGACGGAGGGGGGAGAGGCTCGCTCACGCCTCCCCCCGCGCCGGTGGGGCTCGTTAGACTCAGCAAGTCCTTGACGAGCTGCGCAGCGCAGAGTGCAGGGGCCAGCCCACCGCTGCAGGGAGCCTGGTACGGCCTTGGAGTTGCTTCCTATTCCTAGCAATACGATGCTGCTTCTTTTCTCCCCCCCCATCTTTCTCTCTGTTTTAATAGCCATCGGGCAGGCACTGCATGCGATCTGGGGAGCTTGAGGCTGCAAAGTCAGACCTGGTGCTGAATATATTTTGCTGGGCAGGAGACAAGGACCACTCTGGAGCAAGAGGGATGGAGCAGGAGCAATGCACCACGCAAGGCAAGGTTTGCACACAGGGCTCTGCCTTCCTGTTTTGGGTTTTTTTTGCTACTAATGTTTTCCTCTTGAACTCAGAGGAGGACCTGACTGAACACATCCCACAGAGAAGAGAGGAACTGAGTAAGTATCAAAGCTTGATGTCACCCATGATGGGCAGCTGGGGATGTGGATTAGCATCTCTACAACACTGGCAGGTTCTCTCTTGTGGAGATGTCAGTGCTGGTGAAAGGTGTGATGACTGACAGCCCTGGAGACAAGAGCCATCCATGCACCACAGCCAGCACGCGGGGAGCTTCCCACACTTCCCAATTCTCCCAGGGGAGTGGAAAAGGGGAGAGCCAGCCCCCCCAGCAAGCAGAGCCCTGAAGTGCACAAATCTGTTGCAAACAGGTTGCAAGAAAACCTCATTTCCGGAAAATCGCACGGAGTCAGTAATGACAGTCAGCAGAAAAGAGCAAACCAGCTATCTCCAGCCCCAGCTGAGGGTCCCTTCAGCATCCAAGCACGGAGCTCCACATCACCTGATAGCCTTTCTCAGGACTTGTTTTACTTGCAAAAGTAGGACGTGAAGTCCAAATTCCAGCTTCCTTGGGACTGCACACAAGCCCTGCTGCCAGCACTGCCATCCAGGGTCACACTGATCCATCAAAAAGAAGCAGAAGGTGGAGAGCTGGCATGGACACAGGGCTGTGGTGAAGAAAAGGAATGCCTTGCTAAAGACAGGTATGAACAGTGAACTTCTTGGCATGAGCCAGCTCCCCAGAGACACCAGTGACCAGCATTGCCTCTCCCAGCTCAAATCCCAGAGATGGGGCTGAGCCCAACAGCAGACAAGGACAAAGACTCCACGAGAAAGTCTCTTCGCATTATTTCTTACACTCTCCTCCCCTCTAACTTCTCTGGAGACTTTCCAAAGACAGAGAAACATAAGTGTAAGGGGATCCCACAGACCTAGAAACTGGGAAGATGCATGGCACGGCGTGCTAGGACCACAGAAGGTGATGCCTCGGCTGTCCCTGCCTCTGCGCCCAGATGGATCAGATTTACTTCTCTGTGTGTTCCGGCACTGAAAACCAGATATCAACAAGTCTGCTGCTCCTGGGCTACCAGAACAAGCTCTCCCTTGCTCAATATTTACCTATGGGAATGTCCCGCTAATTTACTTCAACAAGGCACTATGAAACCTGCAGTTTTTCTTCTACAGGAGACAAACAAAGACCACGACCACTTAACCAGCTGAATTCAACAAAGCTCGAAGCAAAAGTGAACCTATGCGCCACCTAAGTGGAAACATCCCATCGCATCGGCTGGGATCAGTGCCTTGATGGTATCAGCAATTAGCCTCAATCCTGCAAAACCTAATCCAAGGAGAGAAACCCCGAGGAATCTCTCTCCTTGGACCTGATAACTGTCTCACAGCACCTGCAATGACAGGCAACCACGGCGAAATCGATACAGGAACATCATTGTAAGAATTAACCGTACCTGACGATGCATCCTTCTCTATTAGAGTTATGATCTCATCCAATTATGGATCTTTGCTGAACTGGTAATTATGAGTTTGGTACTGTGACTTCCCACTAAGCTATTGCTTTCCTTCCACGAGGGAGAGAAGAGTCAATGAAAGTAAAATGGAAAATTCCTTTCAAGGACGCAGCGATGGCAAAATTTAGCTAGACAGGAGGAGAAATACAACAGGGACTTTATGCAAGACAATTCCCTTGGTTAGCCACCACCGAACACGAACAAACCAGGTTCTCACAGCATCACTCAAACGCTAGCATAGATCTAACAGCCAGCTCTGTGCAACCGTGCGAGGCAGCTCTTCCTCCTGAATTCCCTTCAAACCCAGCCACCAAAGCAGCTCAGGTGAACAACAGCTTATTCAAAGAAAAATAAAGGAATTCATCCTATTTATCTATTCCTTTATATTTGCCCTACAACAAAGCTTAAACAAACAACCCAAAGCCAACATATGTGTCAATAAGAGTATCTTTGTACCCAGCATACATCACGAGTGTGTTTTGAGAGACTGACAGAGCACTTGACCTCACTGGGAATGCCGTCAAGGCAGCGGGAAAGCAAAGATTTATCTACTTTTCATTAAAACACTGTTTTCCACACCTTGTTCACATACCGTCTCCCCCTTCCCTTGTGGTAGCTGAAAAAAACCGCAAACCTTCAGCGACTTTTCCAAAGTACCCAAGGAGACTTTCACCCAGCCCAGTATTTCAGAATAAGTTATTGAAAAAACTACTTCAGCATTTGGGAAATTTTCCCCCCATGCCACTGATTTTTTCAGAACCATTTCTTTTGTCCCTGTTTGCAACACAGCCAATTTCTTCCTTTTCTTGCAAATCATTTTACCCATAATGCAGCTATGTTCATACTGCAACAGGTAACTTTAACTCACAAATTCTCTCCCTACTTTTCATCTAAAGCTCATTTTAAACTCAGTGAGAATTTCTCGTGCTTCTAAAACACATAGAAAAGAAAAAAAAATTTTGAATGCCCTCCCTTTCAGCAGGAACAAATGCAATACACCCCTGTGCATGCGTGTGTTTGTATCCATGTGCAATCATCAAGCTGATCAGAGGTGTTGAGGTAATTTCACATTCAAATAAACACATTGCAAGCATTTATCAGAATACCTAATCATTGAAACAAATGGGGCTGCGTTTGCTGTGGTGGGCGCAGGCATCTATCTGACGTGCTGTGCTCTGCCGATGCCCAGCTTAATACAGAAAACAAATGAAGGGAGAAGACCCACTGTGCAATTTTGAAATTGCTTCCCAAAGTAGTTATTTCCTGACAGTGATTCTTCAAATGCAGCAGCAGCAAGGCTCACCCTGTCCTCTGCCAAAGAGCTTGGTCCGAGGGTCCTGAACAAAAATGATCCAATGTGATGTGACTGGAAGAAACGTGGACACTAATTTCAAACTGCGAATGATATTTCAGTTTCTCAGCTCCTCTAACTCATGAAAAAGCCTGAAGGGACTCCAGTCTACAAATCCCTGCCCCAGCCCTCATTTTGAATTTGTTCCTTTTAATTGCCTTTGTGCTGAGAGGAAGGCTGGGAAATTTCTGTTCGACGGATGCTTTGCATGGGAAATAAAGGGCAGAAAAGAGGAGTCTGGAGCAAGGAACTGCCAAGGTGACCATCCCCAACAGCCGCACTGGCAGCAGGACGATGACGGACACAGTCACCACGCACCACTGCAGCTTTGGGGAAGTGCCAGGGTGTGTGTAACGTAACTGATACTAGAAGTCATCAAAGAAACCCAGAACCTCAACAACATCACCGGGAAATGCTATTTATGGTTCCTGCATGGTGCTGCATCATGCGAACAGCACACCTCAGGATGTCCTTACCACTACAGACTAGTATTGCGGTCCTTACCTAGACTCATGCAGTATCAGACAGCATCGCCCATGGAAACAGTCAAGGTGCTCCACCATTTTTTTCCTCTTACACCCATGCACATCACCGGTGCCTATGTCATTTTGTACCTTTGCTTCGTCTCCGGCTCCGATACTGCTCAGTGTAGAAGGTTAGCTGGGTTTCATCATCCGCCTCTGAGCCAGAGTTTCCTTTGGCACGTCCAAACCCGATCCCACCTGCAAGCAATAGAGAGGAAAAAATCAGCCCTGTCAGCTAGGATGCACGGCAGCAGGGGGGAGCTGGGAGCTCCTTGGCAGAGCTGCTGGATTTGGCCGGCATCCACCGTTCCCTGCCCAGGTGCTCTGCTTGGGGTCACCAGAAGCGACCAGGGACTTTTAACACTCATGATTTTGCTGGTTCCTTATTGCCCTCATCAAGAATCAAGACCCCACAGTGCCAACTGCGATGCTTTCTACCCCCAGAAAAGTATTTTACAAATTCATTGCAATGTATTTACAAAGAAAACCTTGGAACATAGAAGCTGCTCTCCCCAAGGACAGCCACACGGTGAAGTACAGTAAACTTTAGGTGCTTGCCTCAAAGCAAACACAGCTGAGACAAGAAGCATGGGGGGAATACAGCCCTCAGGGGGCACTCAGGACCCCGCTGCATGGCAAGGGTCCCATTTCACTCCCTCAGCACCCACTTTGGCCCATCTGCTCCACCAGCTAGTCATGATGGCCAGCAGCACGTGTCCCTGCAGTGGCCAGCACCAACAGCTGTGGCAAGGCGCAGGGCTGGTTCATGGTTTACCCAGCATCTCCCTCCTGGAGCAGGGAGCCGGAGGGGGATGCTGGAGGAGCCTGGCTTGCTTCAGCTGCCAGACCCACCAAGGACTGACGGATGCTTAAAAGGCAACAGAGACTCTAACTGGCAGAAATCCTTCAATACTTGCAGAGTTTAAAGCAAAGAGGCCTCTGGGGGTTGACAGTGGCCCTTTAAACTGCCATTAAAATATTTTACTGTTTTTAAAAAATCCTTTATTCTAGGCAGAAGCACAATTTCCCCACTTCTTGGCAGGAGAACAGAAAACGAGCAGTACCTTCTGCCCTCTGAAATCCTTAATCACCGTGATGAGAGGTGGCTGGCAGGAGCTGGAGGGACGCCGGGAGCTCCGCACGTGGCTCCCGCTCCGTCCATGCCCCAACCTGGCTGTGCAGTGCCCTCGTGGGGGGGGGGGGTCTCAACAGGGAGGGGGTTAGGAAGAAGCTCCACCAGCTCCTTTCCTCCTGAAAGCAGCAGGAGGGGTCAGTGCTTGCACACAGCAGCATTTAATGCTTGAACATGGGGTCTGGGGAGTTTACAGACTTGCACCCCAAACCATAACCCACCATCAGCCCCTCTTTAGACCCCGTATCACAGCGAACATCCAATGTCATGATGCACCCAGGGACTGGGGATTTGAAGGGCACAGCAGAGTGGTAAAACCAATAAGGCTTATTCGCATCAGCAAGGAAAATCTTAATTAACCTCGGCTTCTAATGCAGGCCCTTGGGCCACCGGCCAGGACTGCAGCTCTGCTGCACGTCCCCTTCTCCTCCTGAGCAGGGACTGCCCTGGGCTCTTCTGCTGCCAGTGGTGCCCAGGGCTGGGTGACAGACACCAGCTATGGGAGGGTTTTCACTCCAGAGCTCAGCAGAGCCATCTCCTCTGCCCAGGAGAAGGACCTGGATGCTGCCTGCGCAGGCAGGACATGGCACGTCCCTCTGCCACCTTCCCATGAGCCAGACTTGGTCCCTTTTGTGCAAGCAGATAGCCAGGGGCAGGCAGAGGCAGTGATCTCCAGTGCTCGCTCCGCTCTCGCACCCCGCCGAGGTCACCAGGCAGCCTGTGCAGGCAGCGGGCAGCCGGTGCAGGCAGCAGCCGCTCCAGGCAGCAGCCGCTCCATCAGCCACTGTCCCAGCCCCCTCCGGCCGCTCTGCGTTTGTTTGCCGGCTGCGTCTCCATGATGGATGGCGCTGACATGTTAAATTACTCAGGCTGGATGTCTTCGGAGAGCTGGTGACAGCGATATTGCATTTTCTGATTACCCAGCACTGCGCAGGATGTATAAATACAGAAGTCGGGAGACCCAGCACAGGTCCCCAGCCCGCAGAGGAAACGTCTCCTCTGACCCAACACGTGGTGGCAGAGGTCAGCCTGGAAACACGAGCCCAGGGCAGAGAAATGGCTGCAAAGGCTGCACTTTTGCCCCTTCACGCTATCAAGTATGCTGGAATACATCTTGGCGGTGGTTTTGGGGGTCCCGGAGCCCAGTCAAGGCAGCCTGTAGGATGCAGGAGCACTGATCCTCAACTGATCCCACTGTTAACCTGGTTTCATGTTTAACTGGCCCCAAATTCTTGCTGAAGCATTCTAGTGAGATGGTCATGCTTGGGGCAATACCTCTTGCACCAGCTCCACTGGCCAGCCTCGGTGGCAGGCTGCTCACCAGGGTACAGGGCTGAGGAAGCTCGTGGCAGAGCCGAGGATGCTCACAGCAGAGAGCACCCACGTGCAGCTGCTGATGGGGATGTACAGGGAAAGCACCCAATTAGAGCTAAGCAGCCCTGCCTGGTCAGCACTCCTCTTTAAAAAGAGAGAGAGAAACACCAAGCAACAGAAGAAAGATCCTAATCACCACAACCAATTACAAAGCAGAATAAGATGCTTAAAAAGAGAGAGGACAGGGAAACCGCAACTTCGCAGCGCCAGGTACCCGTAACACACCGGTAACTCTCCACAGCAGCTCCCCAAGGAGCTACACCCCCTTTACAACCAGTTTACTCCTACCATTTTGATTTAAGAAAAAACAAAGCTCCCCCTCCTTGCCCACACCCCTGCCTCTTGCCCCACCACAGGTCCCCCAGGCGGTGGGGCAGGAGGCAGGGGTGCGGGCAAGGAGGGGGAGCTCAAGGAAGATGCTCTCGCCTCTAATCCTGTTTGCAGATTTACAAGCCCGTTAATCCGTTCAAACAGATCGCAGCTCAGCCACGCGCCGGGGCAGGGCACCCGTTTTGAGCCCGACATTAATTTGGCGCGGTGCCAAGGCAAACACCTCTCGTTATGATGTAATTAAAGACAGTAGCGTTAACACTAAATATGGACTACAGAAATAAAATGTGGGAATTAGAGGCTCTGTTACCCCCAAAGACTTTTCTTTAGCCAAAACCATGTGTATTTTTTAAAGGTGCATTTCTGTCATTAAAAAAAAAAAAAAGCAAACCTGACATTTTAAATCTCTTCCCCAAAGCCAGGAGGTTACAGAGCATCTCAGGGAAGCAAAATGGATGCAAAACAAATTAAAACCAAGTTAAAATAAAGAAATAAGTAATGGGAGCTCTTTGGATAACTCCTGTCTGAGGCCAGGTTGACCTCAAATACTTAATTCTTCCAAGCCAGATGTTATAACAGAAGTGGGAACTCGTATTTGTCCCCAGCTGTGTCACCCTGGGTGACACCTGTGTCCGTGTGTCCCCTTGCCTGCAGCCACAGCCCCACTGCCAATGCAAAAGAATTTTCTGCATCCTTCTCCTCCAGAAAAAGGGCCAAACCCTACACACCACAGCATTCAAGACCCACAACCTCCCTGCTCAACTGTGTTCAGTTCACTCCACCTCCACACTCACTTGGCCCGTGCAATGCAGTCTCCCGGGTGTTCAACAAGCCCCTCTGCTCCCAGGCTTCCCAGTAAACACCAGCTGATGAGTCCCCCTCCCCTTCTCCCCAGCACTGCAGCGAGGTCTGTGCACCGAGGGCTGGCAGGGTGATGTGGAGCCATACAATTAGCTAAGTAGAAATTTTCAGTTTAATTAATTTACCCCCCAAAAGCACACCAGTCAACTGAAAAAACAAATGTGGGCAGAGAAAGGTAAATTAGATGCCTTTTTAGGGAGAAGAAAAAAAAGCGCAAACATTTTCTTTTGAAATTTATCCAGTCAACACAAAAAAAAGATAAAGAAAAAAAGCCCTTTAAAAAATGAAGCGCTCTGCTCTGGCTTGTCATTGCAGCAGGGGTACACACGCATGCACACTGGTTTCAGCTGATGAAAATTCTTCCTTCTCATCGATCTTCCCTTTTCTTTCTGCCTATGCCCAAAAAACCCACACCGGGGCGGGCGGTGCAACAACCAGGTGACAGCCCCATGGCTTCCACCACAGAAAACTGGGATCACACTGATCCCAGATGGCTGCCTTTGCACAGCTGTGAAGGATTTTATTTTCACTAAGGACCAGCTCATGGAGCTGAACATGATGCTTGGACTCAGATGAGGTGAAAGCTCCCAGCTGAACCCCAAAAAACCCTCGCCAGCAAAATGTGACACTCTGAGGGCACCGCGGGACAGACAGACGGGGTGAGGCAGGAGGCAGAGATGTCCTGGCAAAAGCAGGGACTGTGGGCGAGCCTGGCTGAGCCGTGGCTCTCCTCCACAGGACAACTTTGGATAATTTATGGCACAGACAAGACCTCTAAAAAAGAAGAAGCCGCAGCCCTGATAAACAGCACATCCTGTCTCAGGCAGAAGGATCTATTTAATCGCTTATTTCTTCTCAAAGCCAGGGTGCTTTTAAAGGCCTGCCCCAGGAGAGGGCACCAGACCCCCTCTCTGCGCAACCCGGCCTCCCCCAAGGCCACCTCCCAGCCCTGCACCCCGACATCCCCCCCAGCCCTTGGGGTGGGCGCGCAGGGTGGTCCATCAGCCGAACCCGCATCCTTGGAGCCTGCACTGCTGTCTCTCCCCGCGTTTCCCAGGGCATTGCTTCCTGGTTTAAACCCCGCTCCAATGCGGCCAGGTGGGGATGCTCCGCGTACCAGCCTGGCTTCATTTTGGGAACCAATGAATCCAGACGCTCTCGGACGCAGCATCCTTCTCTCCCACGCTGCCAGCCCTCAAGCGGAGATATCCTCCTTCCAGCCCACCCCTCCTGCACCTCAGTTCTTACCATCCTCGCTCTCCCTCTATTATTTATAAACTCTAAATGCACTTCACTCGATAAAAGTGTTTGGGGAGAAAGTTTGTACGAAAAAGGCATTAGACAAAATAAAGTTATATGATACTGCAAATGGAGAGGGTGGTGTGGTTTGTTGTGGTTTTTTTTAAAGTCAATCTTCTCGGCAAAATACGACCCTTCCCAGAGCTGTGAGAAACACTTAGTGCAGAATCAGATTTAATGACAAGCAATAGGCAGCAGTTTAAATGCACTTAGTGCAGGGAAGTGAAGCAAGGCAAAGCTTATCCCAGATTTGTTTTTGTTGGGATGGGGTGGCACATTGTTTGTTTTCTGGTTTGGTTTAGCCCATGCTTCTGCAGGAGTGGCACTTGGAGCCCTTTCGGAGCCTTTCCGTAACGGAGGAAATCTTTTTGCTGTGCAGGGTTCCTGCAGGGAGAGCACTCCAGCTGTAGGGCTTTGATGAGGTTAAGCATTAATTAAATCGAACCGCGAGAAAATAATTACACACATGCATCCATCAGGCCAACTTGTCACTACCCAGTAACAAAGTTGGATGCAAACTCCATCAGTGGAACTGTCACATGGCTGTTAGAAGGAAATAAATGCATCCCAAATGGACAATTTCATTTAGGGGGAGGAAAAAAAAACCCACGGATTGCAAAGGATTAATGAGGCGAAGGGTTTGTGTTTGCAATTGGATGTAAAATGCAAACATCGTGAGTTGCGATATCATCGTTTAACCTTAATGTTTGATAGCACTCCAACCGCTCGCCCGCCGGAAGGACGATTAACCGCAGGCTGTAAAAACAAAACATCCAGCACGGGAGAGGTGCAGGGAAAGGCGTGGATACGGCCTCAACAGCAGTACCCGGCCACAGCTTTTGCAAGTGAAAAGAAATTTAAATTAAAAGGCAAACAGGATAGGATGGGGCTGTGGGGAGTGAGATCTCCACTGGAGATGCCGGAACTGGCTTGCTTTTTGGGGCTGCTCACTCATTTCTGAGACCTTAAAATCTTTTTTCTAGGGCATGCCGGTGAGGGCTCCCCTAGGTGGAGACACTCAAAGTCACAGTCCCCTCCCGAAGCCTGTGGGGTACGTTATGCTTTGAGCAATTAAGGCCAGACACAGCTCCCCACCATCTCTGACAGCACCCGCAACCATCTATGGAGGAGCTGCCAGGAGGAACAGAGACCCAAGGAAACCATGGCAGATCGGGCATTGACACTGTGGGGACCCATCCGGCTCCTGATGCAGACAGGGGAACAGCCACGGCAGCACCTTCACAGCTAACCTGGGTCCTTCCCTTCCAGCCATCCTCTTCCTTTCTACTGGAGCTGAGCCCTGCAGTACTGGGGTGCAGTGAGACATCCCCACCCATCTTGCAGCAACTTTGGGACCATCACAACCAGCTCAGGACCAGAGCAGCTCGAGGTGCCGGTGCCCAGCTCCTCCTGATCACCTCCCCTCGCCTGCATCCTGCCCCCGAAGCCCTTCCCCAGCCCCATGACTCAGGTGTTAGAGAGCCTGCCCGGTGTGGGGCTGCTGGAGCAGGCGCCCCAGCATACCTGACACTCTCACCCAATGCCCCAGCAGACAGCCAGAGAGCAAAATACAGTGACAGGCACAACAGGGAAGATTTGTGGCCAGGCAGCTGGGTGTGCTCTGGCTTCCAGGGGGTCCCTTCCCTGCCTGGAGTGCCAGGAACAGCACAAGAGCCCCGAGGGAGACAATTTGTTTTCTCCAACATGGGTCTTGGCCAAGCCTGTTGCTGGGGTCCTGCTGTACAGCCCAGCTTTAACTGCACATGGCTGAGGACTGCCTGTGCTGGCAGCCCCGGGAGGCAGGGAGGGATGGATGGAGGGTGACCTCACCAAGCACTGTGACTGGGTTGCCAAGTGGGGCAAAGAAGCTGGAAGGGAAATTCAGCTCCCCATCCCAAGCAGGGATGTTTGGCACGAGCTGGTCTCCAATCCTCACATAGAAGAAACACAAGTCTGGGCAGAAATGGAGGGCAACAAAGGGCTCTCCTGTCCTGGTATCCACTGACTATTCCCGTGGCCACTGATGGGCAGAGGGAGCCGGGGGGCAGTGGTCATGGGGAGAGGGTTGGGAAGACCTCCTCCTGCCTTGGGGCATGCTCTGGCATGGTGCAGATGGGGATTTGCAGGGAGGCAGGGGAGCTCCAGCCCAGGGAGGTGGGAGATGGAGGGTGTGTGTCCCCAGAGATGGGGGACAAGCTGGGCTGGCTCAGGGCCACACTCTGCTCCCATGCAGCCAGAGGGTCTGTCTGCAGCCAGGCATCGTGTCTCCTCCTAAGCTCAACTGAGAGGATTAATTGACTTGCTCCTTTAGTGACCAAAAAACCTTTTGCCTTCAGGCGGTTTAAAAGTGAAATAAAACCAAACCAAAACAAAAGAAAGAGGCTAGAGCAGGGAGTCAGGAAAACATCACCAGACAGTCACTGTGGACCCCAAAGCACCCACACACATGCACGCTAAAATCCAGATAAGTATTTGAATAACTACTAGAAAAGAAACCAAATAATTTAAACCAGTTAAAGAGTCAGAACATTTTCTTCACACTAAGTGAATAATTTATGGGCAGAGCTATAATAAAAAAAAGCCTTTTCCACGCCTGTATTGCAGGAAAACGTATCCAGAAAAAAAGATCACATTTCAGACTCATAAATAAATGAAAAACAAAACCAACAGTAAACAGAAAGAAAAATATTTCCTTCCTGGTTCCTGGCACTGCTACAGAGACCCGCAGCGCGCAGGGTAGATCATGGCCAAGGGACCTCTCTGCCCATCATCCCTGGAGGGACCTCAACGCCTCCTCATCCTCCACAGCTGGAAATCTGGACCCAAACCCTCCACACAGCCTCGGCACTCACTGCTTAACCCACGGCCATTACCGTTTCAAGCAGCGATAGTGATAGGAGGCGGCAGTTTCCCTTGCTGAGACTCAACGCAAGGACCAATCCTGCTCATGGGGCTGTTCCAGCCAACCTCTTCCTGTTGCTCCGGTGTGGCTGGCAACAGCCATCAAGGCTACAAATAAAACTCAGCATCCCTCCACCATGCTTTTGCCTGGTGCAGCCTTTAGAGCCATGAAATGGGGCTCTCACCCTGTATGCCCCCTAAAAAAATAGTCCAAAAAACCCAAAGTGCACTGGGACAGTGCAACGAAGAGAGGTCCCAGTGAGGCGAGTTACAGCCAAAATGAACTTCACCCCTTCCTCTGAAACAGAAACTTGCCAAGAAACTGTATTTCACTCCCACCAAACCTTGGTTAGCCAGGGCAGCTGGCAGGGACCCTGGACTTGCAGCAGACCTGGATAAATCCCTGGGGGGGGAGGGCACGGTGACACCACTCTCAAGTGTCTCCACCAGACCACCCAGAAGATGCTGCAGGGGGTTTGTCCCTCTTCAGCCTGTCATGGAGGAGCTCTGGGGTCCCCACGCTCAGCAGCGAGGGCAAGGAGCTCCTGCCTTCTTCCCCAGCCAAATTCCTCTGGACGTGGCCAAATTCAGGGCACCAGAGGAGCAGCTGGTGACCGTGGCAGCCTACCTCGGGGCCGGCTCCGGCGTTTCCGTCTCCCCACGGACGTGCTGCGCAGTGCGGGCTGGAGCTGCCCGATCTCAATGGGCGTGTTGGTGCGGAAGCTCTCCTTGAACTTCTGCATCAGGGACTCCACCGTCTCCTGCGTCACCTCGGGAGCTGCAACACCAGCAAAGGGACTGCGGTTAAAAGAGGACCAGGCCACCATGTCCCCAGTGCCCATACAACCCCTTCCTAGCAGAGGACAGTGTGAGCCAGAGCTGAGTCCTGGGGCAGGAGTTCTGCCAAGACCCTGTGAAGTACCCCACAGGGACCCATCCAGCACTTTCAAGGTCTTACCAAAGCCACAGAGATTAGAAAATTGTGAGTTTACAGAAATTGCGTTTTTCACACTGCTTTCCAGCATTTTGGATTATTCCTTGCCTCTTCCCCCATGTGCACGCAAGGCACTTGGAAGCATCATGCCCTTATCCAAGTTACAGCCTGAAGGGTTCAAAACACACAGGAACCCCTTGGGCACTGAGCTGGCTTTGGGTTAGATTTAACTCTTCCCTGGGAGCCTGGAGTCGAACACCAGGCTTGGCAGCCTTTTGCGGGGTTGGGTACTCCCCAGCAGGCAAGTTTGGGATTACAGAGCAATGGGCAAGGCTGGGGTGGGAGCCAGGCAAATGATGTACAGCTGGTCCAGGCATGCTCCGAGCTACAGCAGGAATCCCTGCGGTATTCCAGGGGCTGCACTCACACACTGGGCAGAAGCACCTGAGCTCAGGAAACAGCTTGCTGCAACGCCCCATGGCACATCACAGCTTGCTGATATTTAAGCAACTCCCCTCCTTGCTCTCACACACCCCCTATCCAGTAATGCCAAAAAAAAAGCCCAGAATTGTCCTATGAAACTCGCCACCCACCCACACAACGGGCGGTTACAGGAAATTACGAAACCACTCGCAAAGAGCAAAGATGAAACTCAGGATCAAAAGGTTCGTCCTACTGCAGGCCACAGAGGTCTCCCAGGTTTAACAAACGGTTTGCCCTCTGCCAGCTCCTTGAATAAACTCATTAGCAGAACACAACCTTTGTCCTGTCTCCATTTCGAGAGTCACAAAGTCCCTCCGATTAGCTCCTGAATCTCCCCCTGCCCACAGCATGCCTGTGCGGGGCTGGCAGGGATCACCCACCCTATAGCCTCCTGCTTGGAAAAGGGATGAGCAAGCGCCTTGGAGCTCCCCAGTCTGCCAGGAGTTACAGGCTGATGCATCACCCTGCCACATCTCCCAGGTCCAGAGACATATCAGATCTGTATGGAGCTCCTCAGGCACCCAGCAAGCTTGAGGTGCATAACTGCTCTGGACCATAGACTCTAATTCCCTTTGCATCATGCAGCAGGGTGCATTTTACTGCAAAATAAGAAGGTGGCCATACAGGATGAGGCATTTATAGTCCTAGATGAGGATTTGACTTAAATGTGGAGTCTGCAGCAGCCTCCTTCAACAGCCACCTGTGCTGCAAGGAGGGCAGAGCCACCACCACTCCATGCCACACGGAGTGCCACACAGGCCCACGGAGCAGCTCCCCCTTCCTTCTCCCCAAATCCCAAAGGTGATGTCCTCGGTCTCCACAGGGGCAAGAGGCTCTAAACCAGCCCAGGGTGCTTTTCTAACCCTGCAGGCTACAGAGAAGGTACTGAAATCTGCCAGGGCCACTGAGAGGGGGAGTACCGGAGAAAAGCAGATGGGCTGCTGTGCCCATGGGCGCAGGTGCATTGGGAAGGCTTGGGAGAGGATCCATCCACCCAGCGCTGCCGCACCAGGCGACTGAGAGACAAGGACTGAACCCACTGCCTGCGTAAGCACTGAAAGCGGGAACCATTTTGGGAGAGTTCCAGACAGAGGGCAGCCTAAGGGACCAGCTATGTTACATCTTCCAGTTATTCAGCACCAGCCTCCACCAGGCACCACAGATCAAAGGTAGAGCTCCCCAAAGCCCCCACTTTTACAGCAGGCACAGCTGGCTCCGGCAGTGTTGGATGGCCCAGCAAGCAGCATCGGGGGGGGGGGGGGGTGGGGGCAGGAATCAAGAGCAAAGAAAGGTCTCCAAAGAGCATCTAGTCCCACTCCTGACAGCACACATCCAAATCCCTCTTGCAGGGCTCCTCTGAGGCATCAGGAAAGGATGCTGCGGCAGCACCGGTGCGGCTCAGCACCCCGCCGCTGTGTCTGCAGGGGGGGGAAGCCCATCCCTGCAGCTCCTTCACCCAGGAGCAAGCATAGCAGGGCCTCCCCGTGAACAGATGGCAAGTTATTTGAACCTCGGGGCTGTGCGATATCTAACGTGCGCAAGTGGAGCAGGAGGCTTGGGAACCACGCGGCTGAGGCTTATTTACCGAAAGAAGGCCAGAAGGAGAGCACGGGAGGGGAGGAGGAGGGGGCCATGCTTTCAGCTAGCAACAAAACACGGCGAGGTCGTGGCTCTCTCATGGTCCCTGCTCGGCTGATGGGAGTAATCAGCACCGCAGTGATCGTACCCCATCTGGCCACCACGCTCAGCACATCCATCAGGAGGCATCTGCTCACACACTCGTCAGTGGAGCGAATGCCAAAAGCGGGGGGGAGCATTACCTTCGCGAGGAGAGGGTCCCTGCAGTCAACGGCTATTTGCGATGATGCTACAAATACTTACTCCAGAAACAGGAGCAAAAAGCTGGTGCACACTGCTTTGCACAGCTCGTGTGCACCAGCACATCCTTGGCCTCTCCGTGCCCTTGAGCTCTGGGGTTTCAAACAATGGGGGAAAAAGAAAAAAAAAAAAAGATGAAGAAAAGAAAAAAGAAAAAACCCTTGTCAACTGATGTCAGCAAGCAGAGTTCAACATGGCCGGCATGGAGAAAACCCTCACTGACAAATGAAAGGTAGCTGGGCTTCAACTGAATGAGCATCAGGGGTCAAGGATGAAGGAAGGACCCTTCATACACTGCCAACCATGACAAAAGGGAGGGAGAAGAAACCAATGCACTGTAACGTAATGAGGCACAGCACTCACCAAGGCTGCTGGGACCCTGTTGAGTATGGGGGTGTCCCTCACATCCATAAAAGAGACACAGTTCACTGCAAACTACCACCTGGGCTTTGCCACCTGGGGATTTCCATAGTCAGCCATATGAGCCTGGGCATCTGGAGGTAGGAACCCATCACCTGGACCGATACCTCCCTGGGCATCACACAGCAAACACGAGTTTGCACACACACACCACCATGCCACACACATGCTGCACATGTGCTTGGCATTCCTGTCTCCCATGGATGTTTTAATAGTTCTGAAAAGGATGGGAACACACACTACCGCAGGGCAGTGCAAAGCTTCAAATACCCCCGCTCTGCCCTGCAGGACCTGCCTGGGCTGCATGTGCCAAACACGGGCTCAGCCGGTGGCTCCCAGCGCTGCCACGCTACCCGCACGCTGCTCCTCTCCCCAGCATAATGCAGCCGCATCGCCAGCACCTGGGCACCAGCTCCTCCCAACAATGGCTGAACACGACGCAGATTTAAAGGCGATAGGACCGTCCTTTCCTTGAGCGAAGCTTGCCAAACCGCCTTCTCCCCCATCCCTGGTTTCCAGGGGATAAATCCATCAGGGCTATTGAGCTCACATCTTCATCACCACGCTGAGAGTTTCTCCAGCCTGGCAGAGGTGGTGAGATCCACCCTGAGGTTTGGCACAATGCTATGATCTCAATCTCACCCCATCCTATAGTGAGGGCCTTTGGCAGTGTAACAACCCCAGGAACAAGCTGAAGCAGGGGAAGCATGAGGTTCTTCAGCCTCCGCAAAATCAGCTTCCGTCTCTGGCAGCAATTTGAAGATGCAGCTGAAGGTCACTGTACCTTTGTAAAGCACATTACATGTTCCCGTCGTACACCTCCCTCCTGTCCACCCCCATATGCTATTTCGAAAGCGATTTGCTCTCCTTATGGCTCCCCTATTCGTTTGCACATCTCCTACAAAACAATTTATACCAATAGCCTTCCTTTCTTCCTTCCTTATTGCTGGCACAAATTGCAGTGGAAAAATATGTTGTTTGGCTTAAAAATTACAACAACAACAAAAAAAAGTCATCAACTGAACAATATGAGCGATGTTTGGGTAAAAATACATTGCAACAGAGATGGGAAGTGTTCGTTTCAGTCCTCACGGGACTCCCAGCACAGCCAGGAGAGCCGTACCTTTCCCAGACACACAGGTTGGTTTTGGGGGGTTGTTTTGAGGAGATACCAAAACTAGTATCTCACCAGCATCAGTGCCCAGGAGGCATTCTCCAAAACACAGTCCCAGGCTCAGATTAATGCAACCACCCACAACCCATATTTGAGACATGCTGGTTGCATGCCTCCACCTCCGCTGGTTGCACTTGGATCATGCCTCTAGCATCCCAGGACATTCCTGAGGGTCCAGTACAAGGGACAAGGAACTGCAAAACCCCTTTAACTGTGCAACCTGCTTTCTGCCAGCATAGGCTGGAAAGCTGGGATGGAGCCGGTGGTGATGGAATTACCCCATAGCCCTTGGAAATAAGCCCTCAACCTCACCGAGATATTTTAGGGTCTTTGGACATGGCCTTGGAGGACCCCAATGGAGCAGCTGTACCACAGGCTAGAGAACTGCCCTCAGCGTAAGCAAACGCTCCTGCAGCCCGCAGAGACCCCGTATCCACCCAGTGCCTGGTAGACCCCACACTCAATGATACACTGGACCCTGGCAGGCAGAGGAAGGGCAGCAGCTTCTCCCCAAACCAGGCTCAACACCTCATGCTGCTGCTGAGCGGTTGGGCGAGCTGGACAGCCCCACGGCTTGTTTTTTGTAGCGTATTGATACAGAGCTGAGAGGCTTAACCTTCACAAAGGTGCCAGCTTCCCCGAGTCTCCCAGTCTTTGGTGTTGGCCTTAAAGTTCTGGTCCCTGGAGCCGCACCATCCTTGTCCTTCTCACACAACATCTGCACTCCTACAGCTGTAGGGAGAAGACTGGAAAGGCAACAGCAGCTTGTATTAGAGCCTCCCACACTAGGTATTGAGTTAAACATATTTTTAAAAAATATAGGTTTTTAACCACCTGATTTTCGCATCCCTCTCTTTGATTTCTGAGTGTCAGAGGGCAAGTTATCGATTCCTCAACATTACCAGTGGTTAAAATGCTCCCAGAGTTTTGGAGAGAGGAGTAACTCACAGAGCAGCTCAAGAGCTGCTCGACTGAGCATGCCGCTTTGCTGGAATCAGCGTTTCGCAAGAACACGTCAAGCTCAATCAAGGATTAAATGAAAAAGTTTGGGTGTAATTAGAAGTCAAAGTTGGTGGTATTTTTACCTCCTGACCTGTGCATGCATTCATGATGGCACCCGTGGCCACATGTAGGACACAGCCGTCTCATCTCAAACATTGGCTTTTCTCCATGCCCATCTCCTGCCCTCTCACCAACCGCTTCCAGTATTTTTCAGATAATCCACTTTTTCTAGGCACAGGGGAGGGTGCTTGCCTGGGAATCACTGACACTGGCTCGAAAAGTCTAATGCATCATCACGTCCGTAATGCACCATATAAACATCAGGTATGTATAATGCAGTTTAATAACGTTATAATAGTTTCCTCCAAATCAAACTGCTGAGTTTCAATAAGCACATTTTGATGTTTCTGGATTGGTATTTTGGAAATTTCTATTCTACAAAGTATTTCAAGAAATCAACTTTCCAATTCTACTTGGGATGAGCATAAGTTTCACAATACTGGAAGTTTTCCACATGGGGGAAAACCTGTTTTCTCACCAGCTCTAAATAATGGGTGTTTGTTGCTTTTCGAAGCATGAAATAAGCAACGGTGTTTGTTCTGAAACTGGGATGTGGACTGATTTTCAACATTGCCACCCTGAAGGTACTATGCTCCAGAAAGCAGAGAACTTTACTAGCATAAAATTAGGTAATTACGCTGATGCCAACATGATAACGATGGGAGAAATTTTTACAACAGCTTCACACATATTGGGAAGAAAACACACATCTGGAGAGCAAGGTCCTGCCACAGAGCATGGTGGATACAGCAAAGACATGAGAAACACTGAGAACTTTAGCTCCCCATCTCTTTCTCCAGCCACCAAACACCTCCACCTGCTCTCGAGCAAGAGTCGCTGTCCCCATCAGTCCCCTGCTCTCCATTAGTCCACGTCATATGCCATGTGCAGGCACACCATGTCCAAGAACACCAGGACACTGCTGGCTGCATTACACAACCAACTCAGGAGAGATAGATATATAGATGTATATATACACACACGCTAAAAAAGAAAATATATATATATATATATAAAAAAAAATCAAAACAAAGCACAAATAACCACACATACCCATACATCAGGAGACCAAGCACCTCCTGCAATGCATACATCTCCAAGCCATCCTTAGGCGAACCCATCAGGGGAAATGATATACGTGGCACCACGCGCTTTGCCAGAGCTGGCCTCCAGCCCAGCCTGCCAACGCAGCACGAGGGAGGATCAATCTCTCTCCAAGAAGCTCTTTTATACAGAGGGGTTTTCAGATGCAGCAACAGAGGGATATGGGAACCCAGGAGCATTTTGAAAACAGGCTTGTATTACATCTCGCCTTTTTCTTTCTTTTCTCTCCCAGCTCTTTTTGTTCAGTTTTAAAATAGAAAACGTAACAATTTTTTTTAACATAGGTATTAATATATTAATAGATTATTATACACATTAATAAATCTTTTGCTATAAAAATAGATTTTTATGCGTAAAAGTCTGATTTTAATTGCAAATTGGAGGGGGAGGGCAACAGAAGAAGAGATAAAGTTTTATCTGAGATGTCTCCTTTGAAGGAAACTGAACAAATGTACTTTCCTCCTTCACATATTCATGAGATGACTGCTTCCCTACCCTGTTCTCCACCACCCTCAGCTCCGGGCTCAGAGCCAGCACAGTCCTTATCTGGTATGAGGCAAGAAAAAAAACCAACCCTGATAGGATCAGAAGTTTTCTGTAGTTTAACAAATCTGGAAAAAAAAAAGTCTCCATTGGTTTTTAATAAAGCTTGAGGCGCGTGACGGGGAAGAGGGGATGCCGGGAGAGGCTGGCATGCAGCATGGGAGGGAGATGGAGACCTGTGTTGGCTGAGCGTCCTGCAATGGGGACAGGGACCCCGGGGAGCACCAGGGCACCCCACAACCCCTCTGACCACGCACCCACTCTTTGCTTTTCCTCTTTATTGCAAAGCTTTGCCATTCCCCACCATCTACAGAGAGCAGGAGATAGTATCTGCAGCTCCTGTCCTTGCTGCAGCCAGGTGAGCTGCTCCTCAAACCAGCAGGACCCAGGGGAATGCACAGCCTGCCAGGAAGGGGCATCCAGAGGCAGCTCCCTCCCTGCCCTGACCCTTCTTCATCCTCTCTCCAGTCACGGCACTCAATTGCTTCCCAGCTAATTGCCTCCATTCATGTGTGCAAACTAACCGTTTACTGGAAAATGCCACGGAATGTTAATTTCATTCAGAATTGGGTAATAAGGCACTTCCATTTTTTTATTATAGGAAATGAATAAGCATTGTATTAATAGCATCATTTCCAACTCCAACCACAATCGTGGCCCCATTGATGGAGGCTGCAAGTTATTTGTCACCCCACACTTTCCCTGCCTTTCTACCTTCCTCCTTTCCCTTCCCTCCACCACCCTCCCAACTTCCCAAGTTGATAATTAAGATAATGCAATATCATTATAAACACATTGCGAAAGATCAAACACTTAAGAGCCACGGTCCAACAGTCTCCACCTCTGCCTCTCACGTTCACACTGCGAGCATCTTGCAAAAACAGACGGGTCTCCGCACTCCTTGGGTTGCCACCAGCTGGGTTTGACCTTCCCAGGAGCTGTTTCTGACTAGGAAACCCTCAGCTCTTCTACCAGGCAAAGACTTTTCCAGCACATGCCTCCCCTGACACCTACAGGGCATTGCAGACTGGGGTGGTTTAGCGTGGAGAAGAGAAGGGTCCAGGGAGACCTTATTGCAGCTTTTCAGTACTTAAAGGTGGCTTATAAGAAAGATTGGGACAGACTTTTTAGTAGGGCCTGTTGCAGTAGGACAAGGGGTAATGGTTTTAAACTAAAGGAGGGTAAATTCAAACTAGATATAAAGAAGAAATTTTTTACAATGAGGGTGGTGAAACACTAGAACAGGTTGCCCAGGGAGGTGGTAGATGCCCCATCCCTGGAAACATTCAAGGTCAGACTGGACGGGGCTCTGAGCAACCTGATCTAGTTGAAGATGTCCCTGCTCACTGCAGGGGGGTTGGACTAGATGGCCTTTAAAGATCCCTTCCCACCCAAACCATTCTATGATTCTATGATTTGTCCCTTTACCCCATTTCTCCTTCTGCAAGGAAAAGCCTTTGGCCATGGGATGCTGCCCCATCTCCCCCTGCCCCAGCACCAAGAAGGTCCAGGCCACCAAAGACTCTGCTTCCCACCATCTCCACTCTAATAAAATCCTTAACTTACCTTTTTTTATGAGACACCATAACTTTTTTGCTTACGTGGTGAGCAGAGATGAGCGGGAAGATGGGCAGACCCTCAACAGCAGCTAATGCTCCTCAAGTTATAAAATAATTGAAAAGTTAAATAAGAACACTCTGGAGAAAGCTTCCCAATTTGGTGCTAATGGGCACACGAAACAGCCCAGACTAATGTTGCGTGGAGGAGAGATGTGGGCTCGAGAGCACAGTGCTGACCTCCAGCTCCCTCTCTCCGCCACACATCTCCTACAAATCCAGAGGAAAAACTGCCCCATGGAGCCGGCTGGGGCAGAGACCCACCGAGGGCAGGAGAAAGCCCCATCCCCACCTGGCCAAGGAACTGCCACTGCACGATGAACCTGGAGGCAGCAGCACTTTGGCATCTGTACAGTGTGAGCAAGTCCCAGCACCCCTAGGGATGGCCATGGGCAGGGCAGGGCTCTGGGAACAGCAACAGCCAGCAAATGTGGGTGGGAAACATGGCACGGTGGCCCCTCTCCAGTCTCAACCACCACCCAACTCCCTGCTTGGCAGTGCAGTGCAGATGAATTTGTTAGTTGGAAATTAAATTTCCTTTGCCCAACAGGCAAGGTGATACCTTTTCATGGTACCGGCAACTCTGTGCCATGTGCTGGGGAGAATAAGGGAACGATGTCAACCCAGAGGAGAAGGACAAGCCACCAAAAACCTGTACTGGAACGGGGCCAAGCTGCTTCAGCCGTGCATGCATGGCACGAACACCACCAAAAGGAGCCCCCCGCAGTGGTGGGGACCAAGCACCTCCCACACCGGGAAGCACACGGCTACAGGCAGCAGGCAGGAAAGAAGGAGCTGGGAGACGGTTTGTTGGCTCAGAAGAAGACCTGGCTATCAAAAGCAAACCACTTCCAAGCCACACAGGCAAAGAAGTGAGGCCAAGCACAGCCAGGCCCCGCAGGACCCGGTGGGTGGGTCACAGCAAACACTGTAACTCAGCGGGGCCGTCAGAAAGGATTGATTTGAAGCACCTTGTTAAGAAGTTTCCTCTCCCGCTGGTCCTTCGGGTAGGTCACTGCCTAATGATAAATGGGGCTGGAAGGTGCCTGCAGACCTAATATCAGTGCAGGTGCTCGGCCTCGATCTATCTTCCTTAGGAGCCAGCTGACAAAACTAACTGTCTCGGCACCGTAGCCAGGTAAAACACAGCGGATAGGAAGAGGACACACAAACAGAGCAAAGAGCTGGTGCTGCAGCTGCCCTCCCTTGCTCCCCTCCCCATAAAACCCACAAGCCTGGGACGGATCGATGTGGAGAACATCTCACACCCGTCGACTGGCAGAGCTGCAATGCCACTAAAAGCCAAGGTGAAGAAGCGCTGAGCATCATGGACAGAGACAAACCTATCACTCGCATGCAGGAGACAGGATCTGGAGCAGCCTCAGCTCTGAGCCATGCATCCCAGGGGCTGCCCGACTGCTCACTAGCATCAATATATTTCTAGCAGAAGTGGGGAACATTGTGGGGTTGTTCTCCTTCACCCCAGACCCCATGCCCTCCTCTCCCAGTCAGCCTGACTTCAGAAACCAGTGGCAGGTTTCTGCTCCATGCTGACACTGTGGAAGGACAGCCCTGAGCAGAGCTGAAGCTTTCCCAGGTCCTCTGCATTGCACACAAGGCGGCTGCAAGATGCAACCCAGCACAGAAACCCAGGAGAGGGGAGGACAATTGAGACCCCGCCCAGGGTCTGCCAAGGGGAATACACAGCCACCACATTATTTTTTTAGATTTTTCATCAGGAAAAAAATAAAAACAAAACCCAAACCAAAAAGAAACAAAAAACCCCACATCTCACCCACATCTCAAAGCTAATCCTGGTCAACAACTGGCCTAAAACCCAGCTACACCTTAAATAATGTAGTGCTTTATCAAACATTCATAGTGATGCACAAAGTGATGAACAATGCGCGCCTGGCATTTATATAAATATAGTTCCTGATGGCTTGTTTTCCTTGGACAGCCAAGACTTCACAGCTTATCTTCTGTGAGCTTGTGATTTTGTCTGGATGAAAAGCACTTTGGACACCTGGGGAATCAGGGCTACTGCACACAAAACTGCCACGACATCTCCACCAGGCATCAGCAGCCCCACAAAACCCAACAAAAACCCACATTAAAAGAGCTGCTGCTGACTTGACGAGCCACAAATCATCCAGCTGTGGCTGGGAGAGGGGATGACCAAGGGCATTTCTTCTCACATTGGATGTTGTGCAGCATTGGGGTGAGACCAGCCCAAGCCTCGTAAAGCAGTGATAAACCAGCAGGACTTCACAGAACTGCCATCCCTTTGGGATGCTCAGCAAAATGTTGGCATATTAAAACACCTCTTTTTCTCTTCCATTTGCTATGGCACCATCAGAAGCCGCTTTTCCATCTGCTTCTTCCCTCCTCTGTCTCATGAAATTGGTGAGTGGGGATATAGCAAAGGCAAAAGGAGGGGTGAAAAACAAGAAAACCACATCAGGAAATCCAACCTACCAGTCTTTTTTCAACAGTGATCCAGGAAGAGCCCCAACCAGCCTGAGACATATTTAAGCCTTAATTAGTCATTAAGCACATGCCAGCACAGCACCTCCCTCAGCCATGGGGATGCAGGACCAGCCCCCGGGAGCTTCCCCATCCCTTCTGACCTGCTGCTGGAGGCAGGAAGCACCCTGGATGTGGATCTTGTTGGGGAGACCTCCTGGGCACGCTCCTGTGCATCCATGGTGCTGCCTTAGGCCACTTTCTTGGGAGGTGTAAGGGAGGGGGAGCGTGTCCCACAGGACCACCAGGCCAAGAGACCATCATTCCCTTCCACCATGTTGATGGGGACAACCCAAATTTGGGATGGAGGCAACCAGTTCGGTGTGATGCGGTGATCAAAACAAACCTAAAACTCCAGCCTGGCAGCTCTCTATTCAGAGCTCAAAAGGCAATTAATATATTAATTATGACTGTGTTTATCTCTCCGGAAAGCAAAGCTTTTCCCTGGCAGGTATGGACATTTTCAAATCAATGTTAAAGTCAGCGCTAGAATTGCTATAAAACTGAAGGACCCAGTGGCGTATCCATTGTAACTTCTGCAACCGGGGCCCCTATTCTCTTCATCAATGCACTCAAAGCAGCTGGAATTAAGCATGTTGGACGTAAAGACGTGCTTAATATTCTAATAAATAGAGACACTAGCTAAGCACGTGCTTAAAATCTTTCCTGAATGGGGACCAGATCTTTACCCTGTTGGGACTAATTTTTTTTTATTTCTTGAATGCTGAAATTTGCAGCGGGTTTTTTATCCAGGAATAGCAGACTGCAAAGAACACTTTCTACGGGCACGCTACTTGAATACACGTTTTTTTCAAAGGTCCCTGTAAATTACACAAGGAGTTGGCAGGGATTAGAGCTGGGAAAAGCTGATCACGTACAAAGAGGGTCATGATCCCATCAGGTCACTGGAAAGAAGACATAGCCCCAAGACACATCAGATGCTGGCCTGACGTACTGTCCCATTTTAGCTTCCAGCCTCAGAAAATGTTAAGCCATCATTTTATTTATTAAAGGCTCAGAAAGCCTCTGGTTAATGCTTGGATTCTGGGTGGCACTGCCTCTGCCTACCCGAGCGAACGGCAGCTGCAGACAGCAGCTACCAGCCGCAGCATGGCAGCGCAGGCACCAGGGACGGCACAGTCCAGCATGGCGGGGATCTCCCTGCCAGCAGCCAGCCACGAGCCCGGCTGGGTGCAGATGTCCCCTTGAGGATGCTGGGCTGTCAGCTTGGGGACAGCAACACTAGGATGGTCATCTCACTCCTGTTGCCCATGGGGTCTCCCTTCTCCATCATGGAGAACACCATCACCCTGCCCATTATGAGGGCATCGCCTCCGACTCCCACCCTGTCTTTAAATCTCACCTCCAAGATACTGCAGAGCTGTATATTTGTAATGAATAGCAACTCAGGCAGAGCTTAACTACCTGCCCTGCTCCTCCACATCTCAGCGTCCAAAATGTCCCTTTCCCCAGCCCTGACGCCGTGACCTTGGGCCAGAGCACTGCTTTACCTCTCTTCTAGAGGAGTCTTCACTGGGAGGTGAAGATGAGGACTGAGATGCAGCCACCAGACCAGCTGCTCCAGCGTTGGTGGGTGGCACAGGAAGCTCCCTCTCCTCATCACCAGGACTCTTCCCTTGCCTGCCTTTTGCTGTTATCTCAAACCTAAGCTATTTGTATCCCCTGCCAAAAACCCTTCTCCCACAGTTCTCCCGAACTGCATCACCCAGAGCAGTTTGGCTGGGAGGCTGTTGGAACCACAACAGCAGTTCTCAACGTTTCCTCATGCCACCCTGTCTGCTGTCTGGCTTGGCTCCTCTTTCCAACTCACAGATGAGGACTGAACCATTAAGTAACATGACCAGGGTTACCAAAGCAGCTGGTGGCAGAGTGGAGCTGGATCTACATCTCCAGGTTCACTCTCGGTGCCAGATCGTCTTTCAGGCATGCTCAAAAGCCTCTCGCTATCACTACAGAGAAAAGCATCCATGGATTAAGTAACAGAAACTTCAGAGGTTTACCTAAGTTAACACAGCAGGTGAGAAGAAAGTCCAGGAGACACGAATTCAAGATGACTGCACAACCACACCTTTGATATGCCTATGGTATTAATCATCGGTACCATCGGTAATAAGTCCTGTCTCCTGTCTAGACTTGGAGGCCATACCCAGACTGCAGAGTCTGTGAAGCCAGCACAAAGGCCAGCTTGAAAAGTTCTTTTTTTGAACATGAAAGAAACTGAGAAAATAAAGATAGGTCCTTTGTTGCAGGACTGAATTGCAGATACTCGATTTTCAAGTCTAACATCTATTTTCTCCTCAGTTTTCACCAGGCAGAAGTTCTGCTTCTCACTGATCCTCAGGAGATTTGGTTTGGCAAAATCTTCTCATTGGGGAACTTGTGGGTAACCCCATATTCAGGCTTGCTGGACTTTTATCTGCCTTCATTTACTAACTTCATCTCTGTGCATCCAACACATCCCATCTCGGGATGTAGCGGTGCTGCCAGCAATGGACTGGGGGCCAAACCCCCTCAAACAGAACTTGATAGACAGAAGCAAAGGGCTCCAGCCGCTGTAGGATGAAACCATGTTGGTAAAGATGAGAGCCACGTATATTAAAAGATAAAAGCAAGTTAGGAATTCCCAAAGGACTGGAGCTTGAGGCCATCTGCTCAGGAAAGGCAGGAGAGTAGAAATCATCAGGAGCATGGACTGGAAACTACCCAGTGAAGTGAGGACAGTGGCATCACCTGCATGAATTTACCCAAATCCCCTTAATCACAGAACGCTGTGTGCACACGGGGACTGGGTTTCGACACAGGGGTCTCCCCAGCAAAAACCAAGACCCCAGAAACGACACACCACACCAGCAGACCCCGCCTGGCACCACTCACACCCATGGGGCATGAAACCCCTGGAGACTTTCTAATTGCCAGACAACCCCAAACCGCAAGGAGACAGCATGGCCCCCTTTTCCACACCAGCACAAAGGGATCCTTTTGGCTAATTAGGACTGCTTGGCTCTTGCCTCCTTCCTCGCTCCATTTCATTTTATTATATTAATAAAAAAAAAAAAAAGACTACTTTTCTTCTTAAACTGCCTCAGATTTTTCTTCTGTCTAAATTCATTTGGGCTCTGTGCAATGTCACCAGGTCAGTTTGTGCTCCTGCTGCAATTCTAATTTTGTCAGCTTTCCATTTTCTAGGGAGTTGGGGGATTTTTCTTTTTCTTTCTTTCTTTTTTTTTTCCCCCAAGTCAAAAATGATTTTGCATAATAGTAATAATGTTAATGGCCTTGCACAGCGCATCCAGATTACAACTGCAGCTAGGGAGAAATAAACATCTCATCTTTGCCCTGCTGTTTATCTACCCACAGCAGAGCCTGGTATCAGGTCAGAACCTGTAATTTCATTAACTTTATCACTCAGACGCGCTTGTTGCTAGATGTCATTATTCAGCACATTGCTCCCATGTTTTGTTTGTGCTGGGCTTCACTTCAGATGCTCTGGCACCATGTGGGAACAGCCCTCCCATCCGCATCGCTGCGGAGCACTGCCTGAGACTTGGGAGGAAAGTTTGGCTCGCTGATCCGTGCTCTGCTTGCTCGTGATTTGCAAAACAGATATTTGTGCTGCTTGACCTCCCGGGCTGGGACTTTTCTCCCATTTTACGGGGCTGTATGCAGCAGAGTCATCCTGTGCAATTCCCTGCCAGACCTGATACATCCAGAAGGTCCATGTGGGGAATAAAAAAAAACACACTCTTCCTCGTGGAAAGGGCAATCCAGTCCAACAGCCACACAGCGCTGAGTGCATGAATCCCAAAGGATGGAAAGCGCCCGCTGCCAGCGCGACCCAGCACCTGCAAATCAATCACTGCCCAGCACGTGGGGGAAAGCAAGCAGCGCAGGCAGGTGGAGGGCGAGCTGAAATGCTCCATCTTCATCGGATTTGCCATCCCTGGTAATTAATGCTGGGAAGTGACACTTGAAAGAGCCTCTAGTGACAGCCCCAGCAATGATACCATTTGGAGCCCGCTGACAAGTCCCAGCTGATGTCTTATCACAACGCTACACTGCAAGAGCAGCAAGGAGAGCTTTTCCCTTGGGCGCTGACGGACTCCCCGGGATGCAGGCACAGCTCCTCACCCGGCCCTGGTGATCGCACCAAAACCTGGCAGCTCCAGCCAGGCAGTGGGACACCGGAGGGAAGGCTGACCCTGTCCTTGAGCTAGGGCCATGCTCTAGCTGGGTTTCCCTTGATGCATCCATCTTCAATCCACCTGTAAAACCGCGCCCAAGCAGAACTGATTTCCAGCCCCTGGGGATCTCCAGGTACGTGGTGTCTGCTCGCACCAGTTGCGGAGTTTCTCCACCCCACCTGCTACATCCCCGTGGGAATCCCGGCTGCATCTGCTGCTCGCAGGCAGGTCGAAGCGCCTGTGTGCACAGCACATCCAACACCTCCCAAATCACCGCATTTCCCACACGTGGGCAAACCAGGTCAGAGTGCAAAGCCCACAGCACATATATTTATATTTCTAGTCTGTAAATCCTATATCTGAACCACAGCCACCTCATCCTTGGCGATCCAGGCTCTGGCCAGCTTCAGCAGAGAGGAGCAACTAGCATATACCATAGCTTGACTCCCTAAGCAAAGCCTCATCCAAGAGTGTGCATCTGGGAGGAAACACATGGTGAACCGGCATAGTTTGGAAGGATGAGACCAGGCAAGACACAAACCTGCCTCGATCCAAGGTGCAAAGCCTGAGAGCATCACAAGCTGAACTGGTGGAAGCATTTGTGAACATATCTCGCAGCCTGGGGTAGCCCTGGCCCTGCAGGCAGCTTGCAGCCCCAGCTTGAGGGGATTTTTCAGTCAGTGTAAGAAGTTCTTTATTGCCAATTCCTGAAGCCCTCGGAGAGTTTAATATTCTGCCCTAGATCTTGTTTACTATTATGTTTTGAGGAGAACTGAAATGCAGTTACTGCTGTCTTCCCCACTCACACAACTCTAAATAATTTATAGAAAAGCAAAACAAAGAAGAGAATATGAAAGAATAAAAAAGGTAGCTCAGTTACAATATATGAAGGCTTTCATTTGTTCATTCTCACTGAGCAGGGGGTTGGGGAACACCACAGGCCGGTAACAGCCAGCTGTACACAAAGGGGGATGCCAACAGGGATGCTCAGATCAGTAGTCAAGGATGGCAGATGGACTACTAGGCACCTCCGTGTTTGTTTGAGCAACAATAACCATCACCGTCGTAATAACCTTCCTTGAAAGAGGAAAGAGTAAAAAGCACTTTAAGGATGGAAGAAACACAGCCTTAGCCACCACTTACGACCGTCGCAGGTGCAGGGACCTGCTTCCCAGACACAATACATGGTTTGGGCTCTCCCTGGCTCCATTGCTCAGAGCCGCAGCCTCCTCCACAGAGCTGAGAAGAGTCCCCGTCCCTGTCCCCCAGCACTGCCACCATGGGTGCTCCGGCAGGGACCGCTTGGCCTTTGTGGAAATCCCACACGCTCACAGGAAGAAGGGAAGGACAGTCCAGCATCACCCCAAGAGCCCCTTCCCTGCACAGAGGGAGCCAGCACATCCCTTCCTTGCTCCTGCTCGAGTCACTCAGCAATTAGTGCTAATGTACTTCGCTTTTGTTTATTCGAATGCATTTTACTGTGCGTTGCAGGTGAACAACATTAAATGGCTTCTAATGACATTTCAATAAGCAGAGGTGGGTGTTGCAGCTTCTGAGACACAGACTTTAAAAATACAGGCAATCAAGTACGCATTAGCCGAAACACTCTGGGGAAAGCACTGCTCTTCTCCGTGCAGGAGAAACATCCCCCCTGCGTCACGCAGTTGTACCCGTGTAGCCCACAGTCCCTCCACCCCCACACACAGGCAGTGGGGCAGCACCCAGACCCTGCCTGGCCCTCTCGGTGATGGTTCTCCACGTGCAGACAGCAGAACCATGTGGTTCAGCAGCATGAGTTTTATTTTCAGTTAAGAGATAAATAAAAAGCAGCCAGTCTAGACTGTTTTATATAGGCTCTCACACAGGCCTCCTCCTAGAGCGCCCGAGTGCCTTCCAGTTGTGCATTAAGAGACACCACCAGAACCCATCATCCGTGGTTTGGTCTCTCCTCCTCTCCCAGGAGAAGCCATACAGGCTGATAGCAGGTAAGGTGCCTCCCCAGCTGCTCAGCCTGCAGGAGCACTGCCAAGCCCTGTCTGTACGGGCTCCCCTCTGCTCCCACATACCTGGTACAGCCAGCAATGGGTGCCATCATGTACAGTGTGACCACAGAGAACCCTGTCTGTCTGTCCTGTTGCATCCAGCCTTTGGCTATTTGCTGTACCAATGTTGGACCGCTTTACCCAGAGGGACCCTACCACTACTTTCTTTCTGAGCTGGGCAGAGCTTTGGGGAGGGGGAGCCCCAAAGGGACCAGAGCTCCTCCAAATCCCAGCCCAGCACCTTCAGGGAAGGCACAAAGCATATGCAGCACCTTGCCTACTCAGGAAAGGGCACCTCAGCCCAGCTCCCCACAGCTACTACCAGGGGATTTATACCTTACAACCGTGGCATTATCCAATATTATACCTTACAAGCAATCAGCACCATAGGGACAGGCAGCAGCCAGAACCCACAGTTATGGACTTGTATAGGCTTCTTTCTAATCTGACCTACAGACACTATATAACACTCTACCTGCCATGCCAAACACCATGAGTGGGAAACGGTTCACATTTGGGGTCTGTGCCTTTCTATCAGATCCACAGGGATTCAGCTCTGCATTTCTTCTCACAATGAGAATTTTCTGCTCTGCCATTTCCAACTCCGCACAGGGCTCCTATGCGCTTGCCTTAAATCTACAGCCCTGATGACTTTGTTTGTGGGTGACTACAGGATCGTTTGTCTGATTGCTCAGAGAATAAAACACAGGGGACGTTTTGCTGCTAGTGGAAAATACAGCTTTATGGAGCAGCTCTCAGAAGAACATCAAGGCTCAGCAGGCTGGCGGAGCCCCAGCACACCGACACGTTCACTCGCTAGAACTGATGCCCTACTCGAAAGGAAGGCAATGAACATTTCTGCCACCTAGAGAGTGAAGACTGGCCTGATTGATGCCCATGTGCTAGCACTCACCCACAGCAAGAAGCTGGTATGAATCCCAGCATTCCTATCCTGTTGAGGAGACAGGAGTTCCAGCACTGCTGGAGCAGCAGGAACGACTCCTCCACGCTGCCCGATGCACGGTGCTGCACAAGCCCACAGCACAAGAGCAATTGCCCTCCCTGGGGAAATGCAAGCTCTGCTCCCCCAGTCAGGCATCTCCTAACCCACCGGGGCTTTCACAGCGCTCTCTGCCATTGCAAGGACCAGAAACACCACCAAGCCTGAAAGCAGAGCCATCAGCTTCCCCTCTGATCATGCTAAGCAGGCTTACACTGGAAACGGGAGACTGGTTTTGGAAGAGGATGTAACAAAGGAGACAGGTCAAATCCTATGAATCCACATCTCTGTGAAGCTCCCAAGCACACAGCTCACACACTCCTACGGCACCTGAACTGCCAGCAAAGCACAGTCAGGGAGTGCTGCAAGACCAGGGGACCTGATCCTCGAGGCTGGCAATAACAGCTGAGGGCTCACAGCTACTGTGCCTCAGTTTCCCCAGTGCCACCCAAAGGTGATTCCCTTCTCAGGAAGGGCAGCTTCAGGACAAGATCTGCAAACCACTTTGTAGATGACAGCTGTTGACCAAAGCCTAGGGAGCCAAGCGCTAGCCACAGGGATTATGTATGGATGACCCATCCTCTCCAGGTGGCACCGCGCAGGACAGACACCCCGGTGAAGGACAGGAAGAGGGGAAAAAGGAAAGAGAAAAACCACAAACCTTTCTTTTCGTAGTCAGGCTTCTCCTCCCCGCCCCGGCCCAGGCTCTCCAGCGTCCGTGTCACCTGGCTGCCAAACTCATCCTCCCTGGTGCTGGGCTCTGCCCGCCGCGGGGTCTCCTCCTCCTCCTCGTCCTCATAGTCGTCCAGGATGGGGGTCTCGCGGATAGGCACCCCAATGACCGAGTTGTGGGCCTGGAGGCGCGAGTTGCGGAAGCTCTCGCGGGCCTGGGGACCCAGCAGCACCGAGGGGATGTAGTGGATCTCGTGAGTGGCTTCCGTGCTGGCGCTCTTCTGCGGGATGCGGCGGCGCTTGTGCCAGCGCCGCTGGGCGTACAGAGCCACCGTGAAGACCAAGAGGAGCAGGAGTAGCGCGATCAGCCCACCCTGCAGGAAAGCAAAGGGCATGGGTCAAGAGATGCATGGGGCACGGGGATGGGTCAAAGAGATGCTGTGGCCAGCATCCATGGACCCTCTCCTCTTCCATCCCCAGAGCACCCTTTCATCACCGCTCCATGAACTGCACGCGGGTGGGTTCATGGAGCAGCCACCTCTGGGGCGGGATGTCACAGTCAGGAGCAGCAGGGTGCCAGAGGTGGCTTTTGGCTAGGGACAGCACAGCGACACCCCCAGCTCAGCTCTGCCCAAGTTATTTTGCCCACTCTCCCAGGGACTTTGTTTTTACCACACACCCCTTGGGTCCCCCAGCCCCCCGGCCCACCCATGCACACAGGGGCTGAGGTGGGCAAGCTCCTCCTCCTGCCCTGCACGGGGAGATGGGAAAGGAAGCAATCGCATCCCACCACTTAGGAGAAAAAAACCTCATTAAAACAACCCAGCCACCGACACGGGAGCAGTAAAGCCTCAGCAGAGACACACAACATTTCACATAAACGACGGTGCAACAAACGGCATCACGCAACTGCTGCTCCCCAGGGCATGGTTACCCCATCTCCATCATTTCTGGTTGTGATTTGCCTATGGTTTCAATGAGACTTCAGCTGCAGACCTGGGAGCACAGCACAACATATTCCAGACCAAGACCTCTCTGCAAAGCTCTCCTCTTCCCCACCTCCAAATTTTATTCAACACAGCTCCCAACTGCATTACCATAAGGAAAAAAAAAAAAAAAAGTCTTTACCAAAAAAATAGACTTCCTAAATATCTATATGTCCATGGAAGCAGCAGCCCTCTCCTCCCAAGGGAGCTGTGCTGGGAAGCACCGAAGGGAGCCAGCCCTGCCTCTGGCTGCTCTGAAGGTTAAATTCAGCCACAGTCACTGAGTCCCATGCAGGCAGGAGCTGTGTGTGTGCCAGCTTCCAGCCTCTTAATCTCTACAGTGTCGGAGCAATTTTATCCCGTGGCATACAAGCAAAAGCAGGGCATGTAAATCAGGAGCGGTGTGAGCAATCGGGGCTTTGCAGCGTGACATGGAACAGCCGGGGCTGGGCAGGAGTTTCTTTGGCACAGGGGATGCCACAGCCCAGAACTTTACAGAGCATGCAAAACCAAAGTAGAGACGTTCAAATATTTAATCTGCATTTGATACAAAGCACCGTACTGTACCCAAAGCGCATCTCTGACTCGCAAACAGGATCAACTGTGAAGAGGCAGCATTGAAAATTGCAGCTCACAGGGTAAATTAGCTGGGGGAGAGCCCTTGGGAGCAGGAGCAGAGGAGAGATGCTTCCCTAGACCACCCCGGCACCACAACCCACCACAGAGAGGAGCCCAGCCCAGTATCTCCCATCAGGACCCCCCACCTCTCCCCCCAAATTGGCACTAATGGGAGAAGGGCTCAGGGATTCAGGAGGACATTGCTCAGCTTGACTTCCCTAATTTAGGTGACACGTGACATCAGGAAAGGAGGTTTAGCATCCAGGAGATGCTTGGGGATCTCTGTGTGGGAGAACGGCGGGGCTCACTGTGCCAACCGGGTTTATGTCCTGCAGTACTGGAGCACCTGAAGAACCAGTGGGATGAGGACCCTACCTGGTCTTCCACACTCAGAAGCAAGAAACAGTGTGGACTCCTCAGCCTGGAAGAGCAGAAATGTGTTTCCTCAGGTTTGCGCAGCGCCTGATGCATGGAGACCAGAGCATCACAGGAGCTCCCCAGCGTGAGCCGCCCGCACCCCTTGGCACTGAATAGGGGCTATTTCCTTGGAAGCCCGCTTTGCAAGAGAGAAGCCAAGGCACACCAGTCCCTCCAAAAGGAAGGCCCAGTGACAAGGACACAGCAGGGCCATGAACTTCACCACGACGAACCACACTGCAAAATCAAGTCCGGCCTGTGTGCTGGCATCCTTCCAGCAAAGTGAGGGCTCTCACGTTACAGAAGGGTTTCAGAACAACACTCTACTACAGTCTACATGACTACTGGGAAAGGCCTTCTCCAGGGCCTCACCACCAAGCCCCCAAGCTGCCCAGCTGGACATTGCTCATTCCTGGGTGCTCTCTGCATCTGCAAAGTGGCTGCAGGGCAGAGCAGGGCAGAGTGCTCCACACCCACAGGCACACGGGCACTTGCTCTCCCTGGAAAAGCACAACTGGAGACAATCCAGGTGCTCAGAAAAGGCCAGGGTGACTGAGAAAGCCCTGCACAAGGAGGAGCTTTGCCAGCTGGACCCAGGAAAGGGGTCTGGGCACCTGCAGCAGTGCTAGGGCCGTGCATCTGCCTGGCTGGGCTCACCTTGCATCTGCCCCCGGGAAACGGCTCGGAGCACATAAACCCGTCAGCATATTAAATTAAAGATCTCTCTGCTTGGGAGAAATTACAAAAAGGCGTAAAGGCACAGAGGTTATTAGCATGCCATTCCCCCCCATCCCGGGAACAACAGGGTCAGCTCAAGGAAGCTGAGGGCTCCCAGCCCAGCCCGGCTGCAGCTCCCGCATTCTTTGGGGATGAGCCGGAGATCTGTGCTCTGCCAGCCACTGAGACAATGGCCCCCTCTCTGCCTGGGAAAGGCTGGGGGTGCCTGTGCCAGCCCCTCGGGTGAGCACTCATGGGCTCATAGCAGGCAGCTCAGTTTCGACGTGCTCCTTGCATCCCTGACCCCACACCAGCAGCTACTTGTTTAACCACGCTGCACATGCCAGGAGACCTTCCTGGGGAAAAGCGGGGGGGGGGGGGGAAGTGTCAAACTTAGGAGGCATTCAAGCCAGCCTCACTTTAATCTATTTTTCATGTTAAATTATCCAACTGAGGGAGCCGGAGAGAGAAAGGGGAAGGAAGGGATAATATGAGAAATGTTTTATTTGACAATGTGTCACTCGGAAACTGATTATTTCTGTCTCCGAGCTTTTTAATATTCCCAAACAATGGCCGAGCCGCGCAGGGATTTGGTATTCTAAGGCTGGATTTATAATACTCTGTTCTGCAGTGATAAGAACACGGGCCTTTAATCCTCTGAGCTGTGAACATGCATATTCTCCCGCGTAATGTCCTTCCCACCGTGCTCCCGTGTGCTGTGCGCCGGCCGAGCAGGAGCCGCCAGGCGCCGGAGGGTTGCCGAGACCCACAGGAGAGAAGGAGGGATGGGAGGAGGAGGCTGGGGGAGAAGAGGGCTGGTGAGGACAACCCACATGTATGCAGAACTGCAGGGCTCGTGGCACAGGAGCAAACTGCAGCTGAAGCTAGAAAGCAGCAAGGCTGGGACTTACTTGAAGCCCTGAAGCAAAACTGATGGAAGAAGCCACCTCGAAGCCCAAGAGACTGGACACTCATATAAATTATGAAGGCTACCAAGCTGCTGCCCTGGAGGGAGATCGCTGTTTGGGCATCTGTTTGAGATGCCAAACAATTTCTGAGCAGCAAGAGGATGCACGTGCTTCTTTGAACACAAGCCACCCCCCTTCCCTACCAAAGCGGTGAAAGATGAGGGAGTCCTGCTGCTCCTCTGGGGTCTGGACAAACTCTTCCTTGCAACAGGCTCTGGCCCTTCCCGACTCTGCCTGGGATCCTCAGTCAGCTCTGCTCCCTGCTGCTCCCTGTAGCAGGGTGGACTTGACATGGCTCCCTGCAGGAGTCCTCCACCTTTGCAGTCAAACACAGCGCAACCACAGTGATGCAGCCGGGCCAATATGAAAGCAAGCCCCAACAGTCTGCCAGCCACCATGTCAAAATGAAGTGACAGAAGAAGGTCCCAGGCTGGAGGGGAACAGAGTTTGGGCTGAGCAGACCTGTTACACCAAAGCATCCCTTCTGCAGGTGCAAATCAGTGCAGCATTCAGCCTGGAGCTAACCTAAACTTCTGCTGCTTCCTCTGAACACTGATACAGAGTTTTGCTCTGGGGGGAAAATATCCCTATTTCTTTTCTAACTTTGAAGCCACTATTGCTCCCACATAGCATCCAAAACCAATTATTGTCCCACATTGTGCTGACAACCAGCCCCATCATGAACTACTTACTGCTGTGTGAAACGGGGCTCTCGCAGCCCAAGGACAGTCCCAGGGGACAGCTGGGCTCTGCTCAGCACAAACCCTGCACAAAGACCCTCCCATCCCAGCCTGCAGCTTCAGGGAGCTGGGGCGGGCAGAACCCTGATGCCGGAGCATCACATCACCCTGCGCAGCCCCAGGGACAAGCCACGGTAAGCAAATAAGTATCAGTGATAACCACACAATCCTCAGAGCTCTTCACAATGTGTACTTTTTCCTTTCTTTCCTTTTTGGCCATGAAGGTAATTAAACACTAGAACAATTTACCAAGGGTCGTAGTGGATTATCCATCACTGTCAATTTTTGGTTGGATTTTCTTTTGGTTTTGTGTTTTGTTTTTTTTTTTAAATCAAGCCTGGATGCTTTTAGAAAAGTTATGCTTTATTTCAAATGACAAGTAAAGGCTTCAGGGAATTCTTCCACCCCATGTGGCACTAGAGGGCAGAGCAGATGGCCCCACAGTCCCTTCTGGTCTTCCAGTCCCCCAATTTTGTCCTCCCCACGTTTCTTTGTAAGTCACAGCATTCAGCTCTAGAGCATCTTATCTCTCTTTCAAACATTTCATCCCCTCCCAGGTCAACCCAGAGGCAGAAAGCATCACCAGACCATGGACACAAGTGGGCAGGTAAGGCACGTCCACCTAACACAGACCAAAGCGGGAGATACCACCAGCAAGGACGAAACCTCGGACCTCTGCAGCTTGGCACACAAACCTCTCCCAGCTCATCTCTGCCATTGCCAAGGGCTATAATAAAGCAGTGCTCAATAAGCAGATGTAGCAAACATTTGCATTAGGTTTTAGCTATGCTGTAATTTGAGCTAACGGATTTCTAATTAATTTAACTAAAAGCAATGGCGAACAGTAGCATGAAGACCCTATAAATGCCACTTCACCAGGCGGAGAGGCCTGCTCCCGGGCACAGATCCTCCGAGGCCATGTCCCAAGGTGAACCACAACCAGAGCTGGGATCATCCACATTAGCCATTATAACAGTGTCTGTTAATTGGCAATCAGTCGTCTCGGCCAAACCCTCTGCTGCAGCCGAACTCGGAGAAGACACTCATCAGTGCCCAGGCTGGCCGGGGGACAGCCCCAAGTCTGTCCATCCTCTCTCTCCCAGCTCCACCAGCAGGTCCCTTTGCCAAGCCAGACCCCTGCACCAGGACCCCCAGCGCTCACACCCCAACCAAACTACACTCAGGACAACTTTGGAAGAAAAATACCATATTTAACATGTTGAGTTGCATGGCATCTGCTTCTTTCCTTTCCAGATCAAACGTCTGCACCACACCAGCTTCTCCCTAGGACTCCTTTGCCTTATTGCTCTTTCTCTCTTTGCTGCACCTCTCAATTTAAATATTTCTACTGCAACTCTTAATTAACATGCTGTTTGCACCTTCTTTCAGATCATTAACGATGAAAAATAAGGCTGATCTCTGCAGACATCTCTCGGAGTCTTCCCTCTCCTGCACACTGCCGTTTATCATGACCTCCTCTGCACCCTGCCGCTTCCTCACCCTCCTGGGGTGCAGGACATAGCTGCAGATGGCACGCAATCCCTCCGGCTTTAAAGAAACAGCAGAGCAGAAGGAAAGGATGTTATATAGTGTGCTCTTCCCTAAACCAGGGATAACACAGCCTCTGGCTGTCGTCCCCATAATGGAGAAGTTTTGGCTGTTTCCTGCAGAATCAAGGTTTCTGCACCCACAGCACCTCTGTCTGCCTCTCCGTCCTGCCCCTCTCATGTCCGTACACACTGGCCCATTACAACGAAGTCTAAAAAGGCAGAAAAGGTCTCAGAAATAGTGACAGTCCTTCAGCTTTGTGATAAGAGGAGATAGGTAGAAGAAAAAGGCCCCAGATCACCCCATCCACTAATGAACATCATACAGGAGGGCAGGGAAGGGTTATCGGAGCCAACCAAAAGCATGCAAGGAGGGAGAGACCAGGAGAGAAACAGGGCTTCGGGAAACAGGCTTTGCAAGAAGCAGACACATCTGCTACAAGAAGAAAGCAGGGTTCATGGATAGAAATGGAGCAGCAGCACCTGGAGTTCAGGACGGTGCTGGATCCTGTCTCAGACAATGCTCTCGCAGACCTGACCAAGCCTGCTTGGTCCTCACACAGCCTCTGCCAGCAGAAGAGAAGTGACAATGCACACCAAGGATGGAAGGATGCTCACTCTCTTCTTGCATCCATGGTGGATGGCACGAGAAGTTATGAGCTTGACATGCAGTGAGAACCACTCAAGGAGGAACACAACTGCAAGAAGCTTGATGCTTCCAGGAGAGCTGGGACATCTCAGTCACTGGAGGTCACCTGCCCAAAATGCGGAGCAGTGCTGGCACGCCTTGGGGACACGGGGGTCCTGCCAACTCCCTTCTCCTCCAGCTGCCCTTCCTAAGAGCAAGCAGCTTCTGTCTAGAGGATGCATTGCCCACCCCACCCATGAACCAGAACCACCCTCTGACAGCACGTACCCCTGTGTGCTGTGGGGGTCAGGAAATGAGCCCATGGACAGGTAAGCATCAGGCAGAGAAACTGAGGCAGAACATGAGGAGACCAAGGACAGACAGCAATCCAGCACAAAGGCTAGAGAGGAAGAGATGAACACCAGGATTGAAAAAACAAAACAAAACAAAACAAAAAAAACCTCTCCAAAAAGATCTGGATCTGGTCCTGAGCTCAAAACAATTTGAAATTTGACCTCACCTCTCCATAGAAGACAGCAATGACACAAGGAATATCTACTAAAAAGTACAGCATTTTCTCCCTGTACGCTTCAAATCCTCATTCAAGCACCGCTTCACCAAGGTGCTTAACCACATGCTTAACTTTAAATATGTGTTTAATTCCCATTACAGTCCATGAGACTAAAGCACACGCCTCAGCGCTTTGCTGAGCAGGGATGGCTGCTTGAATTGTGTCCTGAAGAGAACTGTATTATGTCTTGCCCCCCTGCCCCCCCCCTCCCTTTCCACAGGTCTTCGAACATCACCAAGCTCCAGTGATGATGGGGCACTGTCTTTTGTTGTTATCACAACCATGTCACTTAATTCTGCCCAGAGCCGACAGCACCTATGAACCACCCTCTCCAAAAGAGCTTATACTGGTGGAAGGGAGTGCAGGATATGGCCCAGAGATTTAAAAGGGAGTGTTCCCATAGGATCGCTCCATCGGGCCCGTGCAGATCTGTCATACATTGCTGCTCTGCTTGCCATGCCGTATGTACATGCATTGGGCATAAATTTAATGGCATACACAGTCCTGCAAAGTATAACACATGCACAAGAGATGAGAGTTACAGTTGCTGTGGGAACCATAACTTTAAAATCTCTGACTCTTCCACGTTAAAAAAAAAAAAAAAGTCAGACAAAAAGTCACATTTCCATATAATTTTATTTTTTTTTAAGCCACGCTGAATTTTGTTTTGCTGTTTCATCCAAGAACGGAAACAAAAAGAAGGAGTGAACCTGCCAGTCAGCCTTTCTGCGCCATTCAGACATGCAATGTGATGTTCCAGTAAATGTTTATTTGAATGGTCTCTCAGGCACTGTCTGTATGCAAGCACCAAAATACACAAACCTCAATCACACCGAACATGCCTGCATATCCCGAGCTGCACATCTTGCTAGGATAACAATTCAAAATGACTCCTAATCCATTTTTATGATGCAAAAAAAAAAAAAAGGCATTTATTTGCAGTGAACTGAAAGGGGAGGGCTGGAGGTGATTTTATTAAGCACCTGATTACTAGCTCTTTTTAAAGCCAGAGCGCAGATTGCATAAATTGTGATTTTAATGTGCGCTAAATGGTTCACCTAAATTGGCTGACCCGCTAACCCAGAGCTTGCCCTCAGAGAGGGAAGATTTTAAAATGCATAAGGTCTCGTGCGTTTGCTCTCATGTTTCCCTAATGTGGACAGGCTGGCTGAGTGCAAAGCCGAGAGAAAAACAAAAGCTTTTTTTTTTCCCCCCAAGGAGTTTGAGTTACCAAGCCCCATCCCTCCTCCCCACTGTGCCTGCGAGAGACACCTCCACGTGTTCCTCCCGCTCAGCTCATTTACACCCAGTACCTGAATTGCATTTTAGCCGTATTCAAAAGGGGAGGAAAAAGATCCACTTGAGCTAAGAACAGCCAACCTTGCTTTTAAATAAAAAAAAGTCACCACATCCACATTAAGTCTCTCCCAGCATACAAGAGGTCTTGCGGGCAAGGGCTGCCACACATGGCAGGCTGGGAGTGCCCAGGGTGCTGCCAACACAAAAAGCACCTTGCAATTAAACACGGGGCTAAAGGCAAGTCCCTCAAAAATAGCAAGTGCAGAGCCACCACCCATACAACGTCCCTCTCTGCATCATCTTCAGACCAGAGCCCAAACCCCAACCGTACACAGGGACCCAGCTCCAGCGAGGAGCATCTCAAACAGCGGAGCTGCCCTGCGGTTGCATCCCGGCAAAGGCAGCCTTTGCCAGAGGAAGAGCAAATAGGAATCCACCCAATATCAAGGAGGAGGACCAAAGAGACTGACTGTGGCCCTAATACCTTCCCACATGAAGAGAAAAGCAATGAAGTCCTCCAAGGTTCAGTTTCAGCTTGGTTTCACCAAAATCACCAGTAACAGCAGCTTGACCATGCCTGCTTTGCCTGATGCTAGCGGGGAGCACATCCCTGCCCCACCTGTCCTCCCTTCAGAGCTTCCCATCTTAGAGCAAAGATGGTCACTTGGGGGATCCTCTTAATCAGACCCCTCCAACAGACCTGCAGATCTGTACCTTGCACCTGCGCGCTCCTGGGCAGGGACGGCCGGTCTCACAAGAGCCCGAACCTGCCTTGGTCTGCACTTCGCCCCTCCCATTTCAGGGACGGACAGTGCTGCCTGCGGGAACATCTCATGGGGTTTTTCCAGACTTTCCTACCCTGAGCTATGGACTAAGCTCTGCCCGTGCACGTGCCCCATCCAACAGCAGATCATCCGGCACGACGTGCTTGGCTGTGCTGGCCAAGCCACACCACTCTGTTTTTCTGGAGCCACTTTTATCACGTTCATGCTTCACCCACTGCCCAGCGGAGGCCACAAACACCTCTACAGCTTCTACCCCAGCTGGTGCCTTCTCCACAAAAAATGCAGAACACCCATTTTAGCATCTGATGAAGAAGCCAACCTGCTGGTCAGCTGGCCCCAACAGACAGAGCAGCACGGTATTAGTCACAGCAAAAGGTGCATAGAGGTGGCGCAACAAAGGAGGGATGCAGTTAAACTCTCTAATTAAAAAAAAAAAAAAAAGCTATAAAACTCACAGAAGCTGCACATCTTGTAGGAGCCATTGCCTCAGGCTGATTTCAGACCCCTTGAGCAACCACCCGCAAACGTCAGTGTCTCCACCACTCAGTACCTCCCACAAAACATGGTGCGGGTCCTACCTTTGCTCTCGCCTCATGTTTTATCTGCTTTGTTTGGACAGCAAGTGCAAGAGAGCATCTCCCAGAGCATGTGTACACAGCTTATCTCTGCAGCACCCAGCCATCAGCTGGGGCCTCAAGGAGCCACCTCAGACTCAAGTGGCAATTACCACGGGGCCCCCCCGAAACCACAGCTACTGCGGTATACCCCTTCCAAACAAAGGTTTAACAAATGCTAAAGCAACGTCTCAAATTACTAGGATTATTACAATATCTACCAGCAGAGCACTTGCTAGCAAACGATGAAATATAATTAAAAGTAAAGAACACTTGTCAGATGAGTAACACGTATTGCTGTTGCAAAAGTACCTTTCTTAGTTTTTTTTAATAATTGTTTATCTGCTTCCTCACTAATTTACAAAAAATGCAGTTAATTCTCAGTGGATCTCACAACCATTAGTGCGAATTAATGTTGTTCCCACTGTATATTCTGCATATATTAAAAAAAAATTAATCTAATAAGAGATGCACATCTCCGGTTGAGGGAACATGAACACAATTCACATTGTGCCTCCAGCTTCCAAGTGCTGGTGAGTGACACGGTACAACATCCTTTCTGCTCAATTAACCAGCCAGCTTCTGGGGACTGCCAGATCTTGGACAGTTGTCCAGAAAAAGTGGCAAAACATGAAGAAAAATTCACTGTAGCATTAAGGAATGGGGACTTCTTGGAGTAGCCCAACACCTCCAAGCCCCCTTGATGGGCCAGGTCTCTGCGCTGGTGCATGCTGCCGCTCTCCTCCATACACAGGGTGGAGCAAAGACGGGTGAGAGACTGGAAAAGGGGGTTAGAGTTTATTTATGGGCATCTCAAAACAATTTATGGAGCAAGGAGCTGACGGGAAGGTGCTATTGCACACACAGGAAAGGAGGGAGAGTGCTCTTTTTGGTGGTTGGGGGGGCGGGGGGGGGGTGTTGAAAGATCTATTACTGAGCCCAGAGCTCACAGCTGCTTTGGGAATGATCCAGCTTATTGTGTAAAAAAAAAACCTGCCTTACTATATTTAAAGTGCAAATATTTTAGCATAATGAACATCTTTCTGAAAAGCAGCAACACAAACTACTGCGGAGAGGGAGGGTATTCAAACACAACAACAGAGATAAAAGCTCCATGCACGTGTGTCTATAGCGTTTGGCATCTTTGCAATTCTGGCGTTGTAACTCAGAGTACAGGAGTTACACACTGCAGCCCCCCATGCCCTGGAGAAGAGCCTCCACTGGTACCTGGGGCATTGCACACCAGGAAAAGAAAAAGCAGTTTATCAACTTGCATGTACGCAATTTAAAAAATGCACTGACTCCCCGCACCGTGCGCCACAGAGCAAGCAGATCCGAGACTTTGATTTAAAGAAAAGATCAAAGCGCTCAGCAAGTCCACAAACCTTCTCCTTTCCAAAAACACCTAGCTATTCCCACCAGGTTATTAAAAGCCCAGTTAAGTACAGCACTTAACCATACACTTAACTCCCATTAACTTCACCGGGACTTTGCACATACATAAAATTTATCAGGTGTTTCAAGGCTTTTTTGTCCCCTTTCCCAAGAACACAGAGTTCCTGTTATCCAGCCCTCGGTGTGATGCCTCCAAACGACCTCAGGGCTCAGCATAGTGGAAGACGAAATCCATGGGGACAGGAGTTGTACTGCTGTACAGCTCCCACACTCATTGCTTAGACACCCACGGGTCCACAAACACCTTTTTGTTCCACAGCACGCCGGACCATGCTAAGCCATTTCGCCAAAACCCTGCTACTTGTTTGCTCAGCCCTCTCGCTGTATTGATTGAAAGCTGAGAACATAAAAGGACAGGAACGCACCAGCTTTGTTTTGCTCACTTCTTTTCAAGTGCGATTTGAAGAGGATGAGGCCAGTGATCTCCTTGCCGGGCAGGCAGAGCCGTAAGCGGGGAGCGCAGGGCATCCCGCTGCCAGGCTGGGGAAAAAGCTGAGTTTGCATCTGCCAAGGAGCCCTTTGCATCCCCGGGGTGCAGCCAGAGCAGCTTCAGCTCTGGAGAGCTCTGCACAGCCAGGGGAGAGGCCCCACCCCAAAGCACTTGCAGCTCGAGGCACCTGCAATTCAAGTCCCTCTTTTTTTCTATATGGATACAGGACATCGAGATGATGGGAGCAGAGGAAAGGAAGAAGAAACCAGGGCTCTTACTTACATCCCTCCCTTGTGGAATGCTACAGGATAGAGACTCTGGACAGGTGCCAAGGTGCTGGCACTTCCAAAAGGACATTTACCAGTAATTTGGGGCAGTCCAGTCCAGCCCTCCTCAACGGCTTGAATTTTAAGCCTGTGACAATTTCTGAGCCCACCACCAAGCTAACCTGCACCCTTGCTAGAGTAGGACTTGGAAGAGTGGACCTGAAGCGACTCTGGGCACGAGCCAAGTGCAGCCCCCTCCAGGGCAGGGCTCAGAGCTGTGTCCCTGCTATCCAAAGGGACCTTTGTAGAGCCATGAGCTTCCACTTGTGCTCTCACAAAGCAAGAAGCAGTCCTTGCACCCATCTCTAGTTACAGCTGCATTCTTCCAAAGAGGAGACAGACTTTTAATTAAGAGAAGCTGGCACCAGAGCAGGAAGAGGCCAGTGGGCAGCAGCAATGGCTCAGAGTGGCAAGAGGGTTTGGGGGAGCTGGTGGGCTTGCTCAGTGCCACACACACACACACACACACACACACACACACATCAGGGTACTGGATTTTCTCTCCCTTCATCCTCACAGGCAGGATCAATGCCATCCCTTGCAGGATGGCTCACCAGCTGCCACCCCTTCCACCTCCGCTAGGGCTGCAGGGCGCTGCTCGGTGCCCCCTGATTCTGGGCCCACCCAGCATGAACATCTCCTCCTGTGTGGCCAGCTCAGCAGCCTGCCTGGTGCTGCAGCAGAGCCAGGGTGAGACCCAGAGCAGGATAAGCAGCAGCAGGGGTATAGAATAGTTTTATTCCAGGTACACAGCTTGCAACAGCCCTGAACATCCTGCACACAGACAAGACAGGCCCACCCAGCCCTGTGGACCCTCATCTCCATCCCCCAGCTGCACCTCTTGCCCACAGAAAGCAGCAAGCATCACAGCGATGTCACCTGCATGCCACCAGGATGACCTGCCAAGCTCCCCAGGACACACCGCTTTGAGGGACTGAGACTGTTTGGGACTTGCACTTCCCAGCTTTGCTATAAGCAAAGGGTTTGGAGCACATCTGAGCAGGGTGCGTGTGTGGAGAAACAAGACCTCCTTCCCAGATGGAGAGAGGAGTGAAGGGCACTGCTATTACAGCCGGTTCACTGCAGCCCAGCTGCACTGCGCCGTGAGGGTCCGCGATGGGAACGCTGCAGCCCCCGCTCCTCATCCAACAGCGGCTGAGAAAGTGCCCATTTGGAAATGGGAAAGAATTCGTTTCAATTAAACATGCCTGGTGCTCCAAATGAAACCAATTAATTCTCCCCATCTGAAAGCTGATTAGCCAGGATATCTGGGTAAATGGATAATAACAGGCTAATAACTCCCTCTCGTCCCCATGCGCACGCCGATGCTGCCGTGAGGTTTTTGACACGGTGTTGCCAGCGTAATTGCAGCATCTGTGAGTAATCGCAGAGTGAATTGAGCCACTGATGGCAGGCGGCACTGTCCCCGGCAGCAGGCAGGAACTGGGCAAGGATGGCTGCTTTGGAGCCAGCCTGAGCCCCGTTACCCCCTCCCAGTCCTCTGCCCCCCACTGCAGCATCGATTGCGGCAAGAGCTCCATGGCACTGGGGCCCACCCTCTGCGGCACCCTGTCTCTGCTCGCCCACCAAGTGGCACCAGCGGGGGCTTGTTAAGGCCAACCACAGCCATACGGCTTGGGTGTTTAGCTGATGAGCAGTAACTCATTAATGCAAACAGGCTTCAAACAGGGCTCTGTGCAAGAAAAGCTGCCCCCACCACTCCCAAACCTCCTTCATCCTCCCCAGGAATGCTCTGCAGGGCAACCCTGGCACTGGGCATGGCAGCTCCCTGCTCTCCAGCTCTCGCCATGGCTGTTATTAGCCCGTGTTTAACTCCACCGTTTAATTCATTCCCTCATCCTTCCCCCTCAACTCCTGCCCTCTGGGATGGGCTCCCACGCAGCCTGGCCTGGGGATGGATGGCAGATACACCAAGGCACTGGCGTTAACGGGCAGGGGAGAGCTCTGCATCTCCACCCCAAAAACAGCCTTACAGCACCTCACGATTTAAGCATCCCCCACTAACCCAGGCACAGGATGGGCAGCTCCCGGAGCCGCACCGAGGCTCGGCCACTGGTGTCCTCAGCCAGTTCAAACAGTTGAACCCAGATGCAGGGACAGCAGCGAGCAGGAGAGGACAGTGGAAGGCACAAAGCCATCCCACCTTCTTCTGCATTCCTTGTTCCCTCCAGTCCCCAAGTCATCCCCAACACCACCGCAGCCCTGGACCCACAGCCCGACCACCCCAGGTCCCTGCCAAGGGGCGGCCACTGGCTGGGGAGCCAGTGGCAGGAATTTTCCAGCTATGCTCTCTCTTTTTTTTCCCTCCCAGTTGGAAAGTGTTGATTAGCTAAAAACACTTTCCAATGGGGTATTTTTGATTAAGACCGATCTCCGAGCCAAATAGCGCGCGGAGAAAAACAAAGATCTCAATTGCGCTGCCATTTTCTAATCAAATTTCCTTTTACTAATTTGACAGGCCTGTTTTGAAAATCTAAATTTAAAGCTAAAATAAAGTTAGATTCCACAGCTAAATAGGAATCAAGATGAAATATTTCAAATGGAGCTAATAAAGCCCTTCTACCCACACCTTTCAGCTCACGAAGCACCTCTCCACTCCTTATTTGCTGCTCCTGGTGCAGGTGGTCAGTATTGCGCTTCGGTTTGCCCGCCCCCCCCCCCCCCCCCAATAGCTTTGTTTTAGCTTCTTGGGGGCAGGAAAACCACCTCCTGCTCAGCTTCAGCTCCATCACAGCTCACCCCAATGCAGCTCCCGTCCTGCCGGCTGGGATGAGTTCACAAGTGCTCATCTAATCTAAATTAAGCCCAGCCCATGCAATGCTCCAATCTTCAGAGGGGGCCTGGCTTCCTGCAGAAGAAACAGCTTTGCCTGAGGGGAAAGCACAAATGGGAGATGAAGATAGAGCCGTATGTTCCCAGAGAAGCTTGCCTGGGTGGCAAGGTGAAGGCGGCCAGTGAGGCGAGGAGAGGAGAGCGCCGCCGGGTAGAGAGAAGCATCCGTTTGAGAGGCAGCGCAGATCTGCACGGACTCCTGTCTTTCTAATCCTCCCCTTATTCCAAACAAAAAAAACCTTCTTGGTCCCCAGGCACTCAGCTGATGTCCTCAGCACGTGACCTCCTTTCAGGTTTTCATCACAAAAGAGTAATTTCCCACAGGACAAAGAAAGGCAAAAAAAGAACAGCATCCCTAGTATGTTGTATAGAGAGAGCACTGGAAACTTGGTTCAACCTTTCTGGTCCATGCCTGTGTGGTCCTTGTCCAAGCCCCCAACTCAGGGAGCCCAGGACGCCCAGGCAACGTGCAAAACACTGAGGTGAAGGCAACCTTCCAGTCCATGGTTGGAGAGCATCTGGATGTGAGACCCAGTGAAAACAGTGCTCCACGTGCCACTGCAGCAGAGTGGTACTCAAGAGGACAACGAAGATGCTTAGCTCTTTGCTAGCCACCACCCTGAGCAACAGCACCCTACGCTGGGATGCTGCTCACCAAGAGCTTTGCTTGCAGCCAAGGAGACATGGACCTCTTCCAATCTCTCCTGCTGCACAGCCCCATCCCAGCCTTCCCCTGGGATTTCATGGCCAGGCTTTCCCCACTGGTGGGGATTTTTCAGGGGCAGGGGATGACTCTGCAGGGTTAGTCCACACACCAGCGCCCAGGATCTGAGATGCTGCTGAGGGGACAGCGAGCACTGCCCAGTCAAACAGAGGAAACCCTCTCTCCAAGGCAGGTAAAGGTTTTCCATCAAGGAGTTTTCAAAACAAGCTCTTCTCTCCTGGTAGCCTCAGCAGGGGGCTGGGACAGGCTCTAGCACACAAACAGGACCTCAGGAGCCCACGTGGGGCCAGAGTCACTACATGCAAGAAAACATTTAAGAAAACAAGGCCCAGGGCTCCACTCCCTCTCCTGTATCATGCTTTCAAGCAGCAGCACACCCTTCCCTCTGCCCCTACCAAGTCCTGCTTCCACCACAGCCTCTCTCCCAAACTCATCCCGGGGGACAGCCAAGGACCTGAACCACCTCCAGCCACCATCAGAGCTTGGCTGTGCCAAAGCAGACATGCCAATCCCCTCCCGCCCCTCTGGGATGCTCAGCCCTCCAAAGAAGAGGCAGAGCTGCCCACACACAGGTGGTGCAGGCAACAAAGGCTGCAGACTGTCACAAGCCCTAAAGCTGCTCCTTCCCATCGCCAGGTGCAAAACACATTTATCGTTTTAACATTCCCAGCGACAGTTCAGGGCTCCCTTTCCAAAGGACACTCGAGATAAAAAAAATCTATGTGACAGGCCAAGCAATCGTAGCAGGCAATTTAATGTGATAGCCCTGGATAGCATGAGGCGAGGAAAAGCCTGTCCCAAGAGCACCGGGTGAGTAAAGTCACACGCTCAGCGACTGCATCCCTGCCTGGCCTGTAAATGCTCACCATGGAACAAGGCCAGTCTGCAAAGACAGGAGTTAAATACCCCTTTTGGGTATTTAAAGCATGGGTGCAAACCCGAAGAGGAAGGCTGGCGGGGTCAGCAGCAGGCGGGGCTGCACCGGGGAGATTTGCCGCAGGGCCCTGAGCCACAGCACCACGTGTCCACCACAGATGGGTCTTGCCAGAACAGGATCTCGAGGTTTAGGGGATCTAAAGATAGTTTCTCACGACTCCTCATTTCCACCCTTGTTTTCCTCCTCACACAGCTCAGTGATGCTCTTTAACTGTGCAAGTGAGCTTGAAGGATCCTCCACAGACAGCAACTCAATCGTTAACTTCTGCCATGAACAGTTACCCAGCCACAAAGCAGCTTCCACTCTTACACCAGAGAGGGGACACGTGGCACTAGTAGGGGCCAAGGGACCCCACAACACTCACAAGCTGAAAACGTGCAAAGATGAAAACAGCAAGACTAACAGCCCCACAAGAGGTCAAGAACATGCACTGGGTTTCAGCTTTCCACTCTTCTCCTTGGTGAGCACCCCACCGTGCTGGGCACACTTTCTGGGCTTCCCCAGGGCAAGGTGACCCATGCATCAGCGGAACAACACTGAGCATCAACTCTGCCCATTGACACTGCAGAGCTCAGTAACACAAATGCTTCATTGCACCGCATCTCTGCCCTGCACACAGCAGTTCTCCTCGCTTTATGGTGACCTGCCACCACCCATGAGTACCAGCGCGGGGCAGGGGGACAGCAGCTTCTATCACAACCCCGAAAGATCCCTTACTCCCAGCTAGGGCTGCCAGGCATCATGATACCAAGCTATCCATCACAAAGACCTTCCCATGCACCAGACACCCTGTGGGAAGAAGAGTAATAGCACACCTATGAGGCTGCTGGAGTCACCCCTTGCCCAAAGCACTTCCAAAGCTCACTGCTTTCTGCTCGCCTAGGCACACGGAGGACAGCCAGGGGGGTCAGGGAGCTGCATGGCTGGGGAGATGCTGTGTTCAGTTCCCAGCTCCTGCCACAGTTCTACCTGGCCTAAAAATCATTAAATGTCTGCACCCCGGTGTCCTTCTGGCAAGTCAGGAACAGCCCTGTCCCTGTTCCGTGGGAGTGGGACAAGGATAAATCTGTAAATCCAAGGACAGATCTGTGCTGGGGACCACAGAAGAGCAGCTCAGTTACTTATCTAAGACCAGATGCCCTCGCACAAGCCAGACAGGGGGGTCTGTTTTAAAACCAGATGCTGAACGTGTCTTGCACAGACCAAAAAGGAGCCGTAGGGGATGAAAGCCCAGAACTGAGGGCCTCGCAATCGCTGCGGCTCTCTGCCACCCCTGCCTCAGGCGCCAAATGTCCGGAGACTGGCTGCTGGAGCAAGAGGAATGGAGGTGGCTACGTGGAGCATGGACATATCCCATTTTTCAAGGGACACCTTGGAAAGAAAAATACAAGCGTTTGTACCCCTCTTCTTAAAAAGAGCAGATAGGTATCCTCCACACACCCATGTGCCTGCAACCTCTGGCTGAGAAGCCATGGGCAACGCCAGGGCAAGAGGAGGATGCCAGCCTGCATTCCTGCTCACTACTGGGATCAAGATACTCGGAGCTAAATTCTCAGAGCAAAACATTTACAGGAAAAGGATTTCCATCAATCACTTCAAACCACCTGCTTATTTAAATCAGTTCAAACATTGTAAAACTTATTTGAAATATTAGGCTGTGCAAAATTGGGCTGAAGGTAGTGTGCTGGAAGGGAAGTGTGTTTTGGTCAGGTTTGTAAGGCTGCTCCTCCTCGGGTCAGCCACAGTCCAAGCCCAAATCTGCGTCAGATAGTGCAGGCTGGAACAACTGCCTGGGGAAACTGTGAAGTCTTGCAGAACAGGATAGAGAAACATCCATCACCAGTGACAAAGGGTTATTGATCCTGCCTGGGGCAGAGAGATGGATTTAATGACCTCTCCAAATCCCTTCCACTCCAGAGATCCTATGGAAAAGTAATCCTCGTCCTGCAAAACCCTTGAGAAGGGCAGTGTCCCTGAAGTAACTCAGCTGATGTGCCATCAACAGGGTAGGCATGTGTGGGAGGTTTGGGGTACCGAAAAAAACAACTCCCCCACTCAAAAAAAACCCACCCTGCAGTCACAAAACGCCACACCTTACAAAGCCAAACCACTTCAGCATTAACCTGAAAAACTTGTTTAAGAAAACGACAATGAAAAATTAGCACAAGCCAACACTTCACAAAGCACACAGCTAGACTTGTGCAGCCTGGAGCATGCAGGTGAAGCTTCCATTTGCACCCACATCTCATCAATCTCCAAACCCCAGGGATCAAAGGCACTTTCTAGGGAGGTTCGGTGCAGTGAAAGGCATAGACAGGTGCAAAGATAGCAGAGGGTCATTTGCTTATCCACTTCATGTTCAAGTTTTCAATATTTGCACTGTCAGGATGATTTCCAGCACAGATATTCATTTAAACCTGAAACTTCTCAGAACAAAAACATACAATTAGCAACTCCCCCACCAATTAGGAAAAGAAGAAAGAAGTCCAAGGCACAATTTAAGCCTGTATAAAACGGAAAAGAGCAAAGAACTAGCTACACATGAATATAGTTAAATTAAAAAATAAAGAAGTCACGGTTCCTATTTCTGTACATTACACCCTTCAGATCCCAGCTTAGTAAAAAAAATATGTATATATACATATATCTATGAAGTTTATGTTTCATATAGATACATGTACACACACATACAGAGCCGTATAATATGCATGAAGTGCTTTTGGTCATGCGTCAGGTCTGCGTATTTGCCTGCTGAAGAGTCCCGGTGGGATGCCCCGACCTGCGATGCCTGGGGGCCGGTGGGACCCCATGAGTAGCCTACAGCACCAGCCCGCAAGCTGCGATGCTGAACAAGCAAGCAGGCAGACGGGAGGTCGCATTGGCTGTGCTATGGAGCAGGTCAGGGAAGCATATGGCATGCACGCCGGGTGCGGAAGGAGGATGACCTCCTCCTCAACAATTTTTAGGGCCTTGTGCATTACGAGCCAAGTCTCTCTGGCTCAAGGGGACAAGAGGAACAAGGGCGTTTTTTCTGCTATCAAACAAGACATGAGATTCGCACGCATCCTCTGATGTGGTACAGCTTCAAAGCTACAAGGTTATGCATTCAGGGCTCGTCTGAGCCTCCAGCCTCAGCCCCAGAACCGCTGTCACCCACCACAGAGCCTCGCACTGAGGTCAGGCCTTTCAGCTGGTGAGAGACCTACCGGGATGCACAAGCAGAAACCAGGGGCACAACCCACCTTTCAACCGAGTTCACCCCTTAGGGAAGGTCAAGCTGTTTCTAAAATCAGAGGGGTTGTCGCACCCAGCCCTCCAGCTTCTCCCCATATTCACACCTCCATGTGACGTACCTCTTCTCCTGCACCGAGCCCCATTTCTCTGCTACATTTACACAAAGCCTAAAATCCCTTCCCAAGGTGACCTCTTGTTTTACTTGAACATCATCATGATCTATGAGGGGGATCACAAGAGCCCCCTTTCACCTCCCTTCTATGCAGAAACCCCCCTGTGCCTCTACGCCTCTTCCTTTTTTGCTCCTCACCCCTCCCCATGTGAAACAAGGATGCTCCACAACCTTGCCAAGTACATCAGGAAAGGCCTGAAGGACATAAGAACAACTCCCGAAGAATGACTTGGTACCGGTTACCATATTAGCTGCTTTCCTGACCAACATCCCAGCGCTGCTGCCTGTCACCTAAAGGACGTGGGAAGCCACAAACCAGACACAGGGGGGACAGGAGGAGAAATATCTGGCTGTGCCCAGCTTCTCAGTCCCTGGAACCAGCAGAGCTCAGGGACAGCCAAAGCTCCAGCACCTCAGGGTCACTTGCCAAAAGGGGGAGCAGGGGGTGAGCAGAACGCCCCCTTCTAATGCAGGAGCTCTCCCCACTCCGGGAGGGGACCAGCCTTTTAAAGACATATGGCTCCTCTCCACATTTTGAGCAATGACTCCACCATGCTTCCAAATTCCAGCTGCCTAAGTGGTTTTTGCAGATATTTCCTCTTTCTTTGCAATCATTTGGCTAATAGGATGAGCAGGTTGGGCTCATTTATTTTGGACACTGTTCTTGGGTCATTAGCAGAAAGGCTAATCATTGCATTGGCAGAAAGTATCACTTCTGCTTCAGAGATGGCTGCAAAGCATGGGGAGGGGGAGAGAGAGCAGAAGCTTGTCAGAGCCTTTTAAAAAAAAAAAAAAAAAACCAACAAACCACCACACAAAAACCAAGTTACATGCCTCTAGAAGTGGAATTTTCCTCTGCTATTTCCCAAGGTACCCACCGCTAGGATGAAGCGGGCAGACTTCAATGCCTGAGGCTGCTCTGCAGAGCTCACGCTCTCTCCCACACACGTCCAAGGGCCTGGAGAGGGAACGATGCTCGTGGCATCAGCCTGGCCTCGCTGCCTCCCTCACTGAGCCACAGCAACATGCCCTGGCGATGCTCAGCCCTCCAGGGAAGGATCACCCTCCTCACCCACAGGCAAAGCCAGGTGGGACGCCGAGAGCACAAGGCGCAGGAGCCCTTTCTGGGATGGTTTGGGGTTAGGAGAGCGTATCAGGTGTGATGCCTGCACTGTTTGCAGCACCTCAACACCAAAAGCTACCTACAGAGAGCTGTTGGAGACATTTAAACAGCAATTTGTATTCGGTGGTGAAGGCTGGAGTGCCAGTGGGGGTGCTGAACCACCAGGCATTTGCAGAGCTGAAGCCTGAATTTCCAGGAGAGACGGCAAAGCTGAGTCCTTTCCATTTCTCTCTCAAGAGAGGAGAGAGAGCAGAAGCAAAAGATGAAGCCCCATGACACAGCCATGCTGAAACACAGCAGCACTGTCGAGCAAAGCTGCTCCCCAGGCTTGGCTGCTGCAAAACCACCACTCACCAAGGGCCCCAAGAAAAAAGTTACCCTGCAGACATCCTGCTAACGCAGAGTGCAGGGACACAGTGCTGCTCCCGCTGCCATCTCACAGCACAGCAGAAGCAGCCACTGCCTTCACCGACTGACCTGGCAAGGGCAGAAACGAGGCACTGGGGGAGAGTGACAGCTGGACACAGCACAGGTTGTCCCCTCCTCTACCAGATATGCAGCCAGTATGCCTCCTGCTCCCTTCCTCGGGCCCCAGATGTCCCAGCCATGTGTGCTGCTGGCCATGCCGTGACCTTGGCTGCTCCCGGCAGCATCCTTGGGGCAAGTGCAGGCTGGGCCTCCCACCTCCCCAGGGAGGCTTTTGGCAGCCATCCATCAGCTCCGTGCTTCCCCTCTCGCTCTCTCCAGCACCGCAGCTGAGAACCCCAATGTGCTTGCCAAGCGAGTGCTGCAAAGCGGTTATACAGGGCGGGAGCTGGGCAGAGGGATGGGGTGGCAAAGGTTGGGAGGAGGGATGCCGCCCACCTCTCCCAGCTCCCACTTGCCTCGAGCCACACCATGCCAAGCATCTTCCCAGTATCCCCATGGGGCCATCACACTATGCTATCCAGGCAAAGCCCCCCCGGCACCGCTGCAAAGCCAGCTGCTTGCCGGGGAGCCCAGTGACAAAAGGGGAGCTTGGGCTTGCTCTGTAGGGCACGCTAACCAGAGAAAGGGAAGAAGAAGATTTGGGAGCTAATTTAGAGCTTGGATTTCCTCAGCCTTTTCAGACATTGAGGCTATTGGCAGGCAGCATTACAGCCCCTGCCAGTCTCAGTGGCTATACAATGTCCTTCCCTTGGCAAGGGCAGCGGTAGGGAAGAAAATAACACACAAAAAACAAGGGACATGTGATGGAGAGCTTGGCTGAAGGCTCCCTCCCCTTGCCAACCTGCATGCCAAGGAGGAAGAGCATGAAAAAAAGTGAAAAGTGGCCATTTAAAAAGGAAAGGGGGGGAAAGAAAAAAAAAACCACCAAAAAACAAACCGCACTGCTTGTTTTGCTAAGGGAAACATGGCTGAGCCAAGGGGACAGAGCTGTGGCAGGAGGCAAGTGGACGCATCCTGGGGCCATTGCTTTGCTCAGTGGCCAGAGCAAAGCCATCGCCCTTCCTGCATCCTCTGGCCAGCACAGGGAAAGCAGGAGGAAGCAACCACATATTGTGCAAACCCCCTGCACCCCACACTTCTGTATGGAGCCCCCAAAAGCAACACCAAGGTCTCCCACAGAGGCACTGCACCCACCCCAGCGAGCCTGCAGAGATCAGTGCTGCTGGATGCACAGCTCTGCCAACAGTCTTAAGTGCATGGGAGAGAAAGAGGTATTTTGCCTCAAAATTTCATGACCCAAAAAGGCAGGGTGGCTGACAGAGAGGCTACAAGCCTCCTCTCTCCTCCCTGGCATACGCAGCAGTCCCCACAGAGGTGACTGCTCCGCAGAGGATGCTGCAGCAGGCAGGAGCTCGCCAGCACCCGGAGGGTATGGGGGGTGAAACCCTCTGTGGCAGGAGCATTGCATCTGGGAGCAGCAGCAGGATGAGTCTGATGTTTAATTTTTATTTTTTTTTTTTCTCCCAAGGGAGAAGAAAGGAAGGAGACTGATCAGAAGAGCAAGGGGACAACTCCAGCCATCCAGCGAAGGAACAACCCGAGTGCAGCACACGCACACAGACACCCTGTCTGGGTGACAGCTCTGCCCCCAGCTGCAGGGCAGCACCCGCTATTAAACAGGGTGCATTTACCTGAGGAGGAACATACAACCCCCGCCCAGCCGCTGCAGCAGAACAGGTGATGGGAGAGCACCCCAGCATAGACAGGGAGCGTGGCAAGAGATCATACGTCAGCAGAGACACCCAGAGGACAGACAAGGTGTGGTCAGGTGAAGCGTGATCACTTCAAAGCAGTGGTTGGCAACGAGATACACAGCACATGACTTAATCATTAAAGCCGCTCTTCCCATTGTAATGCACCGTGTTGGCAAGCTGAGCGCCATGTACCTCTACAGGTTCAGCTGCCCCGTGCAACGCCTGGAAAGCTTGAGCCAGCCCTGGGAGCAGAGCAGCCTGCTCACATGTACACAGTGCTCCCTCCACGAAGATCCGCTCAGTTAGCAAAGCCCAGGATCTTGGAATTACAGCGGCCTGTGGAGCACAAGTGGCCCAAAGCCAACATGGGTCTTCTCCACCCAGGACCACCTCCTTGTCTCGTGGCATCAGCCATGAAGCCAAGGCCAGCCAGAGCACACACAGGCAGGGCCACGCACCCTTCAAGGCTCTGCAGCTGCCAAGGTCAATGTTTTACCACAAGCCATCTCGGCTGGGGAAGGGCACTTCCACACCACTGGGAACAGCTCGTCCTTGGACCCCTGCCGGGAAGGCTCTGCCTGGCAGCGGTGTGGGGTGCTGGGGCTGGAAGCTGGGGAGGGGTACGAGGTCCAGGGTGAGGTATATAAAGACTGTGGTAGCCAAATCCAAAGTGGTCAGTATCCTAAGGTAGGAGCAGCTTGGTTGAAAAATCTGTCCCTGTCTGTGTCTCTGCCTAAGCCCAGCCTCAGCCATCCCTGCAGACCACACGCAGGCTGTTGAAACGCTCATGCAAACCCTCACCTCCCTGCCATGGAGGGGGGGGCAGGGGAAACAAGCCAGCAAACAGCTCAGCTAATTCCTGCCTCCTGGGGAGCAGAGGGTTAAGGGGGGAGAAAAATCAGGTCACTTCATTCCTCTAGTTTGGCAAGGTTATTCCCCCAATTCCCAGGACTGAGCAGCAGCTACTAGAACAACCTGGCTGACTCCTCCTCCTCCCCTTGGTCCCCAGACAAGGGGAGGATGAGCCGGGCTGCATGGCAGAGGTGGTTCAAGTACACACAGAGGGAGAGGAGAATTGAAAATGGCTCCACACTACAGTTAGTGTTGTTGAAGCATTCATCCTAGCACAAGCCACGAGCCTCCTAGGCGGATCTGGGAAAGGGTGGCCCCAAAGCAGTACTGAGGATGTCTTCAGACAAGGTCAAAGTAGCCCTCAAAGAGGGAGCTAACACCTGCCAGCCCAATCAGCATCCCCAAGCCCAACCAGCATCACCAGGTAACTGATTCTCAAGATGTTTGGTGTGAAACAGGACAAGTGACAAGCTGGCTGTGTCACCCCAGGCTCTGGGAGCTGAAGGCAGCGGCAGCACCAGCCTTTCCTCGCAGGGCACGCAAGGTGGGCAGAAAAGCTTTCACTGGCAGCTTACCCTCTTCCCCAACCAGGGAGGGCACAGCCACATCCACATCCCTTCCTGTAACCTCAGCCTAAGGGCACAAACCTTACTCGATAACTGGATCCTCAGCCACACAGCCAAGAGGCATCTCACAGCTTGTTAGCTGGATGCTGCGGGGCGAGATGAATCCTTGGCACTAATTCAAGTGATAGGTCAAGGTACCTGGAGCTGTTGTCTCATTTCTGTTTGTTTCTATGAGCCTTGCAGCAATCACTGCTTTTGTTTGCAATCTGTAAATGAGCCTCTTCCTTACCTAATCCCACACCACAGATGGCTGGCAGCGCACCGCTCCATCCCCACGGCACTCTCCAAAACCAGCGCCCCAGTATTCATATCCCCCGTTATCTCCCAACCACATGAAGCTGCACACAGCTGAAGAACCATTTTCCAAGGGGGCTGCAGATGTGCCTGAACCTGCAGGGTCCTGACAGTGTGTGGGGGACAGCATCTAAACAGCTACGCATACCCACCATGCATACCCACCATGAGGAAGGGTGGTGGGAGAATTGGCTGCCCTACACTTGCCATCCTTGAGGTCCCAGCCATCCCAAGGATGCCGTGTGGGATCAGGTCCCCAGTACCCTGCTCCGTTGCCACTCCACAGAGCCCTTGCTGAGCCGCATCCCAGCACATGAGCAGGTCGGCGAGTTCAAATCATTAATTTCTGCAGCACAGGGAGTCTGACAGGCCCGGTGCTGGTGTGAATAATGATGGATCTCCAGAATAGGCCAAGCAAAACCTGCAGCTTAATCATAGCTAGAGAATCCCTTTTGGAGAAACTTGGTGGGCAATCATCAGACCCCCACTCCCTTTGGGGCATTAACCAGTGCCCTCCATCCAGTCGTTCCCCTCATTGCAATTTCACACCGCTGACGGCTGCCATGATGCTGTAGCTCACAGCGGCCAGACAGGGCTGCCCATCCCTTTACTTCTGCCTTATCAAACCCATCCCCCAACACAGACCTCTACAAAACAATGCTCCCAAAATGCTCCAATGCTTGCAAAATAAGCGGTAAATTCAACTCTCGGGCTGCTCTCTGCTCCCCCAGCAATCACTGCTGTCACCACCTTGGTTTTATTTATGGTCTCATGAGTTTGGTGCAATGAGGAAAACCATGCCCAGGACAGCAGGAGAACTCAGGCTTGCCTAAGGGGTGTCTGGTAATGAGTTCGTAACCAGATATGCCTCTGCGAAGGGAAACAGAGATACCTGACATTGCTAAAGCACCAGCCGGCTTTGCTGCCATTCTCCTGCAGGCAGGTTTCTTGCCTCCCCATCTGAAAAAAGATAAGCGGGCTCCTCTGCCCTGAGGAGCTAGAAAGAAGGAAGCTAGAAGGGAAAACAACCAGTTTCCCCGTTGGATAAAGAACAACACAACAGAAAGTGCCAAACCCCTGAAAGCCAAGCGTTTCCCAGCAGAACTGGGGCTGATGCTCCTGCTCGCTCCCTCTCCAGCCGCTGCCATAGCGAATCCAGCCTGGCCCAGCCCGGGGGAGCTCCCACCAAGGGCAAAGCCCAGCCAGTCCGACCAGCTCCCTTCAAAAATAATTATTTTCCTGCAGTTTTAGATAATTGGATTTTAAAAATAAGCACAATTATGAGGGTTTTTTTTCCCCCTTTTCCTTTGGGGCACATCATGAACACAAGGCTGCTGCTCAGAGCTGGCAGAGACCTTTTGAAGGCTGAAACGGAGCTTGCTCCCTCTTGTTGGGAGGATGGAGGTGGGAGGGAGGAGGTGGCATGGGAGCAGTGACAGGTAAAAATAACCACACTTGGCCTGATGTTGCTCCCAATTAAGCCAGTGGGAATTTTGCCCAACGTCCTACAGCAGCAAGATCCAGACACGCACATAAAAAAAAAAATAATCCTTTCCTATATTAGCAGCCCTATGATGATCAGAGAAAGTCACATATGCATGAGCTTCTTCCCCCTGTTTCACACCGGCAGGTATTCGAGCATCCCCTTCACCAGCGTCGGGTGCTGCAGAGGCTGGAGGAACTTGGTGGGCAATCATCAGATCCGCATCACCATCCCCCCCAGCACTGCATCTCCTCTGGTTTAGGCACAGTTACTCCACAAAGAGCTTGGCAAGTTTTTTTCAAGGAATGGTTTATCTGCTCAGACAGTTTCACATCAGCTGAAACTAAAGCGTAAGTGGTTTTGGGGAGGATATGGAAAGTGTGGAAGAGTAGAAACATTTCATTCTGACACTTCCCTGAACCAAAAGCGCTCTGCCTTTTCACAGTGTAATGTTGCCTTGTGAAACTAAGCCCAACTTATTTTTAAATGAGGAAAAAAAAAAAAAAAAACAGAAACACCAAACTGAAAGCAAACATCATATTTCTGGGGACAAATACGATATTGCATTTCATCCTGTCGTTAACACTTACTCCCATCTTTGGGATTTGCCAACCAAATGAAAATTCAGTCTCTTGTAGTGCTGCAATGCAAAAATCTTTCACAACCAGCTTTAAGCTGTTCTGCATCAGGTTCGTCACAGTTCACCTTTACACAAGCCAATGCCTGATACTGACAATATTTTAACTGACGCAAACATTTCTAATTTGCATTCAAACAAGAATAACTACCAAGGGAAGAGAGATAACGCAAGGTTTGAAGGAAAAAGTAAGATATTTCACTCCTTTTCTGAAGACCAGCCCAGCCTTCAAGCCCACAGGCTCTCCCTTGCAGCTGAAATGGAAAAAGCAAACCCCAGGGCAAGGAGCATCACCCAGCTCCCCACGTCCCCAGGGTCAGAGCCCGCACTGTACTGACAGAAAGCCAGGGACAATGCGCAAGCCCCCACCATTTCTGCAGGGAGGTAAGGAATGTGCCGGGTGTCCCCCAGCATGGAGCACAGCCTTGCTGGCAAGACAGCGGAGGGAACGGCACCCCACGCCCTGCTGGCATCCCCGGCTGAGGAGCACCCTGAGGCAGGCAATGCGAGGTCTGCAGCCCTGGAAAACGTTCTCCATCATAAGCAATTACCTTGGAGCCAAGGACCAGCCACCCCCAGCCGCCACCACATCTTCCAGAGAACTCAGCATCCACCAGAGTTTTCCTGGATTAAAGTTTTGTGACAACTTTAATGCCATATGTAGTTTTGAGCCTGGCAGTTTAAAGCAATTAGATCTAGGCTGGTAGCTGCAAAGCATTTCTATGTTTACGTCAATGTTTCAAAGGTACCGATCAAACACTCCCGGCACTTTACACACAGAATTAGCACAGGGCTCCCGGATGGAATTGCTCTCTGGGAGCCCTGCAGCTCAGCGAGACCCACGGCACCAGAACACCCTATCTGTGCAGGACAGGGATGCTCCTTCCTCTCCAACCACTCTGCAAACCAGGAGCCAAGGCAGACCTACCCCACCAAAGCCTGGCTTTTCCATCTGCTTCATCCAGGCTGAGAGAAAAAGCACTGAGAAAAGGTCAAGCTACCAGCTACACCCCGCGGCGCTGTACATGCACAAGTATTTTCTCCCAGACAGATGGTGGGAAGAGGAAGAGCAAGGAGGAGGAAGGAAGGGAACAAGTTCAGGACACGAATCTGAAATTGGCAAATTCCCTGCGCAGCCCAGCGTGTCGCGCGATAAAAATACACGGCTTGCTGTCGCCAGCAGCGCGAAGGGACCCGCCGTGGGGGCGAAGGCAGACGCACATGACGCCTTGCTGCGTGTCCCACCTTGAGCCATGAGCTAACACTGCTCCGATACTCCTCGCCCCGTCTCCAAAACCTTCCTTCTGCAGTTTTTCTCCATCTCCTCACCACTTCAGCATCCCCCTTCCATCTCTAGCACCCCCGACCACACCGGTCACTTTTCCAACGTGAGCTCTTCCTTTCTCCCCTCCATCCTCTTTTCTCAGCACATCGAGGATGGGAATTTTCTAAGGCTGCAGATTCCTCCCACACATTTGATGCCATCTGCAAAAAGCAAACCCCTCCCAAACGCTTCCCATGGCTGCTTTTCCCCCAGTACCAACTCTGATTGCTCTGGGGATGACACAAGAAAGTTAGTTTGCTGCTCAGTTCGGATGAACTAAGAGTATTTATTCAGCCTTGCTTTATCAGAGATGCAAATCAAGCACTCCAGTTACATATTTTAACACAGTGGGAGGGGGGGGAAATCTGCTAGATAGAAAGCTATAAAGTGTCTAATGTATTCACAGTAGCTAAGGTAGAAAACAGAGAGATTAGTGAAAAATTATTAACATAACAGGTGTCATTGTCACAAAAGTGACACTTTAAAGACAAATCCCCCCAAAATGAATTCCCTAAATACAAGAGCACATCGTTAACTACATTTAGCCCCTGTTTTATATCATCTCTGCAAAGGAGGAGGAGAGCAGAGCAGTGGGGGAGGGTGAAAGAAAGAGGCTGCTTCTCCCAGCCTACAAAAAGTTGGTTAATGGCACATTATGGAAATGAAACTTGAAGCCGAAGAATGTCTTGATCCCAGGAAAGAGCAGACACCACTGACAGCGTCAGGGCAAGAGGACTGGGAGGCTTGCTTCTAGCTTCGCCCACCAGCTACCCCTCCCTGCACCAGTCCAAACGCACATGTGGGACTTCATTACTGGCTCCAAGGTGCTCCAGACAACACAGGGCAGGTAAAGGTTATTAGGGTGAAGTTCAGCTTCCAGTTGTGTTGAGCTCCAGTCCCCAAATCAACAGGGTATGCAAGTGCTTAGCCCCACCACCTTGGGCCACTAGTCCCAGCAAAGGTCCAACCAGCCCCTTTGGCCACCCCAAAGCAGCTCAGGGAAGAGCTCAGGGCCACCTTCAGCAGACCAGGGAGGACTGCTGATGGGACACTGCTCCAGGCAAGGCTCTAACGGCTTGGTCTGTCATCAGCACAGAGCCTGCCGGCTCCCATCTGCCCCCCAGGGATTTGGGGATGCTCGGTCCATCTGCATGTTGGGGTGGGCGCCTCCTTTTCCCACATGCAAGGAGCAGGGATGCGATTCTCACACAGGGACACACTGAATCCAGCTCCTGGGTTTTTAGGGCTTTTCTTTTTGGTTTTGTTTTTAATAAAAACATCTCATTGGAGATCAATTTAGCTTTTTAATACCTTTCAGATAGGGAAATCTGCTGCAGCAGCAATCCTCTCCCTCCCTTAATTAATTCCTAAACATATCACATGCTGGAAGTGCATGTTTTATGAATCTGGTTGACCTCCTGGTGCAGAAATGATGACACAGATGTTGTGCCTTCTTCACTATCTCATTACTCATGTTACACCATTTTTTTTCCCCAATTGAGCTGGCTGACAGGAGCTCCAATGCTGCCATCAGCAAGACACACTGCAAGGACCCAGAGTAAGGCTCAAGCAACATTTTGCATCCACTGGAGCTCCTGGCTCCATTGGAGTGGCCAGCCATGCCATAGGACATGCCACCACACAAGCTGTGAGCACACGGTTGGGAGGGTAGTAAATCCATTGGGAGGTTTTCCATCAAGGAGGACGAAATACTGTTGGGTTGGAAAATGAGGCACCACTCAAATGATATCCAAGCAGAGGGGAACACTGGAGCTGAAGGCGCCTGCACATGGATGTGTCTGAAGCCTGCAGGACCCAGAGTGATCCCTTGGAGAGCTGTTTGCTGGGGAGGATGGGAATCGCCCTGGCTCTGCAAAGGGTTTCAGCCTCCTCTCCCATTCTGTGCACACCAGGACAAGCCCAACTGCACTGGTATGACATTATATCCATCTATGGGAAGGAGAATAACCCCTGCCAGCACATGCAGATAGAAAGGCAATTGGGTTTGCACAGCTGTTTGGAGAAGACCTCACCATCCCGTCCAACGTGCTGGACAGATGCTGTGTTCAGGGCAGCTGAGGCACCAAGGGGTTCATCCTGCTGGGGTACGGCTGCCATCGCACCCCAGCGATTGAGCAGGACAAGCACAATGCCACACACACACGGTGCTTTGTGCAGCCAAGCTGAAAGCCGAGAGCCTAATGAGACGCAGGCTCCCTAAGGAAACATGGGCAGTAGAGCATGGAGGGAGGGAGAGTTGTGATATGGGTCACAGATAATGGCAAAAAAGAAGAAAAAAAAAAAAAGTCAAATGAATGCATTTGTCAGGGCCCTCACTGGGTGACAGCAACTTCAGAAAGAAGAGCAGCAGCTCTTAAAACCTCACTTTTCTTGGATATTCCTGCAGGACTTAAGAAACTAGAGAGCTGCCCCAGCCCGAGTCAGCTGTGAGAAACTGCGCTCACCGGGACCCACCTGCGCGGTGCATTGGGTGTATAGGACCCTTCCCTGGCTCCACTTCAGAGCAGGATGCCAAATCAGAGCAAAGTGTTTAAGAGCACACTTTATACCCATCTCAGAAGCTGACAGAGCACAGCACTGATGGCTGATCATTGGGGAAACATCAGGATGCACAAGAACAAGAAGAAAAAAAGGAAACTCGTATAAATAAGAGCTGAAAAAAAATCCGCTGAGAGACCTAGAAACCAGCAGCTAACTTGTATACTGCCAGTTACAGCCAGCAGAAAGTAGGCATTAAAAATAAAAAATAATAATATAAAAAAAAGCAGCCTGATGAGGTCTGGTCACCTTTTATTCCAGACACTGAAACGGTCCCTTGCAGGGCAATGGTACAAGATGAAACAAGGCTTTTGCTTGTTACCGTTCTCAAAAAAGCCCACCTTATTTCTGCTGGAGATGGAGCAGAGGCAACACATAGCTTGTTTACACACCTGCACACCATGCAGGCATGGTCCCAGCTCTGATCTCCCACAGCCAGGACTTTTACCGGCATCACTCACGCAGGCTTAAGGGAGGAAAACCCATCCCTTCGCCAGCAGGATGGGATGCAGTTTGCATCCTGTTCCCAAACCTGTATCCCAGGCACGCACAGGGCCAGGAGGAGCCGCTGGGTGCAACGGCCCTACCGAAGGTCTGCGAGGTGGGTCAATGCAGAGATATAACATGCCTGTCCTACCCATCCCGACTCCTCCATGTCCCCAGAGCCTGGTAAATAAGCCCCCATCTACAGCAAACGCTGCTGGACGTGGCCCTGGGTCTGAATTTACCACAACGCAGAGCAATAATTAAACAGGGACACAGGATGGTGGGGAACAACAAAAAATAAATATCTCTTATGTTTTGTTAAATTCAGCAATTTACAAGGCTGGAATAATTAGTGGTATAAAATGTTTTGACACAAGCAGCCCCAATAATCATGATAAATCATATCAGGCATATGCCCAGATCCTTGAAGTGACAGATGACAAACAGAGCAATGACAAGACGCTCCATCACGCGGGGAATCATTGAGTTAATGGAAGAATTATTGCTTCTGAAATTCACTCCAGTCCTATTGTGGGGAACATTCCAATTTATCAAAGCCAAATGAACATTAATTGCTGCAGCCTGGTAAGTTTTCGAGCTGCTGTGACCTTCATTGAATTTTAATCCAAAACAGATAAGATTTACTTCCACACAAGAGGAAACAACACAATTAAACCCAAATGACAGCTAAGATTATGGGGAAAACACACAACAGGCGTAATGACAAAAATATTGATTCCTTTCTACTTGACACTGCGCAAAAAAAAGGTAAATAAATAAAATCTAGCATTTGCATATTTGTTTTTTCCCCTTCCTTCCTTCTTTTCATTTGGGAGACAAATTTCAAATGCTCAAGCCAAGAGGAAAGGGGTGGCAGACAGTAATGGAGACTGAATTCCCTTTAACTGCAGTAATTAATGTTATGTCTCTTTGGGGAGAGATTAAAAAAAACAGTGAGGAAAGGAAAAAAAATAAAAATCAAGTATTATTTTGCTATCAAAGATGCCCTTGAGCTCAGGAAGGGAGGTGTGAAGAGGGTCACAGTCAGTCAGTGCCCATGGCTTTGGCAGGGGCTGATGGTGGCCCCAGGGACATGGGGTCACGGACACTGGTGGCCCCTTTCCTGCTGCACTGGAAGCAAACCCACCCCAAACCAGAAAGCTACACAGTGACAGCCAAAACCACTGGAAGGAGGAGTAAACCCAGGATTTACACACACACGGAGTCCCCACGCAGCACAGAAGGGGGTCTTGGCTTTAAAGGCAGAGCAGGAGCAACCAGCCAAGTCATAAACATCTACACAAATCCAAAACAACGTTCCTGTCAAAGGGAGCTCAGCTTGGAGATGCCTCGCTGTCCAATAAAGCTTTGCCAGAGTACTCCCTAAGCAGGGGATTATCAAGATCCCCCAGGCAAACCTTCCCTGGCTTTCTATAACTCAGCCAGAGGATGAGGAGACAGGTAAAAGTAAGCGTTACAGCCACTTAAAGGAGATGGAAGGAAGCACTTTCCCGTGTCTCCTCCTGTCCCCCCTAGCAAGACGCTGGGCTGATGATGAACGGGGGACGCAGACCCTGAATGCCAAGGCAGCAGTGGGAACAGTGTTTTAGTCTATAGAGAGAACACAAGAGACATCGGGCTTTATGATAGACAGCAGAAGGAAAAGTATTTGAGAAGCTGGAAAGGAGGACATGGGGATGTCCAGCTGCATCTCAAGGCAGGAGAAGGGATACAGACACAGTGGGCACAGGGGAGGACAGGAGCAGGGTACCACACAGCCCCCTGTGCTGGGATCCGGCAGCTGCCAAGCACAGCACAGCCGGGGAACCCCACTGCTGGGGAGGCAGGAGGGCTGGAGTGATGAGGGATCTCTGGGATGCGATTTAGCTAGGGTCAGGGAGGAAAGTAAAGACGTGGGAAAGCAGCCTGAACAGAGCCCGAGGGCTCGGATGAAATATTTCACCCAAGAAATAAAAGACTTTCGCCCTATTTTACTTCAGCTACAGAACTCCATGTGGTCTGGGGAGGGGGGGGGGTGGGGGGCGTGGGGAACAACCAACAACAAAACACACATTTATCTTCTGCTAATACCTCAAAACTTGGCTCAGGTTCACTCAAAAAGTTAATGAATCTTCTTAAAAAAAAAAAAAAAAAAAAAAGGGCAAAGTTTCAAGTTTGTGCTGCAATCCTGACCCAGGGAAGAAACAGACAGGGCTTCTGCCTCCCCAGGGACATGCATGCAGCCCAAACGACATCCTGGACCCACATCCCTGCCTGGGACCTCAGCTCCCATTGCAAGGAGTATAAGGATTTATAAAGAAAGTGGAATTATCGCTCATTTTGTGCGGGAGGAACTCTCCTGTCTTCCCCCTGCTTTCACAGAAGAGCAGGAGAGTCTCAGGGCATGAGTTAACTCTAACAACAAAGCCACAGATGCTCCCATGCTGTCGGCTTCAGTGAGATGTGGCAAAGCATATCTTCACTGGCTAACCCTGGATTAGAGTGCAAAAATGTTTCTTCTATGATATGCACGGCAATGCCTTCAGCTCCAGCCCACCGGCATCACTGCTCCTGCGCCCTAAGGCATGGCAAATGAAGGCTCTGGGAAGGAATTTCTCAAAGTAACTCATTCCTCTCTCCAAAGCATCAATTCACTACAATCATCACATTGTTTTTTAGAAAGATCAGCTTCAGCAGGGTCTGAGGACCAGGACTGAATCTCTCCCTACTAAAGAAAATCTGCATTTCAAGCAGTTGCAATAATCACCAGGCTGCAGAGACAGTGTTCCCTTGCAGTCACGGGCCTCTTCTCCATGGCTCAGGTTTGCCCACAAAAGCTAAGCAATCCCACATGCAAACCAGGGATCAAGCTTTTCACACTCCATACTTGGTTTTTGCTGTCTTCGTTCCTTGCTCTGTCTCTCACTCACTTTTTCAGGCTCATTTTCTAAGTATATTAGTTTTACCTTCTTCCCCTCCAAAACTCCATCACACTGACATTTTTAGCAGGACATAAGAAGTGTTCCCTATCCAACCCAGTAAGCTGCAGTCCCCGATTCCCCTCCCTTCTCCCATCCTGCTATCATACTGCCTCTTATCTGGCCCAACAGCCTTAATGAAAAGCTTCTCTCTGTGCTCACATGCACTCAGCGCTCAATCTAAAGCCCCACTAACAAGGGCTGAGACACTCTAAAAAAACAGATGTAAGTTGTAAAAGCCCAATAGCCGCTTGTTCAAATCGGAAAAAAAAAAGGCTTTGTGCAGCAACCGTCTCTGCTCCTCCTTCCAAAACGAAGGACAGAAGGCAAGGAGATGACGCACGGGTTTGGAGATATGAAGAGATGCACCTTTTGCAGAGGGTTGCTGCAATGGGATCCCCAATCCTATAAAAGACTTTCTTTGGGCAAATAGATGACATGCATATACACAGGATCTACAAGCCTAATTTCTTTTATTGACAGGATAGTTTATCCCAATGGGAGTTCAGAGACAATACATTTAGTCCCATTTTACAGGTGGAGCTCTAAAGCACAGAGGAATGATGGAGCAGATCCAAATATGTAGGCAACCACCTCATAAGATACTGGAATAAGCATTTTAAATGGCAACAGAGGACATGCACAATCTGTTAATAAAAAGGTCACAAAAACATCTGAGATGGAGATATTCAAAGCATCTGGATCGTCTTTTTACTTTTAGGTCAGGCTCATCCTTTGCCAGAGAAGAATCATGCTACAGCCCATATACACTTGATAGGTAAAACTTAGTTTCAGAAAGCTTCAGAAAGAAATGACCAGGCCCAAAATCTTGCCTTTGCACATGCCCAAACACAAGACAAAGGAGAAATACTCCACTAACACACCTCACCAGTTGCCAGCAGAGGCAGGAGGAACCACAAGCTTCCTTGTCACCCTCCCAACAGCTTCTTCCCTACAGTCTGTTGTTTCATTGTATTTCATTTTCTTAAAAGACCAACCACCCTTTTTTCTTGGCCTATTCAGACACATCTCTCCCTCTCTGGAAGCCCAACTGAGAAGGGACACAGACTTTTGCAAACCAGACTCACCACCCTGCTCCTTATCACCACTCTCCCACCACAATCTGGCTGCCAGCCGCCATCCTCTCCCAGAGGGTCCTCTGTCCCCTCTGATGCCATTGGCAGCTTTGACTCACCATGACTGAAATATGAAGAATGTGCATCTGCTCCTCCACTATCTCCGAAGGCTCCTGGAGGCTGGGGGGGGTGGCCCGGGAGAGCTGCTCGGCACTGCTCATGGAGACGTGGAAGTACAGGGTGCCATTCTCCAGCCACTGCTGCTTCCAGTGCACCAGCGAAATGTCAGCCACGGTCCCCGACATCTCTGCAGGGACAAAACATGCAACTGAGGATCAGTTTTTGCCACAGTGCTAAAAGGTGGTATTCTTCACAGTCCTGGAAATCAGAACTTTTGAGTCTTACCCCTAGTACTGCTTCTGATCTACAGGATGAGCTTGAGCATTGTTTTTTGGCCTCTGTCTGCTATTTCCCCCATATATGAACAGTAACAGTTGTCTTCCTTAATAAAAAGCAAGGGGCTAGAGAGTGCCTTGGGATTTCTGCACTAGAAAGGCAACAACAGTAAATAACATGTTGCACAAGGTGCCTTTAACCTCCTATAGCTCTCCCCGCAAAAAGGCTGGAAGAAGTTCCTAGAGATCTGCAGCCAAGCCCAAGGGAGGTTTGCTGCTTGGCACAGGGCAGAGGGAGGACACTTGGTGCCAAGCAAGCCAAAATGCAGACATCAGTACATACTCTGCTGGCATTTACAACGAAACCTTCTTCCAGGTTGCAAGGTAGCACTACAGCTGTATTTAACAGGGACAGTCCCAGCACAGACTAACGAGCACCAGCAAGAAGAGATAACCACCAGGCTTGACAAATATCTATTGACCTTGGGGTTGCATGTCTGTCCGTCTTCTTCTGCAGCCTTCTGTTAGTTTTACATCCCACCCGATCCTGATTTACAGTGTAAGCACCCTGGGAGCTGGGATTACAGCATCCCAGCACACATAGCCACTGCAGCAGCTTCCCCTGACTTAGGGCCCCACATCTGACTAATTAGGGGCTTGGACAATCCAGGCACCATGTAACTAAAAGCCAGCCCCAGATCTGCAGTCTCCAGCACAGCCAGAGCCAGCAGCTCCAAGCCTCAGCTGCAGCTCCTGCCTTGGCCAGGCAGCAGCAGACGCAGGCAGGAGCGCTGACAGTTCCACAGCTGCCCATCAAGTTTTAAACGGATCTCTGCAAAGAACTGATTTGGCAGTTTGGCAGCTGAATCAAAACCGAAAAAAAAATACTAGCGCAAAATGAGCCAAAATATTTCTCCTTCCACCACCTCTTTTTTTGTGTTTGTTTTTCCATTTGCAATATAAGCAATGGGAAGCAAGTCAGGTCCTCTTAGTCACTGGGCCCACAGCTTCAGCAATCACCTGCTTTGTGAGAGACCCAAATTCAATTCCCTCCTGTTTGGGAAGAGCGATCAGCTATAACGGACCATGACCTGCAGTCTGCATGGTGTGGCTGCTCCAGAAAGGCCAACAGCACGAGTTCAGGTTCCCCTGGCACCACGGTGGGAACAGAGACAAGGTCCTCCTCTGCACCTTGGCTGCAGGGGACCAGCGGGGAGGACGGGGCTTGTTCCCCTGTGGGCAAAGCGGCCAGGGAATGGCAGTGGCATTCTGCATTTCATTTTCTTGAAACCAGCTGGGCAAAAGCACATCCAGTTCCAGCTCCCAGTGGAGATGAAGGAAGGAACAAGCCCATCTAAGACTGTTCTGAGGAGTTACCCACACCTTTCAGGACAAGATGCTTCAAGACACTTGGGTGCAGGCTACAAGACCAGGCACTTCCACTTCCTACCCAGCAAAAAAAACCTCTTCGTCCTGAAGGATCAATTTTTCTTACCCCTGAAACCAATACATTTTTCAGCAGCAAACTCCTGGCTTTCCACCATGGATTAAAACTGAGCCAGTCACAGAGAAGTCCCCATCACCCTCCTGGTCCTGCAGGATCCCCCCTCGCTGCACAGCCCAGCTGAGAGCAGGGACAAGGTTACCCTGTTACTGCCAACTCCCTGATTCAGCACCTCACTAATTACACTACTGACATACCTGAGCCAGCTGCACTGTCACCTGAATCTAATCAGAGGGCTGTGCTCATTATCTCTGCCTCCCGAGCACAGCATTGGTCATTATCCCCAATCTCTATGCACATCTGAGCACTCAAAGGAGAAAAACTAAACAGCTCCTGACCATGCATGGGATCCATCAAGAGCCCACGCTTGCACTTTGGAGGGGACGCGTGGACTCCCTATCATATCTCTGTCATTGCAATGAGATCGCTCCTAATAATCCCTTCTCTCCTTTAATATAAATAGCTGTTTGCTGGAGCAAATCAGTAGCAAGAGGTGTTGCTTGCACTCTTTACACTGTAAATCAAGCCAGCGCTGTGGCTCACACTGCAGGACAGCAGCCTGCACAACACCTGGGAATCTAATGAAATGAGTCTTGTGTCTCTCACCTCCAAAGAGGCTAAAGGAGAGTTTCTTTTAGTCGCGAAAGTAAGAACAAAATAAGAGGAATATCAGGGCTGCTTAATTGCAGTCATTTTCCTAGCAGTATTTTAAAGGTCTGTAGTGAAAAGCATCTCCTTGTCTAATTAAAATCGAAACAAATGCTACTTTTTAGGGCTAAAAGCAGTAACTCAGCTTTGGGATCAATATCACAACCTCTTCCACAGATGCAAACAGGCCATGGGACAGCACAGAAGCATCAAGAGACAGGACTGGTTATGCAAAGCCATCTTAATTCTGTTCAGAGGGACAATCACCCATAGGAGAGGACGATTTACAGTATTGCATACTCATCTCACACACCCCTGAAGCAGACCTTTCCAAAATAGCTCAGGAAAGGAGGTTATATCACCCACACCACAGCACAGACCTGATGTGGGTGCCACCAGGACCCCACTGCTATGGTTCCCAAAGCCTACATCACATTAGGGAAGCAGAGAAAAAACCTCCCGGGTCAATCTTTCTCCAAATTTTTTCCCTTACAAAAACATTTTTGCATGGGATGTTTAAAAGGATCACAGAGAACATTTCTGGGGAGTTCTGAGGTATAGGCAATTTTTTGGATTTTAGCCTAGACTGAAGATAAGCCTGTTTCATTTTCAAAAGGTCTCTTCCAAAAGTAGAAACTTCAATTTAGCATTCATTTCACATTTTTAAGCAAACCCAGCAGTGAGGCAATTTCTGACAAAAGTTGACTTGCCAAGCCTGGGTACCATTTACTATACATTTATAAATACCTGTATGCTCTTCACCCCTGCAGCCCGTGTTGCAGGAAACCTGGCCATTACTACTCCCAGCATTGCCAGGACATCATGAGCCTTCAATCAGATTCGCTGCTCACAAAAAAAGAAAAGCCTTTCCAAGCCCTGTTAGCTGCTGAACCCTTCAATATCTAAACGTAGGGAAGTTTCTTGGCCTCATATACTTGACACGAATATTATACTGCCTGTGTTTCACTGGACACGCATTGTCACTCCACTATCTACACGGTAGTTACAGCAGTGATAGCCCGTCCATCAGAAAGGATGCAATAGTCTGCAGCAAGATTGCCTGTTATCAGAGCTTCCAAATGCTTTTGGAACAAATTAAGGGCATTCCTGAACCAAAAGAGAATGAGATACAGTTAAGGTTTTAAATGGGCAGCAATAGAAAAGAACTCGTAGTCTATAGCTATTCAAAATCTCAGCATCTAGCAGACAGGGAGTTTTCAGTCAGGGTTCAAACACACCTTCATGGGTAAAACACCAAGTAAAACCACCAAATAGACCACAAAACATCTGCCATGCCATCTTCCTACCTGCTCACTGCACCCAACAGAGAATAGCAAAGAAGGAACGATGAGGGTCCACAGCAGCCAGCCTACCCCCTTCTCCCCGTCCAAAGCCCCCAGGCGACTGCATTCCTCCATCCCACAGCAGAGCAGAGGACATGAGGAGCCTGTTCTCCTTGCGATGCGAGCAGAGATGTCTCCTCTCCAGCTTCACCTGGCTGCCTGCCCCCAACTCTTCACACCTGCCCTTCGTCTCCCATCATGCAGCTCAGCTGAGCCCAAGGGCAGCCCTGCCTCCCCCCACAGCCCCACCAGCCTTCGGTATCACCTAATCATGGTCTGAAGTTAAGAAAATGGCACACAGAGCACTTTCTTCTTTTTTTTTGCCCTTCCTTAAGCTCTGGGTCCCATAAAACTGCAATTTCCACATTTTCCTTGGAAATCAAACAAGTGATTCAAACAAAACCTTTCCTGGGGCTCAGATCCTGACCTGGGCTTGTGCCCATCAGAAGGTCACCCACCCAGGACAAGGCAGGGGGAGGCAGGGGACAGCAGCGACCACAGCAAGATCCCTTCTGACTGATTCTCTAATTCCATTTTTTCCTTCACTGTTGCTACAATCCTTACACATAAACATTTCACTGAAGTCTTCAACTCGTATTACAATCAAACTTAAAAGCAAAAGGGCCTAAATGCATTTGGTTGGGAACCAAGACGATTCCCATAAAAGCAGATTATGCTGACATGATGAATATAAAATGAAACAGCAGATATTAAAGTTGGAGGATTGCTACTCCATGCCTTCGGGCTCCTGGCTGCCCTACGCACCTCCTCCCTCTTCTCCGCCCCCTCCCACTCTGTTTTACTGAAGGCAGAGAGCAGGCAGAGATAGCCTTTTCACCTCTGCCTTCTCCAAGGCAGGCTGCCAGGCTTGAAATATTCACTAGCTCCCCCCAGCCCCTCCCGACCTTATGCAATGCTTCAACATTCATCAGTTATTCAGGAGGTTGCAGCCCTGCCTTATCTGTCATGGCATTTTACAAAGCCTGTTTTGTATTTAATTGGCTTGTTCTTGCTAATCTACCATGATTATTGTATTTTTATTTCATTCTTGAAGGTCATTATTAAAATAAGCCATTTTGCTTATGGCAGTTCACCCCTGCACAGTTCCCCACCCCCGGATAACCAAACTTTCCTTGCGCTTCTCCTCCTCTCTGCCCCCCCAGCGCTGCTCAGACCCTGGGACCTGTCAGACACCTTCACAACAAGGACCAAATCCTTGGTGTGATGGGTGGGAAGCCTGTGAGTAATTTCCATGTACAGATCCAGGCTCCTCCTGCCTTTTTCCTCTCCACCTGCTTCATCCCAGCAGGAGCTGCACCCTGCAGCCAGACTTTAGCAGCTCACCTGCACAACTCATGGTCTTAATCTGTTGGCAGGGGGAAAGCTGGAGATCTGTTTATTGATTATATTTACTTTTACGGCAGGCTCAGAAACACAATCCAATCCCAAACAAAAAGCCATCACTGTCAACTGCATCGTCCTCTTCTTGCCCATGTGTCACCCCTAATCCTGCAACCCCACTTCTCCTGCTATTAGTCCAGGGGCTCTTCTGAGTTAATGTTCTCCAGAGGCACCAACCTCCGGTGAAGTGTTAGTTTATAGGTTCTTCGGTGCTAGCTAGCACTTATGCTAATAAACCAAATTTATGCAGAAAGTCATAAACAGAGAGCTCTCCCCAGTGCCCTTGCCAGCACAGGATTGCTCCCTGCGGAATAGATTATCGCTCTCTGAGCAGACTAGCTCCAAAATGACTCTAGTAATGGGGCTTCCCCCATGCTCCCTGGGGGACTATTCTGCAGTCAAACAGGCCCTAGCAGTTCTAAGGGTTTGGTTCTTTTGGTGGCAATCTAGTGGGTTATTTTTTTTCCCCTTCCCCTCTGCTCATTTTTTAACATGTTCCTTCCCTTCTACATCTACTCCCCTGCTCCCCCCGCAGTACTCCCTAGGGCAACACACAAACGCAGCTGCAGATCATAAAAAGTAATAGAGAAGCTCAGAAGTTTAAGAAGAGGGGAAAAAAAGATGACAAGCTCCCTCTGATCATCTCCTTTCAAAGCTTCTGTCTGTGAGGAACACAGGGCTGTAGCCGCAGGCCATTTCAGGGGTGACTTCGGCGCTGTGCATGTCTTGCTGGGACACGGTGTCTGTCTGGGGATGGTGCTGGATGGAGGAGGGCTTCAAGGAGCCTTGGTCTTGGAGTGGTCCACGGGGCACCTCACCAACACTGTGGGCAGGCTGACGCGCTCTCTCTGCATCTCATTTGCTCTGCCAAGAGCATCGCATGTCTGACGTTGGATGGGGAAAATGTCAGGTACCCCAGGGCAAGATGGGATTTGCAGTTAAGTGGGTTTGGCTATTTTTAGGCTTCGCTCAAACTGCTTGGAAGGAGAAGAAGGAGAAGCCAGGTTTTGGGCGTGCTCCTGAGACTGGCCACCTCAAAGACTGCATAGATGTGGTAAGAGCTGAGCTGCCACCGAAGGATCCCTGACAATCAGAGCAACACAACTGAAGGCAGATCCCAAGCTCAACAGGAATCCAAAAAATGAGAAAGCCTCCTCAGTGCAGATGGAGAGCCTGCCTCTCCCCAGCCAGCAGAGCATCCCCCCGTGCTGCCAGGGAGGAACGGTGCTCGCCAGGGACGGCACTGTCGGTACCACCTCACCATCCACACTATCGAAGGCAGGTGACAGACAAAACACCACAACAACTGCCTGCTCTGTCACCGCTGCAAGCCAACAGCACGTCTCCATGCAGCCCCAGGACATCCGACCTTCAGACCCAGCCAGCGCACAGCCCCGTTCCACGCTGCCTTAGGGCATCACGAGTACAGAAAGCTGTGATGAGAAGGTGCTGTTCCCACCTTCACAGTGCCTTGGCCAAAAATCTTTCCCGGAGACTTTTCAGAAAACACTGAGAAGGGCTTTTCACAGACTCTGCCCCATGCAGGGCTGACTCCCAGGCTGAGCTTGTCGATGCTTTTGGCAACAGCGAGGAGCCACCAAGCACCCCAGCAACTCTTCCCTCATGAACACCAGCACACCTGGTTTCTCGAAGACCTGGAAGCCTATCACTGGAATCTCAGCTTGTGGGCTTGAAGATTTACATCCGTTTACCAGTAAAACTCTCCCCACAGGCAGCAGTTTGGTGGGACCAAGGTTTGTGGGTACATCTGCACTTACAATGCACAGGTACATGGCACCCCTTCACCTGGTGCTCTTCCCAAGCCCATTCACCTTTGCAGAAAAAGGGATTCTCATCTTGCACATGGCACAAAGCAGGAGACACACAACCCACAGTGGCTGAGAGGGATGTAAGGGAATAAATGCATTCAGCTGGTAAACTCAGCCACTGGCAGTTGAAGTCAGGCAGGGCTCTCCTTACTACCATCATGTTTCACCATCGAGCTATGCAATTGCACCAGCTGTCCCAACAGTGGTCCACAGCATCTGACCAGCTTCAGTAGGCACCAGCATCAACCCTTACGCTTCCCTGCCCGACTCTCCAACTCGGCTCCAGCCCTTCTGGGGCAGCCCGTGCAATTTTTCTTGAGCTTGTGTTGCACTCGTGAGCACAGTGATGGTACTGGATTTAGTCCAGTTAATGTCAGGAACTGTGAACTCAGCCAGGACATTTGGATTCTGCCCGTCCTCCCAACAACCTTATTCATAGACATGCTTTTTTTTTTTTTTTTTCTTAGAAGAGAATATTTTAGGTAGATGTAATTATTATTAAATGCAGCAAGAGGTCAGCAGACTGCATCATCGCACAGATGGTCCAGGAGATGAGACAGTGTGAGCAGGGAGGACAGAGACAGCCTCTTCCACAGTTCAGCCCCTGGAAACACTTTGAGACAAATGGAGGATTGGGCTGCTCCAACACAGCTCTCTCACTCCTGGCTCTGGAGCCCTCTGCACCATCCCCACAACCCTTCGGCCTTTCTAATCACAGGCTTTAGGGTCCCTACATACGTCAGCGAGCGGATATTGATTTGCCTGGACTGCCTACAGATCATAATCTGACTCTATGCACCTTAAAGAAGCTCAGCGCACACTCCATGTTCTTACAGCTGCTTTGATTGCAATTCAGTCTCTAGTAGATTACCCTTATTTATAATGCCAGGGCTTCAGCGTGGCGCCTCAGGCGCTCTAAAATTATTACACGGCCCTTTTGACTTTCAATTCCCTTCCATTCAATTCCATTTTTATTTGTCAGCAGAGACTCCCACTGACCAGCGCTGGAAGCCAACTGTGTGCAGGCAGACAGCGCTGCTGCATGTTAAGCCAATCCTATAGAAATTACTTGCATGCAGCTCAACACGACAGGTCATCTCGGTTTGAATGAGAAATGCCAGGTCTGGAAGAGCAGCTGGCAGAGAGCTCCTGGGTGCAGCTTTCTTGGAGAGATGAGACATCCAGGCTTGCAGCAGCACCAGGGGGGCTCAGCTGCAGACTCTCGACAGTCCCGTCCACCCGGCTGATGCAGCCTTTGTCCAAAAAAAAGGCGAAGGAAAGTGACTTTAAGTGTCACAGCCCCTCCTGCGTATCCTGCAGAGATGAAAGGGCAGGCTTACAAGAGGGATGGGTGTGAATACAGTGCTTGCAAGAGCCTTGACGCACAGATTTTGTTTAGCAGCCCTCTCCCCTTCCTCCATCCTCATCCCCCAATTAAGGCACAGGAGTTTGCTTTGGAGGTGCTTTGGGGTTTTACTGAAAAGCTCAAGCCTTGCCACTTCTCTGGAGCCTCCCAGCTCACCCAAGAGAGGCACAGGGTTCACTTTTGAAAGAGCACTTGAAGGTGCAAGGAAGAAGGAAGATCTGAGTCTGTCTTCTTGTCACAGGATAAAGAGCTGCTGGTCCATGAAAGCTGCTGCTGTAGAGACACATGAGAAAAGCTGCAAAAGTCTTCCGTTCCCCACTTACTCCAGATCCTCAAAACCAACAAGTGACAGCACTGACAAATGAGGGAAAAAAGTCTATTTAAAAGGCACAAGCACCAGTTTTTGATGGTCCAACTATTAATCCCCATTAAAGAAATCAATGTCTTTGATGAGGAAGCTTTTCTACAGGTAAGGGGCACACAACACTGCCAACCCTGGCCCATCGCTGTTTTAAGGATGGATCAAATAAGACAGGTTTTTATGAAGACAGTAGGGATGTCCTGGCTCAGAAAATTCACCTGAGATCTCCTGTGCCAGGGCAGGCAACTCCGCTCAGCCCTGAGCCCTGCAGGGACCTGGTCTGCCCCACTCTGAGTGCCAGCCTGCACCCACTGCTGCACGGGACATCTCTCCATCACTGCTCCAACCGGCATGTGATTCCAGCACATCTGAAAACCCCAGCATGGCTCCTGCAGGACCGCTACAGGCATTGACGGTCTATTCCCACCACACTTGGGCAAGAAAAGACCCCTATTTAATCATCAGGCACAGCTCAGCTAAGCTGAGGTGCTGGTGCTTGGAGTGCCATCACCCGCTGCTGCAGATCGCTGCCTGCATGGTGACACTGGAGCTTTGCTTGGAGCCTGAACAGATCTGAAGTGTCTAATGACACAACCGGAGGCTGCTGAGCAAGAGCTGCTGTGTGCGATAACCACTCGCTTGATTTTTTCCAGCAGCTGAGGGAGCATGAGGGAGGCAGGGGCAAGGCAGGGGCAAGGCAGGGGCAAGGCAGGGACAAGGCACCGTGCATCGCCTGCAGTGGCAGCACGTGGTCCCCAAGTGCGTAGCAAATGCTGGCACAAGGAGACGGGGCCAGGTGGGTTCTGCCGTTATTTTAACTCAAGTCCCACAGCAAAAGAGCAAAGGTGCTCAGTCAGCCCCAGCCTGCTTGCATCCCTCCTGCTTTCTTTTCCTTGACACAGGCATTTGCCAGTGAGGATGGGGTGGTGATGCCTTTTTCCCGGACAGCCAGCAGCACCTCAAATACAGACACCATGGCAGCAGAGCAGCCCCCGGAGTCATTATGGCATCTGATCAGGCTTGTGCAAAGAGAAAACATTCAATTTTCGGAAAAATACCCCTACGGCCTCTTCCCTGTGCAGGTGACAGCAGTGACTGCAACTTTTTCTTTGATTCTGAGTTTCCGTAGGAGTTGAGGGCTGGGAGTGGAGCAGGGCAGAGGGCAGACCGGCACAGCGGGGTGGGCACCGAGGGGCAGAGGAGGGCTGTCACACAGGCAAAGGGACAGGCCAGGCAGCGGGGACCACACTTCTCTTCCCTGCAAGCTGTGGCAGGAGCAGAAGGGCAACGTGACCTATTCAGGTAACTTGAAGAGCATTGCAAAGCCAGGCAGACTTCACAACAAAGCAGAGCGCTACGTTCATTTTATAGTATCCGGCGTTCCGCACAGTGTACGCCAGGGAACAAGCGAACAGTGCGCTGGCCTCAAGGGGCGAGCATCGCTCAGAGCTTGATTAAAACTAGCCAAGTGCTTTATAACCTCTATGCATTTTTAAATGCCTCTCTTTGGGAAGCATACCTCTTAAAATGATAAGGTAGTTTGATAGCCCAGGGCACTGCTCAAACTGTGAGGCAAAGTAATTTTTCTAGCACGGTTCTTCCATGGACCTCCCCTCCCAATAAGCTCTTGAGCACTCGGGGGTCCCAGTAGAAATTCCCCACATGCTGCGGTGGGATGGGGAGAGGAGGACAAGAAAGTGGGGAAGGAAAGAGGAGGTCTCACCACTTTCTAGAGAGACAAACACTAGGACGGTTCACCCTCCCAAGAGACAAACGCCCTTTTCCAAGGAGAAGGAGCTAGCAGTGCAAAGGAGAGGAGCTGGGGATTTTCAGGAAAAAAATTAGTGGATAACTTGGGCTCTTCAGCCTATGTATCACCTGGAGCACCAGGTGGATGCATCAAAAGCCAAGTAGCCTGAAAATTCTGGGCATACCCTCACCCAAAAAGGCAAAAATACCAGTTACTGGGAATGAACTGGAGCCCCTCCACATGCATTGTGATGGGCACCTACACTAAGAGGGTCCCTTCCCTTGCTGTCAAGGCAATCATCCGCCATGATTAAAAAGGATTAAGGGTCTTTTCTCTGGGAGAGGCTCTTGCGCGCTCACTCCCTGGAAAGCCTCCAGTTCCCCAAAGTCTCCCAGGTACTACTCAAGCACCCAGGTTCTGTCTTGGCTACTCACAAACCCCAAATTCAGCTCTTACTTACAGAAATGAGTTCTTTCAACCTCACAGAAAATTCAGTTCTCTCTGAGACTGGTATTACACCTTAACCCGGGAGCAACCTGCACATTTATCTACCCCAGAGGCACGCCATCAGCCTGGGACACACCAACCGCCTCTCGCTGGCAAAGCACCACTGGGTTTCTGCGGGAAAGGAGAGAAGCACAGCAAGGGCTATGCAAGAGCAGCCTGCCGCTCCCTGAGGATGCCATCCTGGGGTGCCAGACCCACCCTGAGCAGGACAGACCACCTGGGCAGCCTCAGCCCTGGAGCAAAGGGTACAGTGGGAGGCTGCAAGCTGTCAGGCTGCCAGAAGCAAATGGGTTTACTGAGACGTAGCTGTGAAAATCCTCACCTCTCTGGACTGACTTGCACTGAAATGAACCAGACTCAAAGCAGCTGATCTAAGAGCAGAGAGAAGTCGCTGGAGGGCTCAGAAAGTGGCATCGTAAGATGAGGAGACATTAAAATCCAAAATAATAAAAGCAACTGAATTTATTAAGGGTTCTCAGAGCCTGTGGGCAAAATAATTTTTCCCCATGTAAAAGTGGGTAAGCCAAAAGAGAAGCTAAGCAATTTGTCAGAGATTAGAAATGATGAAGTGGCAGAGACCAAAGCCCGAAGCAGCAATGTCCTCACAAACACTATCACCATCCCGGGCTGGCACAAGCAGGGTCCCTTTCTTCACTTTCTCCAGCAGTGCAAGCGGAGACGCAAGGGGTGCTAGCCACACTTTGCAACAAGTGCTTCATCTGCTGAAATAACAGAGCAATCCTGGGTTTCTAGAAAACCCCACAGCACTGCCAGGGGGTGGCCAGGCCATTATAACACCCCCGTTACTGTGCAGGGGGTGCCAGCCCTTCCACAAGGGTCGGGGAAACACCTGCAATGGTGCTGGGGTGCAATGCTGCATGGTCGCAGCCCAAGCGAGGCACAGGGAGGTCTCCAGCCACTGTGCTTGCCCAGAAGTTCCTCCAGCTCTGGTGGCAGCTAAAGCCCACCAGTCCCACATCTTTCCAAACAGGCAGAGGAGGGCCAGCTTTGCTGTCACTGCAGGCCTAACCTGGCTTTGCAGAACCTTTGGCAACTCTCCATCAATCCACACCATGCCATATGGTCCCACTCCTTCCCCAGTCAGGTTGCCTAGCATTCCCCACCAGTGGAAATGCTTCATGAGGCTCTTCCTGCCCCCATCCTTCCCTCCCATCATTAACAACAGGGCTACCACCCCATTCCAGCCCTTCACCCTTATTTTCCCCTTCCCATCAGGTTCAGATCACTTCCCATCCCCTACCCCATTAGGAAAGGCTAATCCATATCCCCATTAACAGCGGACCTGGTGTCCCCATCATTACCACACCACTAGATCCAAAAGCAGCACAATTTCATGGTTGTATCCCCATTTGCTGTCCTAACAGAGTCTCAGGGAAAGCTGTACAGCAGCTGCCCAAAAAGGGCCACCTACACTGAGAAAGAAGAGATATGGAGCATTTCCACCCTTGATCTGCATACACAAAGGTCATGGGAAAGAGGCGGAGGGGGATGAATCCTTGCAGCCTCATTAGAGGGAAAGAAACTGTTTCTGCAAATAATAATTGATTTCTAAATTTATCCCCTAATTAAATAGGTTCCCTGGATGAATGTGCATGCAAGCTGCAAGGTGATGATTTAGAGCCTGGCTTCCTACGGGAATGCATCAACACATGTTTGCAAATTGTCTCTCTCCCAGATTCAAAGGTAGGGTGATCATCTCTCCAAGCCAGCACACCCGGAGCAGACGGGCCCCTCTACCACCTGGAGCTTTCAGCAAGCCAAGCCAAGCTTTCCTCTGCACCAGGTTTATCAGAGCCACACGCAGGGGAGAAGGGCATTTGTCACCTGTCTTGTCATTGGTCCCTGTGCTCCAACCCAGCAGGGACTCTCCCATAGACCAGAGCAGGGGACCCATCATGACCAGAGCGTGCAACTCACACCCTGCCTAAGCGGGAGGCCAGCCGAAGGATTTTTTTTGGCAGGCAGCAGCTGTAAAACTACGGCAGAACTGGAAATGCACTGCCTAAACTCAGCACGTAGCAACAGCAAGAATGAGAAACATTATCTCCAAAACATGCTTTTGCTTCCTACATCAATTCCACGGCTGTTCCTGTCTAGTCGCTTTGACTTTTTCCTACAGACACCATCAGCTAATAAAACCTCAAGAGACGAATCCTGGGATAAAACCAGGCTACAAGCTCCGCAAAAATTAAACACATTTGTCACTCTTCTGTGGAGAGCTCCTTTTGGAAACCAGAGAGCCCTGATGCTCTCAGACAACTATCAAAGGACTTCAGACGCGAGAACCCCACATAAGCTTGAAAGGGCGAGGTAAGCTGGAAAAGGCGATGGTGCTGAGCAGCCCTGCCACGTTAAAGCCCACACGAATTAACTCCTGCTACCCAGGACCGTAAGCATGGGCCCCATAGCCTATCCATACACAGTGCTGGCTCAAAGCTCTCTCCTCCAAAGCAGAGAGGCGCTTGGCTGCATTTACACACCGTCTTCTGCCTGTCAGCAGCAGCAACACCTTTCATCTCTTCCTCTTTCCTCCCTGCCAGCTGTCCAGCCCGCAAGATCATTTGACACCAGGCGTACAGGTCCACCTTCCTTCAGGGCTCCAGCCCTTTGGTGTTAAGGCTTTGGGATCTACAGACATAGATCATCCTTCCTGATGCCCCACACGTTGGGGTTCCTGCTCCTGGCACATGGTGCTTGCAAGGATGAGCCCTAAGTGCAGCCTGGAGATTCTTGACGGTGCCCATCTCTGCCACACTGGGCAGAGACTGACTGAGGAGCCCTCCGTTTGACCCTTGGCTCTGCCGCTCACCCCAGAGAAATTCATAAATTCAGATATTTATGGATCTGCTTGACCCTGTTGGGGCTTCTGGAAGGCAGAGACACAGCCTGCATGTCCAACTCACACCGCACTGAAAGCTGCTCCCATGGAGATCTAAGAGGCTTGTCTAAGGTTTTGAACCTTATCCTGGTCTGTGGTGGAAAAAAAAGACCTTTTGGAAGTTTCCCCATGAGGGAGAGGGGAAAATAACCTCTCCATCTATCCCTTCCAGAAACAGTGAACGTAGGTTGCAACCAAAGGGTGAAAGGCAAGCACTAGGCATGGCCCAGCCAAGACCATGGGTAACTACAGCACACACGGACACGCTCTTCTTTGAAGAAATGCTAAAAGATGGGATTTTCTCCCCCCCCTTCCCCTGAAAAGTGTTCAAAACTGGAGCATCTCCATGGTATTTTGGATTTCTCAACACTTCTGGATGAAAACTATCTTAAGTGAGTTCTCAATCAAAAAATCACTATCACAGACTGAGCTTGGGCCCTAACCTACTTCTATATTCAAAAATAAAAAATCCATTAGGTGGCTAAATACTTTAGGAACTACATCCCTTCATCTCCCCGCTTTGGTTCTCTGTCTGTAGCAGAGCATCCTCCTTTATAAATTGCCTCTGAGAGCCTCAGATCTCTTCTAAAAGAAAACAGTATTATTCACAGGATAGGAAAGAGATGCAAGAAAGCTAATTAGTCCTCATACAGAGGAGTTTGCAATATACAGCATTTAAATGAAGCCTGATTTCCAGATCGCAGTGCTAAAATCTTCACGTTGCATCACTGGCTTTCTCTTCCAGAAGTGCCTTTTTTGCTCACCTTGAGCGTTTTTAAAGGTAAAGAAAATTCCTTTAGGTACCAAAGCAAATTCATAATCTAGCTCTCCACCACTTACCGACTTGAGCACATTAAAACTCTGTTAAAAGCAGAGCAAGATGAGTCCTTGAGGCCCTGTTCCCCAAGGATGTGTGCACATAAAGCAAGGAAAATGTGTGGTTATTAGAGTTTAGCTTTATTGTTTTCATAAAACACACTGAAGATTGTGTTTATGATTCTGGAGAAAATAAAACCCTCTCTCCAATTGTTAAAATAATGAACACAAGATACTCCAGTGACTTCTAAACAATCAAACACTTTGGACTTGCACAGCACCCTCTACTCAGATTTTGGAAAAGTCTGTACAAGAATGAAAATAAGCCTGGATGGGTGGGGGATAAATCCAGCTTCTCACCTTATAGCTAGAAAAAGCAGAAGAGTTTATACAGTCATTGCACGAGGCTAAGTTACACAGATGGGAAGGGAACTGTTCAAAACATCTCAAAATTGCTTAAGAGCTAGTTTTGCTGGTTTTCAGTAACATCACAGTTTCTGAATGATCAAATCCTATTTGAAAGCCAGACTTGAGCATAGAATCATTTAAACACACTCAAAACCAAACAAAAAAGTAAAATCTTAGCCGGCACTTTCTCTCTGGCCCCTGCATGAGTTGCTCGCAAAGCATTCTTCAACACAATGTTCACACCTTCAGAGGGCTTTTGCCTGCCCTGTGTCCCTACCACTCTGAAAGTCTTCTGCATCTGGCTGCAAGAAGGCATTTGTAACCATCGCCGCATCCAGTCAGACAAACAGCATTGCCCAAGGAACCCAATGGCTTCCATCACTTCTGCTCCTCTACCTCCAGCCTGGAGGAAGGACAAACCAAAGGGTTTTTTTTCACCTCCTTTAAATATTACAAAGACTATGTAAGGTTATGAATTATTGAATGGATCTGTCTCTTCAGTTTAGCATGATGATGATGGAAGGGAAATGTAGACCGCAGAGGGGCCATGTCCCCAGCATGGGAGTGGGGCAAGGAGCCAAGGGGCACAACCAAGCAGGATCTTTACCCAACTGCTTAGTGTCTCTGCCCATCCATCAGAGCCTGACACCTGCCTGGCACCACTTGTACGGTGGGGATCAAATTCATCTTGGAAGAAGCCAAGGAAAATACATCTTCCATGGCAATGGCCTGGGAAGGCAGGGAAGCTCTTCAGACAGGTGACCCCTACATATCCCTGCACCCCTACTTGAAAACCTGGGTTGAACCAGGACATGAGACCCTCTTGGCCATTTCCGATGGTTAACTTGGACAGGCTGACCTGGCAGAAGCAGGTCTTCTTTGGCACTCCAGCACAAGGGAACAGACTGGGGGTAGGGATGGAAAAAGTCAGCGAGGACAGAGATACTGAGAAGGTGGTGTCAGAGTGTAGCCTTAGATAGTTTCGCAGATGCTTTCTGGAAGGTATTACTGCCAGCTCTAAACCAACCTATTACTATGAGCCTTTGGGGCTTATAATAAAAACCAATATGTTTGTTTTTTTTTTTTTTCCAGAGCCAGGTTAGATAGAAGATGTCTGAAAATTAAAGGAGCAGCCTAAAAAAAGATTTCAGTTCCATCCCTCCCTTTACGTACATTTACTCACAAGCTTCCAGAAGACAGAGGTCAGCTTCAGAGCAGCGGCACCCCAGTTGCATTCATCCCCAGAAACTGGCATAGCATGCAAAAGCACTTTCTGCTCCTCAGACCCACCTTTCTGATTAAAGGCTTCATTCCAAGAAGCACATAACAAGACTGAACTGAGACTTAACTGATTTCAAAGAAATACCAAATTCAATACACACAGCCAGATCTTCAAGTTGAGGTAGCACTGAGTGTCCAAACTAAAAACACAGTCTCTGTGCACCCTGCCCCAGCAATACATTCTAAAATTGATGAGAATGGAGTAGTTTCCAGGGCCCCATTTTTCCTTCTCCTGCAAACTTCGTCTGTGGGCCTCCTTCTTAAAAAGGACATAACCAAAACCAACACACTACCCCAAAGAGATTTGAGTTGTATGAACTAAAGCCCTTCTACTTGGAAAAAGCTGAGAATCAAGTTTTCATGTAAGAGATTTGCCACCATGGCTTCCTTTGATCATCACATCACACACTATATTGCTACCTGTACTCAGGATTAAGATCCTCATTTAAACACCAGAAATGAAAACCAGCGTCTTCCCAGAGAAGCGTGCAGGAGCCCTGCTAGGTCCAGTCCTGCCCTTTGCCTCCGGAAAATGCAACTTATCCCCTGCCTGCAATGACTGTCGGGCTGATCACCGCCTGGCTTGTGAATCCTGCCCACTCGCTCTTTTTTTACCCTGGATGTTAATGGAAAGAAATCTCTGGATCCATTTGAAATGAATTATACTCCAGTAATTGCAGCTGCTATAGGGCAGTATTAGGTCAAACTGCCCTTTTTGTGCTGTGTCTCAAACACTAGAGATGATGAATGGGCTCATTTTCAGCAGAGCTGGATGCTCACAGCTCCAGGTGAAGCCCATGCAAACCGCAGATGCTCACCACTCCGATACTGCATCACCAGTGCCTGCCAAGCGCTTCCTTTAATAAAACATCCAAACTCACACTGTACAAACACAATTTTGGCTTGCATTGCTTGCTACTTGTTGTCATCGTCCCGCAGGTCCTCAGCACACAGCCTCCCCGTGCCATCCCCAAGGCTGTCCTCTCCAGGCTGCATTTGATTGCTTAAGAAATCTATGCCACTCTCCCCCCAGAAGGACCTTTTCAGCCCAAAACAGAGATTCTCCCCTCCCATTCTAACTCCATGTTAATTATTACGATAGGGTGGGATTGAAGACACTAATTACCACTGTACAGTTACTCTCCTGAAGGCTGGTAAGGGAAGTAATTAGGATGGACAAGCATGGATTACAGAGCTCTAAATCTCTCTCTCTCTTGTCAATATAATGCTGCTGCCCAACCTGACAAACAAGTCCATAAGCAAACACGAAGCAGTCATGGAGACTGAAAAACAGGCTGGACCATCACACAGCACAGACCCTTCATGCTGCAGTGCAAGGGGATCCCTTCTCCAGCAGCTCCAGATTGGAACTGACAGCCATAGCCTCCAACACAACCCCAAGGACCTCAACACAGGCACCCTTCCCTGGGTGCGACAGTTCATGCTTGCATGCACACTGCTTGCCTTCCGTGGTGGGCTAACTGTAGCTGGCTGCCATACAGCCACCAAGCCACTCTTGCACTCCTTCGTTCCCAACTTTTCTATCTCCTCTCCTCCCAAGCAGTGCAGGGAGGATGGGGAATGGGGGTTGCCACATAACCCCAATGCACCTTCACAGTCAATGAGATGGTATGTTCCTTCAAGTCAATACACCCAACACCTTCCCCCCTCCAGACACCATGCTTTTGGCTGCTTTGCCTTCACCTAGTCTCTCTTCACCTCACCAGATATCAGCTAAGACAAGGAGCACACTCGAGCAGCAGATACAAGATGACAGCTATTCCATTGCGCCGTCATGGGACACGCGTCCTCTTGACATGAGGGCAAGGGTGACACTTCATGGTGTCACAGGAGTGTGTGACTGCCCTGAGAATGTGGTTGCTTGAAGCAAAAGCCCAGGGCCTGGCAAATCCCAAGAGGACCAACCCCATGCACATCTCCAGCCACCTTCCATCCCGTGTCTATCAGCTTGTTTGTCCGCATGGAAGAGGCCTCATGGGTGAGAGATACAGCAGTGGGGATCTGGACTGAAGCACAACCTCCATGAAGACCAGCCTACGCGACCTTGGGCAAGCCATTTTGTGCTTCACAGCTACCAGAATACAGATACCTGTACGCCACGTCCCTTTGCTCTGCCAGCTGCAGACCCCTGCAGTTCTCTGCGTTTGTGCAAGGCACAGCAAAAGTGAGGGTCAAGCGCAGGCAGAGCTGCCAACACCACCAAAATAAATCTTCATATAGGCAGCAAAGCGCAGGAGAGCAAGCTAACTCACCCGAGCTCCCCAGCAAGCGAGCACAGACCACTCGGCTCATGCTTTCTTCAAGCTGCAGGAATGCGAGCTCCCAGGGTCACGTTTCTACCGCAGCCGTGCACATCTCACACGCATTCCTCATGCATACACACAGATTATTTTCCTATAACAATTTCAGGCCGCCTGCACTAGAGCATTTATAACTAATACATATTCTAATGTTCTCGTTCACCTGAGACACTCGAAACTTTCCTGGCTCATTTGTCAGATTTTGTTATTTTTATTTTTTTTTAAATACCTTCTTCCCCTCAGGCCAGTCAAATCAGTCCAGTTAATTTTCATTTCCATGGACATGGAAAGTCATCTCAAGGTCATTTTTGGGTTATTTTCCACTTTCACATCTATAGGACTTTGCAGGATTTGCAACTGAGGCTTCTGATTATCTGCTACATATTGAAATGAAAAGAAACTGGCTGAGGAGAGACAGTGATGAAGCACCCCATTGACACCCAGGTAATTAAGGAGAAACAAACATGTTTGTTGGCTGAAACAGGGGAGAAAATGATACAAACCACTTTAATTCTAGCACGGAAGAGAGGAGGGAAGAAAGAAAAAGCAGCAGCTAATGGGTTTCCATCAGAAGGGCATGCTTTGCTCAATCCAAAGCCTTCCCAGGGTGTTTGCATTTCAGTGGGAAGGTTGTGGGTGCCATGGGGAGGCTTTTGTCACTTCTAATCAGAAAGCAAAAAAAAGAAACCCACTAAATTGCAAAACACAACCTTCGTGATGCATGAGATAGGCAGATCAACACAGCCCTATTCTGAAGGGGAAAAGAAAAAAAAAAAAAAAAATATATCCTAAGGGCTCAGAACCATTGAAGCCTGGAGGTTTGCCATGGGACAGCCTGGTTTCCCCTCAGCCAGCCTTATCATTAAGGTCCAGGAAATTATTCCCTTGGGAAACTGGTGACTCCCAGTGTTAGCCCAGCTCATGGCCAGGACCAGATGATGCCGGGGCCGGGCCGGCACACCACAGCAAGAAACAATGGCCATGGTGAACTTCAACACTTGGGTCCCAAAGCAAGCCTAACGCAGGCACGTCAGTCTGTGCTCCAAATGTGTTTATTAAATGTTTTTAATATTGTGGTGGTAGACAGAGTAATGCAATCAAGCCTGAGTCACACATCATCCCAAATCCACAGGGACCGTGGGTACAAGCCTGTTTTTGTTTCTTTCCCAGGGAACAATCAAGATATAGGACTCACAGCTCAAATCACACGCACTCTCCAGGGGCAGGCGATGGTAATTAGTTTGTGTGCATTGGAGGCATTTTCAGTTTCAAGCCCTGCTCAGGGAACCTGGCAGGAATACTCAAGCTTCTGGGCAGCGAGTGCTCTGGAGACACCTAGTCCTTATGGTGGGTGCTGAGCAGATACAATGCTGGCCTCAAGCTCTCAAAAACTGGCCTTGTCCCACCAATTATTTGCTATCTAAAAAGCACTGTACTCCAGGCTGTTTTTTTTCCCCGTGGGTAAGCATCTTCCAGAGAGGAGCAGCTATGAGAAATAGCTTATTTTATTCTCCTTAAAACAAAGCAAATCTTATATTATTCTGGGAGTGCTTCATCCCGCTTCTCTCCCAGCCCCAGGAGATGATGTCCCCCTCCAGGAAGAGTTCACCTGGTCCGAGGTACCACCACTACCTCCCCAGGCTCATGATAGCCTGAAGACACGGGGGAGAGGGCAAACCCACAGCCTCCAACAGCACCAGGGCTCAGAGGAGGATGGGGAACATCAGCGAGGGCAGCGCTGGACCACCAGATCCTTAGCCTCAGTTTTAGCTCTACTCCAAGCTAGACTTAGACTGTCTCAGAGTGGTTTGAACACAGTGGTCCAGTGCTACAGAGCCTTTCTTCAACAGCAAGTCCTTTCCCCTGGTCGTGCAGGAAACCTTGGAAACCATGGGACACACTCAGGTGCAGCCGCCAGCAAGTACATGGGCATCTGCAGCAGTAACCTGCACACCTCCAGCTGCTTGGGTCAGGTCCTTGCAAGATGCTAATGCTGTAAGAGTACAGCTGAAGTCAGGGCTATTTTCCTGCTGACTGTGAAATCGGTGGGGGGAAAAAAAAAATAAAGGAGGAATGTATCGCCATGTACATTTGTCCAGATATAGCACTACCGAAGGCAGATTGGACATTAGGGCACAGCCATGGGATTAACTCATTTTTCTGTTTGCTGAAAGCATTAAGGAAAAGAAACCCTTAAAATGTTTTGCTGTGAAATTAATGTTTAATTTGACATTAGTTCTGAAATAGCGAATGCTTGAAACAAAGCCAAAAACCCTTAAATTTTAGAAAAAGATCATTAAATCACTGTTGGGCCAAACTTATTTAAAAAAAAAAAAAAAAAAAGAAAATGCTTGCATCAGAAAAATCCTGGCTCTGCATTGGGATCAGCCTTGTCCCTGGGACTGACCCCGGGGCACTGCAAAGGAGAGCAAAATGGAAACCGACTGCAACTCGGCCCGTGGAATGAATGGCGCTGCCTTCACCCTTCCCAGAGCATGACTTGTGTCTCGCTGGCGCTCCTCTGCCTGCTGCGCCACCTCCGTATGTCAGCATTGATTAGGCAGCATTTATGCGCCGAGATCTGGGCAAAGCGAGATGCTAATGGTGAGCACCGGCCACATGCAGCAGCCCCATCATGACTCCAGCATCCTGCCTATTAAGCAGTTTATTTTCCGAGTCGATGCATCCAAGGACTTGGTTGTTTAACATTGGTACAAGGCTCCTGTCACCTGCGGGTCAGGAGGGAATAGGTGCGTGCCCATGCATGGGGGCGAGGGGACACAGAGGGCTCCCCACCACTAAGCACGAGATCAGCTGCAGTGATTAGCAATCACAATTAAACACAAAACAGCACCTAGCAAATCCACGGGAGAGACACAGCTGGTGGATAATATTAAGGGGAAAAATAAAAGGTTAAGTTTACATCTGAATTCACCTTCTATGTGTTGTTTAATGGGGTTCACTGCTGCCACCCCTGTAACCTCCCACTGGTGGGCGAGTTCCATGTCCCCTCCACCGCTCCCAGGCTGAAGAGGCAAGACAAGCTGGCCAGCCCCAGTGCCCAGCAGCCAGCCCTCACCACTGCCAGCCAGCTCCTCAGCCAGGCCAAACACTTCGTTTTGAGCCAGAATTAGCCCCTTCTCTTCACACCAGTGACCACAGGAGAAACCCTAAAGCTGCTGGTGGCTGCGTTCACCATGCCACACAGCCAGCCAGGAGCCAGGGAACCCTCCTCAGGCTTCAGCTCGCTGCGTCCTGCTCCTTCTGAACTGGCCTTTTGCTAACAGATCTCCAGGCACTCTCTCCTGCCCTGTTTTTTTAAGGCAAAGCCACAAAATAACCCCGAACGAAGAGATACGACTTCCACTCGCAGCAACCCCTGGGGCTGCACCTCCCTCCTACTGCCCTAGCTCGGAGCAAGAGCTGCGGGACCAGATGTACCAAGACATGAGGAGTTTAAGAGGCTCCTTGTCTGCATGGAGCTGTGCTGCTGCGGGGAAGAGGGAGCAGCAGGGAGATAAGTACTCGCTTCTGCACACGGTACAGAGAAGGATTAGATACTTACAAATATTTTATCCTAGCTAAAGTAATTGCACCACTTGTTCTTATGAGTCAGAGCTATTTATTTTCATGCTTCAGGGCATCAGTTGATCACACCAGCTGAGGTCAGGCAGAAATTCCCATTGCTCCTGTAAGCGTTTTGCATATTGCAGGGAAGTGTGTTAGCACAAGTTACTGCAGCCTGGCACTCCCTTCGTCCCAGCCTGCTTCGGTCCCCACCGGGTACAGAGGACACACCAGCAGGAACAACTTCTCCACCTTAAACCCTCCATTATGACCCAGAAAACAGTCCTTGCTCTCACTAGTTTAACTTCTGCTAGTGAAGAAGTATATCCCATGTTCCTGCCTTGGGTGGAGGATGCTGAGGCTATCGGTACCATAGCCACATCCAGCTGTGCTCCATCCTCCAGGCAGAAACCAGCCAGAGAGACCAGCAGGAAGAGCATTCAAATGAGAAGAGATGGTATTGGCCATACAGGAGGCAAAAATAAAACCAACTCCTTTTCACCCTGAGCACGAGAGCCAAACCGGGGTCACCAAAGCTCATTTTGATGGCCAGTGACTCTGTGGCCTTTGTCAGGAGCAGACATAGATAACTGCTCATTTCTGAGCGCTTACAGATGCACAACTCTAATTGTGTCACCACTGAGAACCCTCCCAAAAACCAACACTTGGCCAACATTAATAAATAAAAAGCAGGCAGCATGTACCTGGACAGGGCAGAGGAATGCAACAAAACAGCCACAAGTATTGGACCAGGAAAAAACACACCTCCCCATCCTTCTTCCCAGTGCTAACTATCCAGCTCCACTAACTCAGGAGCATTTAGTAAAGGTCTTGGAAAAAAACAGCCCTTGATCTCCAAGCACTGAGCATGAAATGAAGCAGCAGAGGCCAACGGTCACCAAATCTAAGGTTCCCTTCACACAAACAACAAGTCAGCTGCTCCTGGAGTGAAACACATGCACGTGCCGGTGGCACCTCCGGCAGCAGGCAGGAGGGACTGCAAGGTGCTTTGCCATACCTGACAGTGCACATGCAAACCGGGTCAAAGAGTATCTCATATCATGCATTCAGCTTGAAATACCTCCAGGAGCTGTGGCAGCACAGGATCGCTCCCCTATCCCCTTCCTTTCATCCTGCTCAACCCCTAACTTCATCCCCAGCTGTCCTCCCAAACGGCATCATTTTGCCTCCTCACTCCTGCTCAGATACTCACCAAAAGCCAGGTATCTTATGTTTCCTCATCTGCGCTTCACTGATCCCCATTAGTAATTACACTGCTGCGGCAGCAGCTCCGTAACTTTAATTATAAGACAATTTCTGTTCTAATCCCTGGTTTTGACTCACTACTGCAGACGCCCCCCCCCCCCCCCCCCATCCTCTCATTCGGTCATTTCAGAAGTGAAGTCATGCAGATAAGAAGGAGTTTGAACAATTAGGTATAATGATAATACGGACATCACTTTCATACAGATGTCTGAACAGCGCTTCAAGGGCAGGACCGCAAAACCAGACTGCTCTCTGAAGCTTTGCAATTTCTTATGTCATCAGAAACAGCATGAGGATTCTTTTTGGAAGCTTGCATTTGTTTGTCTTTCAAATAAATAATTTTCTGTCCATCACTTCCAAAGCTCTGGGACACCTTCCCCTCACTGCTGGCATCTCACCTTCCAGCAGAGCCCACCACAGAGACGACGTACCGCCAAACTGCACGCAGGGCTGCAAACTCACTCATACCTCTGCACCCAGAGCATCCCATCAGCACCCTCTGGGTGACATCCCCTATGAGACAGCTGGGGTACATGGAGAGCATCAGGAGAGTAAAACCCTCCAACTCAGAAGTCAGAAACACCAGGTTTCATACCCAGATCTTCAGCTCAACTCACTCAGCTTCACCTCTCATCCCCACACCTGTCACTGGGGATAATATTTTTTTCCTGACATCCTTTGTTATTCAGAGATAGAAGATTCTGTAAATGCTGAATTATTATCATCAAATTATAACACTCAGAACATTGTCTCCCTTTGGGATTCATGCTGCTGGAGGAGAGAGCACAGCACAGGCACCCGGAGCTGAAATGTGCCATGTTTAGTTCCCTTAGAGATAGCAGGGACGGATGCTGCTTGAGTATTTTCTCTCTTCCTCAGCTGTCCTGGAAGAGTCTCTCTCTGACAGGTCTTCTGCTGGAGAGAACTGAACTATATTTGAAAGGTAATTTTGGAGCAAATGGGAACAGAAGTGTCAGAGTTGTCATGATGAGATTTTTTTGGAATTTCCTTCCTGTTTCAGGGGAGGGGGGTAGGGGAAATCAAGACATTTTGCATTTCATTGTTTTCAAAATGGGATGGCTCCTGCTGCCGCCTGCAGCTTCCCCAGGCTCCCCAGAGGCTGCCGGCTGGAGCACTCTGCAAAAGCCCCCGAAACAGAGCCAGCCAGACCCACACAGTTGGTTCTCTCTCATTTTCACTTTCAGAAATAAAAATAAAGCAGATTCCAGATGGAGCCACTTAGAGCACAGGACAAGGGGGCACCCTGTTGAGGTTCCTAGAGGGGAAGTCATCATCCAGCCTCTTTCCACCACTGACAGCCAGCACTAATAGGCATCCAGCACTGCATCTCAGGGCACACATCTACCCCCAAACACACAGAAAAGCCAATCCACATTGCTGGGAATTCTCAAAATTACAGCACACAAGCACAGAGCCAGCAACATCCAGTTCTGGTACCCACAAGGCAGGGCTTGGCTCTCCCTGCACAAACCCCTGTGCACAGGGCTGCTGGTCTAGAGAAGCATCTTCTGGGGACAGCCTGGAGGACCAGCACCAACCTCCCCATTCCTGCCCATTTTAAGCCTTCTTTTTGACATTTTCAAGCCCCTCAAATATCACCTTTTCAGGAAAGGAGACAAAGACAGCCAAAAATCTGGAGACGGGCAAAGGCTAATAAATTGCTAAGGGTTGAGAAGGGAGCAGGGAGAATGAGATTCCCGGGGAAGCACAGCCAGCGAGCGAAGGAAAGCAGCAGCCTGCGCCCAGCTTGACCAAACCCTGGTATCGCCACCAACACAGCTGCTCCAACGTCTGCCTCTTTCCATAACTCAGGCCAACAGCCGCAGAAATCTTCCAAACAAGCAATGGGGAAAACACAAACGCTGCAGGCATGCAATGGTGCAGCAAGAAGCAATCAAGCTCATGAGCAGAGGGGGAGGAGAGGGAAGGCTCTTGCAAGCAACAGCCTGCACCTCAGGCTGAGAGTTTTGCTCCTTCTCTGCTACAAAACTTGCTATCAGCTTTTGCCTAAATGATTTTTTTCCCCATGAAACTTGCCCCGTTCCCCCTCCCACAAAGACTTTCGTGCAGCAAAATCCCAGCTAGCGCGGGCACTGGAAACGTTAGCCTCACCAGTCCTGCTGGGAAACTGGACTTCCCACGCCTGCAGAGCACCCCACCAGCACCTCTACTCCCTGTACATCAGCCCAGCTTGGGCAGGACAGCCCAGTTCATCCCAGAGCCCCCCCTCACCAGCCTCCCCCAGAGGGGACCGGGCACTGCACCCAGGGCAGGCTGCCCTCCTGCCTCTCCCCAGCTCAGGATGCAGCCTGGCTACCTCCTCCCAACATGCTCCTGCTGTCACATCCACGGCATCTCCCTGGGAATGATGACAGCAGATGATACAAGACCTTGAATTTAATTGCAGTGAGGGGAAAAAAAAAAAAATTAAAAAAAATGTTCAGAGTGATAAAGAACCGCTTTCATAAGTCACATTATTTGTGTCTCTTTTCCAGAGAATTTTAGAGTTTGCTTGGGGGTTGGTTTGCGCTTTGCAATTCGGGGCCACAGCTTGCACAGAAATAGGCGTACAGCTGGACAGTTGGTCACCCATGGGCATCCTGCCGGTACAGCACAGGAGGTGTCTGGCATCGCAACCAGCCGCTGCGTAACTGGGGCAAATGCCTCACCTTCTCAGCTACCTGCTGGACCCTCACCTCCCAATGCCACACACACACCCTCCTGCTTACCCTGCATATAGTGAAGGAGCAGTTTCAAGCCCTCACACATGAGACAGACCACTGGCAGATGCTTCACAGAGATGGGAGAACATTTGAAAATAAAAATCCCACACCCTTACAAGCTGTATGGTTCAACGTATCATTGCACTTGTTGGTTTGCTTCTAACAAAAAACCCAGCCAGGGTTTTCCCATGCTCTTTGGGGGCAGCTTCTTCTATGGACCTTGTGCTACCAGAGAAAGGGCACGGTCATGCAATGGTCATTAGCAAACGAATTATCTGGGCATTGCAGGGAAGGGTCTTACTGGTGGAGGGGGGCGGAGAGGGGAGGAGGCACAAGGCCAGCCTTGCTGGAGGGCAAACAGTGATTAAATATTTATAGATTTTAATGCATTGATTTGTTAAGTCAGGACACAGTCCTTTAAGAGTTCGAAGATGCCTTTCAAGGCAATTCTTAATCAGCAACGCAGGTGCAGTAAAGAGATGCTCAACAAAAGGCAGAAACCACTCCAGGGGAAGGTCTTGAAAGAGGGGCTCTCCCCTCCTCACCCGGCGGGGGAACCCTAAGTCCAGGATGGGATCCAGGAGCCTCAAAGATCCCTGCAAGAGATTTATGTCCAAGGCTTTCTCATTAAGTTTCTCCTGTAAGGGATTTATTTTTGGACAGCATTTTTGCAGGAGAAAATTAAATTATGCTGCTTAAGGAGAAACAAACTGCACTATTTCATGCCAGCCATAAAAGAAAGACTCCACACCCCTTCCAAAACCTGCACAATCTGACAGAGGAAAGCCACTGCCCACATCTGCCCCTGCATCACCATCCCTACGCCAGCTCCTTGCCTTGCTTTGGAAAAAACTCCGATAATCACAAAATAACGAAAAATGGGGGGGTGCCCAGCAAGTGCTGACCCAGGTAAGGCATTGCTGGTCATTGCCCCTGGAAGCACTGCCTGGTCTGGGACAGGGTCCCCCGTTACGGGACGACACAGCTCTGTGGTGCATCTCACATGCATTAAGGTTGCAGCTACCCCTGCCTGAGCTGGGACAGACCTTCTGGGTGGCACCATTTGGCCTCTGGAAATGTTTCGGTGCCACCAAAGCAATGGCATTCAAACAGGCACTGTTCCTGAGCAAGTGCTGCACGCCTTCATTGGGTTTACGCCGAAGCTGATGGTGAACCAGCCACCCCCATCCCTCCTTTATGATGGTGCAGAGCTGGAAGCAGGACACCTGCCCAGCAGAATCCTAAACTTCCTGCAGTCCAGCCATGAAAAATAATATTTCAAAGTAAAATGACAGTCTTAATTCTAATTCGGCCAACTGCAGGGTACAAATTAAGTGTCCTCCCCTTGCCCCTCCCTCCCCCTCCCTTTCTTTAGTGAAATTATATTTTCTGAAGGGAAAACTGTGAGTGAAGTTTTGGATGCTCCTCTCTGGCTGGGAAGCATCAAGCAGCCCCAGGGCTGCAAATACAACATCCCATAGTCCATTGAATCCATTAGCTTACTTATCAATATGAGATTAATTATTCCAGTTCACAGCATATTTGGTTATTTCTTAATGCTCCAACTACCACATTCAAAAGAGTCGAGATGCTCTTGCCTTGGCTCACTGGATTAGCTACTCCTCATGGTCACTGCCAGCTTTTACGACACAAGCAAATGCATCCTCCAGGCTCATAAACAAAATGACAAAAAAAAAAAAGAAAAAACATCTCAGGAGCATCCGCTGATGCCTGAGTCAATGAGGTCCTCTCCTGCAGCCCCATCCAGGGAGGAGAGGGGGCTGCAGTCTAACCTCCACTGATGACTCTAAGAGTATAAGCAAGTGTGCCTTGAGTTTGGGTTTCTGCTGCCAAATTTTAACAGGAAAGGGAGGAGGGGGACAGAAAGAGGGAGGGAGCACACAAACAGGGGAATACAAGAAATCACACACATTTTGTTCCCGAATCCTCCAAACGTGACTCACTTTGCTCTATTGTGACAAACTGAAACGCCTCTGAGGAGTTCATTTCACGTCTCATCCATTCTCTGAATAATGGGAAAATCCCTCTTTGTTTCTCTAAGATATCAGCACGCACGACGCGCCATGTACACCCAGTTCCATTAGACATAATGGAACAAGATTGTCCCAGAAGTTGTTTTCAATTGCTTGAGTGCATCCTTCATTTAGGGAAACAAGAATATATGAGCTGCTCTACCCCAGCCGATGTGAGGACGCAATCTTTAAGCTGAAGTCAGGGCCCGTTGTTTCCCAGCTTTGGCATGGGAAGAGGGTTGGTCCTCCCTCTCTCCAGCTCCAGGACTGGGTTAACCAAGAGGCTTGGCCATGCTCCTAGGGAAACACAGGCTCCTGCCAGCACGAAGCCATGTGTGAAACTGGAGGTCAAGCTGTCCTATGGCAAAGGGTCCCCTCTCCCTGTGTTTCAAGTTCAGGTGCTCCTATTAGGCACCGAAGCCTTGAGATGCTACGCCATTTGCCATGCAATGTCAAGCAAGGATGCTGCGAGATGCACCAGGGATGCCTGCACTTCCCTGGCTGTTGATCTGGTTTCCCAGTATGTCCCATCGTGCCATTATAATGGTGACAGTTGTACAGTCAGAGCACTCAGGAACATAGCAAGACCTCAATATGTTACAAAAAAGCCTGCTTATCTGCCAAGGAAAGCAGATCCCCCAGGAATGCCTGTTCTAGCTGGCTGTCTACAATTTGCTTTGACTTCTTGGGACAAAAAAGTTTGAAAACCTTGGAGACAAACCAGGCTGCCTTACACAATCTGTGATAACGACTTTGTTAGCATTGCTAACATTACTTCTGTATTCAGAAGGAATTGATGGGGCTTAGTCGGGGGGGATCACAGCAGCCAGGTTTTGAGTTTTGTTTTTTTAATTGACTGCCAGCTTAAGATAGTTCCTCCTCCCAACACAAAAAAAAAAAAAAAAAAACACAACAAAGCAAACCGCATCTTGAGCCTATCGGATCCTTTTCAGCAAAGGCTTGAAGCCTCCGCCACACTGGTGCTTAAAACAAAGCACGTGCCTGAGCTGTGTTGCTGAATCAGGACCAATGCTCCCAGAACAAATTCACACGAATACCTGTCCTGCACTTACAGGACATGACAGCGATTTCCCCCGGACATGCTACACACTGGGGACCTCAGGCCTTTCAAGTTTAACAAGTTTTAGGTTTTCCCCTTGGAGAAAGCATGCCATGCAAGCACAACCAGAATGACAAAACCTGCCCCCCGCAAAGCACAGAACCACTTTCAAGCTGTTCTTTCCCACTAAATACATATTTTATTTTCAGATTTACCTCCCCAGCCCTACAGGGAAGGAACAGAATGACTCCTGACAGCAGCCAGACTAAAGTCAGACCAGCAAACACCACTGGTGGGCACAGGGGGCTGTGGGGAGAGGAGTGAGGGAGGTGGTCCCAGGGCTCTGCCACCACCAGCATCAGCTCCCTGCTGTCCCATGCCCAAAAGCTTATCCCAGCCCTGTCTTTACCTCCAGATAGATGAGCTCAGGGCCACACTGAATCATACTTTTTTTCCCTAGAGTTGGCACCCAGCCCTCCCTTCTATAGCTTCTCCTGGCTTGCTTTCAACAGCAATACGTTTTATTATTATGCCTTGCTGCCCTAATTCTCTCCGCACTCAATTTTCCATTGACATGTTGACCCTCTGCTGCATTTGCCAGCTCTGGGCAGGCAGCAAGCAGCACTCGGTCACCTGCCCATGTGAAATCGGAGTTGAGGGGCAGGAGAGGCATCCTCCTGGTCCTGCCGGCATCCGCATGGACATGGCCCTGCAGGAGAGGGAAGGCTGGGAAGTTTCTGAAGGGAGCAGAAAGACATGGAGGGGGAGCCGGTGAACAAAAGGAAAGCCAAGGAAAGCAAAAAAAGATGCAGCATAAAGAAAGTGAAGGGTCAGGGGAAGAGAGAGGAGAGAGCAAAAGCAGCAGAAATTCGGCTGACGGGGTAGGAAACGGGACGCCGACACATGGTGATAAAATAGCCGCATGGCACCAGCATGTGACAGCGGCAGGGCTCGTTTCCTCGCCCCAGGGGAACTCTCCTGGCTCCAGGTGTCACCAATCCAGCCCTGCCTGGCTCCTGGTCACCTTTTCACAGCCCAGCTGGGACGCCCAGAAGAGCAGCAGGGGAAGACATGGATGGGTTTTTCTCTCAGGACTGCGGAGGCTCATTTCTGCTTTGTCTGCTGGTTTCTACTCAGTCAGATGGGTTGGACAGAGGGAGGTGGTTGCCCCCTGCTCATTCCTGGGGTTTCCCTCCCAAAAAGAAGAGCACTAGGAAGCAGATTTCTCCTAGGAGAAGACCCACCTCAAAGTCAGCATTACCGCTCGGAGCGCTATATCCATCTGCCTCGGGCTGCAAGGCAGGCAGGACAGGAGCCTGGCAGCACCTCATTTTACCTTCAGCCCAAGACTTTCCACCCCTCCAGTTGGGAGAGGGATGCAGATGCACAAGCACAGCATCCCTAACCCGCAGCCCCTGACCCGGCTGGTGCTGGCTGTCCCCAGAAGCCACCTCACGCGTTCCTGCTGGCTCTGCCATGCTGTCCCAGCCCACTCCATCCAATTTTTATTCGCAGGGGGCATGCAAATACCCACTGCGGAGCAGCACTACCGGGGGTGAGAGCGAGGGGATCAGTGCTAGCATGGCCCAGGGGGCTCCGGGGAGGAGGAGGACAGCACTGGCTCGCAGCTGCCTGCTGAACACAATGCGGAGACAGAGAATGGCCTGTGATTACAATTTGAAGGGCTTCTATGCACTGAAAGGGAACTGATTCAATTGTGCCGCAACTCCTGAGAAGCTGTCAGCAATCAAGGCGTTCTCCCCGCTACAATCATCAGAGGCAGGGTGCGAGCGAGAGCAGGAAAAAAGTGTAGCTTAGGTGATGGCAAGGTACAGCAGCATGGCTCATCCTGCAGCTGCAATTTCCTTCCCCATCAGCATCCATCACAGGAGGGAGGGAGCATCAGGGGGACTGGGGGGGACAGAGGAGATGCTGGTTTGTGAAACACTTCCCTGGCAAATGCTGGATGCCCCTGAGACCTGCCAAGCCACAGACCTCCAAGATTGGAGAAGCAGGGGATGCTGCAAGGGATGAATTTGTGATGCACGTTTTGTGACCGCTTGCTCTCAGAGCAGCGGGTGGCACACAAGAGCCCACAAGCTCACCCACATGTGCCAGGTCCCCCTGGACTGTGACTGTCAGCAGGCGGTGTGAAGGAAGCCAGCCGTCCCACACACCGGCAGTGCCTCCATCCCAGGCACCTTCTGCATCCCAACTCCTTTCCCTGGCTGCAGTTAATTCGGGTAAAATTTTAGCCCAGCCTCCCCTCCCCATGCGCACCCCAATGGCAGTGGCTCCTGCAGCCGAGCCCAGCACCCATCACTTCATTTTGAAATTACAACAAACACAGAGCTGCCAGCTTTCACTCCACCAATTCAAGATCCAAACTGCTGAAAGTCACTTCTAATGCCTCACTGCAAACCTCACACCCGGCCAAGGAAACTTTAACGCAGACAAGCTAGAAACAAAAACCCCTCCGGCTCCTGCCCTTCCCCATGCACTCCACTATTCATGGGGAGCATGAATACTCATGGGGTGTATTTGGAGGGGAAGATGATGAAGCAGATGCCACAGAGCTGGTGGGCACCAAATACAACTGTAATGCCAACCCTGGCCCGTGCCCAGCACCAGCTGCCTGCAGCCCCCAGGACCTCAGCAGCACCAACAGCTTGGAGGTGCTTACTGCCACTCATGCACAAAACTCAACTTGCAGAGCTGGAAAGCAACCCCGAAAAGATTTCAGTTTTGGGAGCTGCAAGACATTGGGAGTTCATTTTAAAAAGCCAACACCATGCCAGAAACGCTTGCTTTGCCACAAACTCTGCTCAGCCACTAATCTGAAAACCAAGCCACTGGCGTGCTCGGAGCAGGGCTGAAGTCTGCACGTTATTTCAGAGTTTATCCCCTGCCCATGGACAAACTCTGCCCAGAGAAAAGCAACCCCATAAAAGCCTCAGGAGGAAGGATAGCACCAGGACATGTGTGTTCATCTGCCCATTTGCAGACCTCCCTGTTGGCCCAACTGAAGGTTTTTTCCCAAGCTTTGCAGAACTACCACTAAAGAAAATGCAGATCTCTGAAGCCTGCTTGAAATCAGCAACATGCATTACGTGCACATTGGTACGTAGAAGCCATCCTATTATCCAAGGAGATTATAATTACCTCATTTTCCTATTAAAAGGATACTGTGACAATATTTAAGTTAGAATGCTTTGGTTATTTGCTAAAAATTATGGGGTAGCAATCAAGTGAAAATTTAGGCTGTGATACAGCCATAGCAATATTGCTAGTAATTTGTGTAACCAATAACAATTATTTTTAATGCATTAGCCAACTTGTTTAAATAGGCTTTTTTATATACACATGCATATGTGTGTACATATACACATGCATTGATGGGCAACATGGGCTCAATTTCTCCACCTCTGAAAACTGAGACCTCTGATGCATCTTTCTTCATTAGCACAGTATGAGATCACAGAAACATAGAATCATAGAATCATTTAGGTTGCAAAAGACCTTTAAGATCATCAGGTCCAACCGTTAACCCAGCACTGCCAAGTCCACCACTAAACCATGTGCCACATCTACACGTCTTTTAAATACCTCCAGGGATGAGGACTCAACCACTTCTCTGGGCAGCCTGTGCCAGTGCCTGACTACCCTTTCGGTGAAGAAGTTTTTCCTAGTGTCTAATCTAAGCCTTCCCTGGCACAACCTGAGGCCATTGCCTCCTGTCCTATCGCTTGTTACTTGGCAGAAGAGACCGACCCCCACCTGGCTACAGCCTCCTTTCAGGTAGTTGTAGAGAGTGATTAGGTCTCTCCTCAGCCTCCTTTTCTCCAGGCTAAAGAACCCCAGCTCCCTCAGCCGCTCCTCACAAGACTTGTGCTCCAGACCCTTCACCAACTTCGTTGCCCTTCTTTGGACACGCTTCAGCACCTCAATGTCCTTCTTGTAGTGAGGGGCCCAAAACTGAACACAGTACTCAAGGTGCGGCCTCACCAGTGCTGAGTACAGGGGCACTATCACCTCCCCGGTCCTGCTGGCCACACTGTTTCTGATACAAGCCAGGATGCTCCCACCCAACTTGGTGTCGTCTGCAAACTTACTGAGGGTGCACTCAATCTCCTCATCTAGACCATTGATAAAGATACTAAACAGAACTGGCCCCAGTACTGAGCCCTGGGGAACACCACTTGTGACCAGCCGCCAACTGGATTTAGCTCCATTCACCACAACCCTTTGGGCCCAGCCATTCAGCCAGTTTTTTACCCAGTGAAGAGCATGCCTGTCCAAGCCACAAGCAGCCAGTTTCTCCAGGAGAATGCTGTGGGAAACAGTGTCAAAGGCTTTACTAAAGTGGTGTACTCTGTAGTGTAGCAGATCGCCAACCATTTCCCTGTGGATCATGGGGGCTTCATTCTGTTCCCCATCCCTGTCTCCCATCAGCTGACAGCCACCCACACGATCGGAGGAAGAATGCACTGAGTCCTACAGGAAAGGAGACTGGGGGTGAGAGGATGGGGGACAACATGATTTTCCTTTCTCTGCAAGCCCACCCTAGGGTCAATAGCTCTTCCACCCAAAGATTATTGGGAAAAATGTCCTGGAGTCTTTCTTGCAAAGCTTCTGTAGGTCTGCTCCCAGGCTTTAATCTCTATTTTTGATATACAGCCCATCCCATTGTGCAGGGTGCGAGGTTTCTTTTCTTCTAAACAATAAAAAAAAAAAAAAAAGAAATAGACTTATACATTTTTAATTGGCATTGCCCTCAGAAAATGGAAATCTGATTACTTATTCCCTACAATCCCAAATTACCCCTGCCAGGCCAGATACAGTAAATAAATCCTTGCTTCTAGAGATTCCCTCTCCATGATAAGTGCATGATGGGACCAGCATCCCATTGACCCGAGGACACCAGGAGCACCAGCTGCAACCCCTTCAGTCTGTGTCATTGCCTCCCGGCTGGCAAGCAATCCCAGGAGGGATCAGCACGAGAGCCCAGTGGGATGGTGCATTTCCCCAGCTCAGAGCAGCCTTTGGGAGCACAGACACCAAAACTCAATTTCCTCTCTGCTGTGGCATTTAACCTTGTGGAAAGGAGTGAGGGGATGGGGGAGAAGGAGGAGGGATGCAGGGGAGGATGGATGTTTCTATTCAAAGACATCCTTCCCGTGTCCTACCCTTCCTGAGAAGTCCTGGAAGAAGCTTGCTTTATTTGTAGGAAGCAGAAAAGAAGAGCAATATTACGGCCTGTTGTAGCCTTCCAGCAGTTGGAATACGGGAGTGAGCTGCCAGTGAGCAGCTCTTCCAGAAACCGGCTGTTCCCAAAGATGCAGGCAGGAGAGATCACAGCAATCACACAGCATGACCCCGCCACCCGACAGTGGCCAGCTAATTTCATTTTGGGATTTGTGCTTCATTTTCAGTCTGAATTTATCTAATTGCAGCTTCCAGCTGCTGGATACAGTTATGCCCAAGCCTGAGGGGGGGCTTTGCTCTGAATAGCCTTATTTTCCCAAATACAAAGAGCTGGTCAACCAATGCTATTTTTCCCCAAGCTTTCACATCAGGGAAAGTCATGCACCTCAAGAATGGTCTTCTTTTACCCTATAAGAAAGAAAATAATAATTCACAAGCGCAGCGCCGGGCTGTGCACCAGCCTCCCTCCTCCCTGCACACAGAAGGACTAAGACTGCTGTCTGTGGGCAGCCAGCTCATCCATGGCTCTCCCCGTCTTATGGGGGTCAGCATCTCCAGCAAAAAATGCCCCTCCCCTCCACCCCCAAATGAGGCATGAACTATCAGAGAAGCTTCATCAGAAGCATGAGGTGAGGTTTCTCAGAAGTTGTAGCTACTTAGCAAAATTTGTGAATCCCGGCTGCCAAGCTAATTTCAGTCCTTCAGACCTGGAAGGGCTTCTTAGATCAGGTACAGAGAGTTGTACCAAACACTAATACAATTCCCACAGTATCCACGAAGCCCTGGATGCTTTTCCTAAAAGCTATTCAAACAGTAAAACAGCTGCAGTATTTTTTTTTTTTAGTTATTATTTTTAAAAAGCAGAAGACCATGGCTCCAGGACTGCAGAGCTAAATACCAAACTGCAGGAGAGCAGGAACTTCACTCAGCATCTAATTAGGGGTCAGCCAATCTAGAAACCAGCAAAGTATAATCTGAACAGGTCGAGGCAACACAACTTCCTTAAGGGATGGTGGAAAAGAGACATTATCTGCAAAAGAAAGCCTTTAAAATAGATGAAGGTGATTTAGAGGGGCTAATTTAAGCAGATTTTCAGAGAGCTTATGATAAAAGTGCTTCATAAAAGATTAAGGAAAATAAACGGCTACCCAGTAAGGGGCACAGCCAGGCAGGGATTACAGCTGGTTAGGCAAAAGGAAACAAAGACAGTGCTTCCTGAATTAAAAAGAGGTTCACGGGGGCCAACTGCATTACGGAAACGCTGCAAGAAGCAGAGGGCAAGTTGCAGTTTGCAGAGGATCTTGGGGAGCTTCGGTTTGCTGCGGCTACAGGAGTCAAGCACCTCTGGCTAGATTCATTACACACTGCGGGAGGTGGATGATGAAATTCTGTTTAGGCGAGTAAATGAACATGTTCTGCACGCCAAACTGCTCGCCAGAGGAAGGTGGATGTACTGAATAACCACGTTGATCCTATATTTTAGTTGATTTGCCTCCAATACTGCTGATAGAAGAGACTCCAAAAGTGAACAACGAAGCTGCATCTCTGCAGTGGGATGCATTGAGAGCCCTGGCTGCTGCTGGACCGGGAGAGAAGAGCCAGATGTGCCTCAGCTGGCTGAGAGATGGCAAAGGAGATTGCAAAGCCTGATCACATCCCTGCTTCTGATAACAGATAAGCTGGCATGGCAGTACCCGTGGGGAGCCGCGCTGCCTTTCACCAGCTCCAAATCTGGTGACTGTGCTGTCCCACAACAGTGGAGATGTTGATGGTGGGGCTGCCCACGTGCATGTAGGAAGGAAAAAGCTACTTGGGAACACCTGAAATTTACTTAACAATCTGCAACACCTCTCCAAAGAAAGGCATGAGGGCATAGAAAGGCATAGACTTCATACTGTTTTCTGAACTTTAGCGAAACGGGCGTTCACAGCCTGGCCAGTGCTGAGATCTTGCCCATCCAGACCCTTTATCTCCATCTCTCAGCTGGGGGTCAGCCACACTGGCCCTTCTCATCACCCCAAGACCCACCACCAGCCAACCCTCCCCTCCCCATCCCAGGAAAGCCCAGGAGAGGTCTGAAATATGGCATTTTGCAGATTTTCAATGCTTCCCCCCTTGACCTGCTGCCTCAGCAGCAAAACAAGGGTCACGCCGACTCTGAGGGCTGCTTTCCCCAGAAACCCCTGCCATGAGCTGCCCATGAGGATGCTGCACACGCAGACGCTCCTTCTCCAAACTGGACAAGGGGACTCTGGCCACACACATATGTATTTGCCTGCAAGCATCAAGCTGCAAAGTTTATGGAGAACATCTGCAGGCAGGATTGTGTGTGCAGCCCATTTGGAGGCAGTCCTGGAAGCCTCTCAACAAATATTTGACATATATTTTTGGGAGATGTTTGGAGGGTGGGGGCTGCCAGCTCATGCAAGCAAATTAAATTGAAGAGAAGCTGGTTCAGTGCTTTTCATTAACAACCTTCCAAAGTGGGGAAAAAAAAAAATGTAATTCCCAAGTCTAAGGTAAAATGAAAAAAAAAAAAAAAAACCACAACAGTTTTCTTCACGCGAGGCTAACACAGAGTAAATCAATCAAATTCTGCTCCCCCATGACAGGGGAGGACGCATCATTGAACAACGCTCATCGCTCCCCGTTGGTGATTTCTCATCTCACCCGTGCTAGGAAAGCCTTACTGAGCGGCGGCCCCAGGGCTGTGGCAGGCGATACAGCCCCCCCGTCCTGTCCCACAGGCTTCCAGGCATTGCAAAATACCCAAGTGATGCACTTCACTAACAACACCATGAGAGACAAATTAGTCCTTGGGCTATTTAAGACCTTGCAATTTTTTTCAGGGACCCAGGAGGGTGCCACATTAGCAGCTTCTATGCACCTAACAAGAAGCTGTTCAGTTAAAACTTCTGGAGAAATCCAAAGACAGAAAGTGTCCAACTTCCCAGGGATTTTTCAGTAGGGAGCACTAATGACATCAATCAGAAAGTCAGTTGAGCTGACACCCGCTATCTTGTGGCACTTCTTTGTCAGCATCTCTAGCAGGAGCACGCTTCCAACAAATCCCAAGCAATTCACTTCATTCCTATGTACAGAAAAACATCAGGGCTGAGATGCCTCATGCCTCAGCACAGCCATTCAGCCAAGGAGCGACCGTATACATGCTGACAGCCACCTGCACAACCCTCCTCCGTGAGCCCTACGGTCTGCACGGCACCAGGGACATCTTGCTCAAACACCGCGACCCCAGAAGCAACGTTGAAGACCAGGCTATTTGACTTTGGAGAACGAGCAGGTAAAACCAGCGGTGCCACATCTCCACATATAAAATGAGTGCCTCTTTAAAAGTGCTTGTAAATAAATTCAAATAAATTCCCAGATAACCCCCTCAAATCAGACAAACTGGTGCAGAGACGAGGAAATTTTGTCCCACACGCTATGCCTGCTGCAGGTGCATCCCCAAGGCAATGCAGCAGAGATGTTTCTAAAAAAAAAAAGCATAGAGGTTATATGGAACAAAAGTGTTAGCATTAGTCTGAGCATGGACTTGACCGCCTGCTTTATACCCCAGAAGCATCTCTGGGTACCAGCACGGAACCCTGTGGTGGGGACTGGGAAGAGACAGTCACTTACTGGATCTAACTGGAAGAGAAAGAAAAAGTCAATGCTCCACAGGGGCCCCATCAACAGGAGCATCCCAGCAGCAAGTGGGTAATGCCGTGATGGCTGATGCCAGCACATCCCCAGCCCACGCTCCATCCTAACAAAGACACAAGTGACATTCGAAAGTGAACGTGCTTGACATCTCCCTGAATCCCCTTCTCAGCCAGAGCCAGCAAACTATGGATCGGTCAAATTTACGCCTCCATGCATGTCCAGCATCTACTCTCTCTGCAAGCACTGCTAGGGAAAGCCCCTTCAAATGGGATTTCTCCCCACTGGGTTTTTTTCTTCCGGTACAAATGTATTTGAAAAGAAGATAAAGCATCTGCAGTTTGACTGAGGTTTTATTCAGAGAAAGCTCTGGCTCAGAAATAATTGCCGTTCGCTATAATTGGTGAGATGCAGGAAGGGACTAGATACAAGTAGAGTCTGGTGCAATTTTGGGAGATTTGTTACGCTTAGCTCGCTTCTATCAATTTCAGTGGCTCAGACGCTTATGACCTGTTGCTCAGCTTATTGTGAAAATGGCTTTTATTTACTGCACTTCCATTAAAAGATGAAATCCATGCATAGGGCTCACAGGGCAGAAAATCACAGTTTACGTCTCAGCTTATCTCCCTTCAGCGGCCTCAGCTCATTTTCACCCTGGCTCGCCCCCAGCTGCTATAAAAAAGTATTTCTGAGCACTGTTTCGAGTAGCCAAGGCCCCTTCCAGCCCACAGGACAGGAGGCGCATTCAGATTTTAAGGGAGTGCTCAGTGCTGCAGCCACCACGTCAGCCCGGCCAGGGACGATGGAGGGACGGGGAGGACAGAGGGATGGGGATGCTGTGGCGCAGGCAGGCTCTCAGCTCCCAGGGCACAGGATACCAGCAGTCCTTTTGCAGCAAACGCGGACTCTACTGTGCTCGCAGCCACCCTCCAAGCCCCGACCAGTGCTGCTCTGCTGCCACCAGGCTATCAGCTCCCACCGCCTGCAACCGAAGCAGATGGGACAAGCCAAGTGCATGCCCCACGCTGTGCTCCTGGAAGGTAGGTTCCTGTTCTCCTGGATCTCCAGGGCTTCCCCTGATGCAGCTCCAAGCCCCGCCTCACAGCAGAGCAGGCATCACTGGTGCAGAAGCAGGCTCAGCATCTCTTACACCAGTTCCCTTCCAGTACTGCCCACAGACACCAGAGCACTTCTCCCCAAAGCTGCAGCACGTAGCACACCCAGCCTGTGCATTAGCAAGAACAGAGCAAGCAGTGATGGGACGTAGGTGCCTCCTCCCGTGCCGGCTCTTACTTTGCATGGCAGACACCACCAGCCATGCAAAACGGTGTCAGGGAGGGAGGATGGGCGTGCAGGCAGCCTGAGCTCTCCTGTCCTCGTGCGAGGCCATTTGAACACCAGACACGCCATCTCCAAGGGTAGCTGGAGATGGTCCCCAGCACCAGCGTGGAGTTGCTAAGGTTACCTCCTCGGCTGCCTAATTAGAGAAGCTGTCACTCTCTCGCAGAGATCAGGAGACGCATGTGCACATGGGGGAGAGGAGGGGAACTTTCAACCATGTGGATCATGTTTAGTGCACTAAAGCAGAGAGAAAACCCCAGCTCCTAACAGGACAGTGGGTTACAGCCATTGGAGTCAATAGCAGCATCCTGCTCTCCCGCTGCCCAGCCGCTTGTTGAGCCATGGGGAGAGCTGTCAGCTAGAGAAGTCCGTGGGGCAGCAGCTACCCCAGCTCAGAGAAGCAGCAGATCCTGGTCTGTCAAGTCCACTTACCATGCCTCCACCCACCCATTTCTTCCACTGGTCTCGTTCCCTCAGCTCTTTGTGCACCACCAGCCTGCAGGCAGGGTAGCAGGAAAGGAGCCGAGAGGGTCCGTCCTTCTCACCCACTGGCACAGCCTCCACGCAGGAATTTTACACCACATTGGTAATGCGAACAGGGAGCCCTGCCAGGCCCTGGCAAACAGTGGGTAAGGAAGAGGTACAGGGAGGTGCGCTCACTCAGTCAAAGTCATTTCATGAGTCAGCAGAAAAGCTAAGAAGACAAGCCCAGAAGGACTCAAAAGCCCTGTACTTTCCACCAGATGACTCCGTGCTCACTCATGTTTGCTTCCTTTAACTGCAGCACAGTAAAGATCACGGAGGGAAGCTCTTCCCCCTAACCTCCAACACAGCTAAGAGATTGCTTTCACCTCCTGAAACCAGATCCCAAATCCCCTATACAAGGCCAGGAACCAAGCTGGGAGCATGGAACAAGACACAAGAAATACACCACCTCAAAGAGGCTCAGGAGAGCCTCTCTTTCTTTTGGGAAACACTCAAGCATGGCATGTACATCCCATGTGATGGAGCTCTGAGCACCTTCCTGCCCATCTCCATCCCAGCTCCAAGAGCAGAGGACCGTCATCCATGATGTAGAGAAGGCAAGACCATCCCCATCCACGGTTAGCACTCAGATATAAGAGTGCTGGGCAGAGGGACCCCAGGACTGTCCCATCCAGCACCATCCATCAGCTGGCACCCTTGAGAGAAACCACAGAAACCATCTAGTCTCTACAGCCAGGCCTTCGAGGAACAGGAGCAGTGTTATTCCTGGATGGCAGCGCTGCTGGGGTGTGACTTTGCTGGTTCAGAGAAGTTTAAGAGCAGCAGGATAAAAAAGCAGATGCAGCCAAAAATGCAAAGAGATCCCTGGAGCTGAAGCACTTGCCAAGTTTCTCCCTAACGCTTCAAGACACCCACTCATCCTCCCCAAGGGCTTGTCAGACTGACATGGCAAAAAATACACGCTCCACACCTACCTGAGCCCAAAAGAAAAGACCCTTAAATAAATCTGGAATCCAGGGCTGGCAGGAAGACAAAGTTGGGGGTGGAAGAGGAATTTTTGGTGTCTATTTTCTAACGAAGGAACTGCCTGACAGCTCTTCTGAGCAGACCAGGGCTTGTGGCCCTGTAACTCGCACAGCCCCCTCAGACATCGTAATAGATTCCTTCTAATTATAGGGCAGGTGCTCAGGGGCCCCTGGGTATCTGAAGCATGCAATGGAAACTACAGCTTAATGGGAATAAAAAAAAAAGCCATCACCACAAGCCGGTGCATTTAGGTGGTCACAGAAAAGAAAATCCCAAGAAAAGGTAGTAGGTGAGTGACCAACGATGCTGTTTGCCATTCTGGCCAAGAGGAGCTGCAGGCAGCTGGCAAAGGGGAGGTGCACTTAGCACAGCCTCATTAGACACCCTGGACACCTTCTTGTATGCTACGTCTTCATGGGGTGCAAGAGGCTGCTCTCTTCAGGAGGCAATGCCCAAGCAGCCAGGGCTGGAACGCAGCTTAAACCAGCAAGATGCGATGTTGGGATGGGGGAGCCAGTCACTGGAAGATGCTGTGACAGAGCCCGAGGCGCTGGAAGTCCCCAGGTCCACCATGCCATTCCCCTTCCTGATACCAGTGTTTCGTGGCTGGCCTCTGCCCCCCAGCCCACTTTCCCCAGTGCCCGTGGGTGAGCTGAAACGGCACAAACCGATGAGCCCCGAGGAATGGACGAGGAGGAGGAGCAGCCCAGAGATGGCCAGCTCCAGCCTCCCCCTTCACTCCTCATTGAGAGGCTGATGCTTGGCTAACCCATTATGCAGATGCTTGCTAAACGGCTATGAAAAATTTGTTTCCACAGACCAACTCCAACAGCAGCAAGCGCTGCTGGGGTCAGAAGTGAAGAGGGCATCACTTGGGCAGCAAGCATGGGACCAGCGTATGTCCGTGCCCCTTCAACATCTCATCTCGCACCCTCCTCCTGCTGCCTGGAGAAAAGCAAGCACCCAGAGGGGTAGGGAGCACCCACCACTCCCTCCGCAGGGGCTGCACGGAGCTCGCCCTGCCCAGCACATACCAGTAACACCAACAGGAGCCACTCACTTTGCCACGCTGGACACAGGGTCACCTATATGACAGCCAAAGTCAGCAGCACCTCGAAGTGCCTTCACCGATCTTCGGGGATGGTCACATTTGATTCTGGCCAGGGAAAGTCTTGTCGAGAGCTATCTTTTGTGCAAACTTTATTTTTCTTTTCCTTTTTTTTTTAAAATGTGTCAGTTTAAGATTGTAAAAATACTTTCATCTTCAAAACAGTGTCACAACTCCCTTTCAGCATTTTCATAACAATGCTGCAATTTCATCTTCAAAACATCTTTCCAAACTTATTGTTCACACATACACTGAACTTTAAAGCTCAGAACTGAGGGGCTGCGATGAAACTGGAACAAGCCTCTTCTTGAATAAAGACAAGTTTTCCTTTCATCTAGTGCTAATTAACAGAAGCATCCCTCCCTCTGCGCCGGCCCCTGGTCAGCACTCGGCGTGTCCGTGAGACCTCAAAGAAAAACCTCCCTCTTCCCTCGCTGTAACCCATCTGTGCACGGCACAATGCAGCATCCCCATCAACAGAGAGGCCAACGTTACGGAGACGCAGGACGGAGATGCAGGAGCCCCTCAGGAGCTGCTGTGGGACCCTTTCAGCTCAATCAGGACGCACAGAGGCTTATTGCAGCTATGTGCAACCAAGCATCCCGCAGGAACACAGGAGCAAGCCTCCATGGGATGCCCCAGGGACCTGTGCCCTGTTCCTCACCTTCTGCTGGCCACCGCAGCAGGGTGGATCTTGGTGCCCACCGTGAGACCATTCTGCTGGCCCAACCTTTCCTTCTAACTCAGTTCATGCCAGGAATAAAAATCTCCCTGGGCAGCTCCCTAACTGCTGCAAATATTTGCACAGAGTTAGAAGAAGCATGGAGAAGAGAAGAGCATGGAGAAGACTGGGGAAACACCACACAGCCATTACCAGCCAAATTAAAGCTGCAGCTTGTTCCCAGGCAGGTCCAGAGCACCTCTCCTCTCACCCAGGTCTCACCTGCCCTCCAGCTGCCACAGCTGAGGCGAGAAGCACCATTACAAACAGCTTTCCTTCAATCTAAATTCTTCCCCCACCCAACAACAGCAAAAGGAGAAGAATATTAACACCTGCTGGTTTGCCCTTAGGTGCCTTCAGAGCAGTTTTATAGAGAGAGGGTCAAAACAAGCAGTGATTAAAAACTGCACCCCCACATCCACAGAAAACCCTTGCCTTTTGAGCCACAGCAAAAACATCACCTTCCTTCCCAGCCCAAACCCCCTCCCCTAGCAGGGGCGGGGAGCTGCTGTCCCACACCAGCATCCTGCAGAGAGAGGCGAGGACACGGGTCAATTTGGGACAGCCTTCCCAGGGAGGTGACCACAAAGCTGCTTCAGATGTGGGCCAGGTATCCATGGACACATTCGCACCGTTCCTGCTGGAGAGAAGCTTTGCAGACCAAGCTCTACTAAAATATTGGGTTTACGTGACTTGGGGCACACCCCAAACTGGCAGAGAAGCCTGCCAAGCAGCAGGAAACATGTTTTTAGGGAAGCAATGCAGCTGGGAGAGGCCACAGGAGAAACAACGATGTGTTGCTCCGCAAAGGGAAGGCTCTCACGAGGCTCAACTTTTCTTCAGCATCCCCTACGAACACCCTGTATCTCACCCCAGCGCAGGCCCCAGCTGCCACGCCAGCTCAGCTGGGAGGAGTGCTGCAAACAGGATTTCTTCCTCCTGTTCTGCGTTTAAGTGGCTCATTGCAACACGCTGTAAAACCTTTCATCAGCAAGGAGGGAAAAGGTTTTACAACAGTCTTTAAAGCAAGCCCAGGCAGCAGAGAAAACCTCCCCCGGCACGCACAATTTTGGGCAGCACACGTGATTTTGGGCAGCGCACGCGCTCCTGGGGAGCAGAAGCAGAGGCCGGCAGCATCCCCACACCTCCAGCTCATGGAGCTTGCATCCTGCCCAAATCCCAGCTCTTGTCCCTGTTCCCGCATGCCGCTGGGCCACAGCATGTTAAGTAACAGCTTGTCAGCTAAGCAGCAAAGGCAGCTGCTACAAAAGCAGAATAAAATTGAGTACAACAAGGAGCAGCGTGTCTGTCGTGCAAACTGCTGCTCCGGCAAGACCCCAAGCTGGCTACGAGCAGCCCCTACAGGCAGCGTCCCCGACCTCCCTCCCAGCTGCCATGCCACTGGATAATGGATTTCCTCCTCCAGCACCCCAGAAACCAGGAACAGAGTAAGGACAACTGTGCTGCTTGTCTAGGGAGAGCAAAGAACAGAAGAGCACTGGGATGTGATAAGATGTAAAGCAATGTAATGGAGTTTGTGTCTTCAAGTAGCTCTGGTTTCTTGAATTGTGTTAAAAGGCAAGGCTGTTGCTATTTAATTAAATGCACTTCTAGCCCCTCTGATCGCACTCAGAAAAATTAAAGCGAGAAACACATGGCTGTTGATCTAGTACAAGGCATGCAACTGCAACAACTACAGTGAGAATGACCACAAACCTCTATTGCCTTTTTGAAATTCAATCGATACTGAAGGCTCTTAATAGCCAGGATCCATGAATTATGCTGGAAACACCACATCCCATTCTTGGTGGCCCTAGGAACCATCTCGATGGGGTCTAAGGAAGGAGGAGAAGCTAAAGGAGCTGCAGGTGGCAACACCTGTGCTCCTCGGGGATGAGCATGATAAGGCTTGGAGCCTCCAATGCAAGAGCAAATGGACGAAAAGGCTGGTATGCTTTCGAGGTGTCCCTGCTCCACCCCAGGGGCACCCACAGCAATCCCCATACTCAAACATGACAAAATACGCTGGTGTGTTGTCTCCTCCTTAATCAAGGACATCAGGCTGGCAGGTACCTCAGCCCTGTCGGCACCATCCACCCTGGATCTCCTATGCACCAGGATGCATTTAATGGGAACACATAAAGGCTGCTTTTGATTTTACAGTTTGTTTATAGCACACATTTGAGGAGCTACACAGGATGGGAAAATACATCCCATAAACAAACTGCTAAACAAAACAGGCTAAGTGTGTACCACTCCAAACAAAAATAGACTCGAGCTAACCTCCGCTTTTCAAGCATATGCCTCTGATAACAGCTTCGTTTAGTGCCCCTTATCCCACTTTCAGTTTTGATTTTTAGGCTCTGCCACCACCGGCAGCAGCTTCAGACGCCTCCCACTGTGCCCACAGCTCCAGATAAGCCAAGAGCAGATGAAAATAAACCCAGCTGGAGCTGGAGACGACCAAGGGTCACCGAGGCAGAGGGCTGCATCGCCCTTCCCTGCTTCCACCCTGGGCGTGGTGGGAGGCAGCAGCAGCCCAGATGTTGCCAAAGGCTGCAGGATGTGGACACACCATCAGCTGGCTCAGGGACTGTCTCTGCGGGGACAGATGGGGACATTGGGTGACAAAAGACTTGCACACCAAATATTTCAGGCAGACATTTACAGTCTCCCTCCCAAGAGCTGCTCCAGCAGCAGCCCCCGTCCCCGTCAGCTGAACTCTGCCACCCTGCTTATGCCCAGAAGCAATTTCTCAAGCACTCAAACTTTATTATCCCCTTTCTTGGGTCTGCATGGAGGGCATGTTCCCCTGCGAATGCTTTTTCTGCCAAGATCCAAACCTGTTGAAGCTGTGCGAAAGTAATTCCCACCCACTCCTACTGCCCCAGGAAGAATATTTCTTCACTGTTTTTGCATAACAAACAGCTACATGGTTTTCCTTTTTCTCCTGAGAAACTCAGGCTTAGAGGAAAACACCCCGTGCAGCGCTAGTCCGAGATCAGACTTCATAAAGTTCCCCCTGCGAGGGGGAGCGGGGGGGACGTGCTACCACAGCGATTAGACTGCAGCCTTTACTGATAGCATTCAGTCACCCTGGCAGGCTGCAGCACACCGAGTTTGTAAAGCTCCTTGGGAATCCTTCAAGATGAAAGGTACAGTATGATACGGATGTATTATATCCATGGGCTTTGTTACAGCACACATTTCCTAGCACGGTTTTACTGCTAGAACACAAAAGTTCAGCCGAAGCCCAGGGGCTCTTCAGGTGACGAATGCACCCCCACAGCTCTCCCTCCACTCTGCGGGGGACGAAAAATGCTGAAGCCCCTGATGTGAACACAGTAGATGGAGCAGACAGTGCCCTTCCAGCAACAGCAGGCGAGGACCTGCCCGCGCAGATAAGGCCAACATCATCGCTGCTGCACATGCCTTCAGCTTGCAACATGTCTCACTCCCAAATATACGTCTCAGGTCCCCAAAATGCCACTGCTGTGATCGGCTCCTCTACAGCATCCCCTCCTCTTCAGCTGGACCTACCGTACAGCCTCCTGTCCCAAAGGCCATCCCTGGTAATGGCCAGGAGGCTCCTGTGAGTTGAGCCTACCTTAATCAAGTGGTACCCAGTGCTGGCACCGCCGGGAGACGCCGAGCTGCCCATCTTCACCACCTCCTCCAGACAGAAGATGATAGGAGATGTTTTCTGCATTCAGCGGGTGACCCTGGGGCTGGGGGATCCCAGGCCACACCAGAGCCTGAACCGGCAAAAGCCCCAGGCACACAAAGGTGCTGCTTTGGCTCAGGCTGTCTCTCCTGCAAACTCCTGTCTGTTCCTGGGAGTGAGGGAAAGAAACAGTTTCTACTTTTTTTGGAAGGCTAACTGATGCTTGAAATGCTACAAATGAGTCTGTGGACACAGCTTAACCATGAGCTGCCCAGTTTGGATGGCATGGAAGAGAGGGAGGGGAATGTACATCCACTTTTTGGATCACCTTCCCAACACCTCGCTCCTCCTGGGCACCTCTCTCTGTCCAGATTTTCCAAGACATTAGAGGTGGAGGAACAAGGAGTGCAATGCCAACAACAAGAAGGCTTTCAGAGAAGCCTGGGAGAAATTCCCTGGGCACATTACAGGGAAGGAGAAAGAGTTTAAACCCCTCTAATTTAAACAGATGAGAGGTACAAAAGACAAGAAAGAAGTGTGATGGGGGTAGAAGGAAAAGGGACATATCAGGATGTCCCAACAAGCCCCAGAGCTCTCCAGGGTCACCACCCATGCTGAACCCACCACACAGGTGACTGCTCAGACTCAGCAAGCCAAGGTGAAGGGTTTTCCATCTCCCTCTGCCCCCACAGAGCAGCCTGTGCAAAGCAGTGCTGAGTAACTGAGGCTGAGGTGGGAAAAACTGGCAGCATCTGCTGTGGGAGCCTCTTCACCTCGGGAAGCCCATCTGAGTGGGAAACTGCCTGAGAGAGCAGATCTCCCTCTGGGTGCGTGCTGCACAAGTAATTAATTAGGTCAGTGGCATCAACTTTTACCCCAGCTCCCATAAGACCCAAAGGCAGCAAGAGCAATAGCAACTGGCACGCGTGAGCAGAGGTAGAGGCTTTTCAGCCTCAGCACACAGACCTAGTGCTCCCTGGCCAGGGCAGACAAGCAGCAGGTCCTGGCCCTGGGCTGCAGTGAACATGCTCTGCTCCAGCCCTCCTCCCTGCTGCCGCACATGAATTGCCCCGCGCTTGCCATCGCGGCATGCTGCTGCCATGGGAGCGGCGCATCAAGAAGCTGATGTTACTGAGCAGTTGGCTAGAGGCAAAAAAAAAAAAAAAAATTCCTATGCTGTTGCCAACTCCTATCTTCTGTCACTTGATCCCATATTTTAGGGATGTGCTGCGCTCCCTGGAACACCAATCGCTCAAGAACCAAAAAGAGCAGCAAGGGGAGGACAGAGGCTGCGAACGGCCTTGGGACAGACACAGCCGCGACTGCGGCAGCCGCAGGCACACTCTGCAACACCAGCTCATGTTAGGTGAGTACCTCAGCAGCCAGCAGCCCTCCGGGCTGGCCGGGGAGCCCAGCTCACACAGCAGAGCCAGCCGCAGGCAAGGCCACCCTGCTGCCCCCCAGAGAGATACAAGGGAGGGGAAAAAGGAAAAACAACTAAAGCCTCAAAGGTAACAGCACAGCTGAGCTCTTGTGAGGATGCCCACAGCCAGCAGCAAGGCTGGGAGCAAACCTGGGGTCTCCAGACCCTGCATGCCAGTTTGGCGGTTCTGGGGCCATGGGCTTTTGGGAGAGAGGTTTCACATTCACACTTAGGGTCTTTGCAGCCAGGGCAGCACCCTTCAGTAGGCATATCTCATCAGACCTGGAGAAAGAAAGGTATCAGGCACCAAAATAACTGGCCTGTCCCCAAAGGGGAAGTATTCCCTCCTCCACCCGAGGACGGGCAAGCGCCCAGCCCTGAGGAGCCATACTCCATTCCCCCTCACTGCAGCTCATTAGTACAGCTGGCAATGTAACTTCTGTTTCATTCTTGTGCACTAGAAGAGCAGATGACGGTGCGTGGAGGTGCTAGGCCCAGCGGGTCCCCTCTCCAGTGCAGTGGCTCTCCTCTCCCTGCAGAGAGATGCACAGGTAACCTTTACCAGCTCACCTCCATGCAGACCGTGCTGTGTGCGGCCATGCACACTGGCCCTTGCCTCCCTCTCTTAACAGGATCACTCCCATGCATGTGCCTGGGAGCAACACCACTGGCTCAGTAATCTTCCTAAATACAGCAGTTACCAGGTGACTGGGAAAAAATCTCTTTTACTGCTGATGCTGCTAATGGAAAATTTCTCCCCGTTCGCTGCTGCTTTCAAAGCCAGTCGCGGTTTCATACAGACTTTGTCTTGCACGGAGACAGGAGAGGTGGAAGCACAGAGGGAGGGGTGCAAGACTGGTGGAGAACAGATAATGAGAAGCAGAGGGGAACTTGTACTTCTGTATTCTACCCCACCAGCCGCCTCTGTCCACAGCCAGAGCCCTGGCTCCAAATCTTATCTGCCCCATCTTCTCGCAGGCAGCCGCAGCCCAACCTCCTCCTGCAAGGAATCCCTCCTTCTTCCCCAGACTGCAGCAGGATAAGCATGCTGGATGCACTCAAGAGCAGTGCTCCTTGCACAGTATACAGGGAAGACACCCAAAGGGATTGATGGGCCAAAATCATTTACTCTGTGATTTTTCCCTACCTGCCTCCTTCCCAGGAGACACCCAGAAAGCCTCACCCAGCCAGTACAGATGCAGGCAGCCAAGATCACTGCTCGTCCCCTCTGCATGCCATTCTGCTTCTTCAATACCATTAAGTGTCTCCATACTGTCTGGACACTGGAAATCTTAACCGCATTAGCTGAGACCCAAGCAGCAGCATAAGCATTCAATTCTTTTAAGTGGCACCATTTCTTAAGCTGGTTACGCACAAGCAGCATCTCTGCTCGATGCCGTCACCCACCCCACAGGTAGTGACCGGGGCAGGACTGGGGAGCAGCAAGGGAAGACTGGCTGAGGCTCATCATTCCCTATTTCAGATGGTTGCAACTGGAGAAGGACACTCCCGACACGAGCCGTGCTGTGGGCATTGCAGATGATGTAAGGCTTCAATCAAGGCATTTCATTTTCTTCACTTCTCCTTTCAGTCTCCAACCCCAGTCTACCCCCACACTCTACAAGGCATTTTGGTGTGATGGTAGGTGTTTCTCAAGCCACCTGCAACTGCTAACATATATGTTGAGGTAGCATAAGATCAATGCCTCATCGTTCCCACAAGTGGCATCAATCTATTCTCCTCCTGCCCCAGCCAGTCCCGTGCTTGAACTCCTGTTACACCAGGAAAGCCCAAGGGCTCAGCCTGGTTTCACAGCCAGCCAACACCACCCATCAGCACCGTATCACTGAGGCAGCACAAAGGCTTGTTCGTCACACAGCCAGGGTTCACACTTTTAGGGCTTAGAAAGGAAAAGGCAGCAAGTTTTGGAGGTAATGTCTATCTGCATGGTGGCACTTGGAGGTCACTCACCTCCCCAGCCCCCACAGAGAAATGCAAGCTCCCCACCTAATTCTGAAGAAAAACACATTTTTTTCTTCCAGCAGAAGAGCAATAAAGGTCTCTGGCACTCTGACATCATGGAAAACCTGCTGCCATCACATGGGAGAAAGCAGGGAGCAGAGGTGATCCCCAGCCGTCAGCGCTTCCTCCCGCTACTCCAGCCTGGCAGTTCAGCTGCAGAAAACCGGCTCCTCTCTCTATAGTTAATCTTCTGTTGCCACTAGCTGGTCAACACGGGTACTCTTGGAAAGCAGCAACTCCCCGAGTACAGCCTGCCACTCAGTTACAGATTCCCAGTTTTAACTGGGATTTTCACCCCAGGAAACACCCAATATGAAGCAAAAGCCCTGCAAGTCTACACCCCACTATGCTGGACAAGCCACATTTAGGCTTGCCTTTGGAGAGGGAAGCAGTCATCTGAGGACTGACCCATTTTCATGGGCATTTTGTGCCTACAGCCTTTCTGGGTGTTACAGAGCTCACCTCTCCTGCAACCACAGCGGGCAGATCTCGAGCTCAGGACCCACATCACCAGTACCACCCCACCCCGAGCCGGGCTCTCCTTCCTTTTCTTTCCAACTACAAGAACCCAACGGCCTGGAAAGCTTAAACAATCACATAGCTTCATACAAGGAGGGGAGATAATTGCTACCAGAAGGTCTTCCCTCTTTCCTACACCCTCCCAAGGCAACCCCTGCCACTGGGGACCTGGCCCAGACCCCACAGCCACGCACATCTGTGGATGGGCATGAAGGAGAAGGGAAGCAGCCCCCGCTCTCAGGTCTACATCCCCCCCAGTCCCTATCACAGGGAGCCCACTGACACGTCTCATCTTCACTACAGCACCTCGCTGAGGATTTTTGGCTCCCTCCACTTGCCTGGTGGAAGATGTGACTCTTTACCCCTTGGACTACCTTGGGAATAGCCAGAAAAAGAAAAATAAACAAACAAACAAAAAAAATTGATTAACCAAACCTCTGGCCAGATAGGCAGTGCAGCTCTTCAAGTCTAGCAGGAAGCAGTTAACAGAAAAGGGAGGTGTTCAAACGAAACTTTGGTCATCAGCTTCTCTCTGCAGAGACAACCCAGTTTTTAGATGCCATGCCCTGACGAGTGGGGTCTCACGCCGGGCACACTGTCTCTCTGCTACCCACATGATGCTGCTCCAGATCTCACAGGCCAACTCAAAGCAGAGAACAGTGCTTCTGAACAGTGGCATCAAAAAGCTTCCCGCGCTCCCCAGGTAACCGTCCAGCCTCTCCACCCCACTCTGCAAAAATGGAGTTCTTGACAAAAGCAAGGGTGGTAAAACCCTGCTCAAGTATTTGCAGAAAAAACAGTAAATTCAAACAATCCACAAGGAACTAAGTGCTTTCCCTTATTTTAATGCATTCTTACCCTAAAGAGGAGAAGTTGTTCAAGTTACAAGATGGCTTCAGGAAAAGTTAAGAAAGAAGATAAAAGAAGTGGCACCGAACTGCTGAGGAGATGGAGGAGCTGCACAACTTCAAGAAGCGGGGGATAATCATCAACAACGCACCGGGACCATGGTGGGACACTGGTAACGTAGATGCACAAGCACCTTCTCTGACAACCACCAAAACAAAGCACCTTGTACCACTGCAGATGCCAAACAGCATCCATTAAAGCCATTTATGAGAAGTGTGTAGTAAACTGTTCTTATGTAAGCCACTACCGGGTAAGAGCAATGGTGAAAATTTGTCTGCTTCTTCCCCTCTCTCTCCTCTATATATATCTGCTCACACATAGACAGAGCTCATCTAAATTAGCCTGGAAGCTAACTGCTTCATTCCCTGAATTGCACTTAAAGCAGGCTACGCTGCTTGTGGAGCAGCTATTGTACAGAACACATGGCTGCTGACTAAATCAAGATACATACCTTAGAGAGACCTCATTGTACAAGAATAAAGTCAATGATAGGCTGCACCATTTGCCAGCGTAACACTAGAAGAATTGGGGGGGGGGGGGGGGGGGGGGTGAATACCGCAAAGCATCAGTTGTATCCAAGGTTAAGGAAAGGGCAGGATGCTTTTTCAGGAAAGGGGATGCACAGCAATTCATAATGCATTGGTGGCAAAGTTACATTTGTCATTTCCTGCCACCACTGTGCTTTGCTGGGTAATTTTATAGTAATGTAACTGGGAGGTAGGGGGAGAAACATCCTTCTTGTCTCCAACGCAAGAGAGAAAAAATAAACTGAGGCGTAGGAAATAGAGAAACTGAGACACCTCGCTGAAGAAGGGACACCGAGCAAACTAGAGCTGCTGATCAGCATTTCAGCGGCAGGTCCCCACTGCTGCTGCAGTCCGGGAAGGATTCAACAAGGAAACAAAGTTTTCTCTCTCTGTTCCGGGAGGACGAAACCATTCCCTCCTGGCCTCCCCACCCGCTGGCAGGAGGCTGTGTGCAGGCTGCACCCATTGCAGAGAGGGCTCCCGGCAGAGCAGATGCTGCTGGCGGAGCATCTCCGGGCTCCCACCACCCCCTAGCGGGCTCCCGCACGCTTCCCGCACGCTTCCCGCAACCCACGGCTCACGCGGGCGAGCAAGAGGCTGCTGCTGCTCCCGCTGCTCCTGCTGCAAGCACACCGTGGGGCCAAGGGGTCCGCTGCGTGGGGTTTCCTAGCACTGCTTTCTCCTTTTGTCTCAGGCATGCAGTGGGCTCCTGCAGACCAGGCTTCCCCGCAGGCAGGGATGCAACCCTGGAAGCTCTCGCTTTATGCAGTTATACTTAAGTGAATAAAATCTCATGTTGTCAGGGAACAGAAAAAGTTGCTTCCTCCCTAGAATGAGAAATCCTTTAAAGAAAAGGGACACAGAGCACTGCACGTGCTTTGTACCAGCCACCGACTCAGAGCATCTATCTCCTCAGCCTATTTTAACTTGGTCTGCCCTTAAAAAGAACGAGCAGAAGTTTCACACTGCTGCAGGCAAGGCTCTGGCACCTGCCAGCCTTTAGCTACAGACCCCCTACCCTCCTTTAACGCAAAGGAGTGATGAGAGGCACAGGAACCACTCCAGCATCAGGAGACTTACTAAGCTGGCAGTCGCAGAGCAGGCCCAGGACTACAGACTGCCTGCCTTAGCCACAGCGCTTCAACAAATTCATTGCCACCAAGCAAGGCAATGTTTTATTTCGTGCTTCCTGGTTTGGAAAGCCTTTTGAGCCCTGCAGAATGGGGTGGCCTCAATTTATTCTCAACTTATTTCACATCAGAGTCTGTAGTATCAGCACCAGGACTCAGCTCTGCCTGCTTCGTGGGTTTGGATTGGTTTTGTTTTGGTTTTTTTTCCTCCCCCCAAAATCCCTCCAGGATGCCAGTCAGGGTGGCTGTCCTGAAGTGTATGCTTTAGGAGGTCTCCCTACCCCAGCCTTACCCCCATGAGGCCAGAAAGTGGTCTTTGCTAGCAGCAAGAGCCTGCACTCAAAGACATTTAGGAGCCCTTAACGCATTTGCAATCGGCAGGACGTCGGCTCTTACGTGTCTTCCTGAGCTCAGGCCGAGACAGCCACTAAACATGTTTAGCAACATGCACAAATACACATAAGCATCAGAAACCAGCTAACGATAAGGGCTATGGAAGATTTTGGCACAGAGAAGCCACTGTTTAAAGCAATCCGTGCCCTCAAGTCACTCCAAAGCCACTTGACTGACCTCCCACATGTAACGTGATTTTCACCTCCAAGAGCCCGTTAAGAGGCAGCAGCAGCTCTCGGGTTCCCAACCACCGATGAACTTAGAAAAGGCTGCAGGGGAAAAAAAACACTGTAGAAAACTCCAGCCTTACTTCCCGCACTAGAAAAACAAGCCAGCAGAAATCCTCTAAAGCACTCGCCCAGAAAAGAGTTAACTGCGAGCGAGACTCAGTTGCCACACCAGGAGATGGGAAGAAATGCAACAAATTTGAAATATCAGAGCATCCACAGCAATTCATGAGCTAGACCTTGGGGAAGGACAAGTGTTTTACCTTCTCTGGAGGCAACGTGCTGATTAATTTCAGGACGGTGATGAAGCCATCCCACCATGGGCAAAGCTTCCATTTATCTTCCGATACGCCTGCGGGTTCAGGGGAACAGGAGGGGATGGTTTGGGGTCTTTTGTCTATGAAGGGGCAGCAACAAAAACACAGTTTTGCAAGAGACATGCTACATATTAAAGAGTACGTGCATAATCAATATCCCAGGTAACCGAGAGAGTTTTTTAGACCCAAGACATGGTCTCTTCACCAGCAGTCACTCACAGAAATAGGATTTGCTATACAAGACCATGTCTCTGATCAGTCAAGACAAATTCCTCTCCTCCAACTTGAGCTATTACCTAAGCTACACACAGAGGGGTTTCTTTGCCTTCTCATATATTTAGATCAGTGTGCACTTCACACCCAGTTGCTGAAGAAACTGTACTCTAATCTGAAAATTCAACTCAGTGAACCATGAAACTTCTTGTTACTTTTAATCACTGAAGGTAAATGTCATTCCTACTGCATCAAACCTTTGATTTTTCACTTTTATTACTTGAAATAGAGTATATCTGGTTTGTTTGGGATTTTTGTGGTTGACCAACCATGTCTAAGGAAGCCACACTGCAAAGCCAGAACCCAAGCGGCTCAAGAAGTACCATCAACTTATTTATTACAGGTGCTTGCTACAAGAAAGCTTCACAGAAGGTAAAATGACAAGACCGGGAGAAACAAACAGTCATTTTCCTTCTCTGGCACATTGCACCCAGTGAAAGGCAGTCACTTCCACAAGGTATAGGAAGGGAATTGCGGTGAGGTGCCCACCAGGTCAGCCTGCACGCGGGGACACCTTGACACGCCTGATGCACGCAGGGCGATGCACTGGAAGTCACAACCCAGCGGTGTCAACCCGTATTTCAGACCCAAAGTTAAGCAGGTACTTGAATTATCCTAGGCTCAGACACTGAAAAGCAAGAAAGCTAGTGGATAAAGAAGAGATCAACAAAAACCCTTTGGTGACCTGACAGAGTAAACCCCACGCTGTCCATACAGCATTCTCAACAGTTTCTTCGGAGAATCCCCATTCTGATTAAGGCACAGAAAAGGATAAAAGTGACAAGAGCTCGTGCACCCCATCTGAGACAACAGGATCCGGCATCAAGATGAAAGTACGACAACAGAATTATTTCTAGTCCCATCCCCCTCCCCACAAAAGCTGAGATAGGAGGAAAGTCTGCAGGCATTCACCACAGACCCAGGTGCTGGAGTTGTGCGTGAAGCAAGAGCGAGCTTTGAGAATTAAGACGAAGCATTTGTAAAATTAGGCTCTGGCTAGAAAAACAGCCTCTCCCGTTCTCCCAGGCTCGGTGGTACCTCCTCCAGGGCTGAGCGTTCAAGTTGGAGCACAAGAGGCAGCACCCGTCACTTTATAGCCTGAGCGGAGACGCTTTACTCCCAGGGCTTTTAAAAGGCAGCAGCCCTCAGGCCCTGCTAAAAAATCCCTCCCCAGCAGGAAAAGAAAAAAAAAAAACAGTGTGCAGCAAAGGCAACGTTAGAAAGCTCCAAAACACAACCAGGCTGTCCATGATGGGGGGGGGATGAACAAAAATCCCGGCGCCGCAGGGTGACAGCCCGGAGCCGGCTGCCCTCACCGGGATGCTCCGGGACCCGGGGAGATTCGGGGTAGGGGTGGGGGGACATCGGCGGGACGGGACGGGACGCGCCGGGGGAAGCGGTGCGGGCGCTTACCGAGGGTGAAGAAGGGCAGCTCGGTGTTGTCCAGGTCGTCCTGCACGGCGACGCGGCCGGGCAGCTCGCTGCGGACGAACAGCAGCAAGCGAGAGTCGGCGGCAGCGGCGGGCGGCGGGGCCCCGCTCCAGCTGATATCGTTCTCGCGGAGCACCGGCAGCGTGGACACCGTGACCGTCTTCACACGGCAGGGACCGGGGGGCTCCCGCGACGCCGCCGCGCCGGGCCCGCCGCCCAGCATCACCGGCAGCAGCAGCAGCAGCAGCGGCAGCGGCGGGGGCGGCGCGGCGGCGCGGCGGCGGCGCGGCGGAGCGGCCATGCCGGGCCGGAGCCAGGCGCAGGGAGAGCCGCGGCGAGGCGAGGCGAGGCGAGGGGAGGCGAGCGGAGCCGGGCGCACTGAGCCGCCCCAGCCCGCCGCCGCCGCCGCCGCCCGGCTCCGCCTCCCGGCCCGCCCCGCCGCCGACGCCCCCCGCCCGCGGCCGCCGCCGGATCGCCGCCGTACCGGGGACCCGCTGCCGCTCCCCGGCGGCCGGCGGAGCTTGCCCGCTGCCCGCCGGGGGAGCGCGGCGCCCGGGCAGCGCCCCCAGCTGAACCCGCCCCGGGCTGCCCGGCCACGGCTCTCGGCCGGGCACTTTAACGCCGTTAACTCCCCCCGGCCCCTTCGCTGTCCTGATCGGCTCGGCACCGGTCCATCAGCCCTCCCGGCCGTTTTGTCCCCTTCCCCTTCTCCTTCTCCGTTCCCCCGGCCTGCGCTCTCCCTCTGCTGTTGGATCGCTCCCGCATCGCTGCTGCCCTGGGCGCGTCACCTCTTCCTTTTCTTAAATCCAGATCTCCCTTCCCCGTCTTCCCCCTGTCTGGCCATGGGATCTAGCTCATTGCCACGCACACCTGCAAGCTAACCCTTCCTTTTAGGCAATTGCCAGCGTGCAATAGCACAGAAATATGCTTGCTTACTAGTTATTACCCTTTCATAAGCGAATAGGCACCCCCGGTGTCCAGGGCACACGAAGATGGCTTGCAATGACAAGCCTGGAGGAGACAAACTGGTGACTTCTAGCAAAGATTTTTGACCTGGTCTTTAATACCCAGCGTTTAAATGGAGCCAGAGGAATAAATGATGCTGAGGTCTGATCACAGGTTCCTCTATCCGTCCATCACATGGATGCCCTGGTGCCACCTGAGGGCTGGAGTTTGTGCTTGAAGACAAACCAGGTGAGCTCCGCTGCTGCAATTTTGGCTCACACTCTGCTTGAGCCACGATGGAGCCAACTGGCTCTTCCAGCAGGGAAGCCAGAATGATGGGGATTAGCTTGGAGGCAAACCCTGTCCCTACGGGCAAAACGGACACGGTTAACCCCAGCCCCAGAGCCGCGTGAACTCCTGCCCACGGTCGGGCATGACTAACCGAGACAAGGAGAGGCAGCCTACAGTAGTTATGAGTCAGTGACTCACAACAATTTCCTAGTGACTGCTAATCTACCTGATTTTATTTGTAGATGTACATATAAAAGAAGATGTCAAAACCCTAACAAAGCATGCTTAATGCTCAGGCTTATATTATTTCCACAAGCTAATTAAGATCAATTCATCACATGCCTATTGAGGCAAAACAGCCTTCTGAGATACCTAGGTCATCAAATGTTAAAACCACAACAATGGCAGAACGGCAAAGAATGCAAAATCCAGCAAACAAACAGCTCGAGCCCCGCTCCCGGGGGTCAGTCCCCGCTCCAGGAGCAGCCGCAGCTCCGGCTCACAGCCTTAACAAGCTGCAGCCTCTGCTGTAAGAGCGACAGTGTGAGCACGACGCCTGTTTCCAGCTACAGGAATCGAAAGAAACCGAAAAGTGCTCACCAGCAAACAGGCAACTAGTTACAAAACATTTACTGTGGGACCCCAGCTCTGCCTAACCGGGAGGGATGAAGTTTCGAGGCATGCTGGGAAAAAAATCAAGCAAAAATGCAGTCCTAAATGTCAGCTGTTGGTTGGGAAAACTTTAATAGTAGAAAAAAGTGTTTCCCCTCTTTTTTTTTTTTTTTTTTTTTTTTTTTAAAGGAGGAAAGGATAGATTTTGGACCGGCTTAGGCTGTTGTCAGTACATGCACTAATTTCCAGGCATTAGCAGAGTGTGCGCTGATTTCTTTTTCCTAGTTTTGACAATTCTTCTCGGCAAAAAGAGCAAAGAAACAATACTGCATAGATATGCAAAATGTCACACTAGTAGGGAGTATATCTAAAAAGCGGTGAAGTATATTTTTTGTATTTTTTAGAACTGGAAATCCTGAAAAAGAAAAATACCTATTTCTGTTTAAGGCCCCATCCCTGTTACTTAGATCTCCTTGTAGCCACTTGCTGCACAACTGTGCATGTGCCACAAGTAGAGACTTCTTTATGCCGTCGAGTACAAGAGGATTTTGGCAAGAGGTTGTCCTTGGGGTGGGAATGGGATCCAGAGATACCTACTGGTGTCACAGCTCTGGGCAGTGCACTTTGGGATGTGGGGGTTTCTTCTTTAATTTTGTTGTGGATCCAGCTGAATTGGAGGGGAGGACACATGTTCTAGGCGTATCCAGATTTTCTCTGATCTAGCATATGCCATTGAGCAATGTGGTGAATGTTTTTCAGGGTTTAGAGCTGGAAAGCAACAATCAGGAGACATGGGTTCCAATGCCTGCTTTGCTACTGACTGTCTCTGGGCAAGTCCTGAGATATTAGAAAATAGAGCTGGGAGGGACCTTGAGGGGTTGTCTCATCTGTGCCCCTACCCAAAGATCTGAGCAGCTCTACATACATCATTCAACCCTATTTTGCCTTGCTGTCTGTATTCATAAAGAACTGCTAACAACTATCTTCTGAGAAGCACACTGAGATTTTTGCAAGTCCTCCTGTACAAACATGAATACGATGATAAAGGGGAACGTTCTGCAAACCGCTGCCTTTAAGTGGGTACATTCAGCTTCAATTTAGCCTAGACCCTTCCTGGTGTAAATGCAAATCTCTGTTCTCATTTTTGGGAGAAAAGGACTAAAAAACCTGCTTTTTAGTTCCAAAGAATTGAGCTAAACCCAAAACTTCACTGTTTGAAAACCACCAATAATATTTCCAAAGGGAAATATGCGAGTCCTCTTTTACAACAGAGGTAACAGATTTCCATTACCCTCCCTGAGCAGCATTCAACAGAAAAGTAAATGGCATGAACAGGGTAAAGCACATTGCACTGAGAAAGTTTCACTTGCTAGCAAAATATTCTAGGAACGCTTACAGAGGTTTGTTTAAACCCAAAATTAGCACATTACTTTAAGTCCATACAAACTGTGGATTTTCAGGCCAATTGAATAGTCCATAACCCAGATTTCTATTTCTAAATGAGGTCCATTTTTAATATCTTTTTCCTATTCTTCACAGATCCAGCCTTTCCTGAGGGAAGTCGGTGACGGCCTGACCATTGATTTCAATAGCATTGGGGCCAAGAAACCAGCAAAAACTGCCGTTCCTAGCAAAATCTCAGGGATGAAAATGGAAATTGTCTTACAAGTGAAAATGCATTACACTGACAAGACCCATCTGGGTAGGGTGTGATGGGGCGGGTAGGGGATCTGACACATTGTCAGGAGACACGGGCTCCATTCTCACCTCAGCTGCTGACTGACTGTGCAGTTTGGGGCAAATCTCTTCTATTTTCCGCCCTTGGGGTTTGTATCCTCTCTTACATACAGAAACTCAATAAAATAATTAGTTGTTACCATAAGAGATAAAAAAAGATACTGAGGGCTGTGGAAATCGTATCTGTAACAGTCCCAAGCGTGGGGTTTTCAGTACAAAAAGCACAGACTTTCTCGGCATGAGCTGGGAGTTTCTCCACTATTGAGCAGCAATAGTGGGCTGTTATCAGGTGGAGCAGCCTCTAGAAGTAGGCAGAGCATATGTTGTGTGTCATGTGAACCGGGAACCTTGGCTACACAGAGTTATGTCTACCTTATGTCTGCATCTGCCTACATTCATTCCCAATTTTCACCTGAGTGGATTTTTTTAGCAGGAACTGAGAGACACTGTTCAATTTATTTCTTATTCCCAAGCAAAGAAGCTCAGCCCCAGGGTCATTTTCTTCTGTATGACAATACCCCAAGTGGGATTCAGGCAAACTCATGATTTTGTGCCTTTGTGGAGAACTTTGTGCAGACATTTTGCTGGAAAATGCTTAAAGTATCTGTACTATCTAAGTGTAAAAAGGATGGGGAAGGGAAAAAAAAAAAAGTCATTCTCGTTTAAAGGGTCACAGATGAAGCATTCTTCAACTTCCAATCCTGTGAGCTGGATTTCTGGACACCCAGAACTAATGTATCTTTTATCGGCTGGCACAGAGGAGAAGGTTATTGCAAAGATATCAATAGCAACTTTCTGAAGTGGTTTTCAATTGGCCCTATTACCAAAGATATGTACATACAGCAGCAATCATTAAAATGCAGTATGTATTTACAATACAGAGAACAATTTATGTCTGTAACGCATATTGCAAATCCTACTGCTAGCAAGTGGAGGAGAAAGTCAGTCATACAGCTATGACGCAATCGGAGGCTTATATTTCACCCTGCTAGAGTCACATCAGCATCAATAACTCCACTAAAGAAGTGAGAAAGGTTTTTTATATTCTGAATGAAACACCACAAAACTAATTTTGTTTCTAAGCTGCGGTGTACAAATGCTGGTCTGCAGCCATATGGTATCTGACTGTGGTCGACGACCACATTGCTCAAGCTGTGCTTTTGTCAGCTCTCACAAGCAAAGCAAGAGACAGGCTGGGTCAGCAATTCAGAGAAACACCTCCTGGGAGAGAGAGAGAGATGGGATGCAGAAAGTGCCCTTTGCAATTCAGTAGGTGATGTTCTTGCTTCTAGGTTAATAGTGAGCCAACAGACCCCTCGCTGTGCTCCAAGCTGCAGGAGATGTTGTCTTTCTGACATGGCATCAAACTAGGAGCTTCCTGACCACCTCCAGATAAGCATCCTGAGAGGGCACTCTGCAAAAGCAGGGAAGCTAAAGCTAGCATCCAGGAGCAGCGGAATTTCTTCCTCCCTTCTCAGATACAAGTAGTTGATTCCTACCTTTTACTGGATAGCTGTGAAACACCACTGTGCACTGGGAAACAGCCCCTAGGCTCAGTTCAGAAGGGCCTGGAGTGGTAACAGAGGTCTGCACAATTTGTACAGCTAGGAAAGGCTGTTAAGCATTTTGGGTTGAGGTACAGACTAAATGATTACTTCACAAATAACAGCTTTGATTTACCCAGGTGGAAAGGTTGCCGTCAGGTGCCCATCACTATGGCATCAAAGCACTTTCTAGTATTCTTCCTCTGAGTTTCCTTTTCCTTCCACCATCCTGTACCAAATACCTCTATAACTCACACTGGGGTTTTAGCCAGATGTTACTTGTGTATGGCATCAGCAGTGCGCTAGGCATGTTAAGAACCACATTGAAAAGGGACCTTTTGCACATCCTAAGGCAAGCCCTTACTTCAGCACCTGGAATCAGGCAGCTGCCTTGCTAGAAGCCCCCTCTCCAAACCACCCCATTGCCAGAGGGAGGCATGGGACAGCCTGGGTAGCAAGTACATTTATGGAGGCAGGGAGAACCTAGGGACAACAGGAAAGCAGCCTGTTGCTTGAGCTGAAGTCCAGGGAATGAGGCTGTCCCTTGCCCTCCGTTAGTACCATGTAGCCACTCCATTACAGACTGTCCTTCAACACTCTTTCATGAGCAGTAACAGCCTCCAGCATGGCTCCTCTCCTTCCCAAGATGAAAGAAACTCTAAATGCATGTAACTCTTGCACTCTACTTAATTAATCAGTTTTTGCATTACAAGTGAAACTTCTTTGATGCATGAAATATTAAGGAGCAGCAAAAGGAGGGGAAGGGGGGGCGCAGGCATTGGCTTTCACTGCTTAAGAGATGGATGGGCCAAGGGACCCAGAGGCTAAACTGCAGATGGTGCATCTGCAGCAGGACAGTCTGCCCAGACTGATAGATGCCAGCAAGCAAAGGATTTTCCCTGCACTTCTTGCCTCTCAAGCAGATGATTTTTACTCCACATTCAAGCCCTACACACTCATCAAGGTTTGCTCACACAAGCGCAGGAAGGGGACAGTGCCTGATTAAACTTTCATGAAAAATAATCTCTGGTTGATTCATTGTTTATCTCGTGATGGCTGCAAGAAAGTGAAGCAAAATGAGTCTTTGGTGAAAAGAAACAGCTCCCTTCTGGAAAAGCCAGCTGGGCTTTTAGTCAGATGAGGCTCTCCCAAAGGATGTGTGAGTAGTTATCTGTGTTACAGGTTTGCAAGTGCCATTTCCACACTGAACTATGAAGGAGAGAAAGCAGAAATCCACATGTGTCAGCATGGATATTACAGCAGCCCTCAACAGTGCACAGTGAGAATTCAGTGCCACAGTACCAAGTTTGTACAACACCAGAGCGCCACTCTGCTCTAAAAAAAACCCCAAAACCCTTTTCTCCCAAACCACCACACTTGATCAAAGTCACCCATCAGCTCTGCCCAGAACTCCAAAGCAGAACCCAGTGTCTTTCCTTTCCTCTCTGCTCTTTCTGAGCTGACTCATTTGAGAGCTGGGTTGGCTTCTGAAAAAACATCTGTCAGATCAGACCTGCTTGTACAGAATCACCAGCCCCTCCAGAGCATCACGGTGGGCCTGCCTGCTGCACAGCCCAAGCCCAGCAGCCAGGTAACAGGTTCTTCATAAACAAATGGTGATGGTGCAGCCTGCATTAGCTGTATAAAGGGTAATAAATGAATAAATGGGTTAATTATATCCACCACAGAATTTAATTAGACCATCTCTGTTCACTCTGCTTCAGCTAGAATGTCAATTATAAATCTTTATTTTCAAGGTTTTACTGCTTGGACATAAAAATTTGCTCTGGGCTTAAACATGACACGCAAGGTCTTCTGTTCAGGGACTGCTCCAGTTTTTTTAACCAACCTTTTTTAAAAAGGTCAGGTTGGGGGTCCAGATGGCTCGAGGGGAAGGTAATGAAGATGCAGGGTTTTTCTGAAAGAGGTGGCTGGCTGAAATTGTGGGCAGCTTAACAGAGCTCAGGTGTTATTAAAAGGCTGCTGGGTAAAACTATGCTCAACTCTCACCGGTCTGACAGGCAGGAGTCCTCATTGCAAAATAAAATTGGAGCTCCTACTAATCGGCATCCCCACTCCCCATCAGCAGAGACCGAGAACTGCAGGGGATGGGGAGAGGGGTCCCCCAGCCCCCCAGGCAGCCACGGCAGGGGCAGGCAGGGGAAGCTCACACACCTGGATCCTGCACAGGGAATGTGCTCCAGGGCTGTCAGGTGCGTGCTTGCTGCTTCCCCGAGTGCAAACAGAATCACCCCTCTCCTCCTCCTTTTCAAAGTCCTGCTCCCAGGGGAGGAGGCAAGCTGGCTGACCTAGAGTAGCTGGAAAAACAGAAAGCAAATTAGAAAGTATTGCACTTCTTAAATTGTTATGATTTTGAAGGTAATTTAGGACCCACTTTCTGCTTTCTGGAGTTGACAGTATTGAAATCCAGTACTTCTGTCTCCTTAAACGCACTCTGAAATATTCTGATCATTTTAAAATGTCAATAGTGTTACAGAAAAAAACAAAAAACATGTTTACCAACCACAGAAGCATCTACAGTCTCAGGTCACATCCTCATTCAATCTGAGGTATGTTATTTTTTTATTCCCTCATTGAGTTAATTAGTTGATTTGCTTTTCCTGCCCTATGCCAAACCCCCACCTCCCTCTGAGTGAAAACAAAGATTGCCAGCAGGGACCAGTTCTTCTCAGCAGCCAGCCCCGCTAGTGAAGACTGTCACCAGGCAGTCCCCCTGCATAACAAGAACTGGTCATCCTGTCTATAGGCTCAACATATATTTTTAGAAACACTGAAGATGCCTGTTCATTTTCTACAAGCTTTGGTCACCCTGCTACATCAGTGTGTTTTGCAAAGATTTTTTTCCAGCCCGCCCCCCCGCCCAGTATGTTCTTCTGCACATGCTACATGTCCTAAATACATACTCACTTGGTAAACCGGAGCAAATCTATTGGGTAAGTCAGACTCCAGTCCTGCTGAATACATATTTAACCAGCAGATCACAACAGTTTGACTGGTTGGTGCACCATAGAATTTAACCCTTAGGAAACATTGGCATGCATCAGGCAGCCAAATTACTGCTCAGAAGACTGTGATATATAGCACGAATTACCAGTAATAAAGAAAAAGATATATGGGATGGATTAATCAAATCATAAATTTCTTAAATCTCTATGGCAGTCCATAAATCAAATTCAGCTGTATGTTTCTGGCCCTTATTCAACGTATAATGTGGAGTAGAGATGACCTACATGTACAGAGCAGATTTTTTTTTTTGGTGGCCAGTTGGGAAACCCTGGGTAAATAATCAAAGCAAGCAAACACCTTTTCTAAAAAGATCATGTTCATGTATTTCAAGCTGCACCATTGAAAATGTATGTGCTTTTTGGAAAGTAAAAGATGTATGTTCCCATACCAAGAGTTAAACAAGACTCAGAACAGATACCACTGGACCAAGCACAGCTTGGATCAGCTTTAGTTTCATGTGGCAGAGACAGGTCTTTCCTAAGCACAGATAACTATCCTAGCCAGGCCTACCAGCCATCCTGATTTTTTAGTGTTTACCCCATTTTGTGCACAAAGCAGCTGGAAACTAGAACAGAATATTCTTCCAGGAGCCCAATAATCAGCAGCCCCATCACTGCTGAGGTTCAGCTGGATCTCAGAGAGGTCACACTCCATCCAGGCTGATTTAAGATATACATGACTAAGAGGAGCAGAATATCTATCTTGTGCCCTATCCTTGCTTCCATTAAAAACCATCACTTGGAATCATCCCTTTACACCCAAGCCCTCACCCAGCTCAGTCTGACCTTTGTTTTTAGCCCACTTAGAGGCACAATTCCTCAGCTCCTGCACCTATGAACCTTCTGCTGGTTTTATGTGCAGGGAGGAAGCCTCTGATAAGAATTCTTCTATCCCTAACCCTCACATGAGCCCTGTCTAACATCAGCCCTTGCCTCAGGACCTTTGCTGCCCCAGTCAAAACTGGATTAACAAGCTTGCCATCAGACAGGCTGCCTGGCCTTTAAACATCTCGGATGTTTTGGTGTGAGGTCTTAACAAAATAAGAGTGACAATGTGCTCAGAGTGAGCCTGCTCCACAGCCCAAACATCAATACATATTTACCAGAGGGAGCAGCAGGCTTTAGAAGTTCGATTTCTTTTTGACTGTCCACAAGAGACATGAAACAAGGAGATTAAATGCCAGGAATAAACACCTATAAATAAAACTCACTATTTAAATCCACCAAAGCCAGGACATTTGTCATGAAATCTCCTGCTCTCCCTCAACACCAGCACAGCAGTGCTTCTGATTTTGTTCACAGCTGCACAGGACAACAGAGGATTCACCTTCACTTTGAACCTGGCTGTTGCTCTGCCAGGCTGTGTGGAGGCTGCCCTTAGACACTAATTATCAGAGTCCTGCCTTGACCAAGAGACTGCAGCTGTGGATTACTGTGTGTGTGTCGTCCCCCCCCCGCCTTCTCCTTTCTCCAAAGGAAAGTGAAAACACCCACTGCAAAAGCCCATCTGCTGAAAACCTCTGACAAAGCTTAGCCCGAGCCTAAGTGGGAAAGGGTTAAAAAAACCTGAGATGCTCTTTATCTAAAGCCAGGCACAGGGGCTGCAGCAGGGAATTTGCAGGCTGTGTCTCTGGCAGCGGATGCCCTCTGTTGGCATCTTTTAGAAATATGATTAGATACGCAAGCTGGTAGCTCAGATCTGTGCAGTTCACCCACTGGTTTATCCTGCGCCATGTAGAAGAGCCCGTAGTGCTAGGTCTAATCTACAAGCACAAAGCAAACAGCAGCCCCTGCCCCAGTGCACCCACTTGCTCAGTCACAAGCAATGCCCCTGTGCTCCAAAGAGAATATTTGCGTAGTCTTTGCAGCTCAGCAATGCAAACAGCATGGAGCAGGGAGCTGCAGAGTATTCCTACCTTGCTCCTGCTCTGGCTAGGAGCTGTAGTGAGATGCTTGTGGCTCGCTTTGCCAGGCTATGGTCCTCCTCAGTGGATGCAGAGGCTCCGTGGTGCTGGAGCAGCAGCTTTCTGCAGGGATCAGCTCTATCAGCAGCTCCAGGAAAAGCATCCAAGTCACAGACAAGCAAAGGGAGCACAAGGGGAGAGGAAAGCAATGATGCACAAGCAGGGTCTTGCAGCATGCATAAACACTGAGTTTGCAGATGATAGTTTTCGCCCCCAAAACCTTTCAAGCACATATATAAAAAGCCAAAAACATACAGCAATCACCTTTCACAACTATTGCCACGCAGGCCAACAGGTTGAAAAATTGCTCTGCTGTGACCAAGCTTCCTCCTTCCCCATGCACCCCAGAAAGCAAGGTCAGCTGGTGCCTCCTGGTAGACCTCATGCCCTAAGGAGGATAAGCACAGCAGAAGAGTCCTGGTCAGATAGCCAGTTTGCAGGGAGGGTTCATTGCACTGGGATAAACCTTCTCATGCATCTGGAGGTCACCATGACACACACTGAAGGGCACATCGCTCCATGGAGAAAGGTTGTGCATGAAGAGGTGGTCTGGAGGGCTCAGCTCCACTGTGCAGCATTGACCTGCAAAGAAGGACCCACCTGGGGATCCTTCCCTTGCCTCAGCCCCACCTCATGGCTTGCAGTACTGCTGATTTCGCATTGCCTGCTGCCTCCCTGCCCACCCTCTGAGGTGCTCTGGTCAATGTCCAGTGAGGGAGGCCAGTGGCACTTCTGGCCCCCACATCCAGGTGCCACAAGGGCTGGTGCTCCTTCAGGGCCAGGAGCCAAGAAGCTGTTGTGGCCCCCAGCCCATCCCACTATACCTGAGCAGGGCAGTGAGGCCAGCTGCTAAGAACCCAGAGAGGTTTGTAGGGACAAGGCAGGTCCAGCATCCATCCAAGAGGCCAGTTGGTGGGGCAGGACACAGGGGAGCAGCATGACCACAAAAGACCTGGAGACAACCCCACACACAGCCCAAGAAAGATTCAATTACTGAGTCTGGACTTAAATACAGCCTGTGATGGCTGGGGCAGGTGGGGCTGGTCAGGCCATTATAGCCTGTTAGCTCTCCCAGCCCTGACACCATGGAAGAGGGCACACATGCATTTCCTTGGCAGATGATGTCCATAATTCAGTCCCCAGTGAAGAAGGAGACTAATTGTTCCCAAAGACCGATCATTCCCGTAATGGGGCATGGCCAGGCTTTGGAAGTGTCCACTGTGGCTTTGCATTGTGCTGGGGCTCTGGGTAGCACTGTCCTCTGAATTTGCAGGTCCCATCAACACAACAAGTGGTGTTACATCTTGACATTCACCCCAATGGCAAAGGAAGTTTTTTTTAAACTGTAGGTGCTGAATATCCCCTTTTCCCAGGTGTAGGAGGAAGGGACCTTTCAGGCTAGTTGGGACTAGAGATGATGTCTCCAGTTGCTGGGCTTTGCCTCATGAACTGCTGAAAGCTAAAAGCAAGATGCAGAAGGGGGGCCCAGTCTTTAAAACTGCCTTGCATGGCAGTTCAAAGGCGTGATGCCACTATTTGCCCCGTCCTCAAAAGCTGTCTCAATAAAGAACAAACACAACAATTTTTGTGAATGACTTGCGGCTATTTTATTGTCAAAGAAAGCAAAAGCAAACTCTAAACCGAAGGAGATTGTAAGCAATAAATGATGATTATTCCAGTTACAGTTTCCTCTATACTTCTCTCTGAGGAGCCTTTGTAACAGACATTATATATGGCAAGAGTGGATTTACCCTTGGAGGGGATCTAAGTACCTTTTTCCTAAAATGAGTTGTAATCTTGTTTTAATGGTAGATAAAAAACAAGGCACAGACATGGCTTGTCTATATGTATGGGGGGAGTCTTGTAAATCCTATTTTGGTATATCAGGGATAATCTAAAAAGCTAGTAATAAGAAACGTGAATAATCTTAAGTAAACCCTGTGAAGCCAGTGCAAATATTTAAGTCACTTATTCAAAAGAAACCATAGCAAGATCCACCTTAAGAAAGGCCTATCAAAGAATATCAAAGTTCTTACATCTGAATAAAATCACACTATCCTGCCCTGTGACACAAATTTAGCCAGTCTCTGCACTGCAAGAAAACATTTCTAACCATTTGGTGTTTACTGGAGAAGGTCTCAATATTGTGAATTATAAGAGCATTTTGATTTCCCCTTAAATCAGCTCAAAAATGCAAATAAAATTTTGTGGTGGCATTTTATGGCTTCATCTCATCTGTGAAAATATGGCTGGGCAGAGACCACGCTGCGGCTGCCCCTTCTTGTGCTTCGCTCTGCTAAATTGTCTTGCTCTCACACTGAGCCTACGAGGACCCTGGAGTAAAGGACGGGACAAACACATGGCTTTCAGCTCAGTTCAGAGTTTTCAGACCCCACTTGATCCCATTGCTTTGTGAAAAGGGTAATATGACATTCGATATAAAACTGACTGCTGTCAACCCTTCGTTGGGGGAAGAACCTGGTAATGTCTTCGGCTCATGAATATGTAATCTGCTGAATGCCTATGCAGTACACTTCTAATTGCCTTTGTTCTTGCAGTGGGAAATTCTCAAAGCATCTTAAGAGTTTTTTCTTTTATTCAGTCAATTTTCTGAGTCATTCTTTTAGTTTCATCAGTGTTTAATAGTAACTGAAATTCTGTTTCCAATAAGTCCAAACAACCTTACTTTCATGTATAAAAGTCTTCCAGCTCTCAAAATAGACTTCTTAATTTAATTAATTCTTAAAGAGTGCCTTTAAACCTGAGCAGTCATTAGAGAAGTTATTGTCCTTTTTTCTTAACAACGTTTAGTGAGGTGCCTCTTGACAGATAACTAATTCCCCAATTAATATAAATACTCTATGCTTCAGCTACTGCTATAGCACTAACCAACTGCAGCATCATCTGACCTTGCTGTGTTGTACATAAAGCATCTCACCAGTCATGTAGCAAATGCAGCGGGGAAGTTATTTTGTGAATGTCTGTACACAGATGCACAATACTTGCAACTGCACATCTCAAGAGAAGCTTGTCATTTCAAACATTTAAGGAATCAACCAAGCTTTACAGCAACAAGAGGAAACATGAGTTGAACAGGAGTAGCTAACATCTTCCAGAGACTGTTTTCCAGTCCTCGGTTTATTTTTGTTTGAAGTCTTGAAAGTGTTTATAGACAAAATTACTTTCAGTAAGAATAATATGTCACTTCTTTTGGCTGATTTAAACTAGATTTTTTTTCCTACATAAAAAAAAAAAAAGAAAGAAAGAAGCCCGATTTTTATCATATGCCTTATGGATCTGATAACACATTCCTACATTCCTCTTTTTCCTAAATTTTCTGAAAGGTTTATTTTCTTGCAATGAAACTCATGTCTGTGCTAAAATACTGTCCTATACGCTATTTTTTTTTTCTCTTTGCTGAAACACCCTTGTTAGCTGTTGTGTGTTGACCAAATGGTTTCTGGCTTTACAATCTGTCACTAGTACATTTCCAGCTTGCAATTAAGGGCTTCGATTAAATATTTTGCACAAAGCTTCATGTTCCAATAGCCAATCCTTATATATTTTCCAAAACATGGCAAAAAAGATAAGAGTAAACCAAGATTGAAGTTATAAAAATGGCCTTTAGAGTCTGGATAAATATACAGAGTGTTTTATAGCCACAGATGTTATCTCTTTTGATACTGAGGCTTGCACTTGGGTGACAGAAAGCAGAATCTCTCATGGATTTCTTTAAATCAGACTGAAAGTCTTTGGTAAAGCATGTATATAACATGGGCTGATATTCACTGCAAGCGTGCTGGATATTTTTAAAATGGCATGTTTCTGATGACTTAGCATATGTTAGGATAGCATACATTAACAGTGCTGTAAGCCTTTTTTTTTTTTTTTTCAGTATGGGTATTATCCCCTTAATTAATGTAGAAAATCCCATGCTTTTCTCTCTTTCTTTTGCTGGGGTTCTGAGTCTTGCCAGAGGTTTCTCCTCGTTTCCACCATACTCCCAGGTGAGATCAAGGTCTGCCTCAGGCTCACTAGCCTAGTGGCATGAGAGGAGAAGGTCTCCACAAGCCATAAAGCCTTACCTTTCTGCATTTCATGCTGCTGTAGAGCTGATTACAAATACCCATGGTGGGTTTTGTTGTGGAGTGCCAGCAGCTGGGGTCAAGATTTAAGCATGGTACAATCTGCTGGATGACCGGAGATGGCCAACTGCCACCACAATGCCAGAGCTTCTTGGGACAAACGGAGGTGCTTGCTGACATCTCCGGAACAACCACAGATGGGAGGGAAGAAGAACAGCATGTTGCCCTGTAGCCTTCTTCTCTGCTGTAGCTTGAGTAGAGCAGATGTCAACCAACCCGGGCTCCTTCCCCCTGCCTTCGCCAAGGCACCAGGGCTTGGCAGCCGTCCGAGGACACAGACAATAGGAGGCTGACTGTCTGCACACCATTTCACACTCACTTGACATGAATCATTTTCTGCTGCCTGGCTCTTGGAAGCAGCATGGGGCTGTCTGGCGCTAGTCCTGCCAGCGGACTAAGGAGCAGGGGAAGGCTGGGCCCTCTCTCTGCTCCTCTCCTGGGCTTCTGTCCATCTCTCAGTAGCTGTTGTATGCTCCTATTTCTCTATCAAACTCTGATTCTGCAAAGGAAAAAAACTTATTTCCCCCTAGGCACTCATCAAAGAGGGTCTCCAAGATGGATCAGCTGTATGCAGACTGCTTAGAGCTGAAGGCTTCTCTGTTCAGACTTTGGGGGTCCATTTGGGATGGTCCAACAGGACTTTTCCCTGCTAACTGCCGCTCTCTGGTGGAGATGATGCTTTCGGGCTTGCTGCCAGACTGTTAAATGCCTTCTCTTGTGCTTCTTCACCTCCTGACCCAGAAAACCAGGGAGATGTGGCAGCCATGAGTGGTGCTGGAGGATCTCTTTCCTTAAAAATAAAAAACAAGACTCCAAAAAGCAGCAGATGAGCCCAAGGGCAAGGGTTCTTTCTTCTCTTCTCTTCTCAAACTTCCCTGTCCTTCTCATCCAGTGCTGCTGAGCAGCCAGCAGCAGCCAGGATGCTGACAAGGTTGAGGACTCAGTTATCCCATCCTAGCAGACTGCCACTGTGTCACCTCCCAGCTGACCATGCCCCTGGCACTCCCTGCTCCTCCTATTAGGCCTCCATAGGCAGCAGGAGCCATTTAACAAAAGGTAAAATGTTGAATTATACGTTTTCCCAGCCTGTTTGCTCTCCTGTTGCAGCACAGCAGCAGTTGCTGGGGGCCATGCAGGGCAGTTTCCAGTGATGCAGAGCCTGGGTATATGCTAAGCTTTATTTACACCCACCCACCAATCCTCAGATAAGTCTGGCAATCTCTTCTTCCAGTGCTCCTCTGAGCTGCCCTTCCCAGACATTGACTTTGGCTAAAGCTTTCAGTCCAGTCCAAGACCCAGGTGTAAAAAAAATTGCCATGAGCTTCTTCCAAAACTGCCTCGATAGGCAAACCTTGCATTACTCAAACTGATGTTCCACTTTCCTTCTTTTCTAGGCTACTTTTTTCCTTGGAAATATTTCATTCCAGCTCTCATTACTCCTGTTGCTTCCCCCTGATGGTTGTCCCATTCTTCCACCTCTTCCTTCCCATATGGTAACCCCTCTGGCCATGGAGCTCTGCTGTGGCGTCACCAGTCCCTAGGATTAATGCATGTCTCCTGCATCATCTGCCGCCTTATACAACCTGGGATGATGTTTGCCATTCTTGTAGCAGCTGGATAGCACTGACTCATGTTCACTTAGTGGAACAAAATAAACCTTAGATCTTTTTCTGCTGAACTGAAGCCTAACTCACCTGTGCAGTCCATCATCCCTAGGCATATTACTTTCTGTCTGCCCCAGCTGAATCTCAACCTCTTACTTTTTCAGTCCATTTCTCCAGTTTGTCACAGAGCTGCTTGAAAAAGGGTGTCCTTGACAAATCCATGGTCTGAGACTCCTCTCCTGGACATCTCCCAGATTCCTGTAAATTGTGTATTCATATCGTTCTATCAGGATTTTTCATGGACCGAAATTAAACTGGTGGGTCTATAGTTCCCCACTTCTTCCCATGTTCCCAATACTTTTTAAAAGTTAGGCATTTTTTGTCTCTTCCCAACCTTCTGCTGCTTCCAGAGATAATCACTGATGACTCTCAGATTGCCACAACCAGTTCTGCAAGTATTCATGGCTTAAATTCACCAAGTTTGGAATAATCTTCCCAGAAAGGTTTTCCTTCTTACCTCTGTCAGTTAGCAGCTGGCTTATCACCAGGAACAGAAGGGATTATATCCCTTGTAAGCATTTTATCCACTTATCTATGGATATTCATTATCTGTCTATCACTCTCTGAATCCTCCAGAGCCCTTGCCCTCCATGGTTGTTTTGTAGCACCAAGTTCCGCAAGTCAGACCCTTCCTCCCACCTGAATTTCAGTGCAATCAGAGCCAGACTCTTCTCACAGCAAAGGATGAGCAGCATCAGTCACAAGTAGCAACAAGGGAAATTTCGATTAGATACGAGGAAAACCTTTCACAACAAGAGTGGTTGGATAGAGCTTGGATGAAGCTCCACATATTCAGGGCTCAACTGGACCAGCCCTGAGCAGCCTGACCCAAGTTAGACCTGCTTTGAGCAGGACTTGGACCCTTCAAAGGTCCCTTCAGCCCATGGTTTTGCAATGCAGCATTTCTTTCCACAGTGGCTGAGGCCGTGACTACCTCCCTCCTTTTTGGTGTCTCCTCTTCAAGGGCTGTCAAGGGGAGGGTCAGCTCCTTTCACCTCTTCCTGTACCGGTTGTTGTGTAAGGCATCCACTGCCACGGTACCATGCCTGTAATGATCTGTGTCTCTATTGAGAAACCCTCAGTCCACCCAGAAAACCCCAAAACTCTTTCTGGCTTCCCAATGTAGTGATAGTTGTGATGGGATGGCCACAAAAATATCCTGTGAGGGATAAAAAGGGATAAAACTCCATTCTTCTGTTTTTCCTCAACATTTCCCCAGTGAAGCATAAGAAAACCCAACCAGAGTCGAATATCAGAACCGCACCCCCCTGCCTCTTAATCTCCCATGAGTGAAAGCAGATCTGTGAAAATCTCTGTTTAGACAAGGGAGAAAAACTTGGAAGGAAAAGTGTCAAATTATTCTTTGCTGAGACTCATCCGTTGTCTTCACAGGACATGCTACTCTCTGCTTTTACAAGCGCACATCTGCAGGTTGAGGATGGCCATAGCTGCCCAAGTTAAAGTCTTTGTGCAGGCAGGAGCATGTCTGTAGCCAGACCCTTTCCACAAGTCCAGTGGTATGTCTATAAAACAACTGGTTTTACTCTTGTCTGAGACTTTTTGTCTTAGAAATAGGTGGTCATATAGGCTTCATCTCTAGGAACTGAAAAAAGGGACAAAAGAAGGGAGAGGATCTGGGTAGGTTTGGGCAGAAAATGGCTTCTCCAGCCTCTAAAGCTAGTTAAAATTTAAATGTAATCCCATTCTGAAGCTGAGATCACTGAGAAGCTTGTCCTCACCAAATCACGCCGTTGTTGGGGTCTCTGGGGGTATGTGAAGGACCAAGATTCAAGTCCCTGCTCTTGATCGACCTGACAGAGACTTGGCCTTTACAGCATCCATGTCATCAGGGTGGTTTGAGCACCAGGCGCTCGATAGTCCTGGATAATCTCCCGTTCTTCTGAGGTCTCTTTCCACTTGTAAGAGGGTTTAACCATATATCCCTCTTGGCCAGGCTAAACCATCTTATCAGGGTGGAGATGTTCTTCAGGAAGGTTTGTTTTTTGAGAAGCTGGCTTTACTCTAATAAAAAGAAAAGGGGGGGAGGGAGCGAGAGAAAGTGAGAGAGAAAAGAAAAACCTGTTTTATTGAAAACTCCAGTCCGGCTGTCGCTGCTGGAAAGGGATCTTACACAATGGAGCCTGCTTTCTCCTGAAGTGAACTCCTTTCAGTTTGCTTGACAATAGGAGATCAAAACCCGAGTAAGAAGCGATTTCTAAGTATCTGAGTATCTTAATGGGAAATTCTCCAGCAATTGCTCATCTACTTTTATCTGCAATTAGATATTAACATTCCAGACCACAGAATTTTCCAGGTGAAAATGTGAAATACTACAAGGTCTTGTAATCCAGTTTTGCTCTCCCCCCCCCCTCCAAATTTTCTTTTTTTTTCCCCCCTTATCAGCATGATCAGGGACCTGATGAGGAACACAAGGGAGAGGAATGCCCAGGAAGGGCTGCAAAGTGAGATAATAAGAGGATCTTTGCACTCCAGCGCTACTTGCCTGGCTCTTATTGACAGAGCCTCCAAGATGCTCAAAGATAGCCTTGCTGCAAGTTACATTACCTTGAGATTTATTTCAGCGCCACAGAAAAGTGAGGGGGGTGAGGGCAGAGGGAGGGAGGACTGAAAATGTTGCTGTGGGTAGAGTGATTATAACCAGAATTTCTTTTTAATGCAAAAATCTTTAGTCCGACAAAGGATCCATCTCTGGGAGAGGCTTTCACCATCTGATCCCCCACCCCTTTGCATCAGAGCATTGCAAAATGTACTTGGAAGAGCAGCGAGTTCGTTTTAACCGATAGCATTCAGCGCTTTTTACTGTGCTATTCATCCATATGACAAAGCTGAGAGGGGAGCCCATACTTCTTCCTGACTTTTTATTGCTTTTCAGCCCAGTGGGAACCAGCCGACATGAAAAAAAAGTGGTTTAACCGCAAAATATGTTTAAGCTCCTTTCTTTTTTTTTTTCTTTTTTTTTTTCTTTTTTTTTTGGCATGTCAGGAAAAAGGAGGAGGGGGAGGTGAACAGCAGTGGCAAAACAGTCACAAAATAGCAGTCACAAGATTAAACCAAAAACCAGCCAAACGCTAGTGTATGTGAGCCTGATCCTACACATAAAGGGTGAGGTTTGAAGATGGTTATTGGTGACAGCCTTCAAATGCTGGGACCACCATGTTATGTGACAAGAGATAAGACAGGATCATTTTGGGGTGACTAAACAGAAGCTGCAAGGAGAAACCATGGGATGCAAGTAGGATTGTGGGTTTCCTGGCAGAAAGTTCATGGACCAGTGCTCGCCCTGGGAAATGACTGTGTGTGTTGGGGTCCTCCATGAAGAGACTGGGACTGAGATCTGGTGTACTGAACAGGCTGGTAATCCAGATTGCCTGCAGCCTTGGTCTCACTCAATCTGACTCCTTTTCTCAAGTCCAGGAAGTGGTATTTTTTTTAACCTATATTTAAACTTTTCATTTTTCTAAATCAGAAAAGAAAAAGAACCTTGTGCTTAGCAAAACTATTGCTCATGCATATCACACCAGAAAGAAAGGAAAAGTTTAAGAAATAAAAGTCAAACAGTATTTACATGATCCCAAATGTTTCCTTTTTTTGTTGATTTGAAATTAAACCTGCAGATTGACCTGAAACACAAGCATTTAATTAACTCTTTGAAAAAATCTTTACACTTTATCAAATAATTAAAAAAGAAAATCACTTCCAATTTGGGAATACCGTTGTGTGAAGAACATGGAGGTTTTCAGCTGTTCCTAATCAGAACAACATCAAAAGTTTTGCATGACCGCAAAGTCCCTTCTCTGTGCAACTCTGCCCCTGCCTGCCACCGCCTTCAAAAACCCTGCTTTAATGGTGAACACCAAGCACTGAAATCTGCCCCTAAAAGAGATCAACAGAGGCTTTCACAACAAGCGCCTGCTCTCAGGTCTAAACAACACAACTCTCCACCAGCTCTACACTGTGCTAGAGAGTCTTTTAAGAGTTTCTTTTTCTCATAACCTCTCCTGATAAAGTGATTCTCTCCAGCTGAGCCCAGTTTGGCTTCGATCTCTCTTGTGCAAGACAAACATATTAACTCCTTCCCCACCGGGAGCCCAGACAGGGCCTCCTGGTGTGCAGGTCATGGTGTGCTAACGTGTGTGCAGTCGGTGCTGCATTTGCTTAGGTGGACTCATGACACTTTGTACTGAAAAGCAGCAAAAGATGATGCTTCTGCCACCTCCAACTCCTGTAATTTGCAAATTATTATAAAGCAGGCTAAAGATGGTAAGAGAAAGGATAGAAATAACTACAAGTGCAGATGCAGGAAGGAAAAACAAAACACCTAGAAAGAAAATTGGTTGCCTTTAAAATACAGCAAAGGCATTATCTGAAAACACACCTTAATAATTAGCCACACCTACATGGGGTACAAATTCCTGGAGCCATGGCAAGACGATGGCTTCAGAGTCTCACTCATTCTGGGCAGTGAAATAGAAAGTCTGTCCATCCCCAATGTCACAAAGACTTTATATTTGTTAACATGGGGAGTGTAAGCAGGGCATTAGGGCACTTCGGTCCTCAGCAAAGGTTACTCACCTTCCTCACAGTCCTCTTTGCTGGCTTCCACAGCCCCTGCTGAAACTCCTCCTGCTCCAGCTGCACCAATCCCCAAGCTGGATGGTTTAAAACTAGCTCAGATCAATCTACAACGGCTGTCATCCTCCCCATGGACTGCAGGAGAGACCAGTGCTGGACTGATGGCACTGAGTGGGCTTCTCCATGCTCAGTATCCTCTGGTGAGCTGGTTGCTCTCGGCTCTGGAGACTGAATATCAGGCAGGCAACAACTGCTGAGTGCCTGCTGCTCCATGAAGGTATTGGGATTTAACGTAGGAAAGGAAGGTCTATCAGCACCAGACAGATTCCTCCTTCCTTGGGAGGTGAGTGGGCAAAAGTGTCTTGTCTGCTGAGTCAGTAGTGAAGAAATGCTCATCCAGTTTAAAGCAAGACCTCCCTATACTGGTCAAATAAACCTGTGCAAAGCACGCCAGCTGGTGGGATGTCAGGTGAGCCCTGGCAGAGAAAAAGGATGAATGTCTTTGGCTCAGAATATAGGAGGGGCTGGGCAGGGGAAGAGAGAGCCTTGTGCAGCCTGGCGGTCTGTGAACCAACTTTAGTGGAAAGTCTCACTTGCTGAGTTTCTTTTTTTGGCAAAAGTCCAGGTTATCATTCCCTGGAGCTGTCTGTGAAAGTGCTATAGGATTTAATGCGAATGTAGTTGATGGGGTTTTATAGAAAATTAACAGAGCTTATTGAAATCTCATTGTAAAGCCCATAGAGAGCAACAGCAGGGGGTGATTTTCTAACAGTCCCAAGGAGAATTACAGACTCTTCCCGAAGGCTCTTGCTCCTAAGACCTCCCATCCTGTAGCCTCTTTCCCCTGAGCCTTCCTCCCCCTGAAGAGACCTCAAAACAAGAGGTCATTTCCCCAAAAGCCATTTCAGTTCAGCTCCAGTAATGAGACATTGTCTGACTTCATTAGACGTGTGCAGCTGAAGCATGAGGAGAGAAGAAATGCTCTTTGCACGTCACTGGCAGGCTCCTACAGTGGGTTGATACTTTGAGACTTACAGAAAGTTTTCATCCTGATTCAGGAAAGCAAAAAATTCATGCTGAGTAATTTCAGACAGAAAAGACTTTTTTTTGGTTTTTTGTTTTCTTTCTCAAAAAAATGCTACTCTGTGAGTTGACTGGAGTACCCTTGAGCTGGAGCTCCTGTCTCCTGTGATGCACAGGAGGGCTTCAAACATCCTAATTGTGGATGACCCACCCTGTGAAGTTGTCTCTGGAGGCTGGAGGCCCTGAAGGTGACTGCTGAAGGAATATGGCAGTTTCCATCACAGGATGATGTGTGTTTTGCCAAAAGTTTTGCAAAATTCCATCAGCATTTGCCAGTGATTTTTATATTTTTCCCCTCAGTGCTCCCAACCACCTTGTGATACCAGACTGCAGGGTGAGTGTCCAGTCTTCCCAGCCATTCCTGACCTGAGCATGAGTAGGGGTTAGGCTGGGAGTCAGCCATTTCCTACGACTCAGTTTCTTTTCCTTGTCAGTCTTTGGTAAGACAAGTTATATGACAACTGATGCCTAATACTAAGTGCTAAGAAATTGTCCTCTGTAGTGAAATGAAGTACAAGACAGCAAATGTGGAAAAACGTTTGCAAACAGCCTTGACACTGAAGCCATTTTGAATAATCGAAGGGGCTGTTTTGGGGAATGACAGGTTATTTCTGAAAAACAACTTTTTAATGTCATGATGTCCCTTCAGCCATGCTGCTGCCTTCCATTAGCAGCCAGGAGGGTTAGGAGAACTCATCCAAGGTCTGCAGCTGAGAGGGAATTATTGATTTGTTTATTTTTTACAAATAGTCATCAAAAAGCATTTGTTTCTTGTTAAACCACCACTGTGGCAGCCATGTTTGTGGGGAAGGGGCTGTGATCAGTGGCAGTCATGGACAGGACTGTTCTATTTTCCATTCCAGAACTGCATAAATCCAATTACATATATTACCCTTGATGCATGTGCAGAGGGAAGGGCTACTCTGCTTTTAAGTGATGTTGAGTGACTGGGCCTTTTGCTGACAGCCACAAGCATTGCCTTCCGCCCAACATTGCTAAAAAGCTGGCCACAGTACAAGCAAGATCATCCTGGGGTACTTTTTCTTTGTGGGAAAAAAAATACCAACCCTCCCTTCCCCAGGCTGGAGAACAACAGTAAATGAAGAGTAAATTGTTCAGAGATGATCTATTTTGGCTCGGAAACCTGCTCAGAAACTTTCTTCCTAATGTCTTTTCCCCAATGCAGGCAGCGCTCTTCTAGCTTGCTTTCTAATGACCAGCATTAGTTTGCATTAGATGGATTTGCGATTATTTCTTTCTGCCTGGCTGCTAAGCCTGCAAGCAATTCAAATTAAGTTCAGCTCCCCGTGCCCCATCTGGCAATAGCAGCTCCCCCATTTATGTTTGCTCTCTTCTCAGCTGTTCTCCCTCTCTTGCATCCTACGGTGGTTTGATCTGTCTGAATTTTGCAGGCCCACGGTGCTCCACAGACACCTGCCGGGGCTTATTGCATCCCAGCCCCAGTCATTTCAAAAAACTTGCTCTTGGATGCAAGATGGGGACTAGCAGGAGAGGGCTGGGGGAGAAGGAGATTGGTATTAAAGTGCTGCTTTGCAGAAGCGGCAGAAAGCGGCAGTGCTGCGGTTTCCCACTGATGTGCGGCATGGAAGTGGTACCCACGGCATCAGCCCGAGGCAGCCGGGCTGGGCACCCGCTTGGGGATAACAAGGAAGATGTAGGTGTGGGACTAGACAGGTGTCCCCAAGATGGGAGCTGAAGCCCAAACCTTGGCCCCCACCCTCACTGTCCCCTCTGGCACCTCATTAATGTTAGCACCTGGATTAAGACAGAAGGAAAGGGAAGCCAGAGATTTTTGGGAACGTGGCAGGCTATGGTGAGGTCTAGCCATTCTCCTGGCCAGCACGGGGTCACAGTGCCCTCACAGGGTGATGGAAGGTGGAGCCTTTAGCTTTCTAGAGATACTGAAAATATGAGAAATAAGGTGAGTCAGAACCTCCTTCCCCTCTCTCTGCCCTCAGCTCCCACATGGGGGAGAAATTAATGGGGAGGAGGGGAAGGGATCTTTTCGGGATGCCAACAGCAGAGAGACTATGACTACATGGGGAGGGTGGGGAAAGGCAGTTTATCACATTTACCAAGTGGCTAACTAACTCATGTTAAAATCCTTATTTAGGAACAGCATGCTCTACTCTGCACACATTTGCTCATAAGAGACAACATCAGGGTTCATTCTGACCATCTACCAAGGTACCCTGTCACCACAAGGATCTTAAAACATGTCAGATGATAATGCATATTTCAAATCACCCTCTCTTTTTCTGGCAGTGGAGACAAGGCCGGAGGGTCTGGGAAAGAAATGGCATCAATTTTGTGTCCTTCTCAGCGCTTCTTTGGAAACATTTGGTTTCCGCACCCTTGAGGTGACTCTCAGTTGCTGTCAGATACGTATGATGGCGAGGACAGCATCGATGGCGGTAAAGAGGTGTCACATCAGAGGAGCAGTGATTCTTCTTTCTTCCCATTCCCCCTCCTCATCCTTGGCACTAGGCTAATGACACCACCAGGTACCGAGCAATAGAGAATTGAGCCTGTTGTTTTTACAGTGAAAATGAATGAAAAGTGCCTGCTGGGTCACATAAACCTGTCAAAAGAACAGCCGGGGCTTCTGGTGAGAGGGATAATAGTTAAGAAACCTGAAATTCTGAGAAAAAGGGATTATGAATCATCAGTAGCATTTACAGTGCAAGTCCCTATTCCCTATATTTCCACTTGTTTCTCTCTCCTTTCCTGGGCAATTATTTCCAGGAGCAGAGGGGCAGAGCCCTGAGTGCATCCCCATGGCAGGTAAACAAGCGAAGCCCAAAGTGCAGGTCTGACAGAGCTCATGGACATCTTGCACCCCTGGCCCCACCATCCCCTCCAAACGAGGAGGGGTGATAGCAAACAGGGTGTCTCTTGGAGGGTGGGCAGGGTGTCCCCCACACTGTGCAGTGGAGCTGCATGCTCATGGCTTAGCAATGCACCCTGCAGGAAATCAGGCGGGTGTGTGAAGCCAGCAGAACATCTGGGCAGCTGTGCTCAAGCAGTGCAGGCCTAAATGATATTTAAGCTTTACATTATGGTGTTATTAGACCTCAGGTGGTGCATAGAACAACTGGGGCTGTTGCACATGGGGTTAAAGGCTGGCTGAGCACTTGCAGCCACACATATGCAGCCCAAAGCAAAGTACTCCTCTTTAAGATGCTCATCAGCACCGCTTCTCCCTTGGAGGGATCCTTGCAAAGACAGGGATGCGTAACTGCCAAGAGAGATCAGCAAGTCCCTGGATGAGAGGAGAGGCTGTGATGTGGGGAAGGGAATATGCAGAGAGGGGAAAAAAGCAAATAGTAGTTTGTGCTGGGCAGGTGCCAAGTGAAAATGTAAGAGCAGATCAAACACAGACGGGTTAATGAGAGTACCATTCCCCAAGCCTCACCAAAGTGGAGAGAGCAGAGACGGGCTGGACGGCAGGCACTGAATGATATTCTGTAATTAGCTGGCAAATAGAATATGATATTTAGTGTAATTGCTCGGAAGAATGTCTCGCAGCCCCGATACATGCATTACCCACTGAGTGCTGCATCCCAGCTGCCACAGTAAGTTTTCTTCCCTTTGTTTCCCCTTGCCTGTCATTTCCAATCACATCATTCCCAAATTTGATTGCATCATCTCCAAGCTTTAGTTGCTAGGGTAACACCACAAAGTCATTATATGCATGAGACAAATACGTAACCCTCTTGGAGGACTGGTGATTTGCCCATCTCTTTGTGACCCCCAACTCAGATTCCTTTGTCTGTCCCTTTTAAACCAGATCCCACGATGTAAGAAATGGTGAGAGGCTAGTCACTCATTTCTGTGGGAGCAGGAGCAATACGGGGAACTGTCATTCAAAGGGTAGACAAAGAGACTCTAACACATTGAGCAACTCAGCATCAGAAGTGGGGCTAGCAGCAAAACATGCTGCTTTTTCAAGCAGAGGGCTAGAGTGATGACAATTGCACAAGCTACCTATCGCAGACCTTACTGTGGCCTTCCGCTTGCGTAAACTCAGACAAACCCATGGTCTGTGCGGGATTTGTGAAGGCCAGCGGAATATATATGCGTTTGTGAGCAAGCATATGAGCCCTGCATGTTGGTTCAGCTGTGTCCAGGTGTGCATTTGCAAGACTGCTATGTCTCTGCAGCAACATGAAGCTGTAGTGTTTCAACAGGTGCTAGCATACGTGGTCTAACACAACTGTCCTGACAAAAGTGACAATAGCAGTGAAGATGTCGTGGAAAAGGCTTCAACAGGGGCTACCAGCGTGTGAAGCAAGTGCTGGTGCAGCATGTGTGTGCTGGTTAGTAGAGCAACCCTCAGCTCCACCTTTCCCCTCTTCTTTGCCATTGATCCCTGGGCTGGGAAGATTCAACTGGTGCATGTAAATGGGTGCATGCTACAGTAAAAAGTTTGCTCTGGGTGTGTAGGGGAGCCTTTGGGCCGCGAAAGCCCATGGGTGGGAGGTGTGCAGGGAGCACAGTGCCTCTGATAGAGCTGGTCTGGCCCCTCAGTAAGTTCTGGGTGTGGCAAGGTTTGGCATCACCTCCCCACCCTAGCATTGCAAATACTTTCTCTTCCAGCACAGGTTGAAGCCCTACTCAGCAGCACTTGCAGCTCATCAGCACACCACTCTCTGTCCCCAGCCCATCTGCAGGCTGCTTTTGGGTTCTCCAGCAACCGCAGAGGCAGGCTGCGGCAAGGGTCATTCTTGCATGGAGCCAGCTTTTCTCTTTTCCACCCCACCACCGCCCTGGTGTCTGCTGGAGCCAGGATGGATGTGCTCCCAGCCCCCAACAGTGCAAGGCAGAGAGATGAAAGATACTGTTTTTCAGGTGGAATAGCTTCCAAAACGGTACATTTGCAGTCAAAGTGCTGTTTGGAATGCATATGAACCACTGCCTGCAGCAATGAGAAACAAAGCCATTGAAGTTTAGATAGCAGTGTTTTTATTTTTAACCAAATGAGGCAGTCTCCCCTCTAGCTTTGAGCAGGAGAAGGGGTGAAAGTTGGGCACTGGGAGGCCAGAAAGCCTTAACCCCACCGGCATCCTGCTGCAGGGAAAATTCAAGCAGCCTGCTCAGTTTAATTGTGCCTAGAAAAGGTATTTAAACCAAAGTTTCTGCTTTGATAGTGCCTTGGTTGGGTGGAATTCTTGTTTGTTTCCCTGGATTTTAATTTTTTTTTGAAGAAAGAATATATTTCAGGACACTTATTGCATCTGTCTTTCCTCCCCATATCCAGAAGGCCTCATGTTGCCTTTCCTTCTTCTGCATCCCTGCCTGGGGGAGGTTGAGGGCCAACCTGTTTCCCAGTCTGGAAGCTGGGCTCAGGATACTGCAGGTTTTCTGTCAAGCTCCCCTGTTAATAAAAACAGGCTGAGGGAAGCGCATGACCCAAGGAACCAGGCTGATGTGTTGAGTGAATGTAGTGTATATGCGTATGCACATGGGTGCACTCCCTGCCAGATGGAGGCAAGGCTGCAGCCTTCTTACTATGCACATCCAGCGCCCAGGCACAAACTGCATTTCAACAAGACATCTACCTGCTTCTGCACCATGGCCCAGTCTGTTCCTCTAGCAGTTTCTCTCTCTATCCCAGCCTGTTTCCAAGGTTCCTATCCCTGTAGCATCTATAAGATAATGTATCCAGCTGTTAAAAAATGTCTGTGCTTTTGCTGTCATCCTGGGCTGCTTCTCTGAGAGTGCAGAAGGCTCAGCACACCAGCCCCAGACACTTGAGCACATGCTTGATTTAAAGCTAAGGCTTAGGAACTTGTGCTGAATCAGGCAGTGACTGCTCGACCACTTGCAGGAAAAAACCCTCAAATACATGGAAAATTACAAAATCGTATTCCTACCTATTTATTGTTTTTCCATGCCATATGGAAATTTATGTAAATACACAAATGAGAAACAGGCCCTGGAGCTTGGGTGAGTTCGCCAATGTGCCACTAGTGCTCAAAATGTTGGCCATCGTTGACGCTTTAGGAGAATAGAGTGAGAGAAATGAATTCTGGCTCCAAAAGTTGTCCAGAGACATGGCTTCTTTTTTTTTTTTCCAACACAATGCCTACTGTTCTCATGAAAAAACATCCCAGACTCCCCCAGCTGCTCTAGTGAGAGCTGGCTGTTCAGCCCAATCCCAATCAGGCTCAGAAAGCCAGGGCTCATCGCATGCATTTGGCTATGGAGCAGGCTCCTTTGCAAGCAAATTCCCTTACCAGATTTTGCATATGAAGGGTGTGGATGTGCAGACAAGCTGTGCATAGGCAGGTTAAATATCATGCTATCCTGATGAGTGTGTCCATTTTGACCAGCTGGTGGGGGTTTGGGGGTCTTCTACTTCCATTCCCCACAAGTATAAGGTTTGATCCCATATGCACTTCTGAAATGACACTGTGGCTTTTCTGAAAGCGGAGGTCGTAGCGGGAGGCAGAAGGAGAAGCTTACCAACCCATATGTACTATAGCCATCTTCATGTGTTTTTTAAGTTATGGAGTGATGTAACCTGTTCCTTTTTGGATACCACATCTGGGGAAATAAGAAATGTCACCATGAGCTATGTACCATTATCTGAGCTGGATGGAGCTGGACTGGACCAAAGGTTCATATCCAAAGTGTAAGCTTTTGTATTTTTTATACATATCTATAAGTTTATATGTATATGTAAATTAGATGTATAAATGGTTATGTATATGTCTAATTTATTTATATCCACTTAGCCTTAAAAAACAGTCCACTTATAGAATCACATCGTCATTTCTTTTTCTTTGTTTTCCTAAGATTCAGCAGTCTTTTTTTTATGGGATGGGGATTTTTTTTCTTTAATTATTCCTTGGCACAGCTTTGGGAAGAAAGCTGGGATCTGCTGAAGACAGAGCAAAGTTTTCCTGGAAAAAAAAATGCTGCTGCTGTGAATTAAAGCTGGAAAAAAACTCTCAGCTATGCGATTTCCTTCCTTATTATTAATTATTGGAAGTTCAAACACTTTTGGCATAAACATTACCATTTGTGCTTTGAACATGTATAATGCTTTAGATGTGCTAAATGTTGTTACTGTTTCAAAAGATTTATGTCTTGAGTAAATTATGATTTGGATAATTGCATTCTGTCTACCAAAACCCATCCTGCAGCTTCACTGGAGTGTGGAATCCGCCTTCACTCCCTGGCCTGCACCACTTTGTTGTGCTGTCATGTGTGATTAAACATCTGCTCCCTGTTCCCTGAGGGAGCAGGGATGCATTTCAGTGGAAGGGTCAGAGTTGGCGAGGTAACGCCACTCAACAGAGGTCTGCTCACAGCAGGGAAAGGCAAGAGTGTTGAGGTCATAATTGATGGAGTAGGTGGAAAAGGATTTGCTTTTCCATTGGCGCTCGCTGCTTTGGAAGGTCAAGCCAGTTTTGCATTGGGTGAGGCAAGAGTTTCAAAAGAAGCTCCAGATTTTGTGCCCAACATTTGGCTCCTGGGCAGCCTCTGTCATGCCTGAACTGGAGAGCAAAAGCACCCTCACGTTGGTTGATTGGTCTCTGGGAAGATAAGGGGAATCTTCACGCTGGGGTGCAGAGTGGGCTGTGAAGTCACATGATAGTGGTGGCTTCCCATCATGTGCTAACAGATGCTGAAGTTGAAGGGGAAACTCAGACTCCTCATAGTGTTTCTCTTCAAGATACCCATCCCTGTCCATTAAAGTCAGTACCTTGCAGTATAATGCAGATATAACCAAGCAGGTCATAGTTTGCAGGTCCAGATGTTGGTTGTGCTCTGGTCCAAGCCTTCCCTGTGTTTTGATGGTGGGCTCTGTAACACTGTGGGTGGATGGCAGTTGATGGTTACATCTGCATTGGAGATGCACTCAAAGATGTGCTGTCTATTCAGGGGGGCACTGGTGGGAAATGAGCACAGGGGCTTGTGGTAGGGGTCCAAAATCGTTCCCCCCCAACAAGGAAGAGGTAGGTATGGGCCGTATCAAGCTCTGAGCCTGAGTAGGCTGAGTTGTTTGGTGGAAGCAGGGCCCTTAACCCTTAAAACATTTTGAGCTGGGCCTGTAAGGTCACTTTTCACTTGCTTTAGGCTTCTCTTAGCTCTGCAGTGGGCACTGTCTCTGACAGAGACAAAGCAATGAGTGCCCATTGGTATGTCTGAAGGATCCCTTGAAGTGCCTGCACAACTGGTGCAGGTGGTGTAAAAACAGACAGAAAAGCTTCCATCAAGAAAGATTTCTTTCCCCGAGGTTATTTCACTTGTGGTATGAGTGGAAACAGTAAGTTCCCACTTCAGTCAACAACTCTTGGGAGAGGTCTGATGTTCAGCAAATGCTGAGGCACCTTCAGCTTCTCCAGCAGTTTCAGCAGAAACAATGGGTGTTGCTCAGCGCTGTGCTGTGAACCCTGGTGAACCCTGAGCTCTCCTAAACAGGGAGATTAAAGAAGGAGAACAAAGATGTGTTGTCCTTTAGTAGGTTGGGAGCAGGAGCAGGTAAATGGAATTTGATTTTTTTTATTTTTACCACAGTCACCTGGGTCCAGAGCTGGAGCTGCAAGAGGAGAGACATGATTCTACTGATAAAAGCATGAGAATTGGCCTTCAAGGACTCTCCAATGGAATAGGACTAACACGAGTCATCAGTCATGGTAGTGAATAGGGATATTAACATACTTTTGACTAGCATTTGCTAGCATGAATGCAAACTAGAATGAACCTGACAAATCCAGGAGTCATCAAGCTTCCCGTGCTCCAATGCATTACTAGTACACATACCTCAGTAGCTCTGCTGTGGCATATTTCTTGTTCATATGAAGAGTATGTGCAGACCAGTGTGTCCTGTATGCACTGGGCTCACCAGGCAGGACTTTTTCGCAGAGCTAATTGTTTCACAAACAATGGGCATTTTTCCAGGTTCCATCATTTTTCAGCTTGGTGTGACAGGCACTTACAGATGGATTGTCGATATGTCGAAGCAATGGCCACACTGCATTGTGCTGGGCATCGGGACAGCACAGATCTGAAAGGAGTCATGTGTCCAGATGTGCAGGACTCACTGCACCTGTGCTGTGGAGGTGATCTGTGCATTTGGACTTCTGTTGTCACTACTCCCAGTGAGTGACCAGACAGAAAACCAGACAAAGTCCTCAAATTCACCCCAGATCAAGTTCTCAGGTGGAGAAAGAAGACACATCTGACCATTCCCAAATGTATGGTAGCCCCAGAATGAGCCTGTCTTGGCGTGCAGATTATCTGGCACACCACTGTATTGGTGAATGCTGTTGAAAGCCTATGGGACTACGAATAAAAAAGGAAAGGTGGGTAACAGAACCACACAGAAGTGTCCTCTGCTGAGAGCTGGCTTGTTAGTCCTTGGGACTAACAGTTTTTCCTGGTAAGTTCAGCAGTTTTTCAGGGAAGGAAACGCGACCTCACTATACACACAGAAACTTGCTATTTTATACCTTACTGCCAGCATGGATCTTAATCAACCAGAAAAACTCAAAATGACAAACAAACAAGAGACAGCTTTGCTATCTGAGGTTCATTAGCTCCTAGCGACCTTTTAAATCTGCAAGAAACCAAAGAGAAATGTTCAGAAAACAGGAGGGCTTTCAAGTCATTTTTCCAGTAATTTCCATCTATTCCCCAGTTCCCCCTCAATAATGAATGGCATTTCTTGATTGTTTTCCCAAGGTTTGCATTTATCTGAGCAAATGTAGACTAGAGCTTTGACCCACAATATATAAGGGATGGAAGGTAGAGTCTCCGTGGAGGAATGGTGCATACTTTGTGTGTCTTGCAAGGTTATTTGAAGCTGACTCTCAAGGGCATCATCATCCTCATCTGGGAGGCTGAAATTGTGAGCAAAGGGCAGTGTATTTCATGCTTGGCACAAACACACACCAGGGAGCCATCAGCGCTGTGTGCTGCAGAAGGTTAGGTGTAGGTTCATGAGGAGGAGCTAATAGCCAGCATGGACCTGGGCTCTGGAAGGCATCCAGCACTGAGAAAGGAAAGACAGATAAAAGGTGAATGTGGATGACACATTCTTGGGCGTGCTGACACCCTGCCCCTGGGCCATGGGAACCAGCAAACAGAAAGCAGTGACTGAGAGCATCACTTCACAGATGCAGACAGGCTAGTCATTAGGTTGCTTCTCAGGGCCAGCTCCTCAGCAGATGTGAACAGATCTCACTTTTGGTCTACCTGAGGCTACCCCTCTGCACTTTTACCTGGAATTTTCCTTCCTAGGAGACTTTGAAATGTTGGGCTTTCTTGCCTAACTGGAACAGAGGCAGCAGATGGACCCCTTCATGAAGAAGAGCATCTGTCCTCTCATCAGCCCTCTTCAGCTTGAGATCTAGTCACCTTCTTCGAGTAGAATGATGACAAGAGGACCATTGCTGGAGTGGAAAGAGAAGGGTTGTTTTAACTATAAGTAAAACCATTTGAGGCCATCTTGTTTCTTCTCAGAAAGCGCTGTTCTGTTGGGACCACAGCTGAGGAACTACTGATTGTAGATGGAGAACAGAGAAAGGCAGACAAAGCATCAGCAAGAGATGAAACATTCAGAGTAGGCAGAATAAGGGGGCCCTGAGGCCATCTGTGGAAGATGTTTTCTGTGTTTTACTGACTTGTTTTGATGGAAAAAAAAAAGACTTTTCAAAGAAGAGATATAAGACGTCACACATGTATTTACAAGACTGTAGTTCTCCCTGACAGCCTTTGTGAACTCTCTCCATTGAAGAAAGAAGTTGAAGAACTTCTGAAAAGAAAGAGAAACTAAAAGATGATAGCATAGGCTAGAGAATGGAAACTCCCTTTCCTCCTGCCAAAAGAGAGCTTGCAGTGGGACCTGTCCTCTCAACCTGAATGTAGCCCCTACTTACATCACTGGGAGTTACTGGGACCTAGTAGGACTGCAGCCCAGTTTCATCCAGGCACTGAGGTCCACTGACAGCATAGAGGAAGAGGAGCCCAAGGCTGAAAAGCAATGAAGCTAGAAAAGGTCTACATCACATAGGAGCAGCTGGGAAGGATAATTTGCCATCTGTGCTAAGTGGTTTCACCCCAGTGCTGTTGGTCACACCAGAATGCAGAATCACAAAGAGACCTCATATTTATTGTGGGGAGGGAAAGGAGGGGGAGAAACCATCTGTGGAAGGGAATCAGGCCAGTATGTGGCCCTGGAGAGTCACATCCAGAGGGGGCTGAGCTAGAAAGCACCTGGCATATATCTGGCACCTGTGAGACTGTGCAACAGAGATGCCGAGAGCAGCTTTTGGAAGCACATGGCTCAGGCTGTGAAGGGACGGCAGGTACAGGCTGATGGTGTCAGGGATTTGGAAAGGAAGAGGCAGGCTGACTGTGCTTTGCTTCTATAGCTAGACTATTGGGGTTCTCAGTGTGGGGCTCTCCAACACCCTGCCTTCCCTGCTGCTATGTGGAATGGGCTACCATGGTGAAAAGAGCAGGAGAAGGCTTCGGGGGGTAGGAGAAGAGGGTAAAGAGTGGACAGTGTGCTGAAAGGTGTGTAGGAGCTGGAAAGGAAAAACGTGTATATAACCAGCTCCTGTGTCCCATCACAAAGGCGATCAGATTCCTGTTGTGTTAGATGCTGACTCAGGTGCATGCTAGAGGAGGTCTCAGGGAATGGGTTCCATTGCACGCTCATCTGTCACTGACGTTTGCGCAGGCTCTCTCGCATACTCAGTGTGTAATTGCTTTCAGTTTGAGTAATTCATACAGGGAGAATAAAGTAGAACCTGCTTTCAGTCTGAGTCACTCGTATGTCTTTGTGACATGATACGCTTTAAAGTCGCCTGTAAATTCATATGGGAAGCCCTAATGGGTCTTTAATTTTTAGGTCCACCGTTCAGTGCTTTTCTTCATTAGCCTCCCATCCTGGAAGACCAGTGAGCGGATGATCTTCTGAGCAGAGGTTAATGCACTGCAAAGTGTTGGGGACAGAGTCCTTGACAAGATACGCCACCTTTTTCTCCTAGCTTTCTGACAGCACTGCAGGGCTATAACAAACCAAAGGGGAAACTAAGATGTGTTGATAGGCTTCTTTTCTCCTGGACTGTTAATTCAAATCTGGCTCTAGGCCATTAGTGTTTTCACACTATTACCTTCTAATGGCTTCTTGCTCTTGGCTCAGCTCTTACTTGGTAAGTCACAGATGTGTGCATTGTTATCTATAGCCTCCCAGTTAGCCTCTTGCTGGGAATCTCAGTCAAGATTATGACTTGTGTCCATGTTACGAAAATAGCCCGTGTGTAGCAGCTGCTGTCAAATACTGCTCCTTCCAGCACTCACTCAACAGGTGTTATGAGCTGTTTTCCTACCGCTATGGATGGGATCAGCTGTTCCAACAGAAGGTGCGCTTGTAATCCATACCCCCTCGCTGTGCCGTCTGGGTCACACGGAGCTGCTGATGAACCCGTGACAGCTTTTGCTAAGGGAGCTGCATCTTTCAGCTCAGATGCTGGAGACTTGCAATGCAGAGGTCTGCAATATGTTGGTATTCCACCCAGAGCTGCAGTTTTGTCTCTGGATTTCATATGCTGCTAGAGGCAATGAAGTACATAGCAGACTCTGCTGTGAAGGGTTGAATGTGACTGCGCCCGTGCTCCCTGGTCAGATACAGGAGTGTTGCCAAGAGAAATGCCATGACAAAGCTACATTAGATACCTGTTGCAAAGTTTGACTCCTTTCCATGGTGCAGGAGTAGAAGACCTAATGCTCTCCAGTCCTTGATTTTTCTACCCCTGTCCATCAAGTCTAGATTTTTTTTTTTCAAAGTTTATACTCCAAACAGGTATGGATGCAGGAAAATCCCATGGCCTCTTCTAGCAGAGATCAAACTAGGTTGTCCCTTTGGCCTTAGGATCTATGTTTCCGTGAGAAGATCACATCAAAGAGCTATGTAGGGCAGTATGGCCTAACCATTTCTAGGACCAGATACATGAGAATGGATAAGCATCAACGTTTACACAGCATATAGTGGGTTTCAGGTGTAGCTGTAGGACAAGTGGATCAGGACTCAGCCCTGCTGTCTCTTTTCTATGCTTATTCTGAGGATAACATGGGAGATTTCAATGTGCAGGTCCAGCTGACTGGCGTGAAATTAATTTAAAATTCAAAAACTAAATTGGAAAAAAAAAAAGCCTCTAAGAGTTCCATGGAAAGTCAATTACCCAGCATGCGAAGATGATGCCAAGAACACTGCTCCACAAAAAGGGCAAAATTCCCTGCAATTTTCATCTATTCTTCCTGCAATTTCCCTCCCATCCCTTGTGATGTTTTAAGAGATGGATGACTTTAGTTTTAGATATGCTTATTGGGGCTGGAGGGTGGAGACACCAAGAGAGAAAAGACTGTTCCAAAAAATGTAATTAAGGTGATATTACTATGTGAATTACACATTATATTTTGTTTAGAGCCATTATTGGCTGGAATGACTCTGAAATTGAATTATGCTGCAGATTCCTAGCTGATTTTACCCACAGTAGCTCATGGTCAGGGATTGCATTAGACCTGGGGAAGAGAAACCTGTGGATGGAGGAGGGGATCCAGCTGGGGAGGAGGGGGTCTGCAAATAATTTCTTCCTGTGCAGAAGCTTTCATCAGGCAGACAAAGAACCCAGATTAAAAATTACTCTTCACCCCATTGAGACAAGCTGTCTTGATGCGTGCACCACTAGCTGGTATTCAGCTGTGGGGACAGTGAGGACGTCTTTCTGCCCTTAATCATATCTCCTCCACTGAAATGGTCATTTGTGGTGGAGGAGTTCAATGTGTATTTGCTCACCACAGACTGGCTGAGGAAGGGGGAGATTCTGTACAGCCATTAAAAGCACTGACTTTCCCCTGCTTTCAGTCAATACTGCTCCAAGATGGGTTTGAACCTGTGACCAAGGAGCAAACAGCTCATCAGTCTTGTCTCTCCTCACTTCCATGCCCTGATGTCCTTCTGGAGTTGCAGTGATGGGCCAAAGGGTAACAGCATCCCCAGCGACATCTCCTTTCTCTGAGTATGCTCCCAGGTCTCTCAGCTTTGCTCTTTTGGGATATGAGGTTTTCACACCCTCCGCCTGTGGCTGCTTGGAAGATGCGCAGTGGTGGGAAGGAGAGAGCATTTGACAGGGTCGCTGTAGGGTGTAGGGACACTGGGGCACAAGCGACTCAGGGGAGTCTGATGAAGGAGAACAAGGGCACGGAGGAGATGGGTAAAAATAAGGGCTTACATCAACCTCTGTGCCCTCTCTCCAAGGCAACAGCTTCACAGAGACAGGGAAAAGAAGGGATGATAGGAACAGTTTCTCACGGGGAGGAGCGTGAAGGGGCTCAAAGGCCAAAACATCTTGCAATAGCTCCTATGGGGACACACAGCTACCTGGGAGCAGTGAAGGTTCACCTGTGCTTATCGGGGATGGCATGAAGAGCACAGGGGCCACCTCACCACGGTGGTGTAGCCTGCACAAGGTGGCAATCACTGGCAGAGTGTGGGGAGGGGAGATGGCTGGCATCCCTGTCCTTGGAAACTTTGGCTTGCAAAATTCAGCACTTCGGTCTGTCCTTGCAGACCTTTGAGTCTTCTGGTGTCTTGGGTTCACAGCTGTTGATGAAGGTAAAAATACTCTGCTGGATGGCACAGGGGTGTAATGAGTGATTCACCACGTGGGCAGCAGGACAGACAAAGCCAGGTTTCCTGTGGTGCTGTCATTTGTGGCCTCTGATGTCTAATAATATCTCTTTCCTCTACCTGGCCACCTATTTCTTATGCAACCTGTAGGAACATGATAGCTTTGCATTAGCTACTCTGTTAAATTGGTTGAAACTGCCATACGGGTGGAGAAGTTAAGGGGAAGGGAGGGATGAGAGAGAGAACCCTCCCATCCAGCATAGCCACAGTAATTCAGAAAATGAAAAAATTATGAGGTATGGCTGTGCAAGAGAGAACCACAGCTGAGATCTGGGGAAAGGTAGGTAACAAAACATAAAGCTGTTGTGTGTTAACATTTGTGTCCTCGTTCTGCGATTCTTTGTTCCAGGATTCAGGTCTTTGTTTCTTTGTTCCCTTTTGCACTGAGGCATTACCCCTTTGCATACTGCACTCCCAGTTCCTCTGCTTTGGTCTTGAGATTGGCTGTTTCAGTGCATGGTGGTGATGAGGGTGCTGCTCATCAGGGGGAGAAGTTTGCTGGGTCACCTGATGTGGTGTGGCCCTGGCAGCCAGCAGATGCACCCCGGGAGGGCTGTGCCACAGAAAGGCTTTGGAAGAGCTGCCATCGGCAAAGGGGGGGAGGGAAAATATTTCTTGCCTCCTCTTGCCTTAAATCATCTCCCATCTGTATAAAGTGGGGGAATTAGAAGGGGATTATCTACCGGCAGGAGAGGTGTAATTCATTTCTGCCACTGTCCGTGTGTCAGGTTCGATTTTAATTTCAGATAATGTCAAAGCCAGATTAAAGCCCTATCGTCTAGGTAGGAAAAAACCCATCCTTCCCACCCATCTCACTGAGCTGCCAGGACAGCGACTGCCATCCCTCCCTCCTCTCCCTTCAAACACACTTGGGTCTCGGCACATTGCTAAGGCTCCTGCGTGGAAGGTTGGACCCCCTTCCCCATCTCCTCCCCAGATCCTGTCCCTGGACAGCAGAGCCCCCCTGTCTTCCACGCATCATGCCCAGGATGCTTGCATGGTGCCAGGGTGCTTTATCTAGGGACAAGGAAAGGGGCCTGGGAGGCACAGATGCACTGTCATTCAGGGACACTTGGGAAATGAGCTTCCAGTGTGGGAGGAAAGTGCGAAAAGCAGGGAGAGGTGAGGGATGGTTGGGTCAACCATTAAAGAACAAGGTGGAAGCAGCATTGGTAGAGCTTCCCGTTGTGCCTGGCTGTCCCCCAGTACCCTTCCTTGGATGCCTGCAGAGTAAGGAAGGGTTATTGATTTGGGGGGGTTTATTCCTGGCTCTGCCAGAGGCATATGGAAATTAGGAACATCACTTAGAATGGCATCATCAAGTGAAAGAGGCCCCTAAATTAGGCACCTATACCTGTACTTGACAGCTAATGAAAGGCAGCGTGCACGGAGGATGTTTCACCTTTCTTGGAAGTCGGTGCATTGGTGGTTTAATGTTATTCTTCCCTTGGTCTCTCCCTTGCTCGTGTTGGGTCAGAGTCAGCTTTGCTGAGGTCCAGGAGCCTGCTCTGACTTGCGCTCCTGCTAGCTGTGGTTCTTTGGGTTTGCAGACCGATGTTTTGGGGCCTACGAAAATGGAGCCGTTTGGCTGGAGTAAGGATGCTCTTAATTGCTTTGAGATCTTTGGATGGGAGGACTGGAAGTGCCTGGTTATGTCGTCTTCCCTGGGTGAATGCAGACACAGGTAATTCCTGCTTCTGCTCATACAACATTTAAAGCAAAGTGCTTCTGACAAACACGGGGGAAGATGGACTTTATTAAAAATAAAAAAAATCTCTTGAGATCTGATCAGGCACTGATAACTCCTTCTGGGTTGTACTAGTATTTTGTTCTATTTCTCAGTTATTGCAGTTGGCGGCGGTGAAGAAATGCTGCTCTGATATTGATACAATGGGCCTGCCATGGAGCTGCGTGTATGCAGGTGGATGGGTGATTTTGATGTTTATCATGACAATTAATGTGCTAGTGGACTCTTTTCATTACAACTGCATTGAATCAGAGGCAGAGTCAATCCGAGCAACCAGCTGGGTTTTCCCATTGAAAAAAAATATTGGAAATATGATTAAAAAATAATAAAAATAAAAGAATGGACCTAATGCTCAACATGCCTCTTCATCCCTTTGTTTGCTCTCTCCATCCTTTCCCAGCTGAAATTCAGGTCTGCTCAGCAGCTATTCCCAGCTGTGCCACGTGTACCAGCATGGGCCCCAGCCTGGAGCAGGACACTGCCTTGGGGGAAGGTGTCCAGGTTCATGCTCCTGACCTTGACTCCTGCATCAATCCGTTCTCCTCTCTACGCTTCAGTATGGAATACAGGGATAACTGTTCCTGCGTCCTTGGAGATGTGGAGTGGCAGAGAGCTCAGTCTGTATCATAACCCCTTCTTCTAGGTTTAACAAAATTCAGGTTTTGAAGATGTACATAATTTGCATTTTGGTGCATTTTACCATGTCTGCAGTGAGTTGTTAACATAAAAGCGTGCCCTTGGAAAACGGCCATTTTGCTTTACCGAAGTACCAATACTATAACTTACATGTCACATTGTGGCAACACTGGACAACATCTAAGAAGGAACTCATGTGTCCCAAGTAGTATGAAGAGTCATGAAGCAAGGATGAGAGATGTGAATAAGGTCAAATTTGGTTCATCTTGCCCAGCTAGTATGAGATTTGCATACTTCACTGCAGGATCCAAAAAAAACCTGGAATCCAGCGCAACTTTTTTCTATATTCATCATGCTCTGCCCTTGCGTACCAGCAAAATCATACCTCTCTGCTCATTCCGCCTTCCCTGGCTGCTATATCCCCTAAGGCAATGCAAGAGGTGTGTTGCTGTGGCAGCATGGAGGTCCAGCCTGCACCATGGATGGAGGATGTGAATTGTTCCTGCAGAAGATAAGGTCTGGGTCTGCTTCAGGCTGGCACTTCCCTACATTTCCAGGGTCCAGGCTCCTCCTACATCTTTACAAGGTCTTTGGCATCATATGTGAGCATGCATGCAGAGCGCTAAGCACAGATTCCTTTCATGTCCCGACACACACAGACTTAGTCACACATGCAGTAAGTGAGTGGACACCACACCACATCCCGTGCCGCTGGAGTCCATTTGTGGCTCCAGAGAACTAGACACATCCCTTCAAACTGAGAGCCTGTGACATGGCCCTTGGTATCCCCTGAGAGGCTGTGAGATGGCACTGATGGGTGTTTCAGAAATGCCCAGCAAGGACTCAGTCACTGCTGGTCAAATGTCCGGGACACCCAGCTTGGGCAAGGAGAAGAGCCTGATGTTAGCTGAGTTAGTCCAGTGATGAGCAAAAAACTGCCATGGGCCAATACCATATATCTGATTTCTGTGTTTGAAAAAAATCTCTCATGTACCATAAATCTGGCAGCTCTAGGGGAAACAAAACAAAAGTAAACAACCCCCTGCTTTGTTTGCATTTAAACTCTGGCTTGCTTCTCAAACAAGACCATTCTGCCCCACAGGCACTGACGATGGGGGAAAACTGAGGCACAGCCAAGCCCCCAACCTCCACCCCTGCCCTCCATTACCATTAACTCGCACAGCTGCGAGAGCAGCGATACACACAGGAGCACTGGGAAATGTTCCTATTGATCGGAAATGAATAATTATCACCCGCTCCCTGTTCCAGGGCCTCGCGGTGAGTGGAAGAACGGAAGCACTAAGCGGGATTAATAACTACTTTTCATTACTTTTAATGCAAACTATTGATTTTAAAGTGTTGTAGGGTATGACAGTTTATTACAATAAGACAATAAAACAGACTATATGAAATAATTGAGAATAATCTCTTCCCTTTTCCTGCACGATGCGAGGACATTATGTTCTGTGCATGTGGAGACATTTATGGCAAACTCTATCCAGCAATGGCAGCTTAAGCACTCTATAAAACAGCACTTTGGAGCTGGAGTATTATAAATAATAGGCAATAAAACTGGTAAATGGGGCTTTAATTTGATTCCATTATGTCACCAAATGACAGGAAGGAGGGGGCAGAGCAGCAGCGAGGGGATGCGACGCTGAGCTCGGTTTGGGAGCCCTGGATGCACGGCGGCAGAGCGGACCACAGCAGTGCCAGCGGCTCAGGTTGTGCCAAACCCCAGCCCAGGCATGGGCTCAATCCTGGCAGGTGACAGCCAGGGAGTCCCTGCAGGGCTCCTCGCTGCAGCCAGCGCAGGAGATGGCAGCAGGGACACCGCTGTCACAGGACTTAAGGCCCCCAGAAGATAGTTGGGTCCCTGTCGTGCCAGGTACTGCCCAAATGTTTGAGGTACTAACCCAAAACCTCCATGCTGCTGCCTGATCTCTGACTGCTGGCGCTCTCTTTTTCCATGCTTCCTGCCCCAAACTGGCTGGCATCCCCCTGCCAGCGCTGCTCTTCCCAGCCCCAGCTTCGGTAAGCAATGCACAGCAGCAGGAGGCAGTGAGCGACAGCCCCCAGGGGAGATGCCTGCACACTTTTTACTACTCACAGCAAAAACTCTCCTGATTAAGAGCCACTGCCTCCTGAGGACCAGGGGTACACCTGATTATCACGGCTCAAATCAAATACACCCCAAAGAGCGCTCAGCCGAAATGACGGCCGTGAAGAGCTTTATTCCTCAGCACACTGGAGAATCAGCACAGTGACTCCTTGCTGGGTACTCTGTGCGAGGAGGATCTCTGCAAAGCCCCAGGAGAAACCGCTGTGCACCATCACCGCTTCCCAGCAGGGATGCCCACGGCACAGAGGGGTGGTGTTTGGGATGGAGTGGGTCATGCAGAGGACCGTAACAGACCACACAGCCTTCTGCTCAGGGCTACCAGCTCCCGTCCAAGCACTGAGAGAAAGCCATTACCAACCGATGGCTTTGCAGGGCCCAGTGATATGTGAAATGAGCTGGGAGTCTCAGCCCAGTGGTTTCTGCTGTAAAGCTCTTTCCGCTAATTGGGCCCTTCCTCGTCAAGGCTGTGGAGTGAATGTACCAAAGAGACCAAGGGCCAAATGTGGAGAAGGGGCTGAGGAAGCCCTGGAGGTGTTTAAGTGCCATGATGCATGGTTTCCTCCAGCCCATCAGTCCATGTACCCAGCTCTCGTGCTGTCTGTACACCTTCTGCCCATCCTCACCCCTTACACTCTGCCTAAAAACACCTCCCAATCCCCAGAAAAGGGGCTCAAAGGCTCTGGTACAGGGAAGCACCTGGGCAGGGGCTGATCTTGATGCATGGAGGGGTTTTTCCCCCTCCCTCTAGTCCTTGCCCTACGGACCCCAGAAGCATCAGAAAGGTTGGCCCTGGGAGAGGGGAGGTGAAGGCCGTTCACCATGTCCCTGTGGATTAGCCCTGTGCCTGAAGCGTGAAATGAGGCTGGTCAAGACCTGTGTGGACCTTCCATGGCCCAGTGGGACCATGCTAAATTGCTGTGCACTGCCCCAATTAATGTGAAATTGGAAAAGACTGGAGGGGAGTGAATGGACAGGACCTCGAAACCACCGGGGGGGCAGTCACATCTGGCCCCAGCTCACTTGTGCAGACTTGGAGCTGGGGTTCTGCTAGCTGCATTTTGCAGCCCTGAAGAGCCTCCACCAGGAAAGTCCTTCCCTGGAGATGTGCTGTACAAGCTCCTCTCCTCTTCGCCCCTCCAGCCCCATTGCTCCACCAGGCAGGATGTCTCCCAGACACGTCTGCAGTGGCCCCAGCCCTCCCGCACGCATCATTATTGCTGTGAAGATTTTTGCAAAGCGGGTAAGCAGTGAGCCAGTGGCACTTCTTCATTTTGTTTTCAGTTCCAAAAACCCAGCTCTTCCCAGATTCTTCTGTAGAGAATCTTAGTGTCCCTGGGGTTTTTCTAGCCTCTTGCCTAAGCATATAATCAGGCAGGACTGTTTTTTAGAAAGGGGATTATGCACACAATGGAGCAGAAGAGCCCCATCGGAGCTATTGCAATCTATTAGGATCTGCCCTCTACCCAAAATAAGCAGCACAAGGGGAAACGCTGAACTACCTTTGCTGCACGTGCTTTGCAGGCAAGAAAGAGGTTTGGGCTCTGGATTTTAATGGGCTTTTCTTTTGGTCCCTGTATTCCTATTGCATCAGCATGCGCGTGTCCCACTCCCACGGCCCTGAATGCTGATGATATTGCAGCAGTGAGCATCGACCCTGGGGGATGAGGGGCAATGCCCACTGCTTCGTGCCTGAGACTGGTAGCTTTGCATGGAAGTCTGTGCCAGACGAGACAGACTGTCAAGAAGGCAGGGAGCAAAAGTACCAGGAGAGGAACAGTTCTGGCTGGGATCCGTTGTGGAAAGGACTTTGCAGGGAGCGAGGGGAGGTTGGAGATGGAAGAGAGACCTGCCAAAACAGGAGGGAGAGACTGCAGCCAGCTCCACGCGCTGAGCGCAGGAGAGCACAGTTCATTCCTGATGCAGCTCAGGGAACTGACATCCAGGATTAATTGGGGTCTGCAGGAAAGGGGAGAAGATGGGGCCAGCCAGGAGAAGGGGCAGAGGGGAGCAAGCTGGCTTTTGGGGAGAGGTGGAAGGGGTGCAGCGGGGCAGATCCATGATGATCTGTACATGGGGGTGGCTGTTGCCTCCACAGCCCCCCAGGAACCTTCCTGGGTGCTGCAGGAGGCTGCAGTGAGGGTGGGCAACTGGACCTGTTTCTTCTGGGTGTGAGGTTGGCTGGCAGCATTTCCATGGCAACCGGCAGCATCCCAGGAGGAGGATGAAGGGGAGGAAGAGCAGGCCAGCGTGCCCCACCATGGGGTTTTAGCAGGAGGAAGTTTTGCACCAGGAGAGAAAAGAGCAGTGTAAACCCGCAGGGAGTGTGGGGATCCTGGGTGCGTGGTGCCCACAGTTCCTTGGCCACAGAGGATGCCAGGTTCAGCTCTCCTCCCTTTCACACACCCTAGTGAACAACAACCCCGTTTTAGTTTCCATTAGACCTGAACATCTTAATATTACTAGGAGCAGTGTGTTTTCCTGCTCCATGGGGGTGCCCATGAAAAATAACTATTTGGAGGCATTCGGGCATTGCGAGAGCTTGTGATGAAGAAACAACCTGCACAGGTCTCTCTCTTTGGGTTATTTCATGTTACTTTTTTTCTTCGGGTACCCAAAGAAGGGTTACAGTAGGGATACAGCTTTCTTCACACCCTTTTGTCTGTCTAGTAAATCTACCAGCTAAAGTGTTTCAGGAAATAAAGGGTGTTAGGCTCTGAACACACAAACTCCTGCACACATGCAAGCATGTACACATGCACACACAGATGCCACTATTCATTTCAATGCATAGGGAAATTGTTTTAATCTCTTAATGGAAAAATCTGTATTTAGGCCTAAAAATGGCTTTCCACACCTTTTTGCTGGTGCAGCTCTGATGATACACCTGGAGGAAATAAGTAGTCATCTGTAATCACATGGCTAATGAGGGGTATTGATTAATGAGGCAGGTGGAGGCAGGGCCACCACACCTTGTATGGGGCAGGAGAGGGCTGTGCTCAGCTCCCAGCAAAGACCCAGAGAGCGGCCTGGATGGACAAGAGGAGTTATGCAAAATGGATGACTGGAAGGTGAGGCAAAGAGAGAGGACTTTGCCAGGAGACTCAGCCAGCCTCTCTATCTGAGAAATCAGGCTGTGAAAGCAGTGAGAAGCAGGTGTGAATGGTTTTCTGCCTGCCTCAGGAAGGGGTTGGGGATGGAAAGCTGGGGTGCTGTGGAGGAAGGGATATTTCTGCATTTAATGTCTCTCTGTGTGCTGGCTCCAGGCCACCCAGGCTGAACGCTCACAGTTTGTGCTGAAGTGTTGGAGAACTGAAAAGGCCTGAGGCTGTGCTGGCTGGTCCCTGGCATCTTGCATTTCAAATACCCTCAAAATGATGGATTTGATGCTTCCCCTTTTATTTATTATATTTAAAGCAGTTTTGCCAGGGGGATAGCTCAAGAGAACAGGCAACTTATTTTCCTGAGGATCCCAGGAGCTGGGCTGTTGCACAGCTGCATGCAAGGGAAAAGACAGGACCCCACCAGCACCCAGCTGTGCAGCAGTTTGCTCTCACTGTGGGCAGAGAGGGGCCAGGGGAATGCAGGGGTGAGGTGGGGAAGAAAGTTCTGCCTGCCTCTGACCTGGCTAAGGAGCACAAGGCAACAGCGAGTGGGAAGTCATTTGCTGTGCTTTCCTCCTGACCGCTGGGCAGTTATTATCAACAGGACGCAGCTGTAAGTGTTCTCTCAGCGGCAGGGACCTGGGAGCTGAGAGTGCGGCTCAGCTGAGTGTGTTATTGGATTATCAACTGATTAGAGCTGTTAAGAGTCCACTCTTGAATAATCAACATGGTGCTTTTTGGCTGCTGTGTATCAGTGGGAGGGGGAGAGAGGCAGAGCAGCTAGCCTGGCTGCTGTTGATTCGTGAGTGAGCCCTGGGAGTTGCCATCAGCAAGCCCTGCTCAGTGGGGAGTTGTGGTAGCCCTGTTTCACAGGTCCAGGCTTTGCAAGCTCCACGCTGATGGGATATGGAGCTGCAGGGGTTCCTCTTCTTTCCCTGGTACAGGTTTCAGGTCATAGGGTTTTCTGCCAGAAGGATTAGGATCTGGAGCGTCTTGACCACATGGGGAGATGCCCATGCAGCCTGGCGGTGTGCTGATATTTGTGATGGGCTTGATCCACCATGATCCAGGGCAAGTGTGTAGCACACTGGAGACTATGGCTGTCTGTTCATGGTCTTGGAGCAGGGAGGTCCAGGTCTTGTATGTGGAGATGGATGAGACAAATCCCTCTATTGAGCTAATATAATGGGTGAAGATAGCATGGGGATGTGGGTATCCCACTGCTTGCAAAAGGGACTCACTAGGCAGGGTAAAGGGCAGGGGGACTTTTCCAGTGATGTAAGTGCCCGTGAGATCAAAAGCTTAGCAGGAGCTTGCAGTGATGCACTGTAGTGGATTTCTCTTGAGACAAGGCAAGACAGAGGCCCAGGGATAGAGCTGAGTTAGCAAAGATTAGGTTCGGAGCATTTTAAATGAAGAAGACAGAGTGTTCCCTTTCCTCTGCCTCTCCTTTGTACTGACACACAGCAGCTTTTGGGTGATAGACAGAGCAACAGCAATGTGCCTGCTGGCCCTTCTCTTTCTTTTCCCCTCATTTCAATTTTTCAACGTTGGTTTGGCCTGTTGCTGAGTCACAATTTCCCCTGGAGTAGCTTCCTACAGCCACCTTGCGGTAGGAGTCATCTTGCTCTCACTTGATGTGTATTTTTGCACCCTGGAGCTGAGTCCTTCTGGTGCTCTCTGGCCTGGAGAGCACAATTCACCAGCAACTTAACGGACCATGTTTTTACCTTCAGTCACAGTGATCGTGTCCCCACTAAAATCAATGGTGTGGCACCTGTGTGAGCAAGGGGAGAATTTGATATTACAAGGAATAACAACATATCACAGGCGTATCAACTGTGCCCTGATATTCAGGGGTACTGAGTGATAAGGATGGAGGGGATGCCTTGCTCACTCTTTCTCTCCCTGTGCCTGCCTCTGAGGAGATCAGTATTCTCCTTTCAGAGACCTGTAGGGTTCACAGTTGGGTTGTACAACAAGCTGTGATCCCGTCCTTGGGAAAGGCAATCCGATCATTGCACTGCCTGTTTCCTGCTCAAGTACAGGTCAGAAACCCCCACTCAGGTGGGCTCCAACCCCTCCTCTGCTCTCTCTGCCACTAAGCTCTAGGAGCTGTTTCTCATGGGATGTATTTCTTGACTTCAACAGAACACTGAAACCAAATATGTTCCAGGCTGGAAAGAGCTGGTCTCAAGTTCATGCACAAAAGGGTGAGAAGAACAAAGATTTTTACCAAGATGGTGGGATAAGGGAGAAGGAAGAGGAGAAGCCATGCATTAGATAACATGATTTATACGGGCACAGCACAATCAAGGGAAGGGAGAGTGTCCTAATTAGTAACTTGCAACCTCTCAAAGAGGGCTCAGGCTGAAGACTTCTTTGTCCGGGTTTCTTGTTCATGTAAATGTAGGTGGTCCATCAAGGTTGGTGCACAGGGGCTTTGCTTCCTGTTTGTCTAGCCTGATCTTATCAAAACTGGGTAGTACAGACCTCAAGAAGCAAAATCCAGATGGCAGAACTGGAGAACTTTAAGATATGGGATTTGGGTCTTGGTAGAACTCCAATGAAGTGAGATGGATTGGGCAGCTCTTGAAACACTGACCTGGTTTCCTTTGGGATCAGTACTCATCTTTGTAGCTCACTTACGGGGCTGTGCTTGTCCATCTTAGCTTCCACATTCAGTGGAGCCTCCTAGTAACAGAGAAGTCACAGGAGACACACAGAACTAAATGGACAGCAGTGTGTTAGAAAGAGGACCTGTGCCTGGGTAAACTCATACTTGCCATGTAAAAGCAATTCTCTCAGTAGGGATTTTCTGCCACTATTGCACCAACAGCCTGATCCTTCTTCCTTCAACTGGATGACTGAAAGTCTCTTTCAGATGAGCCTGATCCAGTCTCCAACAATGAGAAGCAGCAGAAACAACATCGCCCATCTTCATTCTCCAACGTCCCCTTGCAGACATTCACCCACAGGAACACCCGGTCACTATCAGAGTCCCCTCCCCAGTGTCTGCACTGCACAGGGCCCAGGGAGGCAAAGTAGTCTCTGGCCATGATGCTCAGGAATATGGACCCTTTCCATTAGACGATAATTAAATTGCCTGTAATTATGTTCTTGACAGTGAAATGCAAGCGGTAAATGATCCTAACATTCTGCGCTCCCTCCCTTTTCCCAGGACCCCCCAGCTGCCCCTCCCCTCTAAATGCTGAATTATTTTACAGTTGATAGTTCCTTAGATTCGCCGACCTTTAAAAGCTGAACACTACATGCCTGTTGAATTTTAATCAATTTATTTTTTTCAACTGGAAATGTCAGACTTCTGTACGGAATTACTTGGTGCCGGCTGATGTGACAAAGACTCAAAGTTCAGCATCTGAAGCCGCAGAGGAGCAGAGAGTTGTGTGCATTAGCACAGATAATTTGCAGGATGTGAAAATGAGAGCAGGAGTGAGGGAGCATATATTTTTCATTAGCTTTGGTTTAGAGGGTTCGGGGACCTGCATTTATTTCATCCAGTGAACTCTGGCCTCATTAAATCCAGACCATGGCTGGTAATGACTGGAAGTAAGAAGCTGCGAAGACCACTAAAGGGCAGGAGGTAAAGTGAGTTCTTCACTGGAGCATGGAGTGAACCTCAGTGTACACTGGGACAGTGGGAGAGCAGCAACCTCTGCTGTGCCCGTTCTGTGGTACCGAGCACGGCAGAGGAGGTGCGAGTTGCCCAAACCATTTGCCAGTCTCCACTGGTGCAGTTCATTAGTGCACATTATATCACCCACTTCACTCTGGTCCTGAAGACCCTGGGCTGTAACCTGAAGAGCCTAGCTAAGGTTTCACCTGCAGTGCTAGCCTTTCTCTGCCTAAACAAGGAGATTATTGACCTTCTCATTAGCATTGAGCTTGGCTGGTGTTACCTGGAAGGATTAAACATTCCTCAACTGGAGCAAAGCCCATCTGCAAACAAGGGAAGAGGCTTACTTGTAAACGTAGTCCTGCAGACTGAGTCCTGCTGCTGGGGAAGCCCATGGCAGTGAGTATACACCAGTGAGGAACCTTGTTGTCTGTACTGAAATTTTCTGGCTTTCATTGTAATTTTGGCATCACCTTTGTGAGCAGTAGCTACAGCCAGGGCAATGCTGAGAGCTGCTCTGCCTCCTTTCTGAGCAGGGAATTTCTCTACCATCAGTGGCTAGGACACTCCACATCAGTCCTGTCCTGCATCACTTACTTCTCCACTATCAGTTGTTTCAGGTGTAAGTTATCACCTTCTGGTTTTCTTCTGTCAGCAGCCTCTGGTGTTTCCCTGCAGTGCTGTAGTCTGTTCCAATCCTGGGCCATGACAACCCTACAAACATGTTTCTGTCCTATTAAAATTTAATTCCTTCCTTGGAATAGAGACTTCTCATCATACACAACCGGACGGATAAATGTTTGCTAAGGTGACAAAGATTGAGTATATTTAATCTTCCTTCCTTCTCTTTAAAAAACTGTGCCTGTCGTTGCCTCTTGGCACAGGTACATTAAAATCAATAATGAACCTTACAAGCAGATCTGTGATAAAATATGGTCTATCCTTATCCATTGAACTGTAATAAGCAGCTTTTTCAAAACCATGCACGTACCTATATGCAGCAAAAATAATGTGTTGACTGTGTGTTGGTTCAAGGAAAGTTCCAGTACTTTGGTCTTCCAGGAGACTTAGTAGGTTGAGGTGCACCTCAAACTCAAGTATTCTTCCAGTGACACAAACTACGTTTAGTTAGAGATGTAACTTTGGGAAACTTTCCAGTGGAAAGGCTCATTCTTTATGTGTCCTGATCTTAGACCTTCTCTGAAGCTTTGCAGTCTGCTCTCTGAGGCAGGGTTCAAGGAACCTGTGGTCTGACACAGCACCACAGATCCTTTATTATGCCCTCATTTCCCTGAAATGGATTTTAATTGGAAAATGCTCATGGGTTGACATTAGCTCTTTCTGGGGAGGGATGAACCAGGTTAGATGAATTCCTAACTAGGACTAGTTAAACGAGCAGAAGATGCAGAACTGAGTCACGGTGGTGAAGTACACAGGACTGTTACCCAAAGAGCGATGATTTATACCAGCCTGGCTCTGAACCAGGCTGAGGCAAAGACTTGAATCTGCATTTACCATGTCTAAGGTGACTGTGCTGATCACCAATATATTGACTCGTCTGAGGAAAACTGTTCGTTGTGCTTGCCCTCCCAGTTCAGCCCATAAAATTTTGAGATCTCATTTTTGCCCTGAGGAGGATGAAAAATTTCTTTTGAATTTTGAGTTTTTCACGAAAGGAAATCATTCCTGCTGTGTAACTTTTTTATTTAGCTTAGAGGTCCTGCTTCTCAAATCCTCCTGTATGAAAAGTCCTCAGAGAAGACAGCGAGCCTGTGGAAAGCAGCCCAGCCCAGGCTTACTAACTATTCATCAGTATTCCCTTTAACGAAGGCAAATGTTATTATCCTCTTTGCCAAAAGGGAGTGTGAACACATCTGCTCCTCCACCCACCCTCTTGGCACCCCCTCCCAATGCAAACTCCCACAACTCACCCTCTGTCACAGCTCGACAGCCCATTACAAATGGCTGTGTTTAAGTGAGGTCTTGCTCTTCATTTACAGCCCTCTCAGTCACTCCGATGGGTTCCTTCCCTGGCCTTTCACAGCCTCCGTTTGTTTCAGGTTAAGAAAATGTCAAGCTCATTTGGAAGTTTCTTACCCCTCCTTGCTTTGCCGCAGCCATTAGTTGTCCTCTCCCTGCTGCAGGAAGCTGACATTTACATCGCAAGCTAGGGAGGAGATAATAGTGGTTAAGTCGGACTTTGCTAATCACCAGTTATGTCCACCTTCAGTAATGAGCTTAAGTGGATAGAGCTTATTTTCCTCACTTCCTCTCTCACATTCTCATATCCCCATCTACCCCTGCCTGGTCCTCCACACTCCCTCCCCATCACCACTTATTTATTGACTGTGGTGGTAAGGTGTCGTTTGACGAAATACAGGTTAAAAAAAAAAAAAAATCACTAATTTTGGAAACAAGATTAGACTTGTCAGAATTTACTCCTCCTCCATACATAACCATCCCTCCCAACTCTCTCCACTCCTTTTGAACCCAGTGGGGAAGATGCTAAAGCCCATTGGCAGAGCTAGTGATGAGGAGGGTCTGAGTACGTGATCAGCCCTGCTCACACTGGAGATCCTGGGACACACTGGCCTTCAGCAGTGAGGTAAATTCAGTAAAGAAAGCAGGTTCTGCCCATTGCTTTTTTTCTAGTCCAAACACAGCACCAAACCATAAAAAGGAGCTGGCATTTCCCATTACTGGTGAATCTTATGCATATGGGGCTGTTTGGCAAGGGGATTGATTAGATGGCATCTGGAAGTCTTGCTCACCCCTAATTTTCTATGATTCTGCAAGACTGACATTTAAGGATCAGATCAAGACTGGAAACAGTGGCTTCTGTGGGGCCCTACTAATCACAAACTTCGTTCGGATTTGAAAATGAGTTTTGACCAGGGCTATTGATTTCCCTCCTTGCTTTGCTTTTTCAATGTGTATGCATATGTGTGTGTTTGCAATTTTAACCTGAAAGACTGGAAGGCACCACTCCCTCCTCTTCCTGACTTCTGTGCACCTCCCCTTTGAAGCCCCGATAAGGGACTTCATTAAAAAAAAGCAAACTGCAGCAGTCAGGAAGTGCAAGGGGAGGAGAAGTAAGAAGAACTGATGAGGACAGCAAGTGTTTGAAAGCTGAAGAAGAGGAGGAGCTGTGGCAGATGTTGCCAGCTGTTGCTCAGTGCGTGGGTGTCACATCAGCCCACCCCTACAGAGCAGAACAAACTCACAAATTAAGTCATTGTACTGTGGCCATGGTTCTGTCCTTTTCAATTTATTTGATACCTCTCCCCAGGCCTCTTTCTGTCCTGTTATCGTAGTCTTCATCCACCATTGTCGGTTCTGGCTGCTGCATTCTGTGCTCTGGCCCTTGCTGCTGAGTCCAATGGCTGTCAGCCAGCTGTGAACAACTGAGAAAGGGGAGCTGGGGAAAGCCATCTTTATTCATATGATTGAAGTCTTCTAAAAACATGAAATCAATCCAGTCTGTGTGTTTTGTATATTAAAAAAAAAAAATCTGCTTGTTTTATAGCCTCTCTCTTTTCCCTCCTTGAAATTTGCTTGTTTTCCTGGAATGACACTTTGCTCTATCATCAGAAAGGGAATGCTGACATACATATTTTTCCTTCTCCATATTACACTGCTCCCTGTGTGGAGTTGTCTTCTACCAGCCTCCAGAAGGTTTTCTCTGAGATGTCAGGATTTTCTGAAGCTCCCCCATGCAGAAGCAGTTTGCTCCCACTACCTCCAGCCTTGCCTATCATGCCAAAGATCACATTAATCTCTCCAATGCCTTCCTTCCCCTTCTTCTCCCATTTGACCAAAGAATATTAGTAAGGGTTTCAAAAGGAAGCATTTGTATAGCCAGAAATTGAAGGCCAGTTGAGCATCTAAACTTAAATCTACACCTTATTTAAATTCATTATGCCATCTTTATTCTTCTCATCACCTAGTATTTTCCCCCCAGGACCTTCACCTTGTTCTATATCTAACACCGGCCCCTTTTGAGAGTGGACTAGTGAAACATACCGTAGGAAACTGTTGTCTGTAGGACAGTTGCTTCATTTTGTGCAGACAGTGATATTTTCTCTTTTTATCTGTGCTCTTTCCTCTGTGACCTCTCTGCCCCAATCTTTATTCCCACTCCTGCTCCCAAAAGTCAGAAGAAGAAAGTGAAATCCCTTCGGCCCCTGGAGCTAGAAAGGTGTTACCCTTCGATTACAAGCTCTCCAGCAACCTTTCTACCACATGCAAATTTTTATAGCGCATCAATAAAAGGATCTTGAGGCCAAATGGAAATTGAGCAGCTGCCTGAATTGCTTGAGGGGAAAGAAACCCATTCAAAGAGTTTTTTTAAATTATTATTATTTTAAACATTCAAATGAATGACCCAATCAATTTCAGGCCTCTTTGTTCTGCAAACCCTTCCCAGGAATCCTTGTGCGCTCCAGCTGTGGGACTGGTAGCTCTGCCTTGGAGAAAGCAGAGCACTGCTGCAAGCACCACTTCTTACTCCTGTGTCCCTCCAGCTGCTCTGGGGTTGTCATGTCCCTGCTCTGCTGTCCCTCGCAGACCATGACATTCAGAGGGTTTCAGCACCCAATGCAGGAGGAGAGTTTCTCTGAAAATCCCTCTGCACTGGGTGCAAGGGGAAGAGTCCTGGGAAATCTGGTTTCCCTCTCATGACAGCCGAGTAGAGGGTGAGTCCTTATCACACTCATGGGGCTGTAAAAAAAAACTTTTATAGGGGAGGGGCAGAAACAAGTGTGTCACCAGAGAAGTTTCTGCTCAGCCCATATATAGCAGAGTGAACCCACATAGTATCTGAGTGCTGCTGTGTCTAATATTGGCTTTGCATAATGTGATTAATTGATGGATTTTCAGAGTGTGTGACTAGCACTGGACTGGACTTCAGTGCATTTCTACTTTGAAAACTCTAACTTGAGACCCTCAGCTTCATTTTAGTGATCAATATTCTGACTAGAGCAAGGCTAAGCCAGCTGCACACCTCTTGCAAAGCCACATGTGCCATGCCTCATCTTTATTCTCCTTCTTAGTTCCTTGATCGTTCACCTCTTCAGCAGCAATCAGCCTCTCTGGCCCTGTCATTATCCTTGCTGTAATGATGAAATAATAGCTTGCTGCTTCAAGCTTGCCATCAGGATTGTCCTGAGTGCAGATGGCCTGGTATGCTATCCAAGCGAGGGAAAGTGCCAGGGGATGTATCCACTGACTGCAAGAGCATCCAGTTTCAGTGGTCCAGCTCAGATGTCCTTCCTCAATGGCATTTCTGCACTGCCTTCAGGGGCAGAGCTGCAAGCAGGCTGGGTTTCAGATGCTATACATATCTGTAAGAGTGCAGGTCCATTCACTTCCTCACTACTGCACAAAAAAGTCACCCTGAGTGTGTTTACTGAGTTTTTTTGATGAGGTGCTAGATCCTCATCAGGAGACAGTCTTTCTTTGGATTCATGCACTGACCTTGGAAAAACTACTTTTTCTCTCTGTGCATCTGTTTACCTCTCTTATCATTTTGGTTTTTTGTCTGTCTTATCAGTGTTGACTGCAAACTTGGTAAGACTGAGGTTGTCTCCTAGAAGTATTTGCACAACACATAGCATGAAGAGATATCCAGGTCCTACATTAGCAGCGTGAGTGTCCAAATGCATTAGGAACTGGGCATTGCAGGGCATCACACACTGCCCTCTGTTCTGGATAGGGACTTTCTACAGAGTTCAGCATCTGGAAGGACCTAATTTCCACCTGTTTCCAGGCTCCTAAGAGCTACCATCCACTGCAAAATTCAGACTAACTTCCCTGCCCATCCGCCTCTTGTTTGTTTGTTATTTTAATCTTCCTTCCTGGTCCACAATGTGAATAGAAAGGGCTGATTGACAGCTTAACTGTTTCAAATCAATAGAAAGAGCACTTGGAGATTAAAGCAATTTAAACAAGGTGTTTATGTGGTTTGGAGCTAAAACTGCACTTGAAGGAAACAAGCAAAGGAGCTGAAGGAAGTGGGTCAGCCACGAGACACATGAAAACTGCACGAGCAGAGGTAAGATTACAACAATAGGCTGGGATGGCTTTTTCATCAAAAAGAGATCACTGCTTTCCATGAAGGAAGCCTAATCTTGAAATTGCTTAGCCTCCAACTGATTGTTCCATCGATTTAAACATGCTGGCCCTGCCCCTCTTTCTGTGCTCTCTAATCTCTGGCACATCTCTCTCTCTCTTTCAGTCTCTGATCCACAGTTGTTTTAACTGGGCTGTAGAGACAACCCCTCCCCACAAAGCACTGTCTTTGCCTAAAAGAGGTCCCCTGACTATATTTGGTTTGCTGGGCTGGAGAACAGAGGCAAAGCCCCAGCAATGCTGTGACTTCTGCCTCTAGCTGATGAAGTACCTCAGGGGCAATTCAGAAGCCATCTCAGAGATCCCGTTACATTTTTAATCAATGCAAAGGCCCTGTCCCCTTGCTAAATTACTTGATCTCCTTCCCTTCCCAGGCTTTTAGGTAATTGCTGTAGATGAGCACTACTGCATATCAAGGATAGCTGAGCCAGGGCTATTGATCAATCCAAATGTGCTGTTAGCATGGTTCAGAAGAGCTTTACTAACTTACCCCAGGGGCAGATCAGGTTTTTTAGCCAAATCAAGTGAATTTCAGGTTCTTGCTGTTTTGTGTAGCCCTAATGAGGTGGTAATTCAACCCTTCCTTCCCTAGACACCCACTGTATGATGGCAATAATTTGTCCTGGGACATGCCAATCTTTCCCCAGTGACCACAGAAAAAGTCCACACAATTGGTTTATACTAAGTGCTTGATTTCTGACCAGCAGAAGTTAGCAGGGAGGGATCCCACTGAGTCTCCCATGAGGGAGCATCACCATGCGAAGCAGATGGGTCAGTTCTCCCTATGCCGACTGAGGATCTAACCCTGCAGGGAGGCAATCCTGCAGAAGATGCACAGACAACCTGCTCCAAAGAGCTGGAACTGGAGAGAGAGCAGGTGCATGGGGAACCTCACTGTCAAGGACAGGAAAATGTGGTTTGTCTGTAATTATCATATTAAAATCTTCAGTAAATCTGCAGGTGTAGATCAGCAAAAACCCCTGGCCTCCAATCCAGACACAAAGGTCGACAGCTTGTGCCACCACAGAAGCAAGGAAGTCCTGTACAGCAACCAGACTGACACAGGGTAATTCCCGATTTCTATCAGTCTCAGGGAGATAGCGTCAGGTCCCAGTTCTTTAGCAAGGACTTGAGAGCAGACTGGGTGGTAAATTACTGTTTACTTTTTGTGTCACCAGAAACATGCAGCAGGATTCTGCCTCTCTGGCTTCATAAGAAGAGCATCAAGTAGAAACACCTGCTCCTTTGGTGGGGGAACCGAGCATGTTGCGAAGGCTATGCACAGCTTTGACGTACCCTGTTTCTAAGTGTTTATTATTTTCTTGGTGATAAGTGTCCAGCTGACATAGTAATTCAGATGGAGCCACAAGAGCTGTCACAGCTCCGTGCAATTAGACCGTGCCTTGCAAAGGCACGCTCCATCTTCCTGGGCGATGTGGTGCTTGCAGTGATGCTGCGTGTTGTTTGGTTCATCAGCTCAATGTCAAGCCTTTCAGCTGTCCTGCCCTATGCACTAGACAGTGCTTGCTCCAAGACACAGCCAGTAAAGCTCCTGGGCTTTCTAAGAGCACGTGTGGGTCCATGCATCTTGATATGGGACATGACCCAGGTAACTGGAAGTGGATGCAAGAGTTCAGATTTGTCATACCACCGATACAAAGAGATTAGCTTTACTGCTTTGTGAGTCCAGTCGCTGATCTCTGAGGCAGGGATCATTGTAATTACTTGTCATAACATCGTTTTGAATATGTTTTGCTGAAAGTCTTGCCTGATGTTTGACCCGTGTCTTTTGAAATGGACAGCTTGCTCTGCAGGGAGGGGATGGTGGCCTGCGTGTGAAGGGGCAGGACTTTTGGAGATGGTTAATTATAAGGAGCTTTGTTTAGCAGGGAGGCTAGAGGTCTGAGCGGGGTGTTGGTTGCCATGTAGAGTCCAGAGACAACAAGGCACTGACAGGGATTCACACATTGTGAAACACAGCCTTAGCACGGCCTGTCACTGGTGGATGGTCTCCAGCTGAAGCAGTGCCAACTTGGGCTCCTGCCATGCAGGGTCCAGTCTTGCAGCTCCTCTGCGCTGCGCAGATGGGGTTTAGCTGGGGACTCCGGGATGCATACGTGTGCAGTTTGAGGATTTACAACACTGGATCAATCTGGCAGGGGGACCCCGTGACTGCAGATCTGCTCGTCCGCAGCAGCAGGCACTGAGAGCTGGGAGGAAGCACTATCCAGATCAACCTAGGAGAGCACAAGATACACTCCTGAAAAGTTGGCTTTGCCCCAGACACCCTGCTTTTAATTTTCTGGCAGGTGTTGGCCATGCAGGTTTCTCAGGGGGCAGGGGAACTTTGCAGGGAGACAGTGAAAATCTAGGATTAATTCAGTATCAGCAAAAGCTTCAACAAAACCACCAGCTTCCTGTGGGCTACTCCCCCTGTAATGGGCTGGGGAGCCTGCCATAAAAGGGGAGAGAAAAGTATCATGTTTTGCCCCCATCCCCCCCACCACCTTGGACACATGCATTGTAAATCCTGGATCCGTGCCATTCCTCCCTGCCCACCTCAGAGCTTGTGCACATACGTTATCCGCCAGCTGACAGATTCAGCAGTGACAGATTAGTTGAGCTGGAGAAAGGCCATTTGGACCCTGGGATGCTGGCGAGGCCGGCGGAAGAGTCCAACGGCTGGCAGCAGGAGTGCATGGAGCAGAGGTGTGTGTTCCTCTTGTGATCTCAGCAGAGCCAGAAAGCCCAGGGAAGCAAGAAGGGAAGTTCGAGCCATGGGGCTGGATAAAACACATTTTACTTCAGGTCCTGAGCTGGCTGCTCCTGCCTAAGGTCTTTTTGGTGGCTGGAAGGCTAATCTCTCACCTAAGCCCAGGAAATGCTTCCCAGCACATTTCCGCTACTTAGCATCCAACTGTGTTTCCGCATGAATGTAGGCAGTAGGGTGGCACAGCAAGTTTTCAGCCATGCAGGGGAGGAAATAACTCACGCTGCCCTACTGCAGTACTGTGAGCCCTTTTCCCCACATCCAGCATGCTGGCAAAGGCTTCTGCGTGGAGACAGGGAAGCTGTAGGGAGATGCAAGTGTGACTGCACAAGTTGGGAGCAATGTTACAGAAACGTGTGAGAGCAAAGCAAGGTCAGCTCCGACACCTCTTAGTGCAGTATCAGTGGATCCATTTCCATTGCCAGCTACTAATCTGTGCCAGTTTGCACCAGCTGAGCACTTGGGCCATGAGTTTTGTGTGCTGATGGCATACAAAATATTTTGCGTTTCACTGTGTTCTGCTTGTAAAAATAAAAAGGATCGTAGTGGAGCTATAGGAAGGACGTCTTCATCAAACATGCTGAGTAAACATTGTGCCTTATTTATGAGCCTTTAATTCTCCACCAAATTAGAACCTGACTAAAACATGAATCTGTTCCCTAGTTCCTCACACAACACAGAAAACAATGCCAATTTAAATCCAGATTAATTCAGTTTTGAAGGTAAAGGCCGGTGGAAAAGGCACTGAGTTTCCACCTGTGGCTAATTCTTAGGAATATGACAAACCAAATTGTCTCCCTTTAGCTGCTGAGGAGGAAGATGCAGCTTGGCACCTTAAGGTGCAGATGAACCATGAACTAAGGCAGATGGAGATACATCACCCAAGGAAGTGTCCCATTTGCTTACAGTGTGCTTGCCACATCTGTGACACCTTTCCTGGACCCAGGATGCCCTTCTGTGATGGCCTTCCTCACCTAAACAAGAGGAGCTATTTGTGTAGACAGTAGGGGCATGACATCAGGAATCAAATGCCATGGTTCTCCCTGGGAAAAAGAAAACTGAAGAAGCTCCAGATTTCCCAGCTCTTCTGATCTCATGGATCTGTGAATATCTAGAAGGTGAAATGACTTGCATGAGGGCTTCTGACTGCTCCTGATGCTATTTGCCTCCACGGAAATATAGTTCCCTTCAGCTTGCTTTTAGGAAGCTCACTAAGTATTGCCTTATGTGGAACTGACTCCCCATGGAGAAAGTGCCATGCTGTATACCCATCACTTTCAAACCATGAGGCCCAGTCTTTGATTTCAACTACAAAAGAGCCTCTACAGGAAGAGGTACTTGAAGGGCACCAAGTGCCACCAGAACTGCACTGCCTTTCTTCTTGTCTGCTGCTGGCCAGATCCACTGGAGATGGAGGAGATATGCTTGTGGGGAATGGTGTGGCTGTTGCATTTCAGGGTGCAGGCAGCAAGTATTTTCTTAAACCAATAAACAAGTGGTCTCTCAGAGCCTGCAAGGAAACATAACGTTGTTCAGTAAACTGAATGAAACCATGTTCATTGATGTGCCTCACTGCACCGGTGAATACCGGCATACATTATGGTGGCTGCCAGCAGGCAATTCCAAGGGTAATGGCAATAACCCAGTCTAATACAACTCCCTAGTAGTGTGAAAGGTGATGGGAGAAGATGGGAAAATTTCTTTCCTAAGGCTATTCTTTCTCTGCATTCTGAAGTTTGAGATTTCCATTCCCCCATTCACAGGTATAATGACATGCTCTTAATGGCTGTAAAATTACAGAGCTCTTTTTTAACTCCAACTACAGCGGACCACTCTCTGACCTCCTGCAGTAGTGAATTACATGAACTGACTACACAGTACATCAGGTGTGGCGTTTTTTTTTTTTTCTTTTAACCTGTATTAAATTTGCCTAACCATTAATCTAATGGAATAAGACCATAGTTTTCATATTATGGGATAAGGCAAGAAGAGCAATAAATTGCTTTTCACTGAAACTCTTATAATTCTAAAATACTCCTGCTATTAACATTCCTCCACAGGCTAAATACCCTCTGAGAATTCTGGCCACATGGGGTAGTCATAGACAAACCACATTTAAGTCTTCATTTGCCTTTGTTTCCCTTCAATTTTTCAATCTCAATTAAACATTGACATCTTCCCCAGTGTGAAATGACCCAGAACACACGGTGCTACAGTCTAAGTATATCCAGGCTAAATTTGGACAAATCTTCTTCAACAGCTAGGGGACATGGCAGTGGCTCTTTACCTAACCCAGAAAATTCAGATCCCAATTCCCAAAGATCAAATTTCTTTCTGTTTCCTGAAGTGGTAGAGCTGTGACTGTCTACTCAACATCCCCATGCCTGGAGCAACATTTGAAAGCCTCTTTGGTATCGTAATTTTGATGATCTAAATGTGATCCAATCAGTAAAGATTTTCTTTGAGTTGAATGTGTTGCTAGACTGTCTTTACAAATCAAGAGCCCAGGTACTATCCTGGATGTTTCACCACTCTGGAATATCAAAACCAGAACTCCCAACAGGTTTCAGGAAGCAGAAAATGACCCCCTCCCCTTGTTGGTGAATAAAACATTGGAAAGACCATTCCTGACATAATATTAACCAAGTTTGATCTTTCCTTTTGCTCATCATACCCTTCCTTGAATGCTATAATCTTTGCTGATCCCAGACCGCTCATATCCTGTCTCTTCATCTTTTACTCTCTGGCCACTGCTCTGCCTCAGATCAGCAAACACCAGCCTTCAACACAATCAGATCTCAGAAAATCGTTTTTGAACTGGGAGAGTCCAGAACGGTTGCTACAATAATACTACCCTGCGATTATAGAGAATCTCAGATCAATCTTAAAAGGTAGGAGAGTATCATTAGCTATGTTTCACAGATGGCAAGCACAAGGAAGGGAAATGACTTATTTGAAGTCATACCCCAAGGCGGAGACAGAGGCAAGGAAGCAACTCGGGAGTCCTCACTTCCAGTTCCATTATAGAGTGTAAGTGGAAACCAACTGAGTGCTTACAAGCTTCTCCAGGTACAGGAAACACCAAGGCTGCTCTAGCAGACCTGGCTACTGGCCAGCCAGAGAAAGAGAGCACATATGGGGTCCAGCTGAAATAAATGAAATCCTCTCATGGGAGTTTCAGACTTAATTGGCTGTTTTATGATCAAATAAGCTAGCAAAAATCTTGGGCCACATCCCTTTCCTGCAGCTGAGCAGGCTATGAAGTCCAAACCGAGTCCCATAAACACTGCTTGAGCCTCCAGAGGCGCTCCTTCTGGTTTGTGCTTAGCAAAACCTGTCCCTTCTTGCATGAGATTAGCCTTTTTTTTTTTTTTTTCTATGAACTCATCTCGGTGGCATTCACAAGGGAAACTACCAAGATGAGATTTGTTGGGGCTGCAAGCCTTCTGTGAGGGTAAAGGCAAACATGCTTTCCCAACACTCCCCCTGCATACACCTTCCTCTTCAGTACAGTCAGCTCCAGCACCAAAAATTAGGCTCCCTGGAGACCTACACAGCAGGCAGGCTTTGAGAAGCTCTATCAAGAAACTTGCTGTCCCCTAACAGATGTGACCAAGAACATGACACATACCCATAGTTTGCTTCTCTTTGTCCATCTCTCCCATTTGCTTTTCAGTACTGGCATCATTTTGACTTTGTTTACTCATTTCCTGCTTTTCTTTCAATATCCCTTTTTCTCCCTCTCTTTCTCACTCTCCCTCCTCTCCTGGACTGAGCTATAATACCACTTTGCCCAGGCAGTTTGGCAAGGGAAGCTGTACAAATGGAATAAGGTGGGGTCAAGGATTCTGAGCAGTCTTTTAGTGGCATAATTACAGCCCTGGGGGACCTGGGTTGAACGCTGGGGTTCATCACTGAGCAGAACAGCTGCTCCAGTTCAGGGGGAGGCTGTGAGTACCAGAGTGAATGTGTGCCGTTGGTAATGGTAGAGGTAGGATAAGATCCAGAAAAACAGCAGACAGGATACAGAAGATCTCCCTGGAGCCAGTTGCTCCCACAGATATGTATCAGCCTTTGCTTAATGCAGAGCCCAGTGGCCTATATTTGCAAAAGGTGATGGCAAAAGGGACAAGAAAGCTCTAGTCATTTCAGGGGAGGCACAAGCCTTCATGATAGAGAGATGTGCAGAGAGGTAGAAGAATACACATGCAGCAGAGAGCATGTGACTGAGTAGAGGAAAGCAGATATCCAACACGCAACACCCTTGGGGATCAGTCTACGCTTCTAGCATAATGATCACTCAAACTCAGTGCTCCTGTCACTATCCTGGAAGATAACCTCTTGCCATTCTCCCTTCTAGTATGTTGTAGCTAAAGGCAAGATGTAACCCTGGCAGTGGAGACACATTGCACTTAGGCTATCCGGAGCTTGGCAAGGAGATGCTATAATGCAGCTCCTAGTATAAAAATCCTACTGAAGACAGACCTCCGACTGGCAATGAAGACATGCCCCTATTCTTTTTCCTTTCACCATTTTCAGGGCTGCAAATCGCAAATCAAACCTTTTCCTAAGTGCGGAAATGCAACCTGCAGAGTTTGGTGATAGAAAGGGCAGAGCAGGGCCCTGCTCCCACAGTTTGTTTCTAGTTTGTTTCTCTGAAAATGCCTTGAGTGTTTTATACTTACACTGTTGTCAAAGGTGACAGAGAAGCCAGTGCTGTTATTCTGCTGAGGGAGAGAAATAGAAATAGAAATAAAAATAATAAATATGTGCTTTCACTGTGACTTGGAGACATGGGAGGGAGTACAGAATAAAGAAGGACCAGGGACCTGGTCTGCTGCCACCCCATGTGAATTCAGAGGACTTTGTAACATTTGAAATATCAAATACAGCCTCAAGTAGTCTGATGAAGCCTGATACTTCCCCTGTAAAACACCCAGATATCACGAGACAAAGTCCTCCCTCTGCACAGGTTTGGGCTATATTTTGGAAATGGGTGATCACTTGGTGTTACTGATTTTTTCAAGGTCCCTAATCCAAATGCTTTGGCACCTCTGGAAATAATACACTGAGAATTTGCTTCATCTGGCAACACAGATACCTACAGCACTGAGCTATTTCGTCTTCTTTTGTAGACAGGGGAGAGAAACAGATACCTCTGGGGTACAATTCATCCTGTGCTGATGTCTAAAGCAGTTGAAATGAATCATGCCCTTGACATGCCTCTTGCGTCCATGCACTGGAAAGGCAGCCGAGTGCAATGAAGCCAGACAAACAGCACTACGGACATCCAGAATGAAGAGAAGACACTCTGGGCATTTCATGGGAGACACTCCAAAATGAAAGCAACCAGAAAGGATTATTTGGGAACCTTTAGCCATCTTTGTACAGATAGTCTGGGCCATTCCCCTCTTCTTTAGCTATTAAACAACACTTGTGGTGCTGGGCACAGAGGACGAGACTCCCAGCACATCACCTTTTCTGCGGGGACTGTACCTCAAATGGTACTACTTTTGGCTTGGGTCCCTCACAGGGACCTTGACAGAGACACTTGGCTGCTCTTCCACTGGCCTCACGATGGAGCCAGAGCAGCATGCGGCCGTGGCGCAGTGTGCCAGGGGAGCCTACCTGCCAGGGAAGGGGCGTGAGCATCCATGCAGCTCACTGTAATTTCTCTAATGGCTTTCTTTGGCTTGATAGATATTGAAGGAAGCTTGTTGCAGGGGCAATTTCCATGGAGAGATAATAAGAGATCATTTTCAAGTGAGCGAAACTTTAATGGCACATTCTGGTAATGAGGCAGCAAGGAGAGTAATGACCGGAGACCTCAGAGTGCGAGCACATCACGAGAGAGGGGGGAGAACTCTTAGTTCACTACTCGAGGCAGACATTTGAGGCGTGATCTTTGTCCTCTTGAAGTCAGCCTGGAGTTTTGCTGCTGACTACAGGGAGAGGAAGATTAAGACCTAAGTGCTGGTAATGGGGCTGGATAGCTCCATAGAGATGCCCCAGTGAATTCACTGGGGAAGCAGAAAGACTGTGGTAGGGCTCAGGCACCAAACACTCTAACCTTCTCCTTAAGCAGAAGGTAAGTTGGAAAAAAAAGTCAAAGTAGAGCTGGATACTCCTGTGCACAATCATGTGCTTTCCTTCTGAAACAAAAAGGAAATATTTTAGCCTGTGTGTGTTAAGGGACTGCGTTCCTAGATGGGAGGGAAGGGTGTACAATAGAGGGTGAAGGTCCTATCTTTTTTAAGCTCTGTGTCCTGTGATGGGCATCTTCAGAAATCCATAGGAAGGAGATCTGAAATCCAGGGACGATGGTAGCACCAGAGGGTTGGTAGGCAGAGATCAAGGGTCTATGGACAGGGAAAGCCAATGATAAAGAAAGTCTAAGAAAAGCACTCATCCCCTTCTGCTTTTATGTCCAAGGAGGAACTATACCTATTCCTCTGGCCAGTGGTGTGAGTGTAAATATGGAACCCAGCAGCCAGTATAAGCATAAAAGCCACTTCTGAATTAGGAGAGCAAACTGTGCCCATGCTAGACCAGCACAAAGTCAGAGCGCAAAAGACCATGGGGAACCTGTGTGGGGCCAAAGATACCTAAGGTCCAGGATTGTTTTTTCTATTCAGTTCTGAATCTCAGATAAACCTAGGAAGATTTGCCCAGGAATTAAACTACAGAAGAAGCTGTGGATGTCCTGCCTCCACCTGGAGGCACCATGAAGCACCTTCATGCCTCTCAGTTCCCTGAATTCATCTCTGCAGCTGGGTTGTGGCCATGCTCTTAAGGAGGGCCCTCAATCAGCTACTTAAGGGCAGCCAAAGCCAGTTGTTGTTTACCTCCTCTCAAAAGAAGGGAGGTGAAGGGTCTGCTTTCCCCCAGCCTCGTTAACAGTTGTTTCATTAATCACAGCTTTCTCTTCAAAACCAGAGACAATCTGTCCAATTAACATTAAAGCTCTGGCAGTCGCTTGCGACAGTGGGGAACTTTGCAAGCGGCACTTTGACAACCGTCGCTAATAAGTCTAACATTTTTAAAGCTGCTCACAAACAAAACAGCCCAGTCACACCTCGTTAATACTCTACGGTCCCTGTTTGCATGAGCAGTAGAGCCATCCTCCTTTCATTCACTTTTATGAGGAATCTCAGCAGAGCCCAGGTTCCAAAATACTTCTCCCACAGACTGCTGTCCATCACATCCCACCATCCCCCTGGGTTTACCTAGGCAACTCTTTCTCCTGTAATATACCCCCAACCAGGCTTTAATACTGGACTGCACCTGAGTGAACTGAGCTCCATGGAGCTGTAGGTCAGAAAGAATTGGCACATTAGAGTCTACGTCCAGCAGAAAAGGTGATTAATAATGTCTTGTAGGGGTCATGCCATATGAGCAGAGAACAGTAGAAGTAGTAAGGTGTGGAGAAAAAGTTATGCAGTTAACTACAAGCCTCTTAGTCTAACCTTGACTCGAGATTTCAAAGTGAATTTTGAAGGGAAGAACAATTAAATACCCAGTGATAAAGGGGAAATGAGATAAGATGCAACACGGGTTTACAAAATGTAGATTGTGTCAGACGAACATGATAGCTTTGTTTTGATAAGATACCTGATTTTCTAGACAAAGGAAATGCTGCTGATCTCCTTTATCTAGACTTCAGTAAGGTATCTGATAGGTGCCATGTGGGAAATTATTAGTGAAGCTGGAGGAAAGGAGGATTAGTAAACTGTAAGGTGAGGTGCAACTCTCTGGAGGGAATTTACCAAAAGAGTTTCTCACAGAACAGTTTTGGAACTGACCTTTTCTTCTTGTGGATGATCTTGGCAGTGAAAGCAGGATCCTGAGGCTAAAATCTCCCAGCAACACAGAACTGGAAGTTTTGGCAATGCAGAGGAGAATGAGAGTACAAGTCTGAAAGAACTAAGTGACCTTGAGAATAAGAATAATTGAAATGAGATGGAAAATTAAAAGTTTGAGACGACAGGTCACGAATCTGAGGACTTGTGATAGCCTCTGATATAATATAGGAGATGATGAACTGGAAATGATCATCAAGGACTGTGTGGCCTAAGTGACTGCAGACTGACTGAGATGTCAGGCACAGAAAGGCAAATCCTATTCTTGGATGTATCAGGAGGGATATTTCAGCAAATACAGACAAAAAATGGTGTCATTGACTGTGTGTCTGGCTTCTTAAGGTCAAGATGGATAAGCTTAACCTTGCATGAATGCAGAGGAAGTCTGGAAAATGATATAGAAGACAGAAAACAGATCACAGAGGTGAGCAGAAGAGTCAGGAACAGCATGTTTACTTTCGTAAAACACAGGTCGACATGGGAGAGGTTCCAGGGAGGTAAAATGGCTCCGTAAGCTGATGGGATACAGCTCCTGAAGCAACTACGGCACAAATGCAGTCAGACCAGAGTTAGGAGAAAAGGTTCCCTGCCTGCTGGTGGAAGATACAGGGACAAAAGAGACGGTTTTGAGGTCTGAGCTTTTCCTTTTACACCTGCAATGACAAGGACTGACCTTGCTAACCCAGGAGGTCCCTGACACGCATGTGCTCCCAGGTGGGGCACTTTTCCCTTGAGTCTTTCCTAGTATTCTGGACAGGTTTCTCATTCCTGATGCTCCTCAGAATCCATTCAGGCTCCTGCCAGAGAGTCACTACATCCGCATGGGAAACCAAAGTGATGATTGCAACACACATAGGAAAATCTCAAGTCTAATGTAGCCAGAACAAGTAACAAAATCAGGGAAAATAGGTCAGCAGAAGAGTTAGCATGGTGTAAGAATGCAAGCCATTTGTCTGGGGTCCTGGTGATCTGCTTGGTATCCTGTGCTATCGCATTTTGATTGCTCTGGGTGACCATTGCTTGCCACTTTCTTCCTTATTTACATCAACATATGAGACAATCACCTCTGCATTTTGCTGTTTAAAGATGCCTAAAGAGGATAAGCTGGCATTTGGAATCAGGCGTGCTCATACAATTTGCGCAGTGCACGATTTCCCCTCCTGTCTGGTGCTCCTGCATGAGAGTCATTTTAACCAGCATACACTTTTTTCTTTTGCTTTATATTTGCCTCATTTTCAGGCCTTTTGTGAAACTGGGACAAGTGCTTTCTGATGAACTGACTATGGATTTGAGGAGCTGGCGGGGAAGGCTGTTTACTGGGTGGCTATGAACTGGGCTTAAATCTAAAGGAACTGTTAATGCCTTGTCTGGCACAGGGCTATCACATGTGTCACAGCTTTGATTATTGCTGCCTGCCATGCTGGGAGGTCAATGTGAGATGAAAGAAGATTGGGAAACAGTCAGATTTGAGCAATCAAGGTGATATGTCCCTGGAAGGGGCTAGAGGGAGAGAGGAGAAGGCTTTGGTGAGCCTGCAGGTTTTCTTCTCAGCTTTGGACCAGCAGCACACATGTTGTAATTACATGGCATGGTGGAGAGAGAGCTGTTTAAGGAAATTTTTACAAAGATTTTTCCCCTGCTGTGATGATTACATTAGCAGGTGCCAGGCATTGGGGAACCTGTTGAGCCCTGAGGAAGGAAGAAGCAGGAGCTGTGGATTAGGGATTGTCAGTGACTTGTTGCCTCTTAAAAAATGCTAGACCTCCTTTATGCAAGGGGGTGGAGGACTGCATCATGTCTTGGACATGGCCTCTCCCTGTCTCTCTGCCCTTCTCTTTAACACACATGCAGGGGCAGGTTGTCCTTTTGATGTACATGTTCCCCTGTACACTGGGAACTCTGCTAAATCATAATTGTCACTGTTGTTTTCCCTGTCTGCAGCTCCCGTCTCTTTTAACCCAAGTTCTTTTCATGCACAGCACAGGAGAGAGGCTGGTGGGCACAGTTTGGCTTGGGGGGGTGATGGTTTAGCTTCAGAGGGGATGGGGACAAGCAGTTAGGGCAGCAAGTGGCACCTTCACTGCTATGCTATGTGGTCATGCCTGGCCAGCTGCCCCATCTGGTGATGCTTTTGTCCACAGATTGGCTCACATGCTCTCCCGGATCCACCTTTGCCATACCCTGCAAAAAATGCCATAATCTGTATTTGTCAGAGCAGGAAACTGAGGCACAGGGAGTAAAAGTGGTCCAAAGTCAAGGTTTACAGCCATACAAAGTATTCAGGAGTTTTTTGCATTTGGTGCTTCATTCAACATGACATGAGATTCGAGTTATCTGATCCCTGTGTCTGAATGACAGGTGCATCCTTCCCCCACTCCATCAGAGGTGTCTCACCCCAGCACACAGGTGGGTGCCTGGTGGCTTCTGTGTCACCGCCTCCTGCCCCTGCCCCTCTCCTTGCCCTGGCAGCTCAGGAGCTCTCCCTAGAGCAGGTCTGTAAGGGGAAGACAGCTCTGCTAAGGCCCAAGTCCTCTTTCAGATGCATATGTAGAGTGTCAGGCTTTATCTGCCTGTCAGTGTTGATCTACCAGATTAGGAAGCCCTCCTCCCCTTCCTGCAGGATCACCGTGTTGGCAGGTTGATGGCAAACCTCCGAGTGTCAGTATTTGTTCCCTCCAGAAAAGGTCAATGCCCGGCACTTCGGGGCTGTGGCACCATGACCTTTTCAAAGCACGGACAGATGGAAGTGGCTCTGTGGAGAAAGGCCAGGGCAGAAGGGCAGCTGGCAGCCTTTCTAGGAGTCTGTTTTAGTGGCAGAACATACAAGTCTCCCAAACACATACACATTTATGGCCAGCTCCTCAGCTGCTCTGAATTGGTTTACAGCCAGTGACTTAGTGATGCTGTAGTGCTTGAACCAGCATTCAGTCAGCCCTCCTCTCCTATTTGCACAATGCTTCTCTAGTTCCTCTGCACACTGCGAGACCACTCGATCCATCTTCTCATTGTGCTCCAAGGGTCTGGCTTTCCTCTCTCTGGTGCTTAGAGAGTCTTACCCCCACACAGGAGGGGTAAGAAATGGAGCCATGTCTGACTTCTCCACCTGGGCCATTCAGTCATCTTATCCATCCTGCACACAAGCCAACCCCGGGCACAAGGCTGTAAAGGGGATAGGCTTTAGCTTCCTGCATGCTGTTAAGTGCCAAGCATGGGAACACTGCTGGGGAGTATGAAAGAGGTCAGAACTGAACTTGCAAGTTATGCACGGTGCTGCTGCACACAAAATAATGTTTTGCCAACAGATTTCCATGAAATGAAGCTGAATTATATTTGCATTTCAGAGCCTGTGTACATCTTACTCTGTGTCAGGATAAGAATTACCTCCCCCTTGTTTCAGTATTGCAAAAACAGGTTGCAGGTGTATGGCTCAGAAAATAGAAGAAAAGTATTTAGTCCTAGTAGCCACATTTTCCATGTGATTTTGGATGTCTTGATTTCAGGATGAGACACAAAAGTCTTTTCTAACTGTCTGAACTCAGTGAAATACCAGTTTCACCACCCTGCATGTTTAGAGCAAGGCTTGTGCTCAAATGCACCACAGAATTGGGGCCCAGATCTGGAGCTATTTCAGAGATGTGGAGAATAGATGAAGCAGATCCCATGCCCTCTAGAGAACAAAGTTGGGTAAAAATACCTTACTGCCCAAATGAGATGAAGCATGGAGTAGGTTTAATTTGTGTGTTACTTTCTTGTTAATAACAATATCTAATTAAGGCATCTGGCAACAACTTAATGGGCAGAAAAGGAAAAAGTCAAGAAAGCTTTATTGAATTTTTCTTTCAACTTCAGCTCTTTGGATTTGAATGAATCCATCATTGGAGGCAGAGCCTTGTTTGTCTGAATCTGTCTTCAGCCCAGCAGTATAAGTTGTAGCTTTATTGTCTAGGACCTAGCCCTTAAAATTAAATTCGTCATTCTTATGAAGGTGATTGCTTGAAGGGGAGATTAACCTTTACGATGTAATGATGGAAGTTGTTGTTGTTGTTCATTTCAAGAGCCTGTGAAGACTGTTGGGAGCTGGAAGTGATGGAAACAGGACTGGGATTTGGTGACACAGATAAGAGGTGGAAATAGAGTTTGTCTTTGATGGGGCTCCTCTCGTCCACTTTTTCACATGTTTTTCTTGTGGGGTTATTATTATTTAAAATTAAAAAAAAAAAAAAAAAAGATTTAGGAGAGCCTGAAGTCTTACTTGTATGTGTGTGCAGCATCTCTTGCAACAAGATCCCTATCCGTGCCTAGGAACTTTATGTGATCCTAAAAAAAAGATGGGTGATTTATCAATAGCAGAGTGGTTGGTTAGTTTGTTTGTTATATGCTGCACATTCCCTTTCCTCCTCCTGCTGCTAGCGTGCAGAAGAGACAACCATGTTGTCCGCAGCCTCTTGCAGAGGAAAAGCCCTTTGGCTTTTTCTTCCTGTTATCTCTTAATATGGAAGACATCAAGGCTGTGCATATCAATATTGCAAGCCCTGGCCCCTCTGATTGATTGTGTTTATACTATAGCCCAAAACTATAACATTGGCTCGTGCAGACAGACCAGAGTTAGCTGTAAACTCAGGGAGGGAAGCAATGTTTCCAGTTCAACCATGGCAAATCTTAACTCTCACAAAAGGTTATGAGTCCAGCAAGGACACAAGTGTAGCCCTGACTAAACAGTTCTGTGTAAAATGACACTAAGTTGTTTTCAAGCTCTTCTATATGTGATTGATCTCCTGTAACAGGACATGTGCAATTAACCAGCAGCTCTACTATTAATAACTATCCCTGAGTATGGGGATAAAATGAATTGTGGTCTCTGTGGATTATTGCCTTTCTCCATCTGACACTTCTTTAGATGAATGACATGGAACAAAAAGGGAATCTTAAGAGTATATAATTGAGTGTGTATTAGGGTTTATGAAGAGATTCCTACAATAACTGTCATGTTTCACCTGATGGAGCAGCTGTTATGTGAACACGCCGAAGTACCACTTTCCTTGCTGTGATCTTTGTTCTCACTTGCTTTCTCTTCATTAGCTTAAAATCTTCTTTAGCCGATGCCACTGAATGCAGCCTGAGTAATGACTCGAGTGCAAAATAAGGATGGAAATAAAGAATAAGGTGAACACTTACTGTCAGAGACCTCAAATTGGGCACCAAAGTGAAAGAAGGCCCACTGTTTCAGAGGCAGAGAGCTTCTGCTGCTTCCACCAGTGACAGCTTCTCTGGAAAACAGGACACATTGATTTATATCTTGTTGGAAACTGAAGATCCAGGCGCCACTGTGCTAGGCAATGTCAAACCTCTGTTCCAAAGGGGACAGCTACATCAGGCAGAGGAAACACTGGAAAGAAAATGAAGGTATGGAGGGATGAAGTGACTTGCTTTCTGTGTCACAGGGGCTTGGTGGCAGAGCCAGGAAAGGGGGCTCTCTGTACTGGACCACTGTGTTGGGTATCCCAGATCCTTAGCTGGAGAGTCCTGGCAGGGTCATCTTGTTGTGTTAATGACAGTGAGAGGAAATGTGATTTCTCAGAAATGAAAACTTACCTACGGTCTTAAAGACAGTTTTGTGGTGAATGCAGCAAGAGACAGAAACTGAACCCTTATGTGCCAGTTATTGGCCTTTGCTGAGGGTGTGCTGGGAGACCTGTGATACCGGGACAGCACTGCAGTCCTGCTGCCCCTGATACCAAACAACAGCAAAACTGCGGGGTCTCCAAGACCATCCTGTGCCAGTGGGAGAAGGGGAAGATTTGCTTTTACACTCTTCAAGGCTGTGTTGTGTGTCACTGGCTGCTCTGACCTCTCCAACAGAGATATTTGCTGCTCTGAGTTACAGGTTAACAAAATACCTTGGCTTTGATGAGTTGAAATCATGTTGGGATTTGGTGGTGTTGGGTTGCTCTCATTAAAGAAAAGGGGCAGCTTACAGGTGATCAGGTTTCCCTGCAGCCTGAGACCAGGGCTGATTAACACAGGCACAAATCCTTCCCCTGGCCCGGCAGTGGCTGGTGCAAGGCTGGCCAAGGGCATAGTGGAGTTACAGGCAGACTGCTTATACCTGCCCGTGAACATGCACCCTGAGATGGTTTACAAAAGGACGCCCTGCCTTTGCAGCAGCAGCCAGCCCTTGTATTCTTTCACATCCAACAGCACAGAGAAAGCTTCCTTTACATCCCAGCTCTCCCTCCCCGTCACCAGCCCAACCCTTTTGTGATTGCTGCCCTGGATCTTTCCATCCTATTTTCTTTCTCTGGCCTCCCTTTCTTTTCCCCCCTCCATCTTTCAGTTTGGCTTGTCACACACACGCAGAGTCACACACTCAATCCTCCCGGAGCCGCAGAGCTGCCAGCAGATCTTGAATGCGGTGGGCTGAGGGATGCCCTGTCACCTTCTGCCCCTTCACGTCCCCCCGGCCCTATTCCCCACTGATCTATTGCAAAGGACAGGTAACCTCAGCCAGAAAGATGGATGCCACAATTACATTCCCCTTTCCAGCAGCTCTTTCCCCTTGCTTCTTCCTGATGGAAATCGTGGGCAAGAAAAATCTATTATTATTCTCCAAATCATATCAAATATTTATCAGGGTAATTCTCTAGTTATCACCACCGATTGCAAGCCTTAGTCACGTAGTAAATCTTGTTAGTGTCATCTCTGGGAACGTGTCTCATCTGTCTCCGCAGCCGAGTGCTGCATAAACCAGGTTGCCCCAAGGGAACTTGGCTTATGGGAAAGGCAGTGGAGAAGGAGGAGGTGGAGGCGATCAAAGATGGGCACAGACTTCCCACATCCCCTTTCTCCCAGGACACAAGATGGGTTCCGTTCAGGATGGGGCTAAGGGGAGAGCAGGCAGGTTGCATGTGGGAAGGAGAGGTCTGCTGGGCCAGACCGGCTGATGCCTTCCTGATGTGCCAGGCGCTGTACAGATAAGCTCACTCCTCATCAGAAACTGTCTGAAATAGGCCAGGCTCAAAAGGAGAGGTGTATTAACTTGCCCAGGAGAGAGATGTCAGGGTTGTATGGGAAGTCAGTGGCAGAGGCTGGAACAGAGATCAAAGTCTCTGGCTATAAGGCTAGTGGCTTAATTACATGATTATTCCTTTTGTAGCACTGTGGCTGGTTTGAAACAGCACTGTCCTGGGGGGCCTGTAAGTCAGGGCAACCTTCACGTCTCTGCTAGCCGTGCCAAGGACTCTCCCCTTCCACACACTGTGTAAAGGACTAGCAAATGCAGCCACTCTAGCTGGGCTTTTTTGTTGTTGTTGTTGTTGGCACTAAAATGTTTCCAGATTGTACCTATTTTTAAACTCTTTATTGGGTCAGATCTGGACAGCTTGGAGACTTCAGCTCTTCCCTCTTTCTACCCCTGTGCACATAACTTATTGCTGCAAAGGGAAGAAATGAGCAGCGAATCTCCTCTGCCAGAACCAATCAATCTGGCACCTGTCATCAGCATCACAGCAGCTATAAAATATTTAATTTCTTAATGATGAATTGGCAGATTGTTTAAAAAAGACAACAAGGAAACAAAGAAAAGGAAACAGACACTCACAATCTGCAATCACACTCTTTGCCAGGCTGAGCCTTTGGAGCCGATAGCAGGAATGTGTTTTTCCATCCAAGCTACCTGACAGTGCTGTCTGTTAATAAAGCTCTGCTAGTTGATTTGGGGATGTTACTGCTCAGACAGTTATTGGACCCTTGACTTGCCATCCTAGGGTCCCACCACTGATTCTTGATGAGACTCAGCCTTCAGAGGAGGATTTTTTTTTAGAAAACAGGAAAACAGCTTCTCAATGGCACAGATCTTGCCTCCCTCAAGTGCTGATACACTGGTATAAATAAGGAAAAAGAATGATCAGGCTAGGTCAGAGCACAAGTGCATCCAGCCAAGTATTTTGTCGCCAGCAGTGACCAACAGTGTGTGCTTTGGGAAATGTATAGGAATAGGTCGATCATATAGTGCTGTTTCTCTAGCAGCCTCCAGCAATCTGCAGCCCAGGGAGATCTTTGTGGTTTCTAGCTCCAACTGGAATTTTCTTCCACGAGCTTGTCTAGTCATTTTTTAAAGTTATACAAACTTTGAGCATCCACAAAATCTTCACTCAAATAGTCCCATAGTTCTCCTGTGTGAAGCTGTATATCTTATTTTGTTTTCAGCATATCACCTACTAATTTAACTCGATGTTCCCAGTTCTTGCATTAAAAAGACAGTGAAAAATCATTCTCTCTTCACCTCGCATCCCTTGGACATGTTTGGCTCACAAAACAGGGAGCGGCATAGAGATGCCTAGGCTAATGGAGACCAGAATTGGTAAGTCTGCAGTGGATAGTCTGATTTCACAGGGCACGTCAGCTTGCGTGTGCCCACGGATACCTTCTACCTCTGGTACCTACAGTTTTGAGCTTGGAGGGAAGCCAGAGTCCTTACCTGTGTTATGGTCTGTTTGGAAATGCATAAGGTGATGCTGGTGGCAGTCACCGATTCAGCTGATGCAGCTGCAGTGGAAAGGGGATGGCAAAGAAAGCAAGACCCTCTGCTGAAGTTATATGAATTACTTACAGAACTTAAAAAGCACATCCCTGTCCCCATGTCAATTTATATCCATTCCTGTTGCACCTCAGTAAATCCTGTAAATACACAAGCAAGCAAACAGCCTGACCAAAGAGCTCCTTTTACTGTAGCCTGTTCTGGTGGGCTTTATTGCAAATTCAGTGATATTTGGATTCTTTTGTTTGATTGACTTCTAAGTCCTTTTCTTGGGACCTTTTAATTACAAGAGAGTCGTAAGGTTTCACTAACAAATACAAACTTTTAGCCATCACAGAAAAACTTGAAAACTAGAGTTATAAAGGCTTGCAAAACCCTCCTAAACCCTGAGGAAATGAAGAGGAAGCAAGCATTTTCCACTTACCACCATTTATTATTTTTAAGTCGGTCTCATGATTTGAAGCAGTGACACTCCTCAGTGGCGTGACCAAACCTACACTATTCATCTGGGCTGGGGGAGTGCGCTGGGAAGTTTGGCAGACGCAAGTGGGTGGCTGGCAGCTCGCATGCAGTGCCTTCGTGCTTCATCCTCTGCCTCTCCTGGCAGTGTGTGGGGAGTGAGGGCTCCAGCAGATATCCGCAGTGGGATCGGCTGGTTGTGATGGGATGGCAGTGTCCAGCAGATAGCGAGGGTTCTGCAGCATCTTAGCTCAATTTACCAGGAGATATCTGGCAGAGCCCTCAAGCTCTGTCTGCTCTGGTGGTTTGTTTTAGCCCTCCTGCAGACATCCTGTGTAAATATGCAAAACAAAGGCTCCTACTTGTACAGGAAGGGCTTAACCTGCTTTCAAGAGGGGTCAAAGAGAACCTGAAAACCAGCCTGCTCCCACTGTGCCACTGGCTGCAGGATTTTTGGGTATTCAAGGAGTAATTAGAAAGCAGCAATCCAGCAGCTCCTAGCTAGGTGGTTGCTGATTGCAGCATAGTAAGTCTGAAGAAGCATCTCTTTCCCATCTATTAAAATAGACACCACCACCAGCAAAAAAATGGGGAAGTGTGACTCAAAGTGGGGGAAGGAAAAGGGATAGGGCTGATCGGTAGCTAGACACCCACATCAGAAGAGCATCTAAGCAAAACCACTTGCATCCCACCATTGTCAACGTGATTTCAAATTAAACATACGCTTAAGTAGAGAAGGGACTGAGAGAATAGTTGGCTGTAGGAAGTTTTTGGCTTGCACATATTAAGGGTATTCATGGGACGGACAGTGCCAGAGTCCTCTCTACCACAGTGCTTTTCTATAAAGCCTTAAAAAAGAGCGTAAGGTTAAATAAATCCTGCTTTTCTTTCTCCCTTATTACCCCAAATCAGCCCTGGACACTGGTCTGAGGGCATCCCTCTGCCCTTGACTCCTTGCCAGGCATGCCTGGCTGGAAACCTTCCTCCAGATGGAGCAGGCTAGGACAGGTAAGGACATGCAAAGAGGAAAGAAATGAAAATGTATGAATGCCCCTAATTTTGCTTATGTTTTTGCTGTCATTTAGACCACTATAAAATGAATGTAAAGTATTATGATTCCGCTCTAATAAATTTTTTCATCCATTTGCACTGGCATAAATTTCCTCTGAGTAGAAATTTTTGTCAGAATCTGGTTGGGGCAGATCCTTTACTTTATTATTTGATTGCAAAGAACCTACTTTCTCCCAAATATCTTTTTTTTTTCATTAAAAAGTAATAACTGAACATGGCGGGGCCAAAGCCACATATTGCAGTGAAGGTATGCCAGCTAGAGAGCTGTAGTGTGCAAGGGAACGGGAACATATTAGGCACTGATGTGGGAGCATTGCCAAAGCTAATTATAACACTTTCAGCCTAAATAGTTCAGTTCCTTGTTAGCTGGATTAAAAAGTCAAAATTTCTGTGAAAAAAGCTTCGATGGAGGAAGGTTTTTGGCTGAGTTTCTCCACAGGAACATGGTCCCCCCCATCCCACCTCACCCCTCCTCTTGTCCACCGGGCATTGCGGTGGGGCGGCGATTCACCCCTTTACCCTCCCCTGTCCAGGGAACCCCTCGCTGAGGCTGCAGCAGGTACACAGCCTGAAAAAGCAGCTTCTCAGAAAAAACAAATCCCCCCAGCCACCCACCTCTGTGGGCCAGTTTCATCAGCTCTGGAGATTTCATCCCCTAGCCCAGGGAATGTGCAGGGGGCCCATGGCAGAGGTACGTGCCGCTGGCTTGGGATGAGGATGGCCGGCAGCCAGGGCAGGGCTCCATTCAAACCACGGTGGTGGCCTTAGCTCATTCCGCTGTGGCCGTGCCTCCGTGGGGTGTGCAGTGTCCGGTGAGGGCAGGGAAATGGGGACGGGCCTGCATGGTACAGGGATAAAAATGGCTGCCACGTTTGTGGGGGCTGCTGGGCACTCGGTGCCTCACAGCTGTGACTGGCCTGGGGGGGGGCTGTCACTCTGGGGACACAAAGGCCACCATGACTGAGGCCACCTGGATGTGAGCTGGGTGGTGAGGAAGGACAAGGCCCCCTTCTAGCCCCGAAGTGTTAAAGCTGCTGCAGGCCGGCCTGCAGCATGCAGGGGATTCAAATGCAAACCCCTCCCTGGCAGCAGCCCCAGGGGCCTCTCCTTTCGGGGATGGCGAAGGCCGGGAACCGCAGAGCACAGCTGGCAGCACAGGGGAGGCCTCTGCGGTGCGGGGGACAGGGCAGGGCTGTGTTTTGGCAGAGGTCCCCTTCCACATGGCTGCCCGGGCTGGCAGGGCAGGGGGAAAAAGCAGGGGCCTGGAGGAGGAGGCCCTGCACACTGCAAGCAGCCCCTGTGCTCCTGCCTGCCCTCACCTAACACCAGGCCTTATTTTCTTCCTTTTCACCCCAGAAAAGCTATTTCAGGCCATGGCTATTTTAGCAGTTGGTTTCGCAACTCAGAGCCCTGGCACAGCTAGTCAGCAGTGTGCCCTGCATTGTGCACCCCGGCTGCCATCAGACCACTACACTTTTCTTTCCTCTGGTGCTTTTTTAAATTTTTTACTTCATTTGTTTTATTTCTATTTTCTTAGTGAGTGCAAGAGCCAGAAACAAGGGCCATGCAGCCAGGAGTGCCCCATGCTGCCACTGTGTCTGTCCCTGCAGCAGTGGTGCTCACAGCATCTGCTTTTTGGCCCCGAGTGTGCAGGGCTGGACCTGGCTGCAGTCTCCTTTCCAAGGCACAAGCAGAACAAGCCCTGAAAAGCTTTTCCTCTCATTGCTCTCCAGCCGTTTCGTCCTGGTCTGTCCTCCCAGGGGCTTAGTGCTTGCTGGGACAGTCTCTGCTCCAGGATGTGTTGCAGGCAGGCAGTCAGGGAGAGTTATGAGGGCTTTGGGCTCCAGCTCCAGAACAGGGAGCACTGGAGGGGACACTGGGGCTTCGTGACATGTGCATCTTCACCTCTGCTTGTGTCAGGCTGTACCACAAGCCGGGGGGACATGGGACAGCGTGTGCTGTGACAGCCATCGTCTCTGCCTGAGCCTGACAGTGCATGTGGATCCATCCTCTTCTACCTGTCCTGCAGGGCTTCTGCCCAGAATGGTTGGGGTTTTCTTGCATTAGCTCATTTTTCCCTTGCAATTGTTCATTTTTGCCTTGCAGAATAGGCTAGGGCTTGGTTAGGCTCCAGGGCTTGCTTGCTTATCTTGCTGCTTGCCTGAAGCTCAGGGGGAAGAAAGGCCGGAGCTGCAGAGGGCAGGATGAATTGCCAAAGCTTTGGGCTGGGAAGCTGTCATCAGAGCAATGGAAGAAAACATGAGGATTGAAGGAGAGTTTCATTTGGAGTCATGCCTTGGAGGAGACTAGGGGAACGGGAAAAGGCAACAGGCCGTGCAATGACAGCGATAACCCTGTGGAGAAGCAGGACCCATGCTGACCACAGAGGAGATGCAAACAGGTCTGGCTCCCAAGAGACATGGCTGCAGCATCCCTGGGTGCCTTTTCCCACCAGGGAGCCAGACAGCAGCAAGCAAAGGGAATGCAGTAACACCAGCAGCCCCATGTGCTGCCAGCCATGTGCAGCTGTGCCCTCCTCACACTGTGCACGGTGCAGGGCTTCTCTGTCCCTAACTCTGCTGCTGGACATCCCCTTCCCAGGTCTTCCGAGGTGGCAGGAGACCACATTGCGCTTGCCAGTTGCTGCTGCCATCGCTGATCAGGGCACTTTGCAGCTGTCGCCATAGGTGCTGTCAAGGCATCGTGAGGCCGTTTGCTGGTGTTGTTAATGAGTGCTCTCTCCCATGGATTCACTTAACAACATGGTACAGCGCCTGCTGACAGGAGCTGAGGACCTGCCATGGCTAGAGCAGGGTTTATTAAGCAGCAAGAAGGGCCTGCTGGGAAATCTCCAGGATGGGGAATTTTCCAGGTGAAATAGAGGGCAAAAATCCCCATTTTCCACTCCACAGCTCCTTTCCTGGGAGATCTTTTGCTATTCCCCTCTGAGATCTCTGTAGCCTTCAACAGCCCTGTAGGATATGGGGCTGATTTCAGTCCTGTGCTGAAGGATGTCAAGATTGCTGAAACATTTGGTCACCCAGAGAACATCACGGCACTGGGCTGCCCTGCGACCCCCTCTTGGTGTGCATGTGGTGGTGGTGGCCACAGGACTTGCCACTCCTGGGTGGTCAGTGCCGGCAGCTGGGACATAACATCTCCAGGGACACGCAGGGACACTGAGGTTTTTCTCGCCAGTTCCTCCTTGGCCCCTGCAAGTTTTGTCGTCCAGGAGTGTGTCTGCAGTGCATACCTAAAGCACTTGATGGCACTGCAGGAGCGCAAAACCGCCTCAGCCTCCTCTGCAACTCAACTGGATTTTTAACTCCTCCGTGGAGGCGAAAATGCTGCAGGTGCGGTGGCTTTCCAGGGACAAGGTGTGGAGGGAGGTTTGGGGGATGGCGATACCCAGTGCTCTGCTGTCCCCAGCTAGGGCAAAGCCTTGAATCCGAGCTGCTAGCTGCTGCTGCGGGATCACCCTATCTCCTTGAGACTGGAGGAGACACAAGTACATATAGTGCAGCGACGTGGGCCTGAGCGTGTGTTCGTGAGCTGGCATCTTCCAAAATGCACAGTGGATGCTTTGTGCAGTGGTTCCTCACAGCCATACATGGGGGGGTCCCTGAAGCCATTCCCCCTCTCTGCATAGGCTCAAATAAACCTTCCCCAAAGGGACCAGCTGTGCTTAGCCAGGCAGCAAGACAGGTAGGTCTAGGGCTAATTTGGGCAGTAGCACCTGTAAGCCAATGTGCCCCAAATGCATCTGCCTGGGTGGACTGAGGAAAGCCGCCCGTGCCCCGGGCTCGCTCAGACCCCATTGCTGCCACATCGTCTGGCTTCACCTCCTGAGCTCAAGCAGGCAGAGAGATGGTCTTCCAATACACACCGGTCAGAATCAAGCCCTAGTGAAGATCTTGCATGATAATAGCCTGCTGGCTGGCAGCTGGGTTTTGGAAGAGAGCAAGTAAATTTGTTAGTTTGCTGGTTCCTGAAGTTACTGATCCTCTAGCCAAAAACCAGGGAGGGCTGTAGGGATGAACAGAAAGGCTGCAACAGCATTTCTATATAGCACATGCTTTTTCCTGAAATAATCCCTGCAGGAGAGAAACTCTGTAAAAATATCTAGATGTGACAATCCTGGTATTTATCTGTTCTTATCTACAAAGAATTGAAGACGTATAAACCCAGCAAGTTCTGCCCAAATTATTGCCAGATCCTGTAGGTATCGAAAACAGTGTGATCCCCTTCATAGAGGTCGTCTTGAATTCTCTGGTGTACACGAGGTGGATGGTTCTGCTTTTCCTCCTCCTGTTATCCCTGTAGGAAAAAGTTCTCTCTAGGACTTTTCCATAAACAACAAGACATATCCAGGAGAGAAAGCACAGAATCAGGACAGGTGGGAAAAAAACCCTCTTCCAAGATAGAAGGACAGAGGGGGTCTAGTTCCTGCAGCTCTCGTCCGTGTCTCTGGATGGAGCACTCTTTGCTTGATATCTCCCTGTTGTAAATGCAGATGATTGATTTTCTTTCTGTTTCTTCTTTTGCACTTGTTTATTTTAATAAAGACAGATTTTTTTTTTTTTGGAAACCTAAAGCAAAATGTTCCGATGTCTCCACCCACCCTCCTGGCACTAAGTGCTGATGGTTATTTCAGTGGTTATAATCTGATTTCTGCCTCTCCTGCTGGGCTGATGTGAGAGAAACAGTATTTCAAGAAGTTGATTTTTTTTTTTTTTTTTTTTTCTGGAGCAGGGGAGGCAGAGGCTGGGAGTGGTGTGGGAAGAGGGAAAAAGTCAGCAAAAATGCACTCTTATTTTCTAGGCCATTTTTTTTTTTCCAAGTTTGCAGTCTCTGATGGACAAAAATCACAATATAGCTCAACTAATCAATTGCTCTCTGAAGAATGGAGAGTGCCTCATCTCTTTAGGTATTTTTGTGTTATTCTTGGTCTGCTGCAGTGACTCATCGTTGCTGCTCTATGCCAATGATTTTAGATTTGTAGCCTGAACTGTGATAATCTTCATTTTGCAAGTGGAGAAACTGAGGCACAGAGTAGTAAATTGGCTCCTTCTCCTTCAGATCGCCCGTGCAGCCAAGAACAGCATACAGCACAGGCACTAAGGGCTGATTTCCAAACCCAGGATATAGTCAGCACACATGATGCAGACCACATCTTCAGCAGCACTCAGCTCCCAATTAAACTTAGACAAAATGAGGTTTTCACTAGTGCTTAGCAGCCAGCCCTTCTTCAGTGAGAATACTGACCAGCAGATTTTCAAAAGAATTTAGCTACTCCTCAGCTCTTGGAGTTTCTTAGGGAAAAGCTCCTGCATTTTGCTAAGAGGAATGGCTTTTTCTTTGCCAAAAATCTGACCCTTAATTTCTAGGCATAGAATTAAAAACTTGTTCATCACTTTTTTTTAGCTTTTAAAGGAGTGGCATCCCTCTTTTCCCTTTTTCCATTGATTTTTCTGGCTTCTAGGAACAGGGCTAGTGATTGCTTCTGTGCATATCTGAAGATAATAGCTTTGTTAAATAATTTTTCCTTTTTTAAAATGTATACTAAGATTGTCTGCTGCACAGTTTACATTTCCTGCTGTGGAGACAAATACTTTAATTAAAATGGAAGGGAGGGAAAAAAAAAATATCACACAGAAAAAGAAAAGGCCTCTGTGGAAAGAATCCTAAACGGCTTGAGAGAAGTAGAAATGGGCAAACGAAACCCTTTGGCAGCCAGGATGCATTTTGCATGAATGAGTGCATATATGCATGCAGGCTTTTGGGACTATTTTGCTCATGCAAGTAGGGAGGTGCCAGTAAAAGCCCTGGTTGCGTGAAGAAACCGAGTTACATTTCTGTCAAGCAACAAGAGACCTTTACTCAAACTGCTTGTCCTCCACCTCCTGCTCCAGTCCACATGCAGGACAGATGCAATGGCTTGGTTTCAGATGATCATGTCTCAAGAATAAGAGGGAAAAAGGATCTTCTACCTGCCTTGACCCTGCCTCTTTCCTTCACTTAAGAGCAAAATGTTAAGTTAATCCCCTGTGGTTGCTGTATTTGATTACGGGACTCCTTGTACCTGCTCTACCTCCCTTGGCTTTAGCTTGCCCCTGGGGAAAGCACAGCAGCAGAAAACAGCAAGAAACTCCTACGTGTGCCAGGCTGATATTAACTCCAAGGACAGATGAGAGGGATGGGAAGTTGCAAGTACCCAGTTGCTGCTCAGACCTGAAGTTTTTCTCCCTAAGTCTGGTTAGACATTGAAAGCATTGCATCTAGTTTTGACTGCAAAGTTTGACAGAGCAGGAGAAAGGGAGACCCCATTTATAAGTGAGAGCGCAGTGTGACTCTGCAAGGCTTGCCTGCAGGAAAAGTGGAGAACTTTTCCCTTCCTTGTATTTTTAAGCAAAGGAAGCAACCTGTGAAGGGCACCCACTCAACCCACTCCCATGCCCGCAGTATGTCTGAAGGCAGAAGAGAAGAACTACCTCTTTCTACACCTCCGTCTTAAGATCTTTCTGGGAAACACTCCCAATATCCTTCCCCTAAGTAAATCCATCCACCCAAAAAAACACCCTGCCTTCCCAAAGCACACCAGGCTTACCAGGACTTCACATTTAAGGCCAGCCCAGATGCAGTGCAGGTGCTGCCCACAGCTGGGGCATCACTGGAGCTCCTTGGCATGGCCGGGGAAGCAGCAGCTGCCAGCCCTGGGTTTCAGAGGGCAGTGGTGCTCCAGCTCGGTGGCAGTGAGCAGAAGGATCTGCTTGGGTGGATTTGTTGGTCTTGCGAAGGTCTTTTTCCAGGCCAGGGTATAGGGTGAAGAGGGTGGACTGAGAGCACCACAGAGCACTTCCTCCTGCTGAGCTGGGATTTGTATCTAGCTCATTGAGGATAATTAGACGATCACCATCAGATGTGTAAGCTGAGCTCTCACTTTCTGCACCATCCCTCTAAGAGAGGAACATATTGTTCCTGTTTTTCACCAGCCTGAACCAGCAATCCTCTCTTTGAGCTGTGATGCTGTCCCTATATAATTAAGGCTGTCAGTCAAACTCAGACACCTAAACACTACAAACTCCATGGCTTATGACGATTGATCACAGGACTTTATTGCTTGGCAGTCAAAGCAGCACTTCGTGGGCTCTCTTTTCCTTTGTTGGAGGAACAAATTGTGGGGCTGTAAGAAGGAAACGTCCCTGGCAAAGTGGTTAGGTACCTCCAGTGCTTATTGGATATGCTAGCCATGACCTTGGGTCCTGTGCAGGTGGTGGGATGAGCTGCACTGATCCTGATCACTGTTTCTGGTTCAGAGCCTGCTTCTGGGGCTCGGGGTATGGGTGAGACCTGCCTATGCTGGCAGGGAGTTTGAGTGCTTATCTACTGCCTCAACTGGCCAGAGCACCCAGCAAAACAGTGAGAGAAGGGCTTGACCCAGCATAGCTGCTCTTCTCTGTGCACAGGGGTCTTACAGGTCAGCAGACAGAGCATGGGGGGGACCAACGCTGTAGGGATGGAAGCATGGCATCGGGAAGTCTACGCTTGCAGGACAGGCACCCAGCCTGTCTGTCTCTGCAAAAGTGCCAGCTGAAAGCTTATCAGCCCTGTTTTTGACTGGTATCGTCTCCACTGTTTTGCAGGATGTGCATGGAGACAGCGCGAATGCCAGATCTGTAGCAGGGAGGCTCTTCTTCGCCTTCTTCCAGTGGAAAAAGATGGTGATCTGGCTCTGCGTAGGTAAGAAAACTTCAATGCATGCTGAGCCCTGCTATCTCCCAGCCAGCACTTATGGCTGTGTCCCCCTGCCCTACGGCCTTGCTGGGCTGGGGCTCTATGGAAGGAGAGGACCCTTCTGGCCACTGATGTCTTCACTGGAGAGACCCCAAAAATAAGAATTGAAAGAAGAGCGGAGGGAGGAGACATGTTTCCATAATTCAGACACATGCATCCTTAGGTGTCCCCACAGACTGAGATGGGGGTGACTTCCATGTGCTCCTGACACATGGGCATCAGCAACAGGAGCACAGGCCCTAGTCACAGTGATTGCTCCAGCAGCTGTATTTCCCAAATGCTGAGCCCCCTCCTGAAAATGGCCCCACCACATACAGCTCTTCTGTGCACAGGTTTTGCACTCGTGTTTTTCACTAGCAAAGCTGGACTTCTCCAGAGAGGCTTTAACTGTGCCTGTTTTGGGTGTATTTTTAGAAAATCAAGTCATCTTGGATGTCTTTGCGGGTGTGGAGAGTAGAAAAGATCTAAAAGGTGACTTTTTTCCCAAAGTGTAAAAATCTTTTTGTTGTTTTGCAGAATTGTAAAGTGAATTCTCCCCTATGCCCACCCAATATGCTGCTTCTGCAGCAAGGGAAAAGGAGGATTAACTTCTTTCGAAAGTGTTAATATTTGCGAACACCCGTGCAAGGCCTGCATCCTGTGTGATATGTGTGCACAGGGCTGTGGGAGGATAGAGCAGGGTTAATGCGCTTCTGTGATACACAAATTAAATTCCTCTGTGTGTGGGGGAGGTCTAGCAGTCACTCTCTGATAAATAGTGCTGCGATCTCTGCAGGATTAAGGTCCAGAGGTGGGTGTTTACCTGTGTTATGTGTATGTGTGTAGCAGCCCCGAAGTAATCAGCTGGGGGTCCAGGAGAGACCCACTGATACAGTGGCTGTACGAGCATATGTAACTGCTTGTGATCTCCCCCCGAGAGAAAGAAACCCAATTCTATTCTTTCATACCATCATTGAAAGGCTGGTTGTTTGTCACAGAAAGAATCACTGCTGCTGAATGACCAAGATGTGACCAGTCATACTCGTTAGGTGGGTGCAAATGATGGAGGACTTTTTCCCTTCTGCATCTACAGTCCCAGATTCACCCATGTGGAGCCGGGCACTCGGGGTGAGCTGAGCTTATGCTCTGAATCAGCACAGTGCCTTGCTCAAGGCGAAGAGCTGCTCAGACAAGCTATCGTCCATGTTACTGAACTGCTTTTGGCTAGTCTTTTCTCTGGCGTGAACCTCTTGATTTCAGCCTGGTAAGCAGCCCTGGTTTTGGGATCCTGGAGGATTTCTCCTGCATGTAGATTTCTTCTTATTGCTGCGAGCCTTTGCTGTCCTCAGCAAAGGCTTTTGTCCTCTGGGCATGATAACGGATTACTTTGTGCAACGGGGGCTGTTTGAAGGCCTTGACGGTCCCCTGTCCCCTGTGACATCCCAGGGAGCAGCCAGCTGACAGCTGTGGAGAGAAAGGAGTGAGGGAGCCCACGCTGTCGATGTGGGACTGCACAGCTCACCCCAGCAGTGGGCACAGCCAGGAAGGCTGTTGGTGCAGGGAAGGGGAGCCAGGCTTTGGGGCCAGGCTAGCCCCACGGGGAGAGTGCCGAGGGGCCGAGGGCTTGTCTGGCTCAGAGAGTGCCATGGTCAGTCCCTTCCCCTCTCTGCACTGTTGCCCTGTCATTTTGCAGATGGATGTGAGCGATTTCTGGAGCGCTGTGAGGCTTGAGCTTGCAAGCAAGTGTCCGTAGCTGCTGGGGAAAAGGATGCTGCATTTAGTAGTTCATCACCAGAATGCCGTGTTTAATTTTGTCTAGCAAGGGGCTAACTCAAATACAGCCACTTGGAGGCTCCAAACTCTGAAACACGGTCTGCTCTTCTGCAGTCTGATGGCTGCAGGGGCTCCAGAGATGCTGTCAGGGGGGTGAGGTCCTGTGGGCTGTGCAGTGGGGTGGTCCTAGCTGTAGTGCTGCAGCATGCGGCTGCTCTGCCTGTGTCAGCCTCTCCATGGCCTTCTGCGGGTCTTTGCATGCAGAACCTGTACTACTCTGTGGTGAACTCACATGAAAGTCACATTGAGTAAGTTACCTTTTCTTCTTCCCTTTTCTGTCCTCAGTGCTACTGTGGTCTGGGCTAGTGGTGGGGGACGATTCATTATTGTGGGAAGAATAGGCAACCACCCTTCCAGGATAAAACCTGGATGTGAAACAGCTCCCCCAATAAGGTGTGAATCCTTGGGGACTTGGAGGACTGTGTTCTGCCTGGCAGTGACTTGAGGGCAGGGCAGACAAAAGCAGGAGGATGAAACAGCATCAGTGAGCCTGGAGGTGCCTTAGCTAGACTGCAGCAGAGATCCCCTGGTGCTGATGGTCACTTTCAGAGTGCCTTGTGGACATCCCACAGTGCTATTCATTGCCTGTCTTTATCTAGAGGAATGAATGAGGCTTACCTGTGGCCAATGATTTTCTAAAACTCAAGCTGTCCAAAGTCCTGAACATCTTGACCTAACTTTGGCATTAGTTCTCCAGAGATCTGTTTCCACCTAAATTCCTTGTGTAAATGAGTCCTTTATGTGCTCTTGGGGGGCAGGGTGCTGTTCATGGGACAGAAGTGGTCAGGAGCTGGGACACATGACAGCATGGTCAGGAGCTCAAAACCATACCTTTGTAGACCTCTTTAAGAGACCTCCTGAACTACTACTGATTCTCAGGCCACAGTCTGAGAGCCTTTAGGAAGGACTAGTAGGAAATGAACCTTATTTCTTTCACAGGAAGTATCTTGGTGCTTACCAGAGACACTTTGTGTGGAGAAAGCCTTTTCTTGGAAGGTTTGTTAGAATTATAGAATCGTTTAGGTTGGAAAAGACCTTTAAGATCACAAAGTCCAACTGTTAACCTAGCACTGCCAAGTCCACCACTAAACCATGTCCCTAAGCACCACATCTATCCATCTTTTAAATACCTCCAGGGATGGGGACTCAACTACTTCCCTGGGCAGCCTGTTCCAGTGCCTGACTACCCTTTTGGTGAAGAAATTTTTCCTAATATCCACCCTAAACCTCCCCTGGTGCAACTTGAGGCCATTTCCTCTTGTCCTTGTTAGCCATGTCTGATTTATTTGGGGAATTTTGTTGAGAGATGAATCAATGTGTCAGTGGCTGCTGATGGGTGGAGACTGGCAGCCTGGGGTTTATGTGCAGATACGCAGGAAGGGAAATAGAGATAAATTCAGCTAACTGTTGCACAATGGCATCTTGACACCATTACAAGTGAGTCAACAGGCCAGCAGAATGATGCAATCCAGATGCATGCTTAAAAAAAAAAAAACAAACCTGGGGGACCAGAATTGGAGGGAAATGAGATTTTGCTGTCGCTGCTGCTCAGAAGGTGGATTAGAAACAGCGCTAAGGACTGTATTTAAAAGATGTGGGTCATTTCTAGGAAGCACTTCAGGATAGCTCAGTAGCTTTCCGAAGCTCTTCATTATGCAGCCTGCTTCAGCTGCCCTAGTCCTTGTGTCTGATACTGCTGTGACTGCTCCACTCATCCCTAAACTGCTGCCTCTCCAAATCTCTCTTCGTAGGTTTGAATCTCACTAGAAGCCTTTCCTGACCAGCGAATCCTTATACTTGCTCATGGACAGACCTTTTAGAAGAGAGCTTGAAAAGTTCTGTGGGCCTTTTGGGCTGCAGAGCTCAGGTATTGCAATGCTCTTCCCCCAGCATTGTCATGTCTCGGACAGACACTGTGCAGCTGGAGAGCCTCCCCCTTATGGGGCAGCCTTGAGTGCTGCAGAGGAGATGGAAATACAGCTGGGCACCAGGGTGCGCCAGGGGAAATCTGACTGACTGGATGGCATGCTTTTGAGAAAAGTTCATAGTTCAGGATGATGGTGATGGAGGAAGGGGGAGTGCTTCAATTCCAGGATCTAGCTGTGCCAGGAGGGATGGAAAGCGGAAGGCCGACAGCAATGCTCCTGTGGATGAAGCAGGAGCCACTGTGGAAATTACCAAATGCCAACAGAGAGAAGATACTGAGTGGGTCAGTGCCTTTTTCAGTGTGAGGTACTACAGAGCAGCTTTGGTTGCTGGTAGCGCTGGTCATAAAGTGTGTGCCTTTTATGTGGAAAAATGCCTTAGTTTGGACAGGGTTGGGCAGATGGATGTGACAAGAGTGGTGTTTGAGCAGGCTCTCCCATGTAAAGTGTCCTGGTACTTTATGGAAGGATGAAGACTATCTCTTTAGAGCAGAAGAAAAAGGAGAATTGGCCCGTTGGCAGTGGTGGGGCCACGTTTTTTCCCTGAAGATGACTCTTCAATTTCTTGTCTTCCAGTTTTCTCTGCTTTTACCACATTGCAGCTTCTTCCACAGCAGGAGCTGCCTGGACCCTTTGCCCAGTACAAAGGCTGGGCTGGAGATGGGTGTTGGGGGAGCAGGCGTGAGAGGGAAGTGATAGTTGGGTTGAGAGCCGCGGTTTCTGCAGCTACTTGAAGTTCTCACCCTTAGTGCTCAACTTCACAGTCCTCTCTGCCTCTCGCTCCTGTCACTGTTCATCTCCTCTCTCAGTAGGTTTCTCTTTCTCTCCCTTTTAAACATGCTCTTTCAAGCAGTTCTCATACTGATGAACTTAAGCTGCTAGATCCCAGCTCCCTCCCTTTAACTCCTGTCATACCCTGATCTCTGTTTTCAGTATTGCCCCATCCTATCTATTGTCTCTTGCTCTAACTCCATCCCAAGTGTGACAGTCCAGGGCTTGGAAAGCTGGGTGCCTCCCTCAGTTCTGCCTGCTCACATTCAGGGAGAGCAGAAAGTGAAGTAGACTGTGGCAGCTGTTGGCAAACACTTTCATTTGGGCTCTTCTTCTTTCCTCTAACTCATTAAAGGAATTATTCTGTGGCCTCTCATTCTTCCTCTCCACAATATACTGCATGCCTCAAGCAGAGGTTCACTCTCATAGTTACCGGTCTGCTGGGTATCCAGCTTGACTTTCACTCAATTTCTTTAGTGTCTTTTGTCCTCTGGCTGACTAGAGATCCCTTGCAATTTTCCTGGTATGTTGACAGCATTGCATTGCCTTATAGTCACTAAGATAAGACCCATCTGGCTAGGACAGAGCCACAGTCCTACTAGTCAGGGCTTCGCTCCTCTGATGCCACCCCAAGAGTTAGCTGGGAACATCGAAAAGGCTTTCAGGGGATGCTGATCTAACCTGATGGAGACACTTGTCAGAGAAGGACTTCATCTCTTGAAATCTATTCTTTTGCCAGTTTATGGTGCCAAAGGTGCATTGTGGTCGGCAATGGCTACTCTGTCCATAGCCAACACTTTGGGAAGATTATTGACTCTCACCACATTATCATAAGGTACTGAATCCTTACTAAAGCCTTAACAATTAAGCAGAGGCTGAGGAGTGATAATGTGCATGTGACTTTCTTGCCTGGCAAATGTAATATCTAGGATCCATCAATTCAGGTAATCAAATAACTTTCTTGCAGTTCACGGCCAAGCACAAGCACAGCATGAGCCAGAATTTCTACCAGTCATTCACAGATGTTGTACCTGGGAGCTGGGTAGCCATCTCCAGCTTGGTGGAGTGGCAGGCAATCCCAATGTTACAGAACTACATGCATTTTTACTCTGACTTGAGAAAGTAATTTAATTTCTCTGTGCCTCACTTCTCTATCTGAAAAATAGTGGTTGTCTGCCACTGCTGTCTGCCTTTTTCTTACAAGGGAGGAACTATTGGTGTGTCTGTGTGAGGTGCCCCATATTGTGGAACCAGGCTGCTGGGTTGGGCCATAATGTGTGTCAGTGCCCTCAAGTGAGTTCACATGGCCAGTCATGTATCTGACAGCACACAGCTGCCTCCATGGTTGGGAACAAGTGGTACTGAAACTGGACAAATTCTGGCTTTGATTCTCAGATTAAATGATGCTCCAGTAAAAGAGCACAAGAAAGATGTGGGAGAGAGAACTGGTATCCATCTCTTATTCCCTGAATCAGCTCTGCCCAACCCTCTGGAAAACAACGACAACGATACACTGATGGTGTTTGTCCCATTCAAGCCCCTGGATTTCCTCTGGCTTAAGGAAGTATTGCTGAAAACAAGGAATAAGGTGAGACGTCTTTAATGAGGGAAGGTTGAAACCAAGTTATCTGTAGTGACATATTCAATAGCTCTAATAATCATGTATCTTTCAAATATTTAATGAGCTGCATAACACACCTGAGACCTTATTTTTCACTAATTAGAAAGAGCTCAGTCTCAGCCACATTGAAGACAGGTGTATGGGAATGAGTGTAAAAGACCAGGAGATCCTTTGTTCCTCTGAACTCTCCTGAGTCCTTCTGAGCACCCACCCAGAGCAGTAGGCCACAGCTAACTTAGGGATATTTATCATGGCACTGTTTGGTGTGCATGGGCATGCCTTAAGTATCTCTCTGCCTTTCTCCTACAGATGAAAGTGGGGTTTTGGCACCAACCGCCCCAGAAGTGGAACAGGAATGTCTCTCGGCTACGTAGTCTCAACCTGTATGTCACCTATGAAGTGATGTATAAACTGCTGCAGCTGAACATATCAAGCAGGGTATAATACCTTACTGGAAAGCAGACATAAGCATCAGTGTTCGTGTCTTCCCTTATGCCTTACTGCTTCAGTGCCACGCAAGGGGAAGGAAAAACTTTTCATTAGATTAGCTAGTCTCTTCTCCTAGCAAATGCAGTCTTTTCCTAGAGCATGGTGCTTCAGGTTTGGAGCCCCACTCCTACCCAGAAAAGGAAGACTTTTCCCCACCTGTCACAGCACTGCAGTGTTATACTCGTTCTAGCCTGCCCCATCACCCCTTGCCATTTCGCATTCAAATCCCTTTTTAGAATTATATTTCTGTCCGTAGTTCTAGACCTCAGAAAACCTGGTTCTCTAGTGATGAGCATCTGTGCAGTATAAGCCTTTTCATATGTGTTCCTGTGCTTTCCCTGTCTGAAGACCATTACTGATAACTAGCTAGTGTAAAATGGGAGGAATTTTGGCTGGCATTCCTTGAAATACTCCGTTCTCACAGATCTCTGGCCTGAGGCTGGCTGTTATGCCCACTGCTTCAGGAGCGCAGATTTCCCCTTCACTGCACGATGGAAGATTATTTCATTAATGAATCTAATGATACTTTGTCTTTGGTCCTGAAGATCTTTGTGACGGTGCTGTGCAATCTTTAATTAACTTTAAGCCTGCCAGGCACTACTAGGATGTTTATAATCTGCAACAAATGCAGGAGAAGGTTGAAAGCCTGGTGTGGTAAAATAACCTTGTCCAAGGTTATGCACTGACTCTTGGCTGGGGCCAAGATTAGATGCGAAGTCCCTGACTGCTGAAGCAATGCTGTAAAAGAAGTACATTTCCCTGCTAAAATGTCTGGAAAGTGCAAAGTGGGACAATCCAGTCGAGGAGTGCGAAGTGCTCGTTTACGCTTGGGGACCAGAGAGCGTGTTCAGCTGCTTGCGAGCATGGTGGCTGTGCTGCTCAGTCACAAGGCTTTTAAGGCAGCATTTGATTTTGTAGATGACCATGTTAGCTTTGTGTGAGCAGAAGGCAGTTTTGTAGCACACAGGCCAGGGACAGGAATTTAATGCATGGATCAAAAGTGAGGTATCACACAAGGGCCACCAGCAGGGAATACACACAAAGAAGCACATGGAAAAGGTGGAAAAGACAGAGATGCAGAGACCTTGTATGGTCTCTGTCATGGATGTGGATTTGTTAAAAAGTGTGCTGATTTCTTCCATTTGAACCTTTCTGATTTCCATGGAGCTCTATGTTTTATCAACCCAGAGCTTGTATGTCCATGAGCCCTCATCCTCTGCAGCACCTTTTCATAAGATGCACCTTGTTTGAGTTTTGGGAGTGCTGTCCATGCACCTGTCCTGTTTTATTTACATATTTTTTTTCTATATTGAGTGTGGAAGAAGCTGCTAGTTCCAGCTGTAAAGGTGTTTCTGGTGTCAGTATTGTAAAAATATGAGTTTGAAATCCTAAAGAGATGTTTTCTCTTTTCCCTTCCCAGAAATATGCCACCACAGGAATCATTGCTTTGAACTTAGCTCTCCATATGTGCTAAGAGGTCAATATTGCAGCCTTTGGTTACTCTGACAACCATGATAGTACTACGCCAATATGTTATTACAATATGGGTGGCTCGCAGAAAAAAGAGGTAAAAAATGCCTCCACTTCAAAGTAAGGTGTTCTCCGTAGGGGAACCTAACTGACAAAGCTGGGAGTCAAGCAGCTGAGAGGTCTGGTAGCTATCGCTACACATGCAAATTCCTGCTGGCACATGCCAGGGGAATGTGTTGGGACATGCTTTGTTCTCAGAGAGCAGCTTGGGCACAGATGCTAGCACCTTCAGGGTGCCTTTCATCTATCCTAGTTTGGTGATGAGGGTCCTGTGCAATGGAAGTCCTGCAAGGGGCTGCAGGCAAAGTTGGATTGGGCAGGATCCAGTGCGTTTTGAGCAGGACGAGAGGCACTGTAAGGAATAATCTATAACCTTGCCTCTCTTGTCCCTGCAGCTCTTTCAGCACAATATCACCACTGAGAGAAACTGGCTGCTGAAAATGATTGAGTGGGGGGTGATTGCCAGCCCTTCCTTCCAGGCCCAGAACTGCTGAGAGAAGGCTGTGCTGCTTGCTATCCCCTCCAGACACCACTGATGATCCCAGCTGGGCTTTGCCCTTGTTCCATGTTGTTTTGAGCAGGTCACAGTATGTCCTGTCGCATGTGGGGTGGGAGATGAATCCCTGAGATTCAGAGCGCTTGCCCTTTCCTCTGGTTTCCACTGCTGACTGCTGCGATGGAGGATGCAGTGTTGCACAGCCCTTCTGCCTTGGGTAATCCCCTCCTGTTTTGTAAACAGCCATCCTGTGCTCAGCAGTTATTTGTGAAAAGCACTAAACTGAGATGCTAAGCAGGTCCTCAGCCTCTGAGAAAGGGAGGGGCAGGGCGAGGGTGCAATACATGCCATGGGATTTCAAACTCCTTCCTAAGCAGACTGGAGTGACAGAGAGTCATACCCATCGCTTTGGAAAAAGGCCAGGCTGAACACTCAGAGATTTCAGTGTCTTGCTAATTGTTGGGAAACATTAATGTCTGCAGGAAACAAGAAACGTTTCTTTTATTGTTCTGTTTGAGAATAAATGCACTTCTGGTTTCAAGGAATTGACACTGTTTTGTAGGAGGGGAATTTCTGGTCAGGACAGGTGAGAATTACCTTAGTATCTCCTCTGAGATCTTCTCATGGCTTTATGACCCCATGTAATCCACTCTTTTTTTTTTTCCCTCAGCACACTGTCCAGAGGTTTCCATGTCTCCTCCAGCTTGTTCTAAGCATGGAGCCACCCTACCAAGTCTACTTTGTGTGCTGAAGATCTTCCACATTTAAGAACCTCCACTTAAGAATCCTTAAACTCCCACTTACCTGTGGCTGGCTCATGTCCACATTCCACCTCTGGGACCACATCTTCTCAGCCTCTACTGCTTCCTTCTAGCATGCAGCTATGTCATATTTCCTCTTCTTTACTTCTCTCTTTGCTACTTTCTTCCTGGCCGGTTATCATCATGGGTTCACCTCAGTTGCTGCCTCACCAAAATGCTGCCTCTACCAGCAGGAAGAACCTACAGTGATGAACCTACAAGCTGATGGATGGCTATGTCGGTACGACCACTTTGCTGTAGCCTCTTCAGCCAGGTGCTCACTGGGAAGAAGGCTCCTGCTGCATAGCTATTAGAGGGCAAACTTTAAGAGTGGGGTTGGCTTAATTTACATCAGGCTGCATGTGTCTTACAGCAGCAGCATGTGGGGTGTGGGAGCATGTCCTGGTTTCAGCTGGGATAGAGTTAATTTTCCTCCTAGTAGCAGGTATAGTGCTTTGTTTTGGATTTAGTATGAGAATAATGTTGATCAACACACTGATGTTTTAGCTGTTGCTAAGTAGTGCTTACACTAGTCAAGGACTTTTCAGCTTCCCATGCTCTGCCAGGTGCACAAGAAGCTGGGAGGGGGCACAGCCAGGACAGCCGACCCAAACTGGCCAAAGGACTATTCCATACCATATGGCATCATGCTCAGTATATAAACTAGGGGGAGTTGCCTGGGGGGCAGCAATCGCTGCTGGGGGACAGGCTGGGCATCCGTCAGTGGGTGGTGAGCAGTTGCATTGTGCATCTCTTGTTTTGTATGTTCTTTTATAATCATTATTATTATTGTTAATTTTTCTTCCTTTGCTGTCCTACTAAACTGTCTTTATCTCAACCCATGGGTTTTACTTTTTTTTTCCGATTCTCTCCCCCATCCTATCGGGGGGGGGGAGGGTGAGTGAGCGGCTATGTGGTGCTTAGTTGCTGACTGAGGTTAAACCACGACAGAGCATTAGTACAGTACCCATATAACTGCTAGCTATTTCCATGGGAGGTGAAACTTCTGCTTTCCCTCCCATTTCCTTCCTCCCTCCCCTTCACTGTGGTCAGGCTTTTAGGGCACCTCCTGTGCTATTTGTGTCACTCTTTTTCCTGGGTAACTTCTCCTCTAGTATCTGAGCCCTGCCTCCTGAAAGCTTTCCATAATGCCCTGTCTTTCGTCATCTGCAAAGTGTTAATGCCCTTCCTGTTGCTCTCACTACTATTCCCTTTTGGCCAGCCTGGTTCTTCCTCCATTAGAGCTGAAATGGTTTTGTCCTGGTTGGTTCATGAAATTCATGGCCAAAGAAATGCTGATAGAACTCCCCCAAAGCTGCCTTGCCCTGGAAGGCCGGTGGAAGAACTGGAGACCCTGGTCCAGCTCGGTTTTGAGAAAGGTCGCTTGAAGGCTGAAAGGGGATGACCTAATCTTGCACATGCAAACAGAACTGAACTAAGCTTGGGAGAAGAAGGGTGTTTTAATAAATTCCTCTTTATCAGCTAAACACTGGCTTTGGATTTTACTCTGTACACAGATAAGTCTTTACTCTCTAAATAACACATAATAGCTACATAGGTTCTGCAGATACCAAAAATACGGTAACCCAAATGCATGCAAATATGCATTTGGATCTGGCTCGACCACTCTTTTGGAATTTATTGCTTTGTAAGTAACGGAAGGGGGCTCTCAACTATGTGGAAAATTAATATTCTATGTTCTTCTCCAGGTAGACTAAAATGGCATAAAAATCTTGAGGTCTGAAAGCTGATGTATAAAGTGTGTGTATACATGAACCTCGCCACAGCTTGCAGGAGCTGTGTCTGCACTTTCTGCTGCAACATTTTCCTGTCATGTAGTGTCAAGTGAAACCACAGACATGAGGCTCAAGAGTCTTAGCATTGGTCACTGCCTGTGGCAGTGCTCTCAGTACTTGTAGCAAGCAGGTCTGCTACACAGCTTTTTGCTCTTATGTTTAAGAGCTGGCTGGTTTTCCCTCAAAACAGGGTTCTGTAATCTCTCCAGGTAACCACGATTCATTAGAGCTGCCTCTTGTTTCAAACTTTCCCAGAGTGCCGGAGCAATGTGGTAGAGGCTTAGTATTTAACCATGCTTTGGTGGTAGTACTGAATCCCCAAATGAACCTTTCTTGTGTCCAGTTTAAA